>NC_090911.1:9609206-10209206 GCF_040956055.1 Brachionichthys hirsutus | reverse complement strand
ACGGACTAATACATCTGCCCTGATTCTTTAATAAGCGTGTTGCTTGGCAACTACTTTGCTTTACAAATTTCCAATTACTGCACGGCTGGGCAGAAAAATAACATGCACTTGTTATTTTTTTATAATTCATCTGGGCCTATTAATGCCACTCCTAATATGAATTACGCAGCCGCCTGACTCTCACTGACTCTCACATCGCTGCTGTAGTCCAGCGGGTCGTGTTTGCTTTCCCTGAGGGTCCGCCAGCGGTCGTGAAACTCCTCACTCATACCGGAGACCATCTCGCTGAAGACCTTCCCTCTGGATCCTCCCAGTTCGACCTTCTCCAGTTTCAGAAAATCCAACGCTGTGGCAAAAAGTTCCTGAATTAACGGAGGAAGGGAGGTGGTGGTAACTTAGGAGCGGTGCCCTTTTTTTTAAAAACAATGACAACAGATAATTTGACATAAAAAAGAAATGATGGCTTCACTTCGATCATGACCAGCCTCTCCATTATGCGGTCCAAACGCTGGAAGACAAGCGTGGCTGGAAAGTCCCACGGCTGGACAGTCTGGGTGTTTCTGTAGTACTCGGGGATCCGCTGACGGTGAGCGTGAAACAGTTGCTTTAGGTTTCGTAGAACTGAGACGGCTATCTGGACTCTCTCCACCCCCTCCTCCAGCTCCATCTTGAACAGCTCTTCAGGGAGGAGGTAGATGAAGGCCTGGGCCACAGATGATCGTCAACACCACGGGTGTGTTATCCATCAATCTATTTGGGGGGGGGAGGGTGCACGGCCGTACCTTCTCTATGATCAGGTTGCAGAACTCCTGCAGGAGGACCACCATGCGCCGTGGAGTGCAGTAGTACTGCGAGCTGCTCCAGATGAGGCAGAGCGTATGAAAGAGAGCCGGCAGCAGGGCGTCGACCTTTGGGAAGCTCCTCTCCTCCAGGCTGCTGATCAGCCTCCTCAGAGGGCGCAGATACAGATCGATGTCCTCCGCTTCCAGCACCGCTACAAGGATCAATTATGACATTATCGTCATTATTATGACATCGTCGACTGAGACTTTCCGCATAGAAGAAACAAGACTGACTGAGGTGAGCGTATTGATGATGCTGTTCTAATGATAGCCGTGCAAAGAGAAGTAATGCAGAGCTACCCTCATGGACTCTGAGGCACACCTCCTGGAAGGGGCAGTAATAACTGCTCTTAACTCTCCTCAGGATCTCCATGATGTGTTCCACTTTGGGACTCTGGATCTGATGAGGACGAACACACAGTACTCACTTTATTCGGTATGCTTTGATATACTTCTATATAAATCACCGTGCTTGCTGTCTCTCTATATAGAGCTGATACGTTTTTTTTTTGGGGGGGGGGTAGGGCTGTGTTGATTACTTGTGACTGGATTCCCAGCAGGTTTTCCCTCTGAGCGCTCCAAAACTGGAGCTCCACAGTGGGGCCTGGGTGGCTCCCCTGGCGCAGCGCCATTCCGGAATCCCTCTTCAGGACGCTCCATATCTGTCCCGACCACTGAACTATCAGGGTTTCTATGGAGTACAACAAACCCTGGTCCAGCGGCCAACCAGAGGGGCTGGGGGGGGGGGGGGGGCATCAGCAGCATTATGGTCTTTAAAGAGTTAAAACAGACCTAGCAAACTGCACACACACACACACACACACACCTGAGGGCGATGTCTCGAAGAGGTTCCCGCTCCACGGACAGCGGAAGAGGCAGGAGCGTCCGTCCCTCGGCGTGGCCTCTCAGGGTCACCATCCTGCTCCTCAGGTGCTCCAGGTGCCGGTGGATGTCATCGGACACGACCTGCGGCCAGTCCTCGCGGCTCAGACCGTTGGACAGAACACACACCAGCACCTGTACAGGATAGTACAGCAGTAATCAGTAAAAGGAGAAGGTTCTGTTTTAGTTTCAGCATTTTAAATCACACAGACACACAGACAAACCTCGGAGATGACTACTGGCAGGTGCTCCATGGGGTGAGCCGGCACTTCTCCGAGGCGTAGCTGCTGCCTGAATCCCTGGCGGGCGACTCTCCTCACGCCTCTCTTCAGCACACACAGCAGCTTTGTCTTCCATGGCGGGGACGTCTTCACCAAAGCAGAAACAGTAGGAATGCTTTCAAAGGCATTGAAAGCCCCAGAAATAAGTAACGACTTATTTCAAGAAGAAGCGCGTTAGATGGAGGGTAAATCGCGAGCCCAGGAAATTTCACGCGGCGGTTTATTGTGTTTGTAACTGTGGCTTTCCCTTCCTCTCAGGATGTGAGGAATTTTGCTGCAAACTATTTTGCTGCTGATGAATTTTGTCTTGGTGCTACCCAAGCAAACAGATAATGAAATGTGCCTCAGAATCAGTGTGTGTGTGCGCGTGTGTGTGTGTGTGTGCTTCAGTCTTTACCTCAGGGATATTAGCACTCAACATTTCTCACATAGGATGCACAAAAAAGCAAGAGCTGAACTACTTCATTAAGGATTTACTCAAGGCTACAACCACCGTAGAATTTGCCTGCATAATTCACTTTCACCGAGACGACACAGAAAATCACTTTAATGAAAGCAGGAGCCTGAGCTTTTTGTTCATTTACCTCACACCTGGGCGTTCTCACCTGAGCATCCCCTGCATGCAGTGTCCCCCCGGGTCCAGTGAACAGCAGCAGCCTGTTGGTCCAGATGTGGTCCAGGAAATCCAGGATCACCTTCTGGTTCTCCTCCGCTCCAATGAAGCGGTTCCACTTGTCTGTCTTCACTCGCAGGACACAGAAGGCCTGCTCCCGAAGGAAGTCCACCCTCTCATCTGACAACACCACACCAGCTTTGAGAGAAGGCTCCTGGGGGATGAGAACGCCTCCGGCCGCCATACCTCCGCTTGTGATGCGGGTGACGGCGGGCTCAGCCATGGAGACTCGCTCAGCTGGCAGGAAGACGGCAGGAGGCTGCTCGATTCGTCGTAAGGGTGGGGTTGAACCAGAAAACCGCAGGTGCAAACTCACCTCACTCGTTCCACCTTCCCAACCTAATGTTTATTCTCTCTTCTGCAGCGCTCGAAAAGGGATGTGACAATGCAACATAGGGTGGCAGCATCATCCTTCTGCTCTGTTTGCTCGCTGCAACTCGATCTGTAACCTTAGCCTCCACAGGAGGCTAAAATCCAGGGACACCTACAGGACAGGTAGGTTCCATTACACATTTTCTTCAATGCAGCAGGATGCGACTTCTCGTCTGAACACTATAATCTGTAAAATTGTCATTTGTCTGTCTGGTCTGTGCATCATTTGGTTAAACGCAAGAGATAAATATCTTCCAGACAAATTCACATACGCAGAGGAACGTGCAGTACGTGGATTCGCCACTTGGGGGCAGTGTGGTTACAGTGTTTCTGATGGCATCTTTCAAACGTAATCCAAAGTGACCCCAGCCGTGACATCCTATTACACATGTTATACCATTCAAATGGAAAAAAAAATGGGGCATTTCTCTAACCGTTTTACTTAAAATACCACAGCAATAATTACCCTTCACTTTCTGAGGTAACCTTGAAACACGGATGTCTTCCTTCCCTAATTTGAAACTGGCTGACGGGAGAAGGGAGAGCATTTCTGGGAGATTTCACACTTAAGTATATTTCTAACCTTATTGTGACACGTTTGATCCAAATATATGGCTCTGCAGTAATCAGACAATAAACAGTAGAAGGTTGGATTCAGCAGCAATATTTCTGGCTAATATTTCTAAAGAGTAAATGCGGGTTTTTTGTTTTATATATATAAAACCTTTAGAGGTATACGTCTATTTTTAACACAAAAAGTATTCAACATTCATAAGCCAATATAGTCAAGTCAATATCCCCACTGCTCACAACAGCGGCTACGCCAGCCGATAATCCATGGCACCTCTCCAGGCATTCTGTTCTGTCTGAAATCAGTAATTCCATGCTTCACTCTGTTTGCATAATTGAATGCATGCGTGTGTTTGAATATGATCTGAGTGGGCGCTTGCATGAAGGCTCTTTGCACACGCTCACCGTATGTATGCGCCACGCATATACATAGAAGTTTGCATTTCCATTAGCACGGGCCTCTGAAATAAAGGTTTCCTAAATACTCGTATGTACAAACGTAGACGTTCTGTTCAGGCTTTAAAAAAAAGTTCATTTTCGACGGGACTGCAAGCCAATCAGAACTCTAAATAAATACTTACAATTATACATATTCAGAACTGTTAAACGAAAATTAAAACTGTCAGGCTCATTCCTTACGGGTTCATAAACTATAAGGATTTTCCCCGTTGACATACCGACTCCTCTCAGAACTTTGACTCGGGGCACCGTCACGACGAGTGGATTGATCATTCCCTAACATCACAATTTAATGTGAAGTATTTTCAGGTGCTGTGGCTTAACTGGCTAAAGCGCCTGTCTCGTAAACAGGAGATCCTGGGTTCAAATCCCAGCAGTGCCTTTTTCGGGCACCAGCAGCTCAGTCCACAAGGACTCTGTGTGTGTGAATATCTATCTATAATCTTCTTGTAGACGAGACCATCTCAATCATCATGTCTGCAGCTGCTTTTCTGCCTTGAGCCTATCTCAGCTGGCGAAGGGCGAGAACCATTCAACCACTTTCTTCTTAAAATTCGTCGTCGCTGTCTGCAACGAGCTGGCGTCTCATCCGGGGTGTACCCTGCCTCTCGCCTCTCGCCAGCTGGGATAGGCTCCAGCAGACCCGCGAGACAAATGCCACCACTTTGTCTACAAGAAACTGGATGGATGGACGATCACATTTTGAACTGTGATTTCCCAGCTCAATGAACAAATATATTTCATGATTAGAATGAGACCTTGTTCATCATAAAATTAAGAGTAAATAAAAAAAGGATTATCTGCTTTATAAAGTAGAGATGAGAGGATGTGTGTGTGTGTGTGTGTAAGCCTGTCTAAAGTTCAATGTGAGCGAGGGCGTCCCTCTGGATGTCTCCACTCAAACTGTAACTAAGCCCATTAGCATCTGCAGACATCAGGAGGATGACTGCCCATCTCTCTGACCTCATGTCCAATGTCAGCCCGGCTCTGCTGGGACGGAGGCCGGAAAAGAAGAACCTCGGACAAGAGGATCATGAGAGAGAGAGAGAGAGAATGAGGAGGGTTAGGAGGGCTTGGAGAATACAGATGAGAGAGAAAAGAGTGATGAAGGAGCAGAGGAGCAACTGAGGAGAGATAAGCACTTGGCTGGCCATTGGTGATAAGTATTCCCCATTGGTCCTGAACAGAGTCATTGCTGTAGGAGATGTAATACTCTCCTCCCTGCTGCGAGGGAGAGCCACGCCGTTTTAACCTGAAGCACCTCCCTCCCTCGCCTTCAGCTTCTAGGGATTGCCCCCCGAAGGTGGTCTAAAATCATCATTTCTCTCATGCCTCATCCTCTTTGCGCATGAATAGCTCTTTCAGCTGTGGGGGCAGATCGACAACAATCTGCTCTTTGTCATTAGCTGGATTTGATTAGGCATAATTCCACTTTTGGGCATGCAGTGAGCATCACGTATCCACACACACACTCATGTATCCACACACACACTCTCCCTCACATGCAGACAAAGTTCCATTGGTCTCTGACATCGAGAGAAAGTACCGTTCCTGTTGATTTATCATCGCCTGCTAACCTCGGCAATATTAGGATAATAAAACGGGAATGAGATACACAAGAGAAACATCCCAACCAATGGGAACGAGACAGATCTGCTCCCCGACAGCGGTGGAAAGCGTTTTAAGAGCGCCGAGAACTGGGCTTTGTCTCTTTAACATTTAGGAGAAGCGACTGAAGTGGAGTTGTCTCATCTCATTTACGCCCCCCCCCCCCCCCCCCTCATGATACGAGAACATTAAGAGCAACTCTGTAATGCGGCCTATATCTTTCTCATGCTTTGCAATTTTGCTAAATGAGGTGAAAGGAGCTCGATGTTCCCGTATGTCAGAAGACAAAGGAGGCCGTTAAAGCCCACCTCCGCTTTCGATTGGCTACAGCAGGTTGGTAAAGGTCGAGACGCCACTCATGGATAAGATCGTAATGTAGCATACATGCTAACTGTGGAATGCAGGCTCAGAGTCAGATTTGCTTTGAAATACTTCGGGGAACTCGGTAATTGTTGGCTGAGTGTAGAGTTGAGGCCTCTAAGCTCTCTGCATAGCTATCATTGATCAATATTATCCGTACCAACGACACACACTCCTAAAAAAAGAAACCCAGATACAGATGCTTTTATAAAAACATGCAGAGTGTATGAATATTAGCGCAACTTTCCAGAAAGGTGGGGATGAAGATGACCCTGAACCAGCCTCACACACAAAGAAACAAATGTAATCGATCAGGTTTACGCTCCGATCGCTCCTCGAAAGCTAATCGATGACTTTAATGCGCCACCAAGCGTGTGTTTACACGAATCCGTTGCCTGGGTCTTGCGTTCCTCGACACCTTTCGACCGCTCTGGCACGCATGCGGTCACATTCTCCTGTTCCTCAGAACACACACACACACACACACACACACACACACACACAGCAACCTGATTAGGTGAGCCACAGGGGTTAGGCTTAATGACAAACAAACCCAGCATGTGCACAAACACCGCAGCACCCCAGATGAAATATAGATTTTCCTCAGTCCAAAAAGCTGATGGGTATTAGGTGAGGTGTGTGTGTGTGTGTGTGCCGCTGATAATCTCCTTCTCCAGATTGTTTTCCATGGAAAGAGGAGGCACCAGAGAGACATGTAAGTGATTGGACACTGCTTTGTTACTGTTAAAGACCCTCTCCCCTGGGAAATAGTGGGTTAAATAACTGTAAGTCTGCTGTGTGTGTGTGTGTGTGTAGGTGTGTGTGTGTGTGTGTGTGCCTCTGATGGATCCCATCCCTGGGGAAATGGATCCCATCTATGTAAAAGTCCTTCTAGATTGAGTCTCTCTCACTTTAGTTTTTTGTTTTATTCATTTATGAATGGATTTTTACACAAATATGTTGAAACAGAGGGTGGCACAGTGGCGCAGTGGGTTGCGCTGTTGCCTCACAAAGGGCAATTCTTTGATTCCTTTCTGTGCAGCGTTTGTATGTTCCTCCCGTATCTGCGTGGGTTCTCCCCGGGTAGATGGTTCAGGAACAGGAATGGATGAGCAACAGACATTTCAATAAACAAGCATCTCAACCGAACACGTTGGACTTCGTGCGGCGATATCTGGCTGCCTGTATTGGAGCAAAGCTGCACAGCTGTTCCTTCATGTTTACTGACCCTCAACCATAAGAGCTCGCATTTGAATATTCATCATAAGCTGTCTTTTCCCGTAAAAACACGGCTGAAGGACATATTTGTTTCGTCTCATGTGATTCCATGACTCTTATGCTCGTTCCTCCTCACCTAAAATGCATCAGCTAACATTCCAGAAGCTCAGTAGCATCAAGACTTTTGAAGCCTTTGGCGAGGAGAGGCATGAAGATGACCCATGGCTGTCATTGTTGTCCGTCAGCTTGGCTTTCGTGCCGTCAGTCAATCTGTAGGCTAATGTCAGTTTTGGCTAATGTTAGCGACGGCATCTTATTTAGTCATGAAACTCTGTTCCAGCTCGACTGGTTGCAGCGTTTCATGTGTGTTTGTTGCTGTAGGTGAAGCTAAGTGACTGTCTGGCACAGCCATCTTTGATTATCTTTATTAACCCCCCCCAGTCCCCCACCCACTGTTACTCGCTCAAACATACACCCCTCCCGCAAAAAAGCTAATCTTTCCGTGCTAATGAAAGGTATTGGGTTTCCTAACAGGCTTTTAAAGGGAGGTGATGGATAGAGGGATAGATGGATGGTGGGAGGGGAGGAAGCGAGAAGGAGGTGAGGTGTCAATAAGCACATCGACCTTATTCCTTTGCAGACTGTGAGATGTGCATTCGCTGCTAATTTATGCATTCATGCAGGCGCCCACGCGCGGCTGTAGGCGCTCGTAAATCTGTGGGCAAAGCATAAAAGCAAGTCTTTTGGTGCAATTAAGCTGAGCGATGGATTGTGGGAGATGCCTCCACCTTGACCAGTGTGGTGATAAATGCCCGAGGGTGTGTGTGTGTGTGCATGCTCTCAAATGCATTACATCACTTGGGAGATGTGAGTCTGTGCAGATGCATGCACAACTCCCGCTCTAAGTGTGTTTGTGCAGCAGAGAGGGATTCGTTATATGATACGTGACATTTTCACCAGTTTTGCAGGATCTTCCTTCAGGACAAACCCCAGCAGAGTTCAGCGTCTTAATTAAAGGTGAGCTCTCTCTGTGGTTGCTGATGGGACGTTGTACGTCACGCCCCGAGCCGGGTTCATACATTTGAACGTCTCAATTCTCCCCTTTGCTCCAATTCTTTCATTCCTCCACATAAAATGGTCAGGTGGGGGTCTCAGGATCCGGATCCCCTGGAGTCGCCGATTCTTTTCTCCCTTATTTTATAAAGCTGATAATCATTTGTTTCCCAATCACACACCAGTAATAAGATGGGTAAGTCAACCATTAGGATAAGATCCATAATTCATAGTTGACTCCTGTTCATTAAGCCAAACTGCCTCCTCCGTTTTCTCACCTCCATTCCGTCTCTCTCATTAATGAGCCGTTGACTCCCTCCCTCTGCTGTCAATCATAATGCATTGTCACCAAGTCTCCATTTAGATTGCCTCGCAACTAAATGCTGCAGTACCACCAGAAATCGTCGGGGGCAGTGTAGCAACAATTTGTACATTCACAAAGAAGAAGAAAAAAGCGAACCAAGTCAAACTTCTGACACATTACTGCCCTCCTATAAATGGTCATACAGTAAACGACAAAGGAGCCCTTTTTCTCTCCCCCGCTCCTTTTCCTCTCCGGAAAAAGACAAACACTGCAGGTTGATTAGTATTTAAGAATTCCCCAAACGCCTTCATCAGGTTCCCGGCACTGCAGAATTACTCCCTCAATAAATAAATAGTTGTTAAAACCAGCTGGAACATCATTAATGTCCGGCTCTGAGCCAGAGGAAAGTTGTTTCAAGTGTGTGTGTGTGTGCGTGCGCATCGTCTGGCATCCTCCTAATGAGATGCCTGTGTTTCTCTCCATTAGTACTTTATTAGATAGCACAGGCCGCTGAGGTTTCTAAAATACAGTAAGCTTAATTTAGGACCTTTGTCCCTGTGGGGACAGAGGGGACGTCAGGGGGCGTCCAGGCCGTGGACCGCTGCCACAGTTTGGGATGTAAATTAGAGACGGCTGCAATAATAGGTGAGCCATCATGTCCTTCATCCAAGCATTTACTTATTGAACTTCGTAATAGTTGCTGACGGGATATAATTAAGTGGTGCTGGGATGTGGAGCACGCGACAAAGCATAATTACTTTTACGAGGCTGCTTTAAAGGCGGTAATCAGCCGAGTCCGGGCTGCGGCGGGGATTCTCTGGCTATCACAGAGTTTCTTTGGATGGAGGGGTGGGGGTCAGATGTCGATTCAAAATCTGATTAATGTGGATTCAAAGGAGAAAAATCACAATTTGTATGTTTTTATATGTGCATGCACTTTTGTTTCTGTCCTGTAAATGAGGTCACGTTTGTCACTAGTTAATAACGGCAGCAGCAACGGGCTTGGTGAGAACGTTATGAAGGATGTCTGAACAAATGCAACTCATCCAATGATAACATGACGGAAATGCGTTCCATTTCCTAGACAAAGATTGGGCCTTATTCATTTGAAAGTGTTATAACCAGCCTATAACCTGCTTATAGACTGTTTATTTGACGCACCTGTGCGATGCATTTCTCTGAAGCGTCTCTGACTACCTGAGCTGATGCACAGAATCCAGAACCAAAGGGACAATGTGATGTTAATATTCTGTTGGTGAAAGAAGGATGGACCTTGTTTTCTTTGTTTATTCGACCTCATAAACACACACACACACGCATGCACACACACACACCCATAGGTATACAGACGAAACATCATTTATAGCTAGCTGCTAAATGACAGCTCGGCCCATTTTCTCCTCCGTTCATGCAATCTTTTCTGTCCGGGGCGATCAAAGGTTTACTATAGGAGAGCAGCTGGAGCGCTATCGCTCTTTATTCTTTCTATTTCTGATCCCCTCCTCCTTTCTTTATTAGACAACAGACACTCGAACACACGTGACATGTTACTGTGCTGCTAACGAAAGGAAAATGGCGAAGCTCAGTCACGCGTGAAGCTTTAGAGAGGCTTTCTGTCATGATGTCAGGAGGTGTAGAAGCGAAGATGGGCGGCAGGTCGGACGGCAGAAGAATGGGAAGATTGTTCTGGGTGAGAAGGAAACATAATGGAGTTCTGTCAATCTTTAAGGATCGAAAATAAAGTGTTTATTGACGCCATCAAGCTATGGGCTGAACAAAGTGTGTGTGTGTGATAACATTAAATACCTTTTTCTACTGACGAAGCTTCAACACTATATCTTTATAAGTGACCAGCGGAAATCCAAAAATCCCATCTCGTGATGACGGACGGCTGTTTGCATCCATCTGTGAGGATGGAGAGAAGGTGGACGGAGGAGACGGAGGGCATAAATAAAGGCTTCACATTGCTCCCCCTTTGATGCCGTCATCGCCGCATCCCTCGGCGGCATCGCCTTCGCTGATGTCATGCTTCTTTGCATCTCATCTGCATCCGCTGGCCTTAATGAACCTGCTGCTTCTCTCTCTACCCTACACTTTATTATCTTTATTATTATTTTACATTCTATCTTATTATTGTGTCACATTAAAATGCTTCCCCCGAGCTTTACTGTTGTTCACTTAGCATATTGATTGATTAGTATATCTTTGTACGCCAACTTTGCCTTTATGGCTGTTGTGTAGGCAGTTTCCCCTGCGTGTGTGTGTGCGTGTGCGTGTGCGTGTGCGTGTGCGTGTGCGTGTGTAAGTGCAGTCGTGTCAGGATCTTTGAAGTTCATCATGTCGTGGCTTTGTGGAAAACAATAGAGGGTATTAGATCCTCTTGTTAATCCCTCCATGGAACAAACAACAACAACAACAGAGACGTCGCTTGGTCTCTTTGTCCCATGAAGCTCTTCTCTGCACATGTCCTCTATTGTGTTTAATGAAATTGTATGTCTTGTGTTTTACGAGAGCATTTCAGTGATTGTTGGTGTGTGTGTGTGTGCGCGCGCTGTACTTTCGACTGTTGTTCATTAAAATAGGATGCATGTGACATTTATAAAGACCCAAACTACTTAACAGGCAGCTATTCTGAACGCCCCCCCCCCCCCCCCCCACGCCATCACCCCCCACCCCTTCCTTCCTCTCATGAGTTATTGTCCCTAATAGGCTGAAGTAAGTCTGTGAAAAGGCAATATTGCCTAAACGTTATATTACAGCATTTAGACTTGATACATTTATGCCTAATCTATGTGACTTTAATGTGAGACCTGTCTCATAAATAACTATCAATACTATTGCAGAGTGTTTCTCGTCAGCAGGTCGCCGTTGCCAAAGCGGTGCACGAGCCAGAAAAGGGTAATCTGTCTCGTCTTTATCGCCTGGTCTTTGGAGATTGTGCGAAATGAGCACAATGTCCTAAAATGCAAATATGCGCTTCATGTACGAAATGTTTGTCCTCCTTGAGACCAGAGGAAGTCTGGGCATGTTACAGATTTAAAGGAGCGTCTGTCCTCCAACATTTGCCTTCAGCACTGGCTGCTGCCGGTTTGCAAATGATGCGTTTGAGTTTCCGCTTCCATCAAAACACTTCCCGGTCCTTTAACGGCGTCTGACGTCTGCATCAGATGGCGATCGGCCACTCAGTGACTGCTGAGGTGGGATTTAAACCAACCTTTAAAGGTCACCGTGAAGAGACAGTCCAAATGCCCGAGTGACCGTCCCCATATTTAGAACACTTATCAGGTTGAAACGGATCAAATAAACACAAATACTGAACAAATGAACAAAGTATGAAACAAGAAAAATTTTACAATCATTGTCGTGTGTGTGTGTCCGATGCAGGTAAAGTATTGCTCACTAAGCAATCCCATACGCCTGTCTCCTGTCTCCTGTCTCCTGTCCAGCCACAATCAATTCCCCCCCCCACATACACACACACACACACACACATACATACACCTACACACACCTACACACACCTACAAACACAAACAGATTACTAATTAGTGGCAAAACAGACGTCTTTGTTTAATTTCCTGAGTGATGAATGTGTCCAGACTGAATCCGGATCCGGATCCTGATCCAGATCCACAATACTCCTAAATGTGTTAGGATTTAGGAGTATTGACATTTTCCGTGTTTCTGATGCACGGCCATTAGAATCAGACAGCATTCGAACCTGGTACCTTCTTGCTGTGAGGCGACTGCGCTACGTCTGGATGCTAATTCTGATTCAGGGCTCTGGTGGAGATTAAGCACATGTTCCATAATAAATCTTGACAAAATATTTTGTGATAAAGAAAGTTGCTTTGAATTTGCTTAAAAGGATCAGCAGCTTACAGCAGATTCATATCAGACGTAGCACATTAGTGTAGCTGAATGAATCTCATTTGTCTCATTCTCTGCTTTCGTTTGACCCCGTGGCCCCTGCTGACTCCCATTTATCGATCGTCACAGAGTGTCAGCAGCTGGAGACGAGAGCTTGGGCACTCAGCTCAGATCCTGCACCCACTCGTGATTTTTGCAGTTGAGATCTGATTCCAGTGTTTGTTCGTGCGAGTGTGGGAGTGTATGCAGCGAGACAGCTGCAGCGTCTCTGCTCTGATTTTATGATTACCACATTTCATGTTTCCTGACCGTAATTGTAGACCCTGTCGTTGCTTTTCTATTTTCGGTCTGTGAATGCACTCAGTGGGCGCTCGCTGCAGTCGATGGTTTCATTGTGGACGGATCGTCATCGCATGTAAGAGAAGAGGAGTCTGATGAAGAGACGAACCGACGGGAAGGGGCCCCACTGAGCGCCGACGGCCACAGCCAGGTGGTGAGAGAGAGAGAGAGAGTGGAGTGGGAAGAGATGAGTGTGTGTGTGTGTGTGTGTGTGCGTACAAGGTGGGATGGGGGCAGCATTCATCAGGCACCTGGTCCTGACAGGCTCTCATTGAAATCCAATTCAGATTCAGACCCCCTATGCAGCTTTGAAGGGTCTCCTCTCCTCTCCTGCTGATTGCAGACCCGTCCTTCCTTGAACATGACAACTTGATTGGCAGTGGTGTGTTCTGTCGTTCCCTGATGTGTGTGTTTCCGTGTGAACACCTGTGTGTGCGTGGAGGCGTTTGCCTGCACCAATCCCTTACTCTGATTATGTTTGCGACGTGAACGAGTACCGGAGTTCTGTTCGAGGCGGCGGGAGAGGAGTGGGGTGAAGCTTTTGCTATTTTACTAACCAACCTCTGGGAGTAGAGCATCAGTGCTGCCATAATGAAGTTTAACTGGATTATTTCACTCTTGGATTACTGTCAGCACTGCAGAATATCCTGCACAACACAAATCAATGGCCGCTGCATTCGAACAGAGCTTCCATATCCAATTAGAGGATCTGGAGAGGCGTGTTCGTGAAGGGAAGTCCTGATTGGCTGGTTTACCTTTAAGGAATATAAGCCACTTTGAAAAAACTAATAAAGATTCTGAGAGGCATCCACACCCCCTAAAAATGAACCTAGCGATTGATTTATTGTCGAACTGTTAAATGTTTCTGTCGTGTAAAGTTTACCTTTGCTGAGTTGTAAAGTGTCGCCTTCTTATTCAGGAGCGAAGGTTGTCGCATTTTCTGTTAAATTCAAATGCCTTCTGTCATCAAAGTCTAAAATCAAATTTTTCTGTTTGCTGAAAAGAGATGTGAGATTTAAGTGAATAAAGTTCACGACAGTTTTACTAGCACTGAGTTAAAAGGTGCCCTCTATGCGCTGGCTTGAAAGTCCGACATTGAACTGCAGCATTTTGCAATGTAGATTGCTTTCGGCACCCGGACCGTTCCCGCTTCAAAGCTGTCGGGCTTCCTCTTTGGCTCTGAAATCTTAAAAATGGTTCCTTGTAAAAGAGGAATAAAAACAGGGGTGATATCAGACTGGGGATGATAATAAAACCAGAGGAGAAGGGGAAAAAGAAGAGGATAGACAGAGAAATCAACGACGTGTCAGAGGGCCTGAAGATCACAACGTCCTACAGGAAATAGAGGAAACATGGGAAAACCTGCAAAAAAAAAAAGGTGAATGGGATGGAGACAGGTTTGACGATGCCCCCGGAGGAGGTAATGGTGAACGCGTTGCGCTTCAGTGAATAAAGATAAAAGAAAGACAAGCGGGTTAAAGGCTCAGATCAAAACCTCTGAAGAAAGAAAATGCATCTCAAACTTCCAGAACATTCCAGAATTCCATAAAGTAGAGAAACCAAATCTGAAAAAAATGCAGTTTTCACGGGGGGACCGGGTGACATTCTGGTCTCCAGCGGCGCCACTGTACCGTCGCCATAATTACCATCTAAGAGCTGCTACTTAAACGTGCTCATAACAAACGCCGCCACCGCTGACACCGCCGTCGCCACGGTGACTTGCAGACACCCCACGGCGGCGATTCAACATCATTAGCGAACATGAGTGACTGTGTGCATTAGGGCCGCGGCATTACACCGCACCGTGCAGTGCGCTAATGTTCTGGAAAACTAGATACCATCTCTTCACGTGTCATCCTTCACTCGCCAAAGTCTCTGGCAGGAGAAGCGAATCAAGAAGAAAGATAAGGGCATCCTGCAAACGCTCCGAGGTTGGCGTGTTTACGCCAAACACAAACTAGAAGAGAACCACAGTTGGCTTCTAAACCCTCGTCGGTGTAATCTGGGTCCTCCATCTTCCTCCATGGTACACCACACACGTGTCGCCAGGCAGCCCGCTGTCTGTTAGATCCTCCTCTAATGCTGCTCCTCCGTGTTACTGGGTGCAGCATCAACACACCAGACCTCCCAGCACGATGTCACTCGCTGCAAGGACCGACACGGCGGAGGCGCTGCAATGTGCGTGTTCCTCGTGCGACTCGTGGCATCAGCTTTTGGGCTTCATGTGGGAGGCAAATTATTTTTTGGGCCGTCCTTGAATCTTTCTTTAAATGCGGGTGATTTATTTCCCAGCTGCTCCCCTCCTTCCTGCAGATTAATGGTGCACAAATGGGTATTCACTGTTTATTGAGCTCCTGGATTTCGTTTGCTCGATTCACAGAAACGAGGCTTTAAATGTGGATCTGATCTCATTCTCTCCTGTCTTTTCATTCCTCTGCCACTTTTTTATTTCTCACTGCTGTACCTTTTGTTCTGCCCTCACCCCTCTTTTTCAGCACCCTTTCTCCCGGCACAACAACACGTCGGATTGGGATGAATTAACCTTTCTGAGGAACAATGCATTACACGCATGGAGGCGTGTGTGTTCATGTGTGTGTCTGTGACACGCACAAACTCTTCCTGGGGGGGAACAGGAGGATGCCGCCCTTTTGTTTCTGCCCTTGTTTCAGATTACAGTGTGTTTCATCAATGCTATGCTAATATGTTTCTCCTCCTCCTTTTGTCTCTGCACCTCACAGAATAGCTGCAGAGTGCCTTCTCCTCTCAGCCAGTGTCGGTCTTTCATCAATGCTCCTCGAGGAAAATGACCGTCGAGGAATTGCAACGGTGGATGAATGAGCAGGCCTTTGTGAATCCTGCATGAAATCTTATTTAAGTTGCTTTTTTCACTTGGATGAGGAGTAAACACAAAAACCTGCTGTAGAGTAAGCTTGGTGGAAATAGAGCCACACACAAACACACACACACCTGTGCACGGATTGACACAAACCTGAACTCATGCTGTTAACCACAATTTGCACATGCATGCATAAAAAAGGTGGTTTATTCCTCTTCTCATTCCTTCTTCCTGTCTGCATCTATTCCTAATTTCCACTCACCTGCAGGAGACAGCCTATTGATTATGATGAACTGGCAAGAAGATGCGTTTAGCCTGCTGAGAAGCGTGTGTGTGTGTGTGTGTTTGTGTGCATGCAGTAGCTATAGGACACACATCATAATAAACATGCGATTATTATACTGAATGATCTACAGCTATCTCTCTTTTCTTTCCCTTCTCTTGTCCATCTCTTTCTTCTTTCATCTGAGGGTCTTTTCTGTCTCTGCTCTCCTTTTCCTCCCAAACCAAGTTTCAGGGTTAAACAATGAGCTCTGAGCTCGGCGGATGCCTCATCAATGCAAATTGAATCTCCTCCAGCCATCGCTTTCTCTCACTTCTTTTGTCCTCCACTTTTCACTCCATTTCAGGGTTTATGCAGTAATGAGGGCGTCTCGCTGGATCTTCCTCACCTTGCTTAGCACTCTCTCTCTCTCACGTTCTCTCGTTGTCTCTCTCCCGCGCTGTCCCTTTCCTCACTTATTACACTAATGAGGAGTGTGTGTGTGGGGGGGGTGGGGGCAGAGATGACCTGTGTGTTAATGTGTCCAGAGGAAACACCAGAACGGTGGCTACACTGACTTCTCTAACATCACAGTGGACGCTTTTATACCGGCGATGGCCGACAGCACGCCTCTGAAAACACCCAGAAAGGTAACGTTGGCTGCAGTTTAGCCACTAATGAACTGACTGATAGGAAGTTGTGAATGTATCTTTTACGTTGGCACAGATACACTCACAAGAGGGCGGTAAAGAGTTAAATGCTTCCACGGCAACAAATATGACGATTGTCAGGCGGATTTTTGATAAAGTACCTCGTAAGCACACAAACGTGAAGCTAACAATGTGCTTTGCTAATCTGTGAGACAATTAGGTACATCAAGATGTAAGATGTAAGACATTCTTCCGCACACATTAATCATGCCTTACTTGAATGAAAGCAACACTGCCCCCCAGCCGGTTCTCCTGGTATTGCTATATTTCATCTGTATCTATGAGCTCTCTGAAAACATGAAAACATGCGGACACATATCTGTATACATCTTTAATGTGGAGCAAAGGAAGATGACCAGTGGCTTAATTGTATTGTTCAATAAACACTTCCTCATGGAGGCTGTGCTTTTGCTTCCTCTTGCAAAGAGACGTTTGTGATGATCTGATTTTGGACATGTGTGAAAGAATTTTGCATCCTTCTATTCGCCTCTCGTCTCTTTTACATAACATAGAGGTAGAATTCAGCAGAGCAGTGGAGAGATTTCCTCGTGCACTTTCTTTTTGAGTGCAGACAACAGTAAATGGTCATCATTCAGTTACACTCCATTATCATGCATCTGAATTCCCAACAAGGGGCTGGCCCAGCGAGTTAGAAAATGTCACCTGTCACATTAGATGATAATTGCAACGAGATGGGGGGGGGGCTGTGTAGCTCTTTAGCTCTCATCTCCAATGCGGCATTAAAAATGCATACATGGGTGAAGGATTTTGAAAACGGCTCCCCCACACCGAACACGAAAACGTACCTCGATGTCTGTTCTCCCTGCGACTGTCCAACACGACAATCCACGATGCCCTTTCACTGGAGCCAAGCAGTCCCACAATCCTGGGGCTCAACGCACGGCCTTGCACACACACACACACACACACAAAATACACACATTATTACACTTTTCGATCATATTTAAGTCATGAGACTCCACTTCTCTTTTGCCAGCTCAATAAGCACATCCCTTCTAAGCCCATTTGAACACCTGCTCTCAGCACCGACCCGCGAAACATCTAAAAATGCACCTCTACTTTCTGTCGACGGGTCACAAACTTTAAACCTCCATTAGTTTAGCATTTCAGTGTTTGGATTCTCAATGTAGTTGAACGAATAAAGGCTTTCGGATAAAACCCAAACGTCTGCAAACGTTTGCCGTTCAGAGTCTGAGAGACTCGTGCCGAAGACTTACGTTCCCCTATAAGCCTCGTGGGCACTGCTCGACACCGGGGCAATTTAAAATACAGCGCAGTATAAAACACAGATATTGCCATTAAACCTCAAGAGAGGAAGTTACTGAAATTGGCTAGTTTTTAGTTTTGTATTTGTCATTTGAGTTCAGCTCTCGACCCAAATGAAAAGCACCAATCTGGAGCAGGAGAATGGATCCCGTCGGTTTGCTGAACAAAGACTGGACGAGGTTCTGATGGCTTGATTGAGAGGTGAGCGGAGGACGCGCCTGATGTTTCCTGGAGGCCGAGCTCAGAGGCAAAAAGAAAATTACCAGTGAGTCCAAGAGAACGCCAAATAAATAGTAGAGCACATAAACAGGCCATTGTCCGGCGCGTTTGTCCCGCATGGACGACTGGACGATGGCGTGAAGAGTGGGGGGTTAGAGTGTAATGATGCATGGCCCGGCTGTAGACGGCTCAGGGTGAACAGCTGGGCTAACAGGCGGGAAGCAGCAGAGACAATAGGAACGGGGGGGGGGGGGGGGGGGCATTGTGATGAACAGCCTCGGCCTGTTAGCGTAGCTCTTTAGCTCGGTGCAGCGTAGTCAGCAAACCGCCTCAGCGAGCAGCCTCATTAGACGACTGGACGGCGATACGGGACGACGCCTCAGTGACCCTGTGGGCCTTCACATTATAACGCAGGAGCAGATTTACAGCAGCCACAGACTTAAACTTCGCTTCCCCAGTCGCCATCGGATATACTTCAGGTTGAAGGGGAACGGCGGCGGGAACGGCGGCGGGAACGGCGCCGGAGACGGCCCGATCACTCGTCCTGCATTAACCTTTACTGGCCCTTCAGGACTTCAGATGTCCTCCACGCTGCAGGCCCAGAAAGTCTTTTGTCGCTCTGCTTTTTCAAGCGCCAGTATTGTTTTTGCAGAGATTAGATCAGCGCTGCCAGCCCACTAACCTGGGATTAGAGGTGAATGTCATGTGGGCGCCGCAATGACTGTTACGTAATGAAGTCACTCCCAAAGATAAATGAACTAGAGGATAAGAGGAGGCAAACAGAAAAATGAACCAGTCATCCCACGTTTGCTCTTTTTTGCTTGCGGTGATTCGGGAGGTGAAAACCTCAATCTGGGGCTCTGCACGCGCCCTTGAACCTCTCCGACCCCACCCCTGCAGGAGCTGGCAGCCAGTCCCTTTAATGCTCTCTGAATAACTGCTTTCACAGGTGGTTCAGGTGTGATGCATGTGTGGGAAGTGGTGAAGGCCAGGAGGCAGGAGGTTCACGCTCATGAATAACGGATGGGAGCCGAGGCGCTGCGTTGGGCCTGAATACGAATGGCCTCCCCTGCCTTGATCGAGCCTCGTGCTCGCACCCCAGAGGTGTGCTCTGAATCTCAACGCTCTCTTTCTAGTGGGAAGTCATTACGGTGACTCCGGGAACGTACTACGGGCCACTCGGCGGCGGCTTCTCGTTGCTGTTCTACTGAAAAGTAGTGAATGAGAAGCTAGACAAGGAGGCCATGACCTGAGATCAAATCAGACCTGTGTCAGCCATGTTGAGGAAAAAGATGCAGCAGCTGGCTTAAAACCAACCCCCCCCCCCCCCCCCACACACACACACTCACACGACATAGAGGGATTCTGATTTTGGTCAGAGGCCACTGACGACAATATGTTTGTCACTCTGCCAGCCAGCAGCAGAGGCCTTATCAGACGCACACACAGGTTTTTGCGCTGCTTCCGAACTGCAGAGCTCTTATTAAAAATTGATCTGCAAGCTGTTGTCGTTGCTTCGCCAAGGAATTCATTACCTCTTTGCCACGCGCCGCTTTGCACGCCGATACACACTGGTGCAATTTATGCACGCAGCATGCCTGCGAGCGATCCCGACCTGCCAAAAAAAGCAAAGGCCTTTCATTTAAAGTGTCTGAAATACTAACAAACGGGGGGGGGGGGGGGGGGCTGGTAGAAAGTAAAAAAGAAAGATGGAAAAAGATGAGCTGGGAATTGAGAGATGAGACAGAGAGACATACAGAGAGAGAGAGAGAGAGAGATAAGGGAGATAAAGGAAGAGAGAGCAGCTGATTTGTCTGCAGGTCTGTTCGTCTGTCTTCTTGTCTGTCGCCCTCGGCTTCAATAACCTCTCCACATGATCAATGCACCTCAGAGAATAGCCGATCAAACCCCCCCGGCGCCGGCATTTTCTCTCTCCGTCTGTCACTCTGACTCCCTTTTCCTGCGGTCACTCCTCCATCTCTCTCCCCCTTTCTGTTTCTCTCTGTGATTTTGTGTTGTCCTTCCATGAGTCCCATCTATTACTCAATAAGCCACTTTGCATCCCAGCGTCATCCTAATTTTTCACCTCCGTCTCTCTCTCTGTCGCCTTGATTTGGGCTCACACAAAGCAGCTCGTCTCCCCTCTGCCTTCTCGCGAAATAGACCTTCGAGAGTTTCTGAAAGATGTTCCAGAACTTTTAAAGAATGATTTCTTTCGGGGGGATGAGCCTGATTGGATTTGTTTCTCAGAGTTAAGCGAGTATCTATGCGAGAGTTTGGAGTCCACGACAGATTCGACTGGAAACAAGAGCGAACAGCGAGATGTTCACTGAAATGCTGTTTTCATGTATGTAAAAAGCACGTTTACCGGTATCTCTCCGCAGCCTAAACAATGAATTTTTGAGCGTTTATTGAACCTTCTGACAAATGTTAATAAAGGGAGACATTCTAAAACACCGATTCTCACCGATGAAGACATCCTGACGTTTTGCATACATTCCCATGTGTCTCAGAGGATTCCAGCCGTGGCAAAAATGTTCCCTCGTCTGCAGACAATAATTGCACTGTTTACGAGGTGCCGGTACATGGAACAGCATTTATCCCTGTTTGTTTGTCTTCTCTCAGATACATTCAAACACTGCGTGTGTTTTCATTTCTGATCACGATGGGACAAAGGAACTCTGTTCAGCCAGGAAGCCGCCGCTCAGCTCTCATTGTCGAAATGATTATAACTCCGGGGCGTTTAGCCGCGACGGAAACGCAGCTCCTCGATCTCCTTTTGCAATAACGCAGCTTGGAAAATTAATTTTCTACAAGCTTAGCAAAAATAATCCCGATCACGAGGACATTCTCCCACTCCCACTAGATTTTTCGCGACATGCTTTTGATTTCGAGCTGATTAGGAGATTACGGAATGGATGCTGAGGTTCGTCGCTATGAATTGTTGGCACGCATTGATTTGCAGTGCCGGCTTCACGCCGCATTAGAGCCACTGCTTTTCTGGAAAGCCAAAGGCATGGGAAAAGCTGCTGAGTCAACTTCCAGCTGATCCGGCGTGGCGTTCTCACTGCATGATGGCGAACCTCAGATTGATACCCGGTTCTGTAGTCTCTGTGACGATAACCCGGATTAAAGGGTTTCCCCTTGAAGCATCGTTGGTTATTTTCAAGATTCATATTTTATGTTTGCTTAATGCTTAATGTCAGTGCTTCAACTCTGCTGCAAAGCTCCAAATGCAGGCTGGGCTGGACGACCCCAGTGGAAGTGTACCGTGGACCGAGTTCCTGCAGAATGCTAATAATGTTAGCCTGACTTGATGTGATTTGCAAGCCAGCTCGCTCACCGTTTCATTTCAACCGGCAGAATAAAGTTAGGTTACACTGTCTGTGTGTCTCGGATGGTTAAACGTGATTATTCACCTTTTTCCCCTCCAGGAAAGGAAACGAGGAGCCGCTAAACTTTTCTGACTCCCTGGCGAGGAAGGAGATTCAGCGCTCCTGTCTTCTCCTCTCGTGTCCCGGTGCCACCTTTGGTATGTTAGCCAAAAAACGTCGGCATGCAAGTTTTACGCCAATGATTACACCCAAATTCCAAAGCAGTCAGCTCATAAATACTCCACACTCTCGCTGATTTTAATTTCACAGTGTGCGAGGTGCCATTTAGCATTTTTTACACAGATGAAGGAGCACATTTTCTAATGTTTTGGAGCGTAAACAAAGCGGCTCCGAGTCCTGCTCACTCTCTTACAGAGAGATGGAGATTGGCCACGGGAGCGAGGCCCCGGCTTCCTGCGATAATCGGATCGCAGCCCGTTCCTGTGCTGGTCCTTTGGTCTCCACAAGCGCCAGACCTGCCACGCGAAACACTCCAGCCATCACCCTCATGAAATATGCATTTGTGTACCGGCAGACGCAAATGCTAATTTATGTGTGTGTGTGTGTGTAAATTCCAGCGGCTTTGTGCTCAGCATGTGTATGCGTACACATCTCCACATGTATGCGTGTGCTTCACCGGGCTGAATTAGATTTGGGTTCCGCGGCCAGGAAGGGAAGAGACGCATGAAAGAATTTATCTTTGAGGCTCATAAATAGTTTAGCCACCCAGAGCAGATTCATCAAGGAGCGTAAAGGATAAATCCTATTCCTCCCCTTCTCCTTTACCCCTCCTCCACCCCATCCCTCACTTTGCTCTCCCTGGAAGAGAAGGATGGAATCCTGGGAAATTACGAAACCTCACACCTACCGCCGCTCTGATGTAAGACATGGCCGTACACGCTTAGACGCAGACAAGCACATATATGCCATGGAAATGGATCAGCATCATCACCCCTGGAGGTGGGGGGGGGGGGCGTTTCTACACCTGCTAAGTGTTTGGCTTTGCGGGGGCCTGGAGAATCGGCCCGCCTCTGGAGCCTTCATTGCTTCATTGCTTCACTTTGCCGCTCCTCTCCCTCGCCCCGTCTCTCCGAGGAGTGCTGCAGTGGGTTTTCATTACTCAACAAGTCAATCTCCATCGTCCTCCGTGTGCACTAACGCACACAGTCGCACAACAAGGCGTGCAGCTTTGTGCCTCCTGCATTCCCTACACTTGAACAAGAAGCGCATGTGTGTGTGTTTGTGCACTATTTAATTACATTAACCTTTTGTGAGCTGCAGGGGGGGGGGGGGGGCAGGAGGCATCTATTGGTGAGGACAAATTGGGTTTTACAATCTGAACATCTTTAGAGAAGGTGAGTTTTAAAAGGCAAACGTAATAAATAATATGCTAATGCGAAGCCGCTTGTCCTCTCCATGAAGTGAACTGAGACGTAGATGCACGTTTGCCCGCCTTCAGTCCTGTTTATCCAATCGGTGGGCCTGTGGGAAGGTAAAGCGCCACGCAGAATACAAATAAGGACACATGCACATGTTTCCACGCCTTCTTTTTTCCCTGCCGCGCCGTCATCGCTCCGACTCGTTGTTGGATTGCTGAATTTGACGGCTCATTAAATAGTGTCTTTTACATGCGTGTGTGTGTTTTGTGGGTCATTTCTATTCTCTGTTTGTTTGTTGGATAATGATTGAGAATGATTTTCTAATGATGGGAAAAACATCCTTGATGGCTGAATCTCGCTGTGACGGACAGCACATAAACCAGGAATATTCTTTATCCTCAGGAATGCTGCCAGAAGCTTCAGTCGGGATATGCATCATGTTAGCAGCACAAAGTACTAGAGAGCTGAATTTAGAGACTGCAGTAAAAGTATTATTTGTTGTTTTATTAGCATGAAAACATAATATCTGTTGTACTGCTCTATTTAACCTGTTCTAGCTGATTTGTGTTTTTGTAAACAGCTCATAAATAGTGTATTTAACCAATAAAGCCTCTTCCCTCCCTAAAACGAGGGAATCATTTAGATATAATTCTATTTAAACTTGGACTTCCAGTTAGTCGGACGCCACCAGTATCTCCAGTTTCCCAGTGTACCTCTGCACTGGGTGAAGCTTGGAGTGGCGGCGCCGCTCACCTCTCATTTACCCCGAGTTCAGCCAGAGTTCAGTCTCCATACACCACTTAATGTGTGTTGGGGAAGACACACACACACACACACACACACAAACACAGTACACGCTTACAGAGTGTGTGTGTGTCATCATTTCTCTGCCTGCAGTCTCCCCGAAAGCCACTTATGTACTCTCAAAGTTATGACTGTGCAGAGAGAGATAATTAGTGTGTGTGTGTGTGTGTGTGTTCACATTTATGTCTGACCCATGTGTGTGTTTGCAACTGATGTCCGGCCTCTGATGACTCGGGGCTCCTTGAAGTTGTTGCCCCCTGGACGTCTGTTTTATGTCCCGCCATGACATTACGGTTCCAGCTTTATTTGCCGCCGCCGCTGCGCCGTTGAAGGATTCGTTACGTTTCACAAGCTGCTTTTTATGCTACCATAACGTCCAACACTCAACCTGCTAAATACGACCGAGCATCCGCCTTGCTGCTGGCGGAGCGTTTCGTTACTGGCTGTGTGCAAGAGAGGGAATCAGGCGGTAACATATTCTGGCTGGGCGACATAGGAAAGGCGAGGGTAATGCATTTACCCCACATGTGTGTGTGTGTGTGTTGGGTGGTGTGCTGTTATGTCAAAGCACACACCTCTTGTGTTCTGCAGGGAGACGGCCGGCGTGCTGATGCGTGTGTTGCCGACAGCGACGCCGACGGGACGGAGAGCTAAAGCGGACCTGACGGGCCGTCCCAGCCACTGACGCCACAAACGGCTGCACGGATGGAAATATCTTCATCATCCCAAATAAATAGGATGTCACTCAGCCTTCCGAAGCCGCTGGCGCTCGCTCGCTCTCTTCACTCACACATTTTTGTCGATGTCATTACTTCTTCTGGAGTGAGACGGAACATCTTTCTATGAGAGAAAGAGTTTAGAGCTGGAGGATCATCAATGAGGCTGAAGGCCGGCCTTTGTTTGAACTATGAAGCTGCTTTCAGGTGTGAAGCCGACATTCATCGAATCTGGGTTGTGAATTTTTAGTTTTTTTTTGCTCAGCCGAGTGTCTCCGCTGTTCTCCCTCTCCGTCTCCCTCCTCTGTGACTCCATTCCTTGTTCTGCCTGTATCCCTACCTAACCCACTTGCTCCTCCTGCTCCTCCTGCTCCTCCCAGGTTGTTCTCCGTTGTTAACCGACACCAGGATCTCCCGCTTTGCTTCGGCTGCACCGTTCACATCTCATTTAAAAAGCCCTCTGGCGAAATGTCGCCATATTAACTTCTCTTTGACGCGAGACATGAGCACCGTCACGTGTGTCTGCAGATGATTCTGTGGGATCCTTGTTCTCAGGAAGACAAAGAAAAAAATGAAGGGAAAGAAGCCAAAACAGGTTGAGGTTGAGGCATTAACATAAAATCAGGGGTTAAAATCAGATTTGAACTGGATCTGCATAAACATAGTAATGCTGTTTAATGCATGAGTGTGTGTGTGTGTGTGTGTGTCCTAACTTCCTGCCTTCGTGTAATGGGAGACCATCAGTCTAACCAGCCTGACCTTTCCTTTAACTGGTTGTTTCGGTTCTGTCTCTGCTTGCGTCGGGAACATTGCTCTCCCTGAAACGACCGGTGACTCCGAAAATTCTCGCTTTACGTGGGTGCCCACTGGAGAATGCACGCACTGAAGAAGAAACAGGCATAACCCATCGCCATGGCAACCAGAAAGTGACTCCTTTTGGTCATCGATGTCATGCAAGGTTTCTGTTGCTTTGCAGTTCGATCACCAATCATCTTATAGAGTTATAACTGCTGCTCTGTTTTAAAGCACGCCGAAACCAGCCACTCGTCACTTTGCTCCTTTCTGACCCCATCAGCCGCGGCTCCACGGCGACGCCTCCCGCCGCCAGGCCGAGGTGTTACTGGCTGATTACGAGGTCTGTTGAGATTATAGGTGTTAATCACAGATGGAGGTTCTGCCCAAAAATGTAATTTAGTTTTGAATTAGAAGCATTTATTAGCATAAATTGCTTTCCCGGCTCAAACGAGCGCCGTTCTGTTGCTGACTCGGTTTGAATGAATCGCCTGCAAGTTTTTCATGTTGGGCTAAAATGTGAAAATTTACATTTGAACTTATGGGTGCATTGTTTAAAATCATTGCCCTTAATAAGTACTCTGCCTCACCTGAGCTGTGTTCGGCATCTCGTCTCCTCCTCGTTCTCTGTGGCTGGCGCTCTAATTGCCATGTGGGCTGCGTAGATTTAGCGTTGCGTTCGCCTTAATTTAATTGAAAACCTGCAGAAAGGGAGGAGGAGGAGGGAAGGGAGGGAGGGCTGGGATGAAAAACCGATGAATAAAAAGTGGAACCAATCTTTGCCGGGTACGCTGGGCGGCAAAATGGCCGTGTGCCGTGAATAATGCATGTGGAAGACGGATACGTGGGTAAAAGCCAGCACTGCTGGCGCTTCATTACCGACGTGTTTGTATGCTGATGCTGCGATGCTGCCTGCAGACGCGCTACCGCTCATATTCTCCCCCTGAGCATCACACACACGTCTGCTTACAGGCAAGTGGTTGACGAGACAGATGACCTCTGAGACACGAGATGACTTCCGCGCTTGACCTTTGACCTGTGCCGCACATTTACTGTCTGTCCTCCAGCAGACGGGTTTAGAATACGGACGAACCTTAATTCCTCCTTTTCCTGCAGAATAACCAGGACACTCAGGGGTCAGTGATGTTATATCCGGACTCGGTAACAGGAATATTAGATTTGCGTTCAACATGCAAGGACAACTGTCTTAAATATAATCGATCTAAAGCTGCTTCATTATCTAAACTACAGTCAGTCTGGCTGCAGCTATAATCATTGCTTGTCTTTGCATCGTTTACGGAACTGATTTTTGCATTTGTTTCTTCAGCATTTTCTTTAAGAATGAAGACACAGGCGCCGTCGCAGAGGAGAACCCAAGAGGTGGCAGAGAGCAGACTGTAGACTCCCATCAAACAACGTCGCCTGCAGAGGCGGGCGACATCTTGGCAATAGCCACGCGACTGCTGAGCGCTCGCCGGAGTTGTGTTAAAAACAACCCGCAGAACAGCCACACTGGAGGATTTTTGCATTTGAAATAACACGAGCGATGAGAGCGTCTGCCATCGTCGTCGCGGTTTGAAGCGTCTCCTACTTTACTTTTTTTTTCGCTTACATGAAAGGAAACTCCGGCGAGCCGAATACAAGTCACTTCACTTCCGACTCTGATCACAAGAAGCGTTGCTTTCATATTATCCCGGGTGGAGGATACGTTTTTAGAACTGTCAAAAGTTGAAACAAACATTCCCTCAAGTTGTTCCCATGGAGCGGAGCGGATGCCGCAAGTCAAAGTTCGAGGGAACAAACGAGCGTCGTGGAGTTTGAGGATTGGAGATGTTTGGAGAAGTTTGGTAAAGGAAGTGGTTTCAGCAGCAGAACTCTGGGAACGCCTGGCCTGCGTGCGCCATTACAGCATCCTGTAATGTATTCAATTTCATTAAATCCCACCTCCCAGCCTGCTCTCATCAGCGGATCAGGAACGTCCCATTTCACAGGCGCAGAGAAAAATAATTACTTTCAAACGCACCGAGAGCGGCGCGAGGATGAAGGAATGAACAGTGAGCTGTTATTGTGCTTTATGGCAACAGTTCTAGATTGAAAACAGAGAGTCAGGAGGCAGAAGCGGTGTCTCTTTATGTCTGAGGACCTGGACGGGGCTCCGTGAGGCCCGAGGCAAAAAAACAAATCAGAAACAGCAAAGAGGAAACAAAGAAACGAGGGAAAATTAGCCTGAGAGACGGAGCGGCGACAGAACGCCTGTGATCCCCCCCCCCCGCCCATCGTGCACGACTAATTGTGATCTTTGCAAACTGTAATGGATCCCACTTGTTCTCCTTCCACCTCCATAATTGTGGATGTCTGGTTTTGCTCTGCTCTGTGATTGGAGGTCGGTGACGAGAAGATGGCGGATCTCCAGGGGCGCCGCGCGAGGCGACCAACCCAGTCACTCAGACATTTTGTTTTCTATCGCGCACGCAGAGGCCGGCCTCAACGACGGGATTAGCATTCTCATGATCACTGATCAGCACACACACACACACACACACACTCAATCAAGAACTAATTAAATGGAACAGTACAATTAGTGTCATTAAGGAAGGAATAATAAACAGGCTTGTTCATAGGAATGTGAGTTCAGGCAAGATGTTGTTGTGTTTACACAACACACACACGCACACGCACACACGCACACGCACACCCACACACACTGGCCGGAATTACAAGAGCCAAAATGTGTATGAATGTAAGTGCTGGGATGCCCTACAGCAAAAAACCCTCTGAACACTTCCTCTCCTTCTACCTTCTACTTTCCTTCACACAGCAAGCCACGGGAAAAACCTGACACGCACACACACATGCACACACAACTGATTTTATGCTAGAGGCTGCATAAATATGAAAGGGGGTGACAATGGCACGCAGCGCGGAGCCCCCTGCATCCTATTTTCATCACTTGCCTCAGGCTAAATGGATTAGGAACAGCGGAGGACGGCTCACCTCTCACACAGGTCTGCCTACTTAAATGGGAAGAAAGCGACATCACAAAGCGTCCTGTCCTTTTATTCCCGTTCGCTCCCTCTCCCCCCGGTGAAGGGCGAGCACATAGCAGCTGCAAAATGAGCCGCCGCCATCGAGACCTAAAGGAAAGCAGCTCGACGACAACTTCAGCAAAATGATGAAGAGGAAGAAGAATCGTCTTTGAAGCAAAGCGTCGCTTCACCCAAATGCTGAAAGACACACGCTCACATTTACTTTGCAGCCACGCAACAGTTTGGCTTTAGAGTGGAGGCAAACTGAATTGTTGTTGATTCCGTCCTGAAGAAAACGAAGGTGTAAAAGTCGTGTCTCTTTGGGACACTTATCTCTAACACCTCCTGAAGGCGTCTTTCCACAGACATCCCTCTCTCCTCTCCTCCTTTGTCATCCCTCTTGACCCTTTCTTTCCCATCTCCCTCCTGATGCCAACATGTTTATCCATTAGTGATATTCCGACTGGAATTTCTTCCCGCTCCCGTCGGCCCACTTTCCTCCAGCCTGCCCTACTTCACCAGAACCCTCATGAGAAACACACGCACGGACACGCACACGCACCCACACACACAGTGTGTGAGTCAGTGAGGCAGAAAGAGGGACACTAATTGGGAGTTCACGCAGCAAGAGGAAGGTCTCTAGATTGAAATCCACGGAGGAGACATTTCCCAGCGTTCAACACAAGGATCGGACTTTCACTCTGGACTTCCTGGTTCTGGTTGTCTGTCTGAACTTAAGAGGTTCTTTCAGCACCTTTTTATTACAAGTGTTCATTTTTATTGTCTGTCATCCGCTGTAAGTTTGTGTATGCATGTTTGATGCATGCCTACACACCCTTCTTCATGTGTGTGTGTGTGTATGTGTGTGTACACTTTTTATTGTTCTGGGCTTCTGAGAGTGCGTGTTCAGTTTTTACTAAGGCAACTGATCTGGAGAATAATGGTTGGTGGAGAGTTTCCGTTCTCCAGAACCATCGTCTGAATCTTCTCATAATTACCTCTGATAAGAGAGAGAAACGGGGTGGGGGGGGTGGGGGGGGGGCACAAATATTCTCCTTTTTGACAAACAGTAGTTTTTCAGATTTGTTAAAGAGGTGAATTTTTTGGCTTTTTCCATTCGTCAATGTTGCTAGGTGACAGGCCTTGTGACACAGGAGGAGCTGGCGAGATTCTCCGTAGAGCAAAGCGTCTCGTTTCAGTGCAGACGCCAAACAGCAAGACTTTTATCAGGGCTATCGAGCACGAGGCTGCAGGAGCTCCCAGCAGAGCGTCACAAAAATCATGTATTCACTTGCTGATTGTTATTTCTTTGTTCCTTTCAGTGTGGCTTTCAAGTCAGATGGAGAAAGATGGGAATTGATCAAATACATCTCGCAATGCGATGCTACTCATTCTAGGCACGCACACAAATACAGCGTCACCTGTACACGCTCAATAGGAAGCACTGAGAGAGGAACATCATCCGTAACTCCGGCAGCACAGCAAATAGCTTGGTGTGTGTGTGTTTAAGATATCAATTCTGTTTCTCTCTCATTCCGTATCCACAAAAAGATTAGATCACGGCGAGGTAGAAACCGGGGAGCGAGGGAACAAGGAACAGGAACCGAAATGAAAAGGGGAGATTACTGATCATCGGGTAACACAGGATGAATATTTGATTCAGCCGTGTGTGTGTCGTGTTGCCTTATCTGAGGATCCGTACTGCTGTTATATTGGCGTGTTAAAAAACAGGTGGCGCCGGCGTTCAACGCGGGACCCGAGGATTACTGTTGGGAGACAAAGGCTCGCCGTCCTGTGGGAGCGGCTCCGCGGTGCGATCAGGGCAAAGTGACTCTTCATCTGCTGCAGATTGTGCTTTTCGTTGTCGTTCCAATCAAAGAAAGACGTTTGACTCACTCAATGCTTCATCTTTAAGACGATTAGATTGTTGCCGGAGCATCGTGCCGTTAATCAGATGCAGATCAATTCACAAGATAAACTTGCAAACGACTGAATGGAATGTAAAGTGCTATGTATATGGAATATGTGTGTGTGTGTGTGTGTGTGTGGGGGGGGGGGGGGGGGGGCACAGTGTTTGGATTCCACTTCTGTCCTTGTACAGGAGATCATCAGTAAGCGGCGGTGCGATAACATTTTAAACATTGATGCGACTTTGAAAATAATGCATTAGAAGTTTATTGGCTTTGAGAGGTAAATGCTGGCAGGTGTGTTGTGTCTTCACACACACACTCTCTCTCACACACACACACACAGTGAATATCTCTGCCCTTGCAATTGCTCCTCTGATTGCCCCAAGGCGGCGTGCGCTATAGCGTATAAGATATATAATAGAGCATATTATCCTGGCTGGTAATGAGCTTGTGCTCCTCCAGCCTGACGACGACTCCACATGCAGGAGATCCACAGGAAAATCCGGCCGGCGGTTCACGGCGGCGCGGAGTTACGCTGACCTTCTCCTGACAATGAGTGGAATGAGATTTGGAATAATGTCTTCTGTGGAGGAGGAGGAAAAGAAAGTTCCTGTTGGCTGAACATCCAGTACGGATCACTAGCCCCATGCACACAGCGGCCACCGAGTCGAACTGGAGTCTGCATCCTCCTCCTCCTCTTCTTCTTCTTCACTCTGCGTCCACATCTTTTCCATCTTTAGAAGTTAAGAGAACTTTTTCTTCTGATGATTTTGGTCGGAGGCTGCAGCAGACGGGCGAACGAGGGCGAGCTAATCCGCCCCACTTTACTCTGATCCACTGATCTGTATCCAAACCGGCGCCAATCCACCTGTCAGGCTGCAAAGGGAGGGGAAAGCGCTGTTTCCTGTTTCCTGTCACTCGCGCTCAATCCAGCTGCACTCCCTCTGAACAGCTGTGCTCTGACAGAACACAGCCTTTATTTCCCTCTGAAGAAAAATACCTGCAGTGTGACGATTCTTCTGATCCGAGCGATGCAAACTGTCAGATACGCTGCTGAGCTTCGGGAGCGTTATGACCGTGATCCGGGAAACGGCAGCCAATGAGAGCAGGCGCCAGAAATGTGCCGGAAGTGGCTCTATTACACAAATGTCCCGCATCTTTATGTCTGAAGCGTTTACCATTGGATACGGTTACGTTTTGCATCCACTTCCTTTATCTGTTCTAACGGTGCAGAACCGTAGAACCGACCAGAACAGAACCCGCCGGGCCATTCGGTAAACCGGAACTGAACACACGTGCAGAAGTCATGCTCAGGAGACAGATGTGATGTTAACATATATTCAACACTAAATGAAATGAACACGTTGATTCTCTCTCTCTCTCTCTCTCTCTCTCTCTCCTTGCTCTGAGTAAATTCTTGTCCCCTTTTTTAGCAGAATTACGCCTTTCAAAGTAAATGAATGCATGAAAGCGAAGGCGGCCTCTGTGTGACTCTGGGGTCCGCGTGGATCATTAACTGGCTGTTAGACACGATGTTCATTATCCTCTACAAGCCCAATAAGAGCGGAGACAAGCCGTGGAGCAAACTACACTTCCTCGGTGTAATTATACAAGTGTTTTCAGCACCAAAGCGTGAATGCCTGCCTCTCTTTTGTGACTTCCTGTCTTTGGTCATCAGTTACTATCTCCTCAGTATGAAATGAGGGATCCGGCGTTCATCGGCGGCGCCTGCGACGGCGGTGGGAGTGAAATAGCGTGGAATGAGTGCAATGGCAGCCGTGGGGGGGAGGAGGAAACCACGCCATCGAGCTCGTGTCATGTTCGCTGAAAACCACCTGAAGAGAAATGGAGGGGAGGAGGAGGCCGAGGATTCAGAGGAAAGGCGCGACGATGCATCGGGTTTGTCTGGCCGAGATAAAAAGAGGACCCCCCCCGCTCCTCCTCCAACCGGACTGGGGGGTCAGCTGTGACTGATGTTTCTTAGCTGACAGATGGGTGCAGGGACCGATCCCGGTGCAGCCCCCGACAAACAGATTCTCCATGCCTCTGTGTGCTGCCACGGCCATTTCCCTCAGCTGTCAGTCACACACAGCGTGGCTGACATTATCAGCTGCAGCCCAGCTTAACAGAGGAGTTCTGCTCCGACCCGCTGCTGGGCATGGGAGTCGGGCATGGGAGTCGGGCAGGGAGGGAGGGGGGGCGCTGGGGAAGAGAGAGGCCGAGGGAGAATGGATGGAGAGAGAGAGGATGTGAAATTGAGTCTGTGAAGGTGAGAAACAGGAAGACAGAAGGCGTTGAATGAAAAAGAAGAGGAGGAAAGGAACGGAATGCGGCGCCTCGGTTGAGTGCAGACTAATTAAGATGACATCAGATGGTCGGCCCGCTGACGCTGCCTGTTCTCTCGGATGGCCTCCTAATGGAGAGAACTCCTCGGGCCTTTGGCGCCGCACCAAGAGCAATAGGCTACAGATGAAGTGCAAGAGAATCAATCCTCGCCTCCTTCCTCTCCTCCTCCAGAGATTTACAGGCCACGTTTTTGACAGCACGCAACAACAGCAGCCATATTTTACTCCCGCGGCCTGACAACAGCGTCCGCAGTCAATCAAATCTACCGCCGAACAAAGTTGTTATCTCCGTGTTTGGGTGCAGGAAACCGCTCGCCACCGCTAAATGTGATTGTGCTACGTGGAGCTGATCGGCTAAACGTATCGCCGCCAGAGATAAGGGATTAGGAGGGAGACTTTGATGTGAAACACATTGGAAAAATAAGCACCCATAAAACCCAAAAAGCTTTCAAGCGTTTAGCGATGAATAGGATTCATAGAATACCGCGTGCGTTTTGAAGGTTCCCCCGAGCCTAAGAGGCGGCGAGGGACGCGGAGAAAGAAAAACGCGAGTAAAAGACGCGACCTTAACGATGAGAAAATAGAGAATGAGAAGAAAGGAGGTAACCAGAGAGTCACTCAAAGCGCGCGGTGATCAATAGATGTGCACGTGAACGGGGGGGAGACTTTTAAATAAGGCTCTCGTTTGTCTCCTCGGGTCCTGTTTCTAGAAGAAACTGAAATCTACGGATCGATAGGCGGCTTGTTTCAGCAGCCGGTCCGGCTCAGCCCCGCAGGCCTTACAAATAGACCCGGGCTGCCTCGACATCCACACCGGCCTTATCCGCTTCCACGGCGAGGTGACCATCCTCTGATTCCCTGCTGAGTCATCTGCTCTTAAGTAAACACCAGATCCCTTTCGGAATGTGACGGGAATACAGGCGCTATCCGTCGTCTTATGATCAACATTTTCCTGATTTGAGAACTGCGGCTCCGATTTCCTCTGATCTTGGTGGAAGAGTGGAGCGTCTCCTTTAGATGCAGATCCAGATCCAGATTATTAGTATATAATAATTATCTTACAGCTTTGCTTTGTCATCAGATGACCATGATGTGTATTTAAGGCATGTTGGAATGTTGAGGTACATTCTGGAGGAAACTGTGACACGAAGGACTCAATCTAATCCCTGTATAACCTTTTTGGAAATGCCACAGCGATAAGGTCAAAAACAACAATCAATAATGTGATGCAGGGATAAAATGAGCCAAATACTGAGCTCATTCCCACATGCATCCATCGAGACGCGTGCAAACCGAGGGTTTTTAGTCAGAATCAGAGACAGTGGATCCGGATGGACACCGTGCGCCGCTGCTTTCTTACCTTACTGGGCGGAGGAGTGGGACAGAGACATTTTACAAGACCCTACCTCCACCCTGTCATTTAGATATTAATTACTGAGAATGGACGTCCTACTACTGTTCATCTTTAAGTGTTCTGTCCATCACGACAGCAGAAACATAAAGTTAAGGACCAGCTGGCGAACACAGCGGAGCGTTTAACGGCTAACGACTCGGATCATTTCCCGCTGAGCCCACAAAGCCCTCCTCCGAAGTAAACACAGGATGGACATCCGTACGGAGCCGTTAGCCAGAGGCGGACTTATTTTTCTATTACGGCCAATCAGCTTGTCTTCTCGTCTTTGTCCAACACCATGTAGATGCCAGCATCAACGTCGTCCTCTATTGTCCTCCATTGTCCTCCATCCAGCAGTTTGTTGCACCACATGGACCTAAGAGTTAGAGGTGACGTATTCAGGGTCAAAGAGGAACATAAAAGAGACGACAAAAGACATCAGCGTGAGCTTTTCACGGCTTGTCAACCTTTGACCTCAGTGGATGCGCCATGTTTAATCAGCGCTACGCACCGCTGTCGTTTGTCCGGGTTAATTACGTTCATCAAAAGGATTAATCCCTTGGAACGTCTGAGAGGGGGGGTTATCAGTGGGGCTCAGAGGTGAATGGGAATGAGCATGGAGATAATGCCAAAGAAGAGTGTGTGTGTGTCGTTTTGTGTTGTGAGTGTGTGTGTGTGGTCTGGTCTTATTACCTCCGCTGAGTCGGGGGTTATGTCATCATCATCATATATAATATAGTTTTACGGTTACGTTGTTGAAATATCAGCATCTTCATCATCTGAGACAAATGTCAGTGACACTGTGAGACAAGCTTCTACTTGTAACCATGGAAACCCATCAATGCAGCATGAAACGTCCCGTTGGTGGTTTGGTCGTTGTCTGAAAAACACCAACCAGAACTTGAGACCCGTTCCAGAAAAAAAAGAAACTCCCAGAATGAGCTGAAATCTTGTAACCATGGAAACGGATGGAACAAAAAACTAAATAGCAAAAGGAACCACTTAATATTATGACTGACATGTGTAGAAAGATAAAGAATAAACACGCACACACACACACAATAGCACGTAAAATAGTGAAATTCAATCAGACGTCCTCAAACTCGGCTCCGGCTGCAGGGCCCTAAAACCAGCACTAACCATCCATCATGCTTTATAGCACATCACACATTACGACTTGACAACAGGCAGAGAGAAGGAGGAAAATTGTGCAACAGCTATAGAGGGAAGGAGCGTAATAAACAGCAAAACAGAGAGAGAGAGAGAGAAAGAGGGAGAAGGAGAGAGGAGGTGTGTGAGAAAAAACAAGGAGAGGAGGGGGGGGATCAGCCGTTTCTAATCAATATCCATTCCCCTCGGCTGTCATGTTGTTGCGAGAGTGGCTGTTGCATTAGAGAATGTCTGTTCCTAAATAAAATATCACCTTCAATCCGAACCTTCCCGTTCATCTTCATTTAACAATCGCTTAGCTTTTTGGCAACGCCTTTTATGCACCTTCTTCTCCGCCGTCCGGATGAATATGTCACGATGAAAGGCCTGGCACCGCCACATGGGAACGCTTCTCCACACGCCACTGTTGTTGGGTCTGCTGTTCCGATGGATCGTCCTGCAGGGATGGACGGAGAACGAGCAAACGAGTTCACAATCTGCGTCTCGCTGGCTCACAAGCAGAATACATGACTGCAAAATTAACGGCAAAGAAAATGCCAGGAGTGCTTTTTTGGAGGGGGGGGTGTATGCAGAGCTTCTGTCTGTGTTTATGTATGTGTGTGTGTGCTGCAAGTGTCCTAACGGTGTAAAGTCAGTTGTATCCAGCAGCACATCCACTCCTTTAAACAAGTCTAAAGTGACAGCTGACCTTATCAGCAGAAAGAAGAACCTGAAATGTGTGAGGATAAGAAATAAAAAAACATGTGAATGCACAAATCAGTCTCTCTCTCTTTTAACCCTTCCTGCTTTCCGTAGTTCCTCTTCTCTCCTAAATGAATAATTTGATTATCAATTAAAACATGTTTAATGCTACCGTTACCGATGCACTTCCCGTTTCCCCAGTTCTCACAGCCTCTCTCTGCAAAGACTCCTTTCCTTGTCTGTGAGTTAGCATTGCCTCAGGGAATGTCCAGCACCCCCCCCCCCCCCTCTCTCCCCCTCTTGGCGTTTTGTTGGCATAGATGATCCGGGTTTGGATTTATACTCTGTGTTTTAAATGAGCTGGATCACTGGACGTTAAAACCCCGTTTCAAGCCTGTCAGCGTGACGCTGCTTTATTGCTGAACTGAGTGAAGCCATTCTCGCCCTCTAGATCTTAAATCACCCCTCCGCCTGATATCCTGTCTCTGGTCACATGACACGGGGCGATTACCGGTAGTCTATCAGGAAGTCTTTGGCTCTTAGACTCCGCAGAGAACCTTTGATGGAGGGGCAGCAAGATGCTGAGTTCAGGTACCGCTCAGGCGTCGACGAACATTCACACAAAGACGTGCCGATACTTTTCGTCTACATGCGTTTTGCACACATTCGGGAAAAGACTGACAGAAAAACAAAAAAGAGCGCTTGTATGACAAAGGTCCCTTGTCATCTCTTTTCACTGCCTGCGCCCTCTCCCTCCCCACCTAATGGCGTCCTGACGCTCGGCGCTCTGATCTGCAGAGCCGTGACAGGAGCGAGTTCTTCAGAGCCGCGTCTCCGCTTCAAACGTTGAAGCAAACGACCCAGCGAGGGGAGGCTGGTTCATATGCACACATGGGTAATCACGCACGCACACACACACACACACACACACACCTAGGCAGAACCAGATGAGTGCTTGGGATGTCTTAACTTTTCCTGTGGGCCTGCCTGAGATGTCATCTCCTCCAGCAGCTGCTAACAGTCCCTCTAACCCCGCCTGGGGGGCAAAGCCTCACAGCGGAGTGCTAATGATCTCTCTTAGTCTGTCTGTCCCCATCTGTCCATCGCTAACACGTTCATCACTGTCTCTTTGACTGCATCTCTCCTAGGTTCTGTCTAGAACCCTGCCCATCAGTACCCGGACACGTCGCCCGCGAGGACATCCACGTCTGCACATTTGCAGCCGAGTAAATCTTTTGCAAACCAAAGCGTCCATTAGCGTTGTGTTTACTGTCTCCGTGTCATTACGAAGCGTGAACCTGCGTCCTAGTAAAAGACGAGGACATAAACTGAAGTGATGCAGATGCGGTCAGACTCACATTATTCTTTGTTCTATTTTCATGGCTGCCTGGGAGCTTAAAAGCCGTCATAAATTACGCCGTTATTTGGGTCAAACCTCTCTGAGTAAGCATGTGGCTGATTTAGACCCTCAAATGCCTGCCCTTGGTTGTGTGTTTATTCTGTGCACAACCGCACAAACAAACAAACAAATGCCCTGTCGTGAATTTACTAAAGACAAACACTGAGTCCAATCGAGCAGGAAGCAACACGTAAAGATCTTTTTTTTGTGAATCTCTGGATCTATAGATCCAGAAGAAGCCGCCATTTCTGAAAGTGTGTTTTTTGTAAATAACTTTTAAACTAATAATGATATCAATGCGAATCCAATTGTTAAAGGTTTGTTTTCATGGTTAAGGTATCTAAAAACATCAATAAAATAAATATAGAACCATTATTTTTTGCTGTAAATCACAATATAGGGGGGGGCTGAGGTGCTCGGCCGAGGTCGGCGTTCTCCGAGTGCTTTTCTAGTTCAAATATGATCTGTCTTCTGGAAAACCTTTATAACATAATTTTCATTTTGGGGTGCGCACCCCCATTTCTCTGGTCATGATGGTGACAATAATAATTGTCTTTGTGCACACAAAACATGCTGCGAAGTCTTCATGTGGCCTGATTAAAAACAAAGTTGGTCCTCTGCGCATTTGTGCGATTTAAAAATATTCTTCTTGATCTGAAACGTTGTGCTGTTGAAGGAAGCCCGCTGAGCCCTGCTGGAGGGGGCCGCCGCTGGAGCTGTGGAGGAACGACCAGATTCCGCAGCTTCCATTCGGGAACAGAAACAAGTGGATTTACCACCGCTTCAGTTTCAGACCTGTCTGCACCAGTCAGCCATGTTGGACGCAACTATAATTAGTCTGAGTTGGTTGTTCATTGCTGACTGGAGGGGATGAGTTCATGAACATAGAGGAGAGGAGGAAAAAGGAGACTGGAGGGAAATAACTGGATCCTCTGGTGAGCACTGAGTTCAGTGAGAGGCTGAACTGAACACACACACACGCACAGACACACAAACATGCACACTTACAGCCAGAGTACCTGGCTGTTTGATCCCATTGACTATTTTGTGTTTTTAGCGTGTTCAGAATGCCGTCAGTGACTCCGAGGCTGCGTCTGTATGGACATCTGGACCGGTGCTGCCCTTAAGACATGAAAAGAGCAGTTTAAAATACGGATATATGACATTTTGGAATGAAAATCAATCAAAACAACAAAACATTATCGCAGAAATCTGAATGATTGAGCCTCAGATGGTCCAAAGTCTGAAGTTATTGACCCTTGACCTTTAGAAACTCTCCTCAACCCAAATAGGCCGGTTCCTCATGTTCTCCTCCATTATTTGTACCCCCCAGAGAAAAGTCAGTTTGATATACTTTCTTTCTGCTGCTACCACAATGTGAACCATCTTTGCTCTTATCCTGTCACTTCTAATCCCCCGATGCTCCGTTTCAATTCATGCCATCACCAATTAATGCCAAGTCGACGTTCTTGTAAAAGTTGTAGATGACAATCACGCTGGAGGAGCAGAGGAGTGCTTGGAGGAGGGAGGGTCGCATGAGGGAGAAAAGGGAACCTTTAACAGCAAAAAGAAGAGTAAATGTTTTATATGAAAAGTTGCATAACCAATTTTTTTTTAATCGGTTTTTGAACATTCGTGCTAGGTAAATTCCAAAATTAGCAATAAAATCAAATGGACTGAACTACAGATCCGCATCACCCACCCCTCGCTATGACTGCAGACGCCGACCACAGGGCCGGCGTTCTCACAGCAGACATAGATGCATATGAATGCTGTCGGTATTTCGCTGCGAGCCCCTGAGCCCCTACACCTCAGTTTATTTGATTTCCAATGGATCCACCATCTGAGCTCTGAGAGGAGCGCTCCTGCAGCTTCGGAGCTGCTTCCTGGAATATCAGAGCGTGATTGATGGGAGCCGACGAGCTGCGTTTGATTACACAGGATATGAAACACATACAAACACATGGCGCGCCCAGAGGAACACTTGCGACTCTCCGTAAATCTACAGACGTCAACAGCGTGTTTACGTTTAAGTACACAGACATTATATAGCGGTCCAGAGACTCTGAGCGCCGCGGAGATAAGCAGCCCGTTTGCGTCACTTACAGCCCAGCAGATGTGGCCCTGCTCCGTTGGGGCTAAATTTAGATCTTGATCTTTTTTCCATCGATGGAGAGCACGATTCCAGAGCGTCTTTGGTCAGGATCCCTGCTGAGTCATGCAATAGCAGTTCAGCGTGTCACGTCTGCAAGGCATTAGAGCGAGTTCCACATCTGTAAGGGATTACGCGGTCAGTATTATCTCAGTCCAACCAAACCAAAGTTTTTTTTCTCCACCTTTTTTTCTCAACCCAAACACTATTTAATCTTGTTTTCTCTTATTCTGTTCATCCTCGGTCTGCTTCTGCTCCAATCCCACATCTGTTACTTGTTTTAGGCGACGTCGGCTCCAATACAGGCCGAACCGGAGCCCAGGGTAGATTTTGCTGTTGCTCATTTCGCTTGTGTCCAGAGGTGTTTGGCGCTACCATCAGATTTAGGTTTGCATCTATACCAGGGGTCCCCAAACTACGGCCCATTTCCACATTTGGCCTGGCCCCCTGAACAATACCAGACCCAAAATAGAATTTACTTATTTTCCTTTCCATACAACATGAGTAGCCTCCCTTTTATTTGGGACAATTTTAGTGATGGTCACATACGGCCAGAAGGTTAATGTTCCGGTGCTCTGTAATATCAACTTATTACATAGTAATTACTTTGTAATAACAGGGCAGGTTTCCTCACCTCCACGGTGGCATAGTTGGCAGCACTGTAGAGGGGGGCAAAATGGCCCTGGTATCGAATCCCACTACGGGAATGAGATGGAGCAGGGGCAACAGGGTAGGCCCAGGGCACACCTGAGCGGAGTGGAGTGGACCAGCGGTCCAGTTCACTCCGCCCAGGCAAGGCCCTAGGCCTACCCTGCCGCCCCCGCTCCACCCCCACTCCCACAGCTGGATGCGAACCCAGTTCCTCTGGCAGTAGACCGGTAACCCTACCGACTACGCCACCGTATAGGTGAGGAAACTTGAGGTATTCTCAGACCACAGCGTGTTGTTATGTTGTTCTGTGTTGCTATGTTGTTGTGTTGTTATGTTGTGCTTTTTCCTTTTGTGTTATGTGGAGTGGGCGTCTCTCCGACCAGGTGACGTCGTACTGGATTCAAAATCAGTGCCTCTGGTCTAAAGTCAACAATGCTACTGTCTATTTATCCTAATGCTTGATAGGATAACATCTAGGTGGTGTAGTGGGTAGTCCACTTGACTCCCTGCCGGAGGATCCTGGGTTCGAAACCAAGGCGTGCAGCGTTCTGGTTTTTTACAATAATTTGAGGTTTGTTGTTTGCTGTATTGGATCAGCTGATTGATCCAGTCGTTCTTCCCCTCTGCACTTCCTGATAGTGCTGGAGAGAGACTGAGTTTGGGTGTGAGAGGCATTGCGTGCGTGACACTCGATTCATGTCACTGTGTGTAGTTGTGATGGTGAGATGAACCCTAAACTACAGCCTGCCTCCGCATTCGGCCCCTAAATGTTTAGGCACCCCTGCCATCATCACACTCTTCCTACAAACTGGCCCCGGCCCTCCATCAGAGAAGGGAAAAGTGATGTGGCCCTCACAGGAAAAGGTTTGGGGACCCCTGATCTATACCAATGCTACGCTGCTGTGTTTTAATGACATGCCAAAGCAAGCATCGATTGGATTTAGTCATTTCTCCATTGCATTGACAAAAACATTTCTGATTCTATTTCAATAAATCGCATTTATCACTGATTTGAGCTGAAGTGATGCAAACTGAACTCTGTGGTATCGACCCGACAGTAAAACACAGTCCAAGAGTTGTTTCCCCATCCAGTCAGACCCAGGCGCGTTATCTTTATTATCGCGTCATCGTTGTTGTTTTTTTAGGCCAGATTGTAAGAGGTCTTCTTCGCCTGCATGCACGGTAACGCACACATGCATGGCGACCGCGGCGTGGACATGCATCCAGGGCAGTGTTCCTGTGGCTGATGGGAACACGCATGATGGGAGTGAGGCATGTAATGTGATTTATAGAGCTGGGCTCACTTTTCAAATTCAATCAGGAACTTTGATTACTGATGAAAATTTGATACAGGAAATAGCTTTGATAGCAAACTAAATCCTCGTGAGACTGCAGAGCACTGACGTGTGCGTGAGTGCACACCGCGATGCAATCAGGAGCAACAAACTCCGGGAACTTCAGCAGATTTAAAGCGTGACGGATGAAATGTGACCCCTGGTTCAGATTTTATCTCTCTTTTTGTCTCCCTTTTTTTTGATGCAAACATCGCTTTCTTACCAACACACACACGCACGAGTGACCCTGCAGAGGTCACGTGGAACTGTGGCTGCTCGGCCTCTTGTGTTATATTAATGTCTGCTCTTGCACATGAGGGGACACTCCAATGCACACCAGACATCATGACAGAGGGGCCCAATTACAATTCCCATGGCAGAGATGCTGTGCGTTGGTGCGTGCGTGTGTGTGTGTGTGTTGCAGAAATAGATCAGGGATAAGAGGACCAGAGAGAAAGACAGCGACATGAAGGGACAGACATGCTTGTGCATGTATGTGATGCAGGTACGACAGGCTCATCAGTCACCAGTGGCCTTTTCAAATCTTCTCCATAGGGACTCTTGACCTTTTCACATGATGCCAATAGCAGCTGCGCGATGAATCAATCGCCTCCGCCCGTGGCTCCCAGCAGACTCCATGTTATCCAAAGTAAATATTTCAGATGGCATTCTCCCATCGAGACACCCAGGGACAAAAGCCCCACGTTATGGATTGGCCTTTAATAGCAAGAGGAAACCCAGTGGTGGGATAGCGCAGCACCGAGACATAAACAGGCAGCGGAGCTCAAAGACAGGGCTGCATGTGGAGAAACATTTTGGATGGAGGGAGGAAGGTGAAATTGGAAAAAGAAGGTAAGAGAACTCGCCCCAACCTGCGTGGGTATCTGCAGAGGGGTGGATGGGAAAGGGCACCAGAATGGGAGATCCACCCGGGCCGGTGGGAGGATTAAGCGCGAGGCAGTTGGGGGAGATACTGAGGAAATGAAGCGAAATGAACGAGTCCAGGATCGTTTTTTTTTACGTCGAGCCATGTGTGTGTGAAAGGGAGACAGAGAGAGAGTGAGCGATAGGGGAATAGGGGGCCTAATATGATGGACCAAATGAGGTGTAATGGCGGTAACATAGAGTGACAGCAGCCGGGGCCAGTGCATTAAGGGGTTAACCAAGGCCAGGAGTCGCTGACCTCCTCCCTCCCTGGAGACAGAATAATCTCTCCGGAAGGAACACACACACACAAGCCCACCGATAATGATGTGGTTGCCATATTTTGCCATTCAACTTATCTTATGATGGGAAATTCACCACCACCACTATCGCCGTTACTCGAGCGCTGGGCGCAAACTAGACGAGCCTTGAACTCCCCCCAGTCGTGCAACGATTTTCTGCAAGACTGGTCAGACATTCGGCAAAAGTCAATTTGCTTCATTCGGGCTTTAGAGGAAATTATTATCCAATTTCTTTTTCTTTCTTTTTTACAACAAGCCGATGTAAACGCATCGTAGTATTCTATTAAAGGGGGCGAGTGAAAGAACAACGCTGAAGGCTTCAGGTGAGAAATTAGAAATATTAGCATATTTATTACAGCAACATGAAAGACATTTGGATGCCTACACCCTTTACAACAAGCAAGAGAGGAGACCGGGATGGGGGGGGGACAGTAGCATTGAATGGTGGCCAAAGAAAGAGAGGAAAGGAAGGGGGAGAGAGCTGAAAGTCTCTGAGAGTCACTCATGAACTTTTACATTACAGACCTGGAGGAGAGCTGAGGACAAACACGATTTGAAATCAATCAACCCTCACGGCACGTGTTTGAGGTGACGAGCGACACAAACCTTCCATTTAGAGTTCAGACACAGGTGACAATATGACAAACCGAATTATTCAAGTATTAATAAACGTACACAGGGAGGTTTTTGTTGGAATGTACCCACATTTTCTTTTTTGGGGGTGAAATCCTTGCATCTCTTTTTAATCGAGAAATACCTTAAGATTTAAATAAATAAGAACAAATCCAAGCATTTCTCTGTAAGATGTATTCTAATTCTTCCTGAACAGAACGACTTGGTTCTGTTCAGAGGAATTAAAGTGAAAAAGCGCTGTTAGAGGAGCTGTTTTGAACCAGGGTGCTGATGTGAGGTGATTTAAAGAGCACAGATACTTTTACATACGCTTTACTGTTAATATCGTCTCTATAGGCAACAGAAAAGAACAATAGCTCAGTAAATAAGGCATCTAAAAGGCCGGCGGTCGAGGGAGGTCCGCTCGAGTGAAATCATGAGTAGAATGTATTTTATAACGCTTTCTCTGTCTAAAGTGGGGTTTATTTTGGTGTGCAACATTCTGAATAAAACAGGCAGTGGTTTGCAAACAGTATTAATTTTAGGGTGTGTGTTTTTTGTTTTTTTGCTGTACATGTATTTGTACGTCCTCTCTGTTAAAGGTGTTGTCTTTGTCTGAATATATTTATGAATGAACTGTTTTTTTTAATTCTAACGTAACCCTGTTTGTCTGCATTCTTGGTACCGGGTTGACTCGACGTTACTTTGTCATTGTAGCTGGTCGTCATAGCGACGTCACGTGAAAGTATCTCTGCCATCTTGTGACCCTAATATTGTTTGTACACACAAAAAAAAAAATCACTACCAACTTTTATTTGAACTCTTTAAATGCCAAGTATCAAATTTACAACATGCTAACTCCTTAATAATTTGGGCAAATGCAAAGCTTGACAGGCGTCTAATTATGGTCGTCCGGCAATGATTGGACAGTTTCCAACTGGGGGAGGAGCTGAGTAAATGTTAAATATGTGATAACATTGGATATTTTTTTTTATTTGCGGACATTTCAAGCTCCCTTATCACTCAAACAAGCATTTATAAGTGGCGTTGAAGGTTGGCTTAAAAAGTGCATTGAATTAATGTTAATTACTCAAATTAAGTCCCAATAAGGCCAGACCATTCTACTCATCCTAACACTATGGCAGAAACTGCAGTTGCTGTCAATCAAACTGAAGCTTAGCGCCATGCTACATTCCAACAAATCTACCCTTCACTTTTCCTCCATATGACCCGCCCCTGAATGAATACTTCAGAAATCTCTTTTTTCACAATAAAAGTACATCATAGTCATCATCATCGTAATCAATACAAACATTCTAACATTGGAATTTCAACGCTGTACATATATTACACTATGATACAATCATATATACTGTAATTTATTTTGCCACTGTTGTCCTATAGAGTACCACGTATGTTAAAACTGGGTTTGTGAACACACCAAAGCAGGTTGAGTGTCATGAATGCAGTGCACACGAACACGGTCCTTTCACACCCAACCTTATTGTTCACTTGATAATCAGCGTTTCCTTCTGAGAAGGAACAAAACCAAGAAACTTTTGCTCTTCTAAATTATTGATATCGGCTTGAAGGCAAGGATTGCTTGAAATAGGTTGGCATGACATTAATGAGACGTGACACGAACATCCCCCCTTTTTAATCAAGTGAAACGTAACCTCTCACAGTTGTGCGACTGATAATTAGCGCTGTGCATGTTTCATCCTGCTGAAACGAGGGTCCACAGCGATGCTTTTCCTCAAGCTTTGATGCAACGTATTATGTGTTTCCATCGAACTGTTTAAAGGAAAGAGTACATGTTGCCATGTTGCCCAGACGAGGATCTCAAGGTTACTGAACATGGCACAACACTGGAAAAAGCCAGTCAAGGCTAACATATGCTCCCTCTACCTATCCATTGAGGCCGACGTGCTTCCGTACGTACTTTGTGTCGTGGCGTATTTACCCAAATACATACAAAATAAACGCAAAGACATATGTACGCAGCGCATAAATTGGCCTCAACATTTTTTTCAACAGTGTCGATTCCATCGGGATCTCGCCATCACCTTTTCCTCTGTGCAAACGGCAACATAATCCCAATTCTGTTTGGAACAGCCGGTCGCGGAAGAGTAACAATGCCTCTATTTGCGCTTCGGTGCCAGCGGCCTGTGCATCGGGTCTTGTTGCTATGGAAGTATGTCTGTGAGCAGTCGCTAGGGAAGCCCTTGCCCTGGTCAAATACACTTTTTTTAAATTAATACTTTCAATCTGATGCAGCCTAGCAAAAATCTACATCACACTCTATGTCTAAAGGTCCCCCCCCCCGATCCCACACATTCCATGTCATCCTAAATCTCATCTCATTCATCGGCTTCCTGGAGGCAGAGAGCGATGGAAGAGGTTCTACACACACAAGGTAAAATCTCCCGTTCAAGCTCTGTCGATGTAAACCTCACCGCTGATACAAACGTTAGGTCCATCTCTACTTGGCTTCGGGCCGCACGGCCCATATAAATGTAAATCTACACGTATACGTGTGACCCTTTTTATACTCTTTACGACCGAAAAAACAGAAAACAGAAACAAAAAAAAAGACGGTTCAAAACAACAACTGTACGGCTCACAGACAGCGATGGTGATTGTATCTGTTGAGTTGGTTTTGGGATGCTCTGGACGCCGCCTCGCTGCCGGACCCGTGGCGTCGTAGCGGTGGCTGCGTTGCTGGGACTCTGAGTGCTGAGAGCTGGCAGTGGCCCGTCGAGGATGAGAGGAAAACTGAAACTTAAAGCGGGTGAAGGATTCAAGCATCCGCGTCCATCTCCGTCTCAAAGTGTCTCAAAATCAATGGCGGCCCGAGTGCAGAGCACCCGTTTACGACTCTTCACGCCAGCGTCCATTTTGGCTCTGTCTCACTGCGTGTTTATGTGGAAACTGTTATACTTGGACGTGCGTTCCCTGGGTCTGCAGGCCCTCCGCGCTGGACAGGAGCTTCTTCTGGTGGCCGGCCAGACTCACGCCCATCTTGGCCAGTTCGCTACGAGGCAAAACACGCAGACAAGATCTGTTATCCAGGGAAAGACGCGCACGAGTGTGAACTTCAAACGCAGCCGCCTAAGAAACCAGAGCGTCCTCTAGATCGGAATGACACTCAAGTTTAACGTAACGCATCTTCTCCACCGACCTGACACTGATGTAGAGGATCGACTCCAGACTGACGTATCCGGCGCTGGAGAAGTTCTCCTTGTACTGGCCCATCTTGATGGCCTCCAACCACTCCTCCACCGTGCTCACGCTGAACTCCGGGCTGGACGGCTCCTCCCTGCCGGGATACGAAGCACAAAACTCAACTCAAGCTCAGTGAAAGTTCGTTCTCGAGTTGTCCTCCGTCTGATTGTTAACTCTAACGTTCATAATAAGCCCGTCGGTGGTTCAGTGTCAACTTTTTTGACAGGATATCGTTTGATTCTGCAGGAACCAGAGGATGAAAGATGAGAATCGACTGTGAGAGATAAACCTTTGACTTTAAACCGAGCGACCAGTGAAGCACGATTGATCGCTCTGCTTTCTGCGTCCGCTTGTGGAACCGTCTGACTTTACTTTGCTATCAAAGATCTGTGAGATCTAGATTGATTTTCTTTCTGCTATCTGACCCTGAACAATAACAGAAGACCCAACTCTAAGACTTTTGATGATGTTGAATTCATTTCATTTGTCCTCTGCTGATCGCTCTGATTTCGAATTTAAGTTTCGGAAACTCACTATATTTTTTTAACCAGCCAGCTTATTTTAAGACTTCTCAACAAGTTTAAATGATCTTACTAGCACGGAAAGATAATTTCACATTGATACGATTTTCTCCTCCAGTTTATGTCTTGTTGCCATGTCTGACATTTTCAGAGGCGGATCGGATTTCACCTTCACATTTGTCACAAAATTTGATTTCTCCCTCGTTCCGGGTTTTGCCGTGTCGGTCGTGTTGTTCTACACTGTAAAAAAAGAATGGCTAAAATACAAGCAATGAACATGTGCAACTCTAGACGAATAAACTTCCATCCTGCTGCAAAATGCATGCATGCTTGGACCTGGCTACAAACCCACAACCTTGGATGATTGTGTCTTCCGTGTTTGCTCAGTCCGACAATGCAATCAGCGCCTCTTCACGCTACACGTGTGTCGGCGACAGCGTCTGATCTACAGCAGTCCACTGACCGTGCCGAGCTGTTGGCCAGCTCTCTGAGGTTGGCGGGGTTTCTGATGAGCTTGTCCAGGATCGTGACGATTTGTCCAAACTTTGGCCTCTCGCTGCGCCCCTTCTCCCAGCAGTCCAACATGAGCTGGTGCAACACCACGGGGCAATCCATCGGAGCCGGGAGGCGGTAGCCCTCGTCTATTGCTTTGATCACCTGCAGGCAAGTGAGCGTTGGACATTGAGTTCCTCCATGAGGAGAAGAGACATTCAAATATCCTGCATCTGTGCTTTTCGCTCACATCCTGGTTGGACATCTCCCAGTAGGGCCGCTCCCCGTATGAAATCACCTCCCACATGACGATGCCGTAGCTCCACACGTCACTGGCGGAGGTGAACTTCCTGTAGGCGATGGCCTCTGGAGCCGTCCATCGGATGGGGATTTTCCCTCCCTGGAGATTTTTCAAAAACACAGTCGATTAACTCGATGCCTCGCCTCACCTGTAATGGTGCACACACACCTACAGGTAGTTTATAAACGCATCTGTAGCTTTAATGTGTAAGTGCTTTATATACACCCGCCCCCTACAGACACACACCGCACCTCCGCTGGGCTCGGCTCAGCTCTTTAACATGCGGCAGCTGCCTCTGCACCGCCCAGCGTTCCCCATCTCCACTTGGTCAAAGTCAAATAGAAGACGAAGCTGCCAGTTCACGCTGCGCTCTACTTTAGTTTCCACCACATCCTGTCCACCCCTTCCTCTCTTTTTTTGTCTTTGTCTCTTTTTCCGCTCCCTTTCAGTCTCTCTGTCTCTCTCTCCTCCCCACACCCCCACACCTTGGATGCCTGCAGCTCTCCATCTATGTCTCTTGACATCAGAAAATGTGTGTGTGTGCGTGATTGCAATAGAGCAGTCAGCGGCTGATACACTCCACCCAGGGCAATGCTAATGCCATATTAAAAATAACAACCCCAACACTTCCCGTGAATATGAATATTGCCGTCTCCTTGTGGGCATTGCAGATGAATTTACTCCGCAGCGGTTCAACCGACTGACGTTGGAGTTTCTCCATTCTGCTCCGTGTGAACGAACGGACTCTGTACATGATGCGTCTCACCGTGCTGCCCGACTATAGTGTGTTTTTTGTTATATACTTTCCCACTCCTGTCGTTTTGCATATTTCAGTCATATGTTTTGCCCCCCCGTCTCTGCATTCTGGGGTCCGCCACCACGATTTTTCTGGCCCGTGATTCCTCATTCCTTCAGCCAACATTTACAGAAATGTTTGAAATATTACATTATCATAACCCAACCAGGGTCCCGTTCTGTCGTTGGGTCTACCGTGTGTGAACGGGGTTAGAACCAGGGTGGACTCGCCATCACGCAGTTTGTCGTGTTTCCTCTTTAATACTGAGACATGATCGTGGATGATGAACAGCAGGATAAAAATAGATGTATTACAAATCCAACCAAATGTTATCATTTAGCTGCCAGTGTGTGTGTGTGTGTGTGTGGGGGGGGGGGGGTCGCCCAGATTATCCTCAGCTCTATTTCTGGCTGCCCTCTGTTCCTTCCAGATCAACTCTCTTTCTGCTTTGGGATTTGAGCTGAATCCAGAATCAGCTGTCAAAGGCTGGATGAAGTGTAATCGGAGATAACGTTTTATTTAAGCCGGCTGCAGCTGCTGAGAGTGCGTCTCACCCTGGTGGTGTAGGCGGCCTCCGGATCGTCCTCCAGCACGCGGCTCAGGCCGAAGTCGGACACCTTGCACACCAGGTTGCTGTTCACCAGGATGTTCCGCGCCGCCAGGTCTCGGTGCACGTAGCTCATGTCCGACAAGTACTTCATTCCCGAGGCGATGCCGCGCAGCATCCCGACCAGCTGGATGACCGTGAACTGGCCGTCATGTTTCTGGGGGGGGGGGGAAACAACAAGTGATCACGGAGTGTAAATGGCGTTATCATGCGGCGTGTGATCCTTCGTGAGGTTCGTTCATGGATTCAAGCTTCTGTCACGGCAGCAATCTCATAGAAAGAATTTATTCAGCCTGTTTCTAGCCCTGCAGTTTAGCCTTTCTCAGGGCCGCGGCAGCAAACGATGAATTTCTCCTCCGAGGGATCGATAGAGGGTCGCACAAAGAACAAAAATCCCACTTTCTGAGGATTGGATGTGACGGAGCAGACCAGCCCTTCCTCTCTAACTCTGCCCAGGCAGAGCTGGACTTCAGATCTGAGCCGTCCCTGGCAGAGAGCAGCGCTTGCTGATCGATGGCGGCCCGGCTCACCTTCCTTAGCCAATTATTTCTGCCCCGGGCCAACAGTCCCTGTTAAAAAGCCATCCAAGATATCAGTCACCCGCTCGCCTTCCCTCCGTCTCTTTGTCCTCTCCATCCATCTCTGTCTCCATTCAGTCTCTCTCTCAGAAAGAGAAAGAACTCCGCATGACTTAGTTTGGTTCTCCATCTATCTATTTATCTTCCTTCATCTTTCTGCATCTGTGCACCTCCTCCTCCTCCTCCTCCTCCTCGGCAGCTGTGGAGTAAGTTAATTAGCCAGTGGTTTTGTGAGATGCTGATTGATTGGACTGTCCGACGAACCTACAGACTTCCTCTATCAATCTGCCAGCCATGTTGTGATGCCGGGAAGGAGGAGCGAAGTCCGGGCAAGGCAGGGGGGGGGGACGAACGCAAGGCAGAAAGATTAGACAAGGAGACAAAAGAGAATGACTAACAATGACTAATTCATCCTTTATTTTCCATTGCTCGGGCTTTTACTAGAGGAGGAGGAGGCTCTTGAAGGCCTGGAGGAGCTTCTCTGACGTTACAGTGGTTTTGTTATTTCTGAGGGACGACCGCTTAATGAATGGTCATCATAATTAAAGACGCATATGGATGTCAGGAGCACGGATGAGCTGTAAAACCCATAAAACTGATTTTGTAATTATACTGAGCCACTGTGGACACCCTTTATGACCCTCATTAGAATACATGCTGGAACACACAACATACATTCATCCGTGTGTGTGTGTGTGTGCCATTTTTATCTGCCAGATTTCATCCCGTTTGCCTCAGTGTTCCTGACAGGACTGGCGTCTCTTTAGCGACGAGCCAATCATCACAGCTTAATGAGGAGCTGCAGTGATTTTGACTGGCTGACAAACATCTCTGAATAGGAATTAGGGGGGACTTTGAATGCGAGGCACTCCAGAACTGAAATAAGACATTCACCCGGGTGCATGGAAAACCCAGTCGAGAGCTCGCCGGCTAAACAAACGCCGCTCATCTGAACGGGAGCGGTGAATAGCACGTTTATGTTTCCCTTCGTGTTTGCTTGATTTAATTGCAATAAAACATAGATTCTTACTTTAATGGACTCCAAATATGTTTTTGCTCTCCTGCATGTTTCTCTACCTTTATCGCTGCGCTGCATATTGAATATCTATGTTTTAATTGCCGTTGGTTTGTTTTTTTGCCTGTTTATCTGCCTGTTAGCAACACAACTCAAACAGTTAGAGATGGATCTTGATCCAATTTTCCAGGAACTGTTGGGAATATGACCAGGAGCAGATCATTACATTTTGGCGATGATCCAGAAGAGATCCTGGATTCTGGATCACATTTTCTTCAACATTACGGTCAATGGAGCTTCAAAGTTTGACAACCAGAGCTCTCAGAGCTCCCTAACATGACAGGTGCTGTGGCTTAGCTGGTTAAAGCGCCTGTCTCGTAAACAGGAGATCCTGGGTTCAAATCCCAGCGGCGCCCTTTGGGGCGGCAGTAGCTCAGTCAGAAGGGACCGTTCAACCGCCTCCTCGTGGAAGCGCATCGTCACTGTTCGCGTCTAATGTTTGTTTTCCTCCGGCGAGGCTGGGCGGGGCTTATGTAATCACCAGCGTCTGTCTGTTCGCAAGATAACTCAAAAGCTTCTGGAGTGATCTTGGTTGATTATTGACCGATGTTTATGCAATTTGGCACCGAATTTAATCTGGATCGGGTCCAGAATGAGGTCGGGAAAAAATATTAGATTTTAACAGTGAAAACCCCATCTAGGGCTTCAAAATTCAGTAAAAAAGAAAATAAACTCTGATTCACTTTTACTTTTTATGGTTGGTGTATAAAGATGCCATGAACAATTTAGAACCTTTTGGTGATGATCCAGATCACCATGTGGATGGTGTAAATCCAGTTAGGAGGGGAATGAGCTGCTTGGAGGAGGTCTGCGCTCGCTGAGTGCTTTTCTAGTTATATATTTTATGTGCTAAATTATACAAGACAATGTTTTATTAGTTTTAGATTGTGTGAAATTGGCTTCTTTTCCTTTTAATCTTGTGACTACCGGTACATCTGAAAATGGGTTAGAAGCTCGGAGCAGCTGAATTTAAAGGACTCTTGTTAACGTCAGTCCTTCATGGTCAAATTAACGTAAACAGTTTGGGGAAGGAACTTAAGAGGAAAGCTGGAAATTCGTTCGTCCTTAATGGAAGCGTGGATGCTGCTGCCGAGTCGTGACTCACCTTGAGGAAAGTGTCCAGAGATCCGTTCTCCATGAACTCCGTTATGATCATCACCGGTTTACCTGTGGAGGCACAAAAGGCGGATGTTGATGGCGCGGAATCACGAGAAAGACAGAGAACGACTATAAAAGAGAGGGGGACAGAACAGGAGCGGAGTCCACAGCTGTGACCGGCCGGCCTCGGTTTCTCTCCAGGGGACAACGCGGCACGTCGTCATCATTCACCATGACAGCTTCTAATCAGCCCTCTCCATAAACGCCGGGAGATAATTAGAATGGACCAATCCACCAGAATCCGTGTGTGTGTGCGTGTGTGTAAGGAGGTCATATGCGATCTCATGAATACTAATCAGCCTCAGGAGGAGCGCAGGGTGGGGTTGGGCTGCCATGCACCTGCACGAGTGTGCGCACACTTGCGTGATGAAGGTGTTGCTGATTGATGGGCCCCTGCACCGTGGGCCCCTGCATCGTGGGCCCCTGCATTGTGGGCCCCTGCACTGTGGGCTCCTGCACTGTGGGCTCCTGCACCGTGGGCCCCTGCACTGTGGGCTCCTGCACCGTGGGCCCCTGCACTGTGGGCCCCTGCACCGTGGGCCCCTGCACTGTGGGCCCCTGCACTGTGGGCTCCTGCACCGTGGGCCCCTGCACTGTGGGCTCCTGGCATCTGGTTGGGCTAACAAATGATTAACAAAGTACCCCCGCTTTACAGGCTTCTCCCACGGCACCGCCCTCTCCGGATAAACGTCGACAATCACAAATGTGCAGAGCAGCACAAATGATTGTTTTGTGTGTGTGTGTGTGGCTTGTAAACACACAGACTGTGTCAGATGTGATGAATAGGTCACATTTCCCCAATCAGACCTCAGCGAAGCTGGGAAAAAACCTGGGGGAGAGATAAAGACACCACGAAGGGGGAGCGATGAAGGAGTGGAAACAAAGAGAGGATGTTTTCGTAACGAGAGACAAAAGTTTCATTTTATTTCTAAGAAGAAAGGTCCTTAATTCTTATAAACTATAATATAGATGATCTATTGTCCGTCTGTTTCTGAAAGTAGCTCATTATTTCTCTGCATCTATCACTCACTGCCTCTGTTAAGACTTTTAACAATGTGAATGTCCCCATCTGTGGGATTTATAGTTCTTTCTTCTTAAAAATATTGTCCTGACAAAACTAAATTCAAATTGCACTGAATGAAAAAGTTAAACAGGTGCAGAGAACGGAAGATAAATGTGAACGATTGAAGGGAGCAAAGCTAAAAAAAAAGAGATACAAATACTTTAGAGATAGGGGGAAAAGAAAGATGGCAAAAGAAGAGGAGATGAGGGACGGAGAGGAGGAGGAACAGGAGGGGTCGAAACCTTGACGTGGAAAGGCAGGAACAACGCCGCCGAGGCCCGCAGTGAGATTGTAGGTAAAGACAGCAATACATCACCTTAAATGAATTCACTATCTCACTGCAGCAAACACACACACACACACACACACACACACACGGTGGCCTGGTCTCTGGTGGTGGTGTCGTCTTTGACAGTAACATTAGTCTCAGGGATAAAAGTGAAAGAGAATTGGATTTTCTTCTGCTGGGGGTGCTGGTCTGCTGCTCTCATTCATCTCTACCGTGTGTGCGTGTGTGTGTGTGGGTGTCTGTGCGTGCGTGCGTGTGTCAGAGAGGGATGATTTTGGGGTAGAGCCAGTAGGAAGGGATGGACGATGCACGATGATGGTCGCCTGGTGCTGCTTGCAGGTGTAAGCTTTTTTTCACGACAGAAACAAACCCAGTTGATTGGATTGATTCATTCCAGCCGCTGCCTCTGAGCGGAGCCACACACACACACACACCCACACCTACACGCACACACACACACACACCCACACCTACACGCACACACACACACACACACTGCTATCATCGGGCATCATCTGGACACCTGTCATACAGAATTAAACCTGAAACTGAACAGATAAACAGGAGGTACCAATAAAACTGATACACAAGGTGTTTTTGTGCGTGTGTGTTGGAACACAGACACACACACACACAGACACAGACAAACACACTTAATTTTACTAATGAAAAACCATTGAACACGGTCCATTGCCGAATATTAAAATTATTGCGAGACTAAATTGTCGTTAAAGCCTAAAAGCTTCACCACAACACATCCTTCAGCTCCTCCTTGTCCTTCATCTCCCTCCGTCTCTCCATCTCTCCTCCGATCTTTCCCTCGCTCTGTTTCCCTCAGCCTTACGGTCGAAGCAGAGGACGGCCCAGCCGCCTCGAGTCTCGGCTCTGCTCAAGGTTTTTTTTTTAAAACACTGACGGTTCTCTCGACTGAAATATGATTAAAACATTTGGCTTTTTAGGAAGCTTTAAAAAACCAAAAAATGATATTGTGATAAAATATTATTAAAAAAACCCTGAGATCGGCTGTTGACACAGGGCTAAAATGAACGACAGCACAAAGACACTCAACTTTTGAATTCATCCTTTTCATGTCTTGTGACTTCTCAAACACACACACACACACACACACACACCGGCCTCTCCAGCTCTTTGTGGCGTTCCTCTTTGCCAAACGTCAATGAGCACTCCTCAATTTCCTCCTAAAAGCACATAATTAACTAATCACATTCATATTCATTGGAATTTAGTGCTTTTCATCGCCGTCAGAATCAACCGGAGCTAAATCCCATCCCATTGTGTGTGTGTGTGTGTGCACGTGTGTGTTCTGCAGGTGGAGTGTTTCATGGGATGGACTGATTTCATCAGTTTGCTCTTTTTCTCACAGCTGTTCATTCAGTGAAAGTGTGTCCTGCTTTCCTCAGGCCATAGTCATGTAGGTGTGTGTGTGTGTGCATGTGTAGGTGTGTGTGTGTGTGTGTAGGTGTGTGTGTGTGTGTGTCTTACATACAGACTATGTGGTATATTACATTACAGGAGGATGTTACTGTGTATGTTGGTGCGAGTGTAAATTAAAGTGATAGAGTCTGAATACATGTGGACAATTATATTATCTATATCTGTGTGTGCGTGTGTGTATCACTGCGTTATTGAACGAGGCGATCCAGCTACAAATGAGAAAATGAAATAACTGCTGTATTGATTACTGTTAAGGATCTGAACTAAGTGAGACGATGCTTTTAAGATCTCCGGTCAGCGGAGCTTCACGCGCGCAGAAACAGAGACAGAAACTCAATAACGTTATCTCCTCGCCTCTCCTTCGCTTCCACGTCTCCTCTCATTTCCCCTCGTTTGTCCCCTCGCCGTCCCGCTCCTCCTCAAATCTCTTTACACATCTCCCCTCCCCTCTCTCCCATTGCCCTCGATTATTCCCAAACCCCATCTTCTCTCATTTCTTCACACTCCTATCGAGTCTCATCCCTCCACACTTCCCACCCTTCCGAGTCGTCTTCACCTTTTCTCCCCCCTCACCGTTTCTCGTTTTTCTCATTTGCATCCCCCGCTTCCATCTCCAGATCTGCACACACGCTCCAAACATGAATAATTCCAACGCTCCGACAGGAAACATGGCAACACGTTTGGTTCAGCGCACAAAGAGACACAGTTAAAACTAAGCACTAGTTTATTCAAACAACAGACGAGCGGGAAAGATGTGCGACATTCCCGGCTTTGTAGCGGGAGCTGTTGTGCAGGAATTGGGCGGGAAGATGAGACGGAGCGCCGTAATTGAGGGTTTTCCAAATGAGCCGATTGTTGCGGTGATTGTAAAACACATAAAAGAGGGATGCATAAAATGCAGATGGGAGAGCGGACGGGGAGATAAGGAGCTGGAGGATGAGGAGGGGGCAGATTGCTGCACTTGCCTGGTGTGTGGAGAGGAAGATAGAGAAAAGAATGATCGTCTTCTTTCTCTCTGTGCGTGCGGCGCCCTAATTACAATGACAATAGCTGACAATCAGGTGACAGACAGCTGAAAAGGTTGTTAGTGTGGTTCACGGCTGAGCGCGCACACACACACACACACACACACACATATACTCCCACGTGAAGTATGAACAAAGCAGGAAATTGTAGAAAACCAAACAAACAAACAGAAAAATGAAAGTTTTGAAGTCAAAATAAACACTAATAATCATCAGCGGGAGTTCAGAGAGGATGAGGAAGAGCCGTGGAGTCTGCCTCACAGCAGCAATGGAGTAGCGTTACAGCGGCGTAGGCAACAAAGGGCTCCGGACCGCCTGATGTCGCAGGATTGTCCACTTTTTGCTACCTGCGTGTTCTGGACGCGGCGGTCGAACCGCTTTAAGCTCTGCAGAGACTGACGGCTACCGATACTGGAAATATTACCACAACCGCTTCTCCGGCTCCACTCCTGCCACACACCTGGACTTCCTCTGCCGCAACTCGCCTGTGACGACAGCAATTACTCCCAAGTACAACGCCAACCCACCGACCGCACGTGCACCTACACCTGAGCCCTGCATTCAGGGTCAGCCCGCATGATTAGACTGAGGCCGGTGTGAAGGGACCAGCTGGTGCTCAAGAAAAAGGCCAGAAGGAATTATTGACCCCGCCTCAACTCTCACACCCCCCCTCACTCGTAAAAAACCCTGGGCTGTGACCTGTGAAATTACTGCTCCGCTGGTGAGATTTGTTTCTGAGGGGCTCTATCAGCTCCTCAATGTGCCGTGAAGACAGGTGAGAAGAGAGACACAAAGAAACACGAGGAGAAGCAGATGACACAAACAACACAAATAAATTCTCCTGTAGTCACGGAGCGCAGGAAACTAAACCTTACTACAACATATCACACTAAAAAGAGCAACGCATTCTCCGTTCTATGCTGTGAGAAGATATAAAACCTTCAAATGATCTTTCTCTGGAAAACTAAAAAGAAGCAGCTCAACTAATATGATCCAAAGAGAGACATCCTGATCCTCCAGTCACTACAGGCAGACTTGGATTCATCTATAATACATGAATTACCTTATTTCTGGAGATAATTTCTTATTTCAATAGTTAAATGTCTTTTTTCAGTCCCTATTCATGCCTGTTTTAATAAGCTCACCTGGATGTGACCTGTCCTCTTTACCTCCACTCACACTCATTCAACGTAATATATGGGCCTAATGAAGAAGTGCTAGCTCTTTCTTTATCCTCCGCTACAAGGTTTTCTTTTTTTTTAAAGGATTTGTGAGTAAAGAGAAAGTGATTTAATTACACGTCTCTGTCTGGCTAACCAGCGCTAACGTCAGGCTTTATGAAGACAATGAGGAGGAAGAAGACGGGATGAATGACAGAGCAAAAAGAATGTATAAGAAATGCAGCGGGGTCTCGTCCTTAGCATGCAAGCTGCTGAATATTCATGTGGCTAAAAAATACATCCAATTAACTTTATGAATTATTAATATTCATGATAAAAGCCTATGCATATGCATTGGCTCTTTTATTGTAGTGTGTGTGTGTGACAGAGCGTTATTGGGGGGGTGGGGGGGGGGGGTGCAGTCTTTGCTTGTCTGTCAATCGCAAACAGACATGCAGAACAAGAGACAATGAAACTGCATGAAAACCACATTCATTATTGATGACAGTCGATGAAATGTCATTTAGAATCTAATTGATTTAAAACATATATCGATCAACAATGTACGTACTCTGTTCCATTTCTTAACCGATTCCAGTGAGGAAACAAATGTAATCAGATTACAGGAGCGCTATAGCCCCACTAAATTATTTTTAATTTATTTTGAAAGTAATGTAACTTTATTGTGAGGAAAATCACAGGAATTAGGAAAGAAGATGGAGATTGAATGGGAGAGAGCGCAGAAACGTGAGATGTGATTGAGGGTGAGGCCCGGTGTAAACCAATCAGGCCTGTGTTTGAACACACACCTGCTCTAATTACCTGTCACAGTCATGTGAAGCAAACAAGTGGCCAATTGAGAGCCAGGTCGTCGCTGCTAACAGCCAGATACCCATGTGCCGTTGATGGGTTACCGTGGTAATGGAGCTTTTACCCCATCCGGCGTCAACTCCTGTTTCCATCACTGACAGACCTGCTCTGTCTCAGGCAGGCACATCACAGAGGAAATGCGGCGCCAGATACTCACATCTCGTGACGACGCCCTCCAGCCTGATGATGTTGGGATGGTCGAACTGTCCCATGATGGAGGCCTCGGACAGGAAGTCCCTCCTCTGTTTGTCAGAGTATCCCGCCTTCAGGCTCTTGATGGCCACGTAGATCTCTCTCTTTCCTTGAACGCGAAGCCTGCCGCTGCACACCTCCCCAAACTCTCCTGCACAGAGACAAGAGACTTTCACGCTTCTGTGCATTTCAGCTGCTTCCTGCTTTCTCGCGTTGATACTGACTTACATCAAGGCGTTTCATTAATTCACTCTTTGAACGACTTCAATCATTTTGATTGACAGTTTTTGAGTCATCAACACATTCTGCAGTACTCACCCGCTCCAATGACTCTCTCTATACGAATGTTGGAAGCATCGATCTCTTTGGCAAAGTCCCTGACAGCCTGGTTGGGGTCTTCGTAGGTGTGAGGATGGATGTAGGTTCGGCTGCCAGGAAGCTTAACTGCAAGTAAATCGGAAAGATAAATACAAGATATAAATACTTAATGTGCTGAAGTACGGCCAGGTTTGTAAGGGTATGACATTTATTTTGAAAATTAAGTTGTGCTAATAGGTTATTGATCACTCCTTCCTCCCGGACCTCGTTGTAAATTACGACCGTCCATTTTAACGCTGTGAATACGGGGTGAGATGGGAGCGGGAGCGCCGTCGTCCCGTTTGAGTGACATTCCAAATGATTACATAATTAAACACATAGCTAGTTTGTTAGCGGCGGTGTTAAAATGACTCATTCCAACAGGCACCCAGAAGGAGGTGAACTCTGCCAGCAAGCATCTGTTCAGGAAAGTGAAAAACAATATTGTTCATGCGGTTATTCGGGAGTTATGCTGCTCCTCTGGCTCTGATTCAGTTCTTATGAAAAATGTGAAGGTCACAACTGCTGTGCCCGAATAAACAAACTTATCAGCTTGTTAGGAGTCTCTTCCAGCTCTATAGCTGTCAATCTGAAACGGACTTATCCAAAAACCTCTAGCGTGACGGTGGTGGTTGTGTTGTCTCTGTGGCGCAATTGGTTAGCGCGCTCGGCTGTTAGCCGAGAGGTTGGTGGTTCGAGCCCACCCAGGGACGACGGAAGTTCTCCGAATTTTATAATTTCATATAAATTGTCTGTACCATCATGTGACCAATATGTGTTCAAGATTAATAAATAATCCACGTTAATCCAGTATGTATGAGAAAGACGGCTCTGTCTATCTCGCTGTGAGATCTTCCTACGCCGATGACACTCAGCTCTTTGTGACAGTGAACCAAAAGTACAAGTGCGCTATTCAACTTTGAGTTCAATGTCAAGCGAGGTCATTGTTCTCTCTCCGAGTGGCTCAGAGAGGCTTTTATTATTACTAAGAGGCTAAATAATTCTGCTCTTTCTGATCTCTCAAAGACTTCAACATATTTAGGATTCAGCGAGGAACTTGTTATCATTATCACTCCTGTATGTTCCTTGTTGTTTCTTTCTCTACATGCTATTTACAACTGATCGACACGCGTTTGTGTGTTTACCTCGCCCGTGTTGGAACTGCAACTTCTCCTCGTCGGGGTCCTGCTTAGCTTTGATGTATCCACAGTGCCTGAAGAAGAAATGCACCGTTTGAATATGATCCTCTGCATAGAGAGGGATAAACTCTGCACAGAGTGTTTTTGCTCTGTACAGACTGCAGCATAGCTTTATGGACTGGATAACACACTCCTGTGTGTGTGCATGCACCGGCTCACAGGACTTTGATAAATTAAACCTGTGATATTTCCAGGAAAAGCCCGTGTAAAGCCAAAAGCAGTGTGAACGAACAACGAGGCATTTCCACCTATTCCTGCAGACAAGCCTGGAGGGAGAAAACATCGCCCTTCCTCTAAGCCTCTACCTGTCAATTCCACACTTCGCCTTAAGCTGTTATGCCCGAATAAAAATAAAAATGTGTGTGTGTGTGTCCATAGAGGCAGATGTATGCACAAAGCTCTCCTCCCTTTATGAACCCCTCAGGCGTCAATGGGTCAAACAGACAAACACACATCTGCGCTCTGGTCCCGCCCCCTCGAGCACACACCTCGCTGCATGGTTCGGCCCAACAATAGAGACCGGATCAAGATTATTGATAAATTGATTAATTCAATGCCGCCGTCCAGCTGTGAGGAAGTGTTAAACGTATTCTGTTTAACAGACGTCACGGAAGTGCGTGCTGCTGGTGTGTGTTTGTGAGCTGCTGGGAGGGTCACGTGTGTGTGTGTGTGTCTGATGTTTAACATCCGTTATGCTTGCTGAGACTGAATTCTATACAATAAATCCTCACGAATAGAACAACCGGATCAAAAGGTAGCAAAAAACAGAACCCTGAAACCTATGAAAGCGCCATTATAGAAAGGTAGAGGAGAAAGAGAGGATGGGAGAAAAGGCAGGAATAGAACGATAGAAGACTATTAAGTGTATAACAGCAGCCGAGGTGCGCTTTAGGGAGGTGGGCTCGGTAAACTTCAGTCATTTCCTGTTAATGCTTGGGTTGATTTTACGCAGCTGAACGCACCGGATCACCCAGACATCAAGATGCCGTCAGGGGAATGCACAGATCCACAAACAGAAGGGTAGGGACCGGTTGCTGCTATTTGGGATCAAGAGGAGGGTGCATAATGTTCCTGTGGAGAGGATGGGGGGGGGAGACCCCACCTGGTTATCAGCTGGGCTCCAGCCAGTGGAACACCAAGGGGGCGATCATTAACCCTTTGACTGGCGCTTCGGGGCATGTGTTCACAACATATGGGGAACGGGGGCACGAGCCACACCTCTGTTCCAACTCTAGTAACCCCATGGGGGTCCGTCCACACACACACACACACGCACACACCAAAACCAGTGTTGGAGCTTCTTTCCCATTACTGCTGGATGCTTCTCTGTATAAGTGTGTGTCACCATGGGTTCATGGCTCCGTGTGTGTGTGTGCATCTGATGGGAAATGAACACATTTCCATAGTAATTACCAATCCACTCATTTCTCCTCCTCAGTTAGAGGCGTCATGAATCATTAGCGCTGCAGTCTTAAACATGCTGTCAGAGCCTCCCTGGCTGTGGATTCATTTCATTACAAACCTGTATTTTATTCTACAGCGTTCGTTTATAAAAGCCTCTGAACATCATGGAATGACTTCTTTACCCTTTATCTACATTTGGTATCAACCAAAACTTACACTCTTTTATTTTTGACACATGTTTTGTGTGTCAAATGTTGTCTATATCAGATGTTCAATAAGCATTAAAGCAAAATTGTTGCTGCAAAATTAACATTTCAATGATTGTGTTAAGACAGCAAACGCACGTGTGTGTGTGTCTGGCGCTACTTATTGGAAAAAGTTCACAATATGTTTTCACATGAGTTCACATTTAATCTTAAAGTGTGTGTGTGTGTTTTTTTTTAATCCCACGCCTGTCTGGTATTAGAATCCTACACACTACAGGAGCTTTGAAGTCCTGCCCGATTGTGGACTCGGGTTTCATCTTCTGTCCAATCTCAAACATGCAGGAGTCTAAGATCCTGCTTCATCACACGCTACAGGATTCACGTGATCTTTGGAGGAGCAGCTGTGTATCCTAAAAATGAATGATGGCGTTGCAGTGAATTAAAATGATCACCGCCAACTTGGAGATGTTGGAAAGTATTCCAGATGCTGAACATGATCCAGGAGTGCAATCGGCCCGATTCTTCTCCAGACTGGCTGAACTGCGCAGGGAAGTCGCACTTCCAGGGTTGGGAAATAACAATTGTATTCATCCTTTACCGTTCTGCAGAAGTAAACATGGCTGTTGTCACCGATCAGACTGCTTGGAGGCTCCTCGTTTGCGCTACGAACGTTCGGAAACTTCCCAGCAGAAGCACGTCTCGCCGCGATGGACGGCCGTCCTCCTGCAGAAGTTACCGCTATCTGTCACCATGGATGGACTCATTGTTCCACTTAGCTGACATCCAATTGCACTCTGCGGTACTGTTTCATACCACACACACACTGCCGCCACCAACCATGCAAAAACACACACTTTAATGGACTGCGATATTACCATCGCACCCGGGCTCTCACCTTTCTCTCTGTTCCACTTCAGTGAGGACAACAGGCTGTCCCTGTCCTCCAAAGCCACACACCAAGCATTTGCATATCAATTTACTTTTTAATATAATACTCCGTCACTCGAGACCCATTTGTCATTCTTCTACAAAGGCTCCGTCTTCCTCGAACTCCGTGCATACATTACCCGTCTCCCTCCCTCCCCCACTCCGTCTTTCCTCCCTCTTACTCGCTGCCTTTTATCTCTCGGGGGAGTTATATCGGTTCTTAATTCTTCCTTCATGTGAAAACATTCCCTTGTCCAATAACCCTTATCCACTTTCTTTTCCTCTTGTTCCCATCCGTTTATCCCCCTCCAACAGGCCATGTCCGCCTCTACTCTCTTTTACTTCATGCCATATTTTGATGGAAAGAATGGATGCTGGTAGCTGGAAAGAGGGGGGAGAACAAGGAGAGAAGAGGGAGATGGAAAAAGAGTGCTGACAGGCCAGAACACACAATGGGGGTCCGAGTCTGCATACCAAATAACAAGCAATCCGAATCTGGGGAGCGATGGGAGTAAGGGAGTTAGACATAGGAGGAGAAACCTGAAGGTTATCGAAAGAGAGAGAGAGAGAGTCAGGGCGGTGCGATGGAACTACAGGAGGTGAAGATAAAAAAGATCAGACATGTCAAGGGAAGAAGGGATTGTGGTGTTGAACACTGATTTCAAGGATGGAGATAAAAGCCCACTAAAGATGCACGTCTTCATACGTATCTGGGCACGTTTTTTCAAAGAGCTAATGGATACAGAGGAGCCGGAGCAAATACTAACAAAGAAGAAGAAGCTCCCCAAGGTTCCTACTGGTTCAAACATCACCACAGAAGTACGCCGTTACGCGCCTCCGTTCACCACCGTATGCGTCATCGTCGCAACCACCGACTCTTCACTGCCCTCCTGTGGTCGTATCGATGCTGGCTCATGCAGGCTTTGACGGATGGGGCCCGTTTACGTACGCAGACGGAACACACACGGGTTTATCGGGCGGCGCTGTGTGCTGTAAATACAGGAGGTGAAGATAAAGAGGATGAAGACACTCGGGAAGGAGGGATGGCGATGTTGAACGTCGGCTTCGCGGGTGGAGGATTAAGATGGATGAGAAGCCGAGCCGGTAAACATGTGGCTGCAGGACGTTTGCCGAGGAAGAGCGAGAGAGGGGGGGGTGATGAGGAAGACGAGGCCTGGCTGTAGTTTAAATGTCGTACGAATGGGTTGAGGTAAATGCTGCTGTATTCTCGCTGCTATTCTCTCTCTTCTGCCAAAACAGTGTCTGATATCAGAGTACGAAAAGAAGACAGGAAGAGAATAAAGTCAGAGGAGAACGTGTGGTTCAAGGGCACGGAGGAAACGGGATGAACTTCCTCCGTGGTGCCGAGGATGGACCAAGTCCTCAGTTTAAATGTGCCTGAAGCTAAATGCGACGCACACCTTTAAGCGTGAGGGAATAACCTTGGACTGATGCTAGCCTGACATGCTAAAAGAGCTAACGAGGCGTGTGCAGGAGCTACATGGGAGGTCCCAGATGATTCTATAGCAATGTTCACCTTTTATAGGAGGGAACTGATGCAGTGTGAGACCAGGAAGAGGAGAGGAATCCGTCCTCTCCTCTCACTTCCTGTCTCTTCACATTGCTTTCCCACTGCTAATCAAAATGACTAGATAAATTAAATCAGTAAACCATTAGTCACCGTTCCAGCACACACACACACACACACACACACACACACACACACACACACACACACTGCTGTGGGTATCTTTTCTTGCCATTACTCGTGATAATTTGCAATTCCATTTCATATCAAGCTATTAAATTAAAAATAATTACTGGGAGTAAAATCAATGGATTAAATTCACTATCATTATTTCACAGTAAAATTAAGCCTCATTCATTCACTGCGCTGAAAAACAAAATGCATTCACTGCTTAGCCTGTGAGACTAATTAGAAGCTGATCAAGGATAATTGATTAAGAGTCAAAACGCAGACAAAAGGTCTGGCTGATGTATCGAACGAGGGAAAGTCTCTCGTTCTAACGGTGCCAGGCCTCGTCTGGATCCAGTTCAGGACCCGCCCACCACAGAGGAAAAAGATTTACTCATCCTGGATAATTATTAGGAGGGGAAACGATCCGCTAAAGAGTTATGGCTAATAAATCTGTCAATATTTCATTAACGCCCTGTTTGGAAACATTTAATTCAGCATCTGCTCATTAAAGAGAGAGGAGAGTCGAGGAAAGGAAAGGAAAGGAAAGGAAAGGAAATGGGAGAGAGGAGAGGAGAGGAGGAAAGGAAAGGAAGGAGAGGAAAGTCCTGCTTAAATGTTTTCGGTTTGTGATAAGTGAGTTATGTACAGCTGCAAACAGCCTGTTGAAAAGGCCAAAGGAGGGAGGACGTAAAGGGAAGAGGAGGACCGAATCCTTATCATCAAAGGGAGTGAATCTTCCTCTCTGCTGACAGATCAGTGTGGAGCTCATTCTCCTGATGTTGCCGCACTTTAAACAACCCGATGAGGTCGGTAACCTGCACGTGTGTGCGGATCCAACAAATCTATTCAAAAGCCCCATAAACATAAAAACCGGAACCAAAACGCGTGTAGAATTTGCCTGATGATGATGGGAGGTTTGATAAATCCGACTGCAACATCTGCTCCTTCGCACGGAGCCGGTGTGAAACCGTTTTGCTCCTGGGGCGGCTGGCTGCTCTTATTGCCCCGTTTGGAAGCCACTCTCGACACTTTTCTGCAGACAAAGCTGTAATCGGCGACGCCCTGCAGCCAATTCATTTACAATAAAAATAAAAAAAGATTCTCAACAGATTTGCGTCCACGCAACACATGTGAAACTGTTGAACGATGTTACACACGCCTCATCCATGCCCACGCGGCACACACGCACACACGCACACACACGCACTCTGTTTCTCGCGAGGCCTTAAACACCGTCACTCTCGCTCCGCCCTCGGCGTTGCACCCTCTCCTTTCTACCCATCCCTCCTCTCCTCTTTTGAGTCATTCAGTTTTTAAGAATGGCCCTGGGCTGTGCGGCAGATGCAGCGGAGGGTAGAAGAGCTGGCGTGCACCGAGTCGCACGCCAGCAGGATGTGTTACCGCGTTTAAAAGGAGGAGCTGCTGCCGCTTCCTATCCGTGAGACTGAGACAACAATGGCGGCTCGCTTGTTCTCTGGCTCGGCCTTGAACTCCGTTATTCAATCCTCAGAAAAGGCTCTTTTGTTCCATAAAGGCGTTTGCAGGAATCCTTTCTTCTTCTTTCTGCTGTGGGTGAAAGTATAATGACTATAATGAAGATGGCTACTATAAGACATCTCCTCTAAAAGATGACAAAGCTCTCTCCTCCCCCTCACACCTAACTACATCTTATGTCGCACCACGGATCCAACTGATTGCTTTTCATTATTTCATGATTCTCCACAGATCGCTTCGCCCTCGACTCGATGCCGAACACCTCCGGCAGATGAGACGGCTTGAAAATAAAAAATAACAGCAAAACAGGCATCATGTCGATGGAGCGACTTTACGCTGATTGGTCACCAAAAATACCACATGAGAAAGAAGAGCTTGGAAAAACCACACGGGAATCTGGCACATAATCAAAGCCTGCAGGAAGAACGGGACGAGCTGGAGAATCATTAGACGCACACACACACACACACACACACACACACACACACACACAGATGCTGGGAAGCAGAGGCTGTAACGGTTAGTGAGAAACTCAGGGCCGAACGGGAGGATGCTTTTTGAGTGAAAGGCCATCTGTTGGATCCATAGTTACGCCAGTTGCTCGCAGAGTCCCATTTCTGCTACCTGCCAGTCTGCCAAGCCATCCTCAAGAGGACAACGGCACACACACACACACACACACACACACAGTCTCCAACACCAACAACGGCACACACACACTCACACTCACTCACACAGCAATCACTGTTGTGATTTGCTGCGTTTGAGGAGCGTTGGACGTTTTTCCGTGTTTTCCCTCCTGCGGTAACAACAGCATAACAACACTTTATTAAATGAGAACAGGACAGAACAGGCTGGCCTGCAAATCAGCTCGTTTACGAGGCGTAGCTGCTCAGTCCTCCGCCGGCGGCGGCGGCGGTGTGTGTGTGAAACGGCGAGGCCGAATTGGCTGCTTTTACAGCTCAGTAATTAGCAAAAACCTTTCGCCGTGTTCAGGACCGGAGGATTGGGAAGACGAACTCGGTGTAAAACAAGAAGGAAGACGCTCTCGCCAGCCTACTGATTATTGCGGTGATTTTTTTAAGCAGCTGGCATTCAGGGAGAAAAAAGGCCAATTACAAACGTCTGGCGGGAAATCATTTCAACCGCGGCTGACTCTCAGTGTCAATTTCAATTCCAGTGTAATTACTGTGCACGGCAAATAGAGCTGAGAAAACATCGGATTCCTCGTGCTTTCTGGAGGCGGGGGGGGGGGGGGGGATCCAAATGTAAGAACAAACAGGAAATGAAAACTGGGGAGCCAAACGTGGAGAAAAAAACAAAGAGCCAATCAGAAGAGAGCAGGGAGCGGCGGATTGACTGATAAGACGATGGGAGGAGAGGAGAGAGAGACCAATCCTTATCTCCAGATTTCCCCCAATTCTTCCAAAAACCTGAAGTATGAAGCCGACCTCCCACCCATCATCTTCCCCTGCCCTTCCTCCTTACCATCCTCCTCCTCCTCTAAGGCACTTATCCTCCTTGCAAGTCTCCCATCTTCTCGTTGCACCTCATGCTCTCTCCTCCCTCCATCAATGTCATTTTCTCTGAATCCCTCTCAAGTGGCCTCCTCCTCTTCCTCGCTATCTTTCTCACCGTCTCCTCTGTGGTGTAAACAACATTTCAGATTGACTTCCTCTCCCCTCGTCGCTGCAGTCTGTCATCATCGCTGCCTTTCCGTCGTATTATGCTCTCAATTCTGTCCCCGCTTGTGTCTCTCCTTTACGTCACATCTGTGCATTTCCTCCCCCGCTTTCTCACCCCCCCCCCCCCCCCCCCTCACCCCGGTTACAAACGCTCCACACATGGACTAGTACATTTCAACGATGCACACATTATGTTTGACAGAAAGCAGTAATCAACCGTACTTCCTCCCACCTCTAAATGGAAGATAGATTGAGAGAAGGAAGGAGAGCAAAAAGAGAGAGAGAGAGAGAGACCTGAAATGGATGGTAGAGCGTCGACCCTTCTGTAAAATCTAGTTAACACCTCCTCAGCCTGTGAAACCTGATTAGTCGAGAGTGTTTTTGTGTCATCGTGTGTGTTCGCAGTTTAACGCTTGTTTTGCTTCTTACAGACACAACCTCATAATCCCCCTCTGATTAAAATAATGTTGATGTGTTCCCATTAACGCGTGTGTGCGTGTGTGTGTGTGTGTGTGCGTGCACTAGGCAGGTCTCTGCTGATTACAACGCTCCTAGTCAATAGTGAATAGAGCACTCAGCCTGATAAGCAATCACCTGAATCAATACTAATGTTTTAGTATGTGCGCGTGTGTAGCTCTTAACATGTGGTTAATCATAGAGGCTAAACATTTAGCCACAGGCGTAGTAAATCACAGACCTGCCGTCCCTTTCTCTCCACCGCATCCTAACTCAGAGCCTTTCATCTTCTCGCTCCTATCCAATGGGCTTCCCTTTATTCTCCTCTCTTCCTCCTCTGCTCTGGCCTTCTCTGAGACGGAGCGTTAGCGTCAGGCTAACCTTCAAAGAGAGCGATCACAGAGAGACCGCGCTCTTCGCGCTCAAATAGAACAAGGCAGGCTTTCGTTTGGTGTGGGACTCTGCACGCTCCCACTCCCACTCTCATGCGATCCCTTTTGTGTTCGCGAGCGCACACGTGCATGCTACGTGTCCCGCATCTCGCAGAGATCATGGCCGTACCTTCCACTGACGACGAAGCACGTCACCAGGAAGACGAGGAGGACGATCCCCCCGGCGATGGACACGACCAGAATGGTTGACTGGTTCGGGTCCCCGATAGCAAAGACATCTAGATGGGAGACAAGGAGACGCAGTGGATTAGTCAACGTAAGTGTAAAGGATGGAAAGAAGCTCCTGATGTTAGAGAGAGAATAAGATGTGGCAGCGGCGGAAAAGGAGATAAAAGAGGGAAGGTGAAGGAACAAGAGAGAGTGATGGATGGAATAGTAAGTGAGGTCCTTGGTGAAAAGCGCTCTTCCTCTCGGCGCCACCTCCCAGGATACGAGAGTGGACGTGGGGACCATTCCCGTTCAGGCGGCGCTGTCCGATCGGATCTGTTAACTTCACGCATAAACGAGGCGACCGGCAAGAACTTTCTGTGGCATTGCATCGATTGTTATCTGTCTATCTGTCCATCCGTCCGTTCGTCCGCCCACACATCACACGACGTGATGTTTAGTTGCAGGACAGGAATAAAAACCTGCCATTGATTCATTTGTCCTGTCCTGTTTGTCTTTTTCTTACCTGATGTCTATGGTCAACCTTTTGACGTTAGAATGCATGACTTGGCTAATGATGACCATGTGTGTGTGTGTGTGTGTGTGTGTGTGCTATGTGAGAATCTGCTATTGATTTGGACATCCGCTCAATATGCCAGGAGGATGGATTTGTTGATGAAGCACTGACTCAGCAGTATGAAAAGCATTTAGTGGATGGATGCATTTTCAACATGGTTAAAGTGTGTGTGTGTGTGTGTGTGTGCGTGTGCGTGTGTAGATGTGTGCGTGTCAAAGAAAGACAGAAAGAAGTTCTTTAATTTGTTTGTATTTGTTGTAATTCTTGTTTTTTCAAATGAAAATAATGAATAAAAGGACAAAAAGATCAAAAGGCGCGTCTCTGTTGGATGGGACGGGCGTGCAAGGTAACTTGTAACCGTGGAAACTAAATAAATGCAAATTGTGACAGTGCTGCAACCTCCGGCTACGGGGTACCCTCAACAGAACACAGTTGATGAAATATCGTGAAAAAAGAAATCCCCTCATCATTAAGAGTCGCAAAGTATTTCTAATGAATTATTTTACCTTCATGACTGGTTTCCAGTTCGATCTCCCCACCGTAGCTCCCGTAGCCTCCGTCGGTTCGAGCCCGGACCCTGAACACGTAGGTGGTCCCCGGCTTCAGCCCGTCCACCGTCATCATGTTGGAGCGAGTCTTCAGGACGGTGTAGTTCTGCTCCCGCTGGTTCTGAAGCGGAAGCAAAAGAGCAGGAGGGAAGGATTCAACGCTGACTTCCACGAAATAAACGTACAGCAGGTAAAGAGAGACTCAAATTAACTTTGTTACATAAAGAGCCGGAGAGCGTCTGAAACTACGACAAACCTCAAGATATTAATTGAAAGTCTCCTGGAGCCTCGAACGCCTCGCTGACTTTTCATTTGCACGCATTTATACATGAACAAGTCTAAAATCTGATCCGCTTTACACTTGGGGCCCAATATGTGATTACTCAAGTCCTGCTTCGCTTCATACCTCAGAGTACCTTGTAGGTGCGTGCATGCGTGTGTGTGTGTGTGTGTGTGTGTAGCTGCAAACATGTGTGGAGGAGGAGAATAAGTGTGTCTGTCAGTAAGCTGATTCCCTGCAGAGAGCCTGATACTCCTAATGGAAGACACTCAAGCATGGATTAACAGTATTTTACTGCTAATGCCTGCCAACATGCACACAGACACACACACACACACAACACACGCGCACACACATAATTTCATCACCTTGTCCGTATTTTACGAGGTTAGCTCGACAGATGTGTGGTTAATTGGCCTGGTGTGAGCGGGAGGGGAGACGTGAAGGATACGGTGTTGGAGACGGAGAGATTGGAAGAAGTCAAGAGGTGTTTTTGATGAACACGTCTCTGCAGACGTGCCCTGAGGCTAAACTCGTGTCCTACAAGAACGGACAACATGTCACTGAAGGCAGCACGAGAAGATGCAAGGCACACGGCTGCTTTGCCATCTGGGAAGCGTTTTGCACTTTTTACTAAAGTACGTTTATTTTGTTGGAATGCAGAAAATGTGAAGACTATTTTAACACCCTTCTGCAGACTGTAAACTGTATATACAGCTACAGCCTTTTATCCTTGCCCCAGATTATGGCATTAAATGACTACTGCCTCTAGTGGTGCGAGGTGGTATCGCAAGACAGGCTACACCAGGTGGCTAATTTTAGGTCATTTTCTGAATGATTTACAATAAAGGTTCCGGACATATTATGGTCTCCTAAATCCTTGGCAAACAAAAATGAATGAATTCAGCTGAAATAAATGTTCTTTGGCCATTCTTAAAACATTAAAATGTCGTATTATGGGATGTTTCGTGTCACTGCTAACACCAGTGAAACTTCCTGGTTTTCTAATAGGATTTACATTTTCAAGTTAAGCGAATTAGCTGCTAGCAGGAGCGTCATATTGACATGAGATATGAGAGTGGCGACTGATCTCATCACCCGACTCTCAATATAAAAGCAAGCACTTCCAAAAGCATTGAATTATCACCAAAAACAAAGAACAAATGTAAACCGATCTCCACTGATGCTGCGGCCCTTTAAAAGTGTGTGTATGTGTGTGTGTGTGCGTGTGCGCGCCTCTCTCACCTTCTCATAGTAGATGACCTCATATTCCACTATGGCTCCGTCGGGTCTCTCTGGGCCCTTCCAGGCCAAAGTCACGCTGTCCTTGCTCCGCCTCTCCTTCAGCACTACGTTCACTGCAGCAAACAAAGAGCGAGGAGGAAGCAGGAGCAACAGAGAGGAGTTGAGTTCAAACGGCGTGAGGGAGGCGGGGAGGAGGCGGCGCGGGTGGAGGGATACGCGTGCAGATGGTTTCACCTACTGCGCCATAACGAGAAGAATCATATTTGAAGTGTGTTCTGCAACGTAGCAAGGGAGCATACAAGGTGTTCGATCAGTGTTCTGGTACATGTGACAATGTGTGTGTAGGTGTGTGTGTGCATGTGTGACTTCCCTTGTGTGGATAGAAAGCGTGTGTTTGCCTGTTCTAGCATGTGTAAATTCACATGGGACGAGGTGCAGTCGATAGTTTGACACAAGTGTGTGTGACATGCGGAGATCCGATTGAGGTTAACAACCTCCCACGCCTCACCCTTCCTGTTGCGACACACACACACACACACACACACACACACACACACCCATAGCACAAGGCTGATTATTCAGCGCCATCCTGTCATCATCTCATCCCACACTGTGAAAGATGCAGGGATGATTGTGTGTCTGGAGGCAGAGGCGTCGTTTCCGTGGCGCGGCGGAGTAACTTTACAGTTGTCATGTAAAAGCCTGATGCTAATTTTAAGCGCGGCGCAATCTGGAGGAAAGCTGCAAAAAGTTCCTACAAATTCCGAGTTCAGGCAGATGAATAAGTGAAATCCTTTTTTTAAATAAAGTTAGCTCTGCAGTTGAAATCCTAGCCCCGCGACACAGAAAAGCTCGACTGCGTCAACAGCCGAGATATTTTTTTTAGGGATTTATTTTGCTCCCACCTGTCTGCGATGTCGTGACATTGACGACTGCCGTCCCTCTGGGGGTGGGGCTTAAGTCTGACACCCCGTTTTGGCTCTCAACGCTGAAGCTGTAGTTGGAGTCAGGCTGCAGGTCAGTGACCGAGACGCTCGTAGACAGCAGTCCGAACTGCCTGGGCACAAAATGGACGCCGCTGCCGCACGGCGTGCACTTCTTCCCGTCTCCGGAGCACTTCCTGCAGTGGAGGCTGTAGGTGGCGTCTCCCCGACCTCCCGTGTCCCGTGGCGGCGACCATTCCAAGGTGACGCAGGTCTCGTTCGCCGTGGAGATGGGGTTCTCTGGAGCGGATGGAGGACCTGAGGGGAGGCAGAGGCTTATTTCTGAGGAGTCTGAATGAGCATCGTCTTCACGCTCATCACCGACCGCGTTTCACTTTTTATAGCGAACAGGATTCACATTGATTAAATTAAAAATGAATGAACTGACTCCGACCACGGGGCGGTTGGACACTTGGCTTGATTAACGAATCGCTGCAGAGCAGACAGTGATTAAAAGGGCTTGCTGATTGTAGATGTGGTGGGAAGGAGAATATAAGACTTCCCAAGTTTAAATCCATCTTTGAGGAGAATCCGCATGCAGGGAGGAGGATTGAATGGACGGACTCCATGGTGGGAGCGGCCGCTGATCTATCGCTGCCGCCCGGGGCAGTTTTCTCATAATTCAGGTACATTCAATCATTTAGCTCGGATATTACTGCCGTGAACTTCAGCTAAAAACAATTCATGTGTGTGTCAGTAATTCCATCCAGCAAAGGAGAAACACAAATCCTCTTCCTCCTACCTTTGAATTTAGGTCTGCTTTATGTCGAATTACGAATTCAAAGATCTACAATCAGTGTATTTAAATAGTGTTTTAAAGGCAAAGAGATCATCAGAGTGAGCATCAGACGAGCTAAGCAGCAGCTCAAGGGCTTGGAAATGAACAGTTCTTGTATTAAATGTAGGGATCGTGATGGACCGTTTTGTTCAGGGCCGTTTCTGTGGAAACCAAAGGTTTCGGTTTCGCGGGTATCTCAACAGTATGGAAATGTGGCAGTAGATTCCCGTTTGGCTTGACAATCTCATCAGGCCCTGGCTGAGCGGTGGGCCCCCCGAGGGGCCGCCGGAGCCTTGGACTTTCCTGATTAGCCTTTGAATTGTATGAGGGTTGGAGGGGAATGTCAGAGAGGGGGGACGGGGGCCATGCAGGGCGTAATTGAGGTTGTCACTCATAAATCTCCTGAAAGGATGTGCTGACTGATCCATCTAATTCCGCCCCCCCACCGCTGACTGATCCATCTAATTCCACCCCACCCCCTCTATTCTGATGGCCACACTTGACTGTCTAGCATCATTCTTCCTGATTGGCCTTTTATGCCATTTAGATTATATGCCTCAGATTGTCCACTACCCCCGCTGCTGCTCGATCCGCTGCCTTTATCTTAAGTGTCATTCTCCATGTCTCTTTCCAGCTTCCCCCCCACCGTGATCCTCGCCTCGCCACGTGAGCGTGTGCTCCCACACACCTCACCTGCTACGTCGGTTAATGAGTGTGATCTACCATAACACGGTAATAGGTGTGGGTCCGTCAGTACACGCGCGCTGGATGCGTTCTTTCAGTTTGCTTTTTCTCTCCTTCCTCCTGTCTGTCTCAATCCATCTCTTTCTGCCCCCTCTCTTCCCTCCTCATCCTCTCTATCCTACTCCGTCGGTGAGGATGTGGTCCAACCCCCCCGCCAGCGCTGTCTGTGTTTGCAGAAGCAGACAAATAGTAAGAACCTCCATCTATTTATTTTTTTGCCACTGTCACTCTTAGAAGTGACTCATCTGAGATATCTGTGCGCAGCCATGGACATCTGTGGATTTTATCTGGAGTGTTGTGTAAAGAGGAAAAATGCAGAGAGGGATTAGACGGGAAAAAAAGAATAGATATAAGACTTCAATTCTTCCAGGATTTAGTTGCAATCTAAATTAGCATGTAATCATGGCAGTTTTCTTTTCTTCTTTCTGATTCTATGCCGTTTCATGACAAATTCAATTCTTTGGCTGCACTGAATAAACCCTTTTGTGTGAAATGTAGCTTTACATCGTATGCCTGCATTTGCTGCTTGTAAGGCACGTGTGTTTTCACTCACGTGTGCAGGACATGGAGCGTGGATCGGTCTCGGCGCGGTAGAAGCCTCTCTCGCAGAAGCATTCCACGGCTTGTTCCAGCGGTGACGAGCTGTGAGGAGGACATTTGGTGCAGTAGGCATCCGTGGCTGAAGCCTTGTAGGTACCAGGTCTGCATGCTGGGGGGGGGGGGGGCGGCACAGGGAAACCGGCTTAGAAGCAGGAAAGCGTGTAAAATCTAAAGGCTCCAACATCTTCAGACTATTCCCCTCCATGCATTGTGCCGGTATTTGTCGAGTCTATTATGTCTTTCATAGAGTCTGTGCATTACTATAAATATTTCTGACGTAACTGGGAGCTCAACATCGGTGCTGAAAAGCAGCTGTGATCGAGCCAACAAATGCGTGCAGTCAGATAATAAATCAGGATGCAGTCAAACCTCCAGAGAAGCAAACCTGAACTGGAAGAAGGAAAATTCAGGAAGTCATTTCCCAAACCGCCTGATTTTAACTTTGATCTCGTGCATGCACACAACAGCAGATTTCCCCGTACGTGCCTTTCCTTTCACTTTAAGGATTTCAACGGACGGCTCAGGAGGATTTGCTTCCGTTTGATCCACTTAATGAAAGTTATTCCTTGTTTGCGGGCCCGTCTGATCGGGTCCGATGGTATCGCAACAGGAATGAATAAATAGATGAACCACATTCATGCATCAACTCATGCCGGAATTAAACCCAACTCGAGTAAAGACTTTCAGAAAAGACAGAAAATGCAACAACAAAAAAAAAGAAAAATGACTGCAGGCGCTACGCTGACGCGGAGGTGCAGATAGATACTGATAGGTCACACAACGTGCCGTGCAGCACCGTGGCGGGGGGGACTTGTAAACAAAGATTTGAAGTAATATATTGTGACATTAGGTCTATGTGAGATCCTTTTACATCAGGCTGAAGGCCTGTATGACCGCGGGGCTGTGCAGCGCGATAGCACGGTGCGCTGCACATCAACTGTCATTTCTGTTATATAAGCGTCAGCAAATACACAGTCACAGCAACGATCACTACAACACAACACAACTGTCGCTATGGCTGTTACTGCGGCTGACAAATGAGTCATTATGCGGGGCCGTAAAAGTGAGAACCGGGGAGTCGCTCAATGGGAGCAGCTCGCCCACATAGATCAGGGACCGGAATGATTTCCCATTTTGCATCCTCGGCAAGCAAAATGGAATTCCTGACTTTCCCTTTGGTAAACTGCATATAGATTAGCCTGCGCGTCTTTATTTACACATTCATAGGTCTGGTATTCCCGTCATCGCAGAGGTACAGAGAATTATGGTGCACAAAATCCCACACAGTGCAAGTCAATATAGGCCCTGCGTGCAGGTGACGCAACAGAATCTGCCAGGTACCGGCTGCATGTCGTGTTTGTGTGTGAGGTTTTAAGTCTGAGGCATCTGTGTGTGTGACAGTGTGTGTGTGAGACAGTGTGTGTGTGTGTGTGTGTTTGCTTGCTGATTACTTGCACTGGTGGTGAAGGTCACCAATTTAATCCAGCTGCACATCTCGAGGTCCAGCGAGGTTGTAAATGATCACACACACACACACACACACGCATGCACACACATTTACAGGTACACACGTGTTCCGTGCTGTGGCTAACTTCCGGATAGAGGAATAGAAAAGTGGCCTAAGAGTAGTGATTTCTCACTTTGGAGGTAAGTTCTTCCACCTGGACGATGCGCTTGCTGGTGTACAGACAGTATTTTTAGGCAAATCATTCATCATAGGGGAGCAAAGTGCACTAGCACAATCCCCAAAAGACCTGAGAGGGAACTTTGTGTGTGTGTGTGTGTGTGTGTGTATGTGAGAAAGAGAAAGAAAGAAAGAAAGGAAAAGGTAGTGAAAATTCTCAAAGGGTTTCGGCTCTCTCTCCTCCTTCCTGTCAGCTACCAAGGTAATGGGTGCCTGTGTGTGTGTGCGTGTGTGTGTGTGTGTTTGTGTGTGTTTGTTCCTGTTGCTGCAGGAGCATGGAGGAAAAGCAGCTTTTCTCCAAGGACATTTCATCCGAATCCGGGTGCTGGACAGCCACACATTCACAAAGGACCGGGCGCTGGGGGGGCCAGAGAGGGTCTCCCGTGCCCGATCCGGCATCCCAACAACTATCTCACCAAATACTTTGTGGAAGAATGGCGGCTTGGCGGCTTTGAGTAGAGCCGCCTTCTGCTGATCTGCTGTTTTCTGCTCTGCTTTTCCACCTTGTTCTAAAACACTCCTTCTTTCTCTACCCCCCCCCCCCCCACACACACCCCCTTTTCCCCTCGCTCACAGTTTTCTTGCATCTTTCTTTTCTCTCCAGCTAGTCCCAGTGCCCCTTGGGAAATGTGTTACTTGACTTGGCTCCCTTATGATTAATGATTTACCACAGATATGAAAAAAGGACAAGACGGAAGAACGCAAAAGTTTAGTCCCAAAAACTATATTGTACAGGTTTATCCTTCAAAGTAAAAGTCACAACACTGTGCAGAATATCAGGGTGTGTGTGTGTGAGTTTGTGTGATTCTTCTAAAGACAAAGAGTGGCCTCAGATCCGATATCTTATTAAATATTAATTCAGTCACCAGAGAGACTTTGTGTATTTATGCCAATCAATAGCTCTTATAGATATGATATACTGCTACTCAGGACACACCCTCAGCCACCACACACTGATTGGAGAAACATTCCATGTGCCGACTGACTCCGGGTTTATCTGAATTCCACACGTTTTTAGGCTCGCGTCTACCTTCTTTAATCAATTATTTGATTTAAAAAGTGTTTTTTGGAATAAACAACGACATAACATGGTAGTTTGCTTTTCCTTGTAACATAGCTAACAATCTTATAAAGAACTGAAACTGTGTCCTCAATTGTCTTCTTGAATGAGGTAAAGGCGCATGTAGATACGGAGCAGATTTGTATGTTCTAAAACACAACAAGGACGAATCCTGGAGGACGGATACCCGGGTCTTTAATAAATGTGTGATGCTAAAGGAGGAAACACAACCAACGTCAACGTCATCCCTCCTTTAACAAAGAAACATGTTCAACGAAGAGCATTCATCCAGCGGGAGGGATAAAAACAATCCAAATCAGTCCACTACAGAGAAAATATAACCAAAACGCACAAAACAAAATGAGCCGTGAGACAAGAAAGCAAGTGATTTCATTTTATGCGCATTAATTCTACATATCATTACAGTTTATGGAAATAAAGTTCAGGAGCTGCTAGTGTGAAGGACAGACTCGGCCGACTGGACCGGAAGAGTTCATCAAAAACATTCTGGTCAGGGCCACACACACACACACACACACACACACACACACACACACAGTCAGTCATTAGACTCTAATTACATTTAACCAGGCAGCATTGTAGGTACACAGAATCACTTCAGCTGCACTTTTCTGCGTCAAACGCTTCCTCCGTCTGGCGGGGATCCGTCTCCTCTCCTCCACTTCGCTCTCAAACGTTCTCGCCAGTTTGAACCGTTAATTGCTCTGTTCTCCTGCTTTCTGTGTCGCACCCGCTTCCAGTCAAACACTGGCTCCCCGCCAGATTCCCCATGAAGGGCAGGAAGATGAGAAAAGTGTGTGTGTGTGTGTGGGCGTTCTTCTGAGAGAAGAGTTGTGTAAGGATTGCTGGCCCAGGGGAGGCGAGCTCCACAAAGGTCACCATGGCAACAGGCTTTCAAGTTGGAGCCCTTCTAGTAGCCCTCGAGTGGCACCGCTCCTGGAGCACAGAACAGCTTCTGTGTGTGTGTGTGTGTGTGTGTGTGTTTAGACTACCCAGGCATTAGTTGAGGCCAGCTACTTAAAAATTGATACATCAAGCCTCAGTGGAGAAATCTGACGAGATTGAATCAGACGTTGTCTACGGCCCCCGGGGTTTCATGTTTTATGCGTGTGGCTGTGCGTGTTTGTGCTCATGTGTACATAAACAACATGCGTATGTTGAATCAACACATCTGGATGCTAAATTAAGTATGACTTAAATTGCTAACTCTCCACCTGATATGATAAAATACAAGACATCCTTACGAAGTTACAGGAGAATATGGAATGTGACTTTATTAAACGGCGACTCCGTCAGCATTATTAGCTACGCTTTTAAATGCTAGCTCCAACCTACATATTTACATGACTGCACAAAGCCTAAACACAAGAAAGTGACAAAAGCGTTAGGCATTTCAATATGGAAGCGGCTGATTTTAGTGAAGTGAAATACTTGTACTAACATCAGGATTCTGTGACACATCTGAAAAAAGCTGCAATCTTCATAAATGCAAAAAATAAGGCGGACGAATCCACTCGTGACGAATGACTGACCTCAGTCCACACACACACACACACACACACACAAACACACACACACAGGATATAAACTATCCAGTTCCTTAGAGTGGCCAAAGGGAACAGCGTGATGAAGATCACCTCTTCGTCATCCTGTCCCCCCTCTTTCCACCTTTAGTCTGAATTGTGCGGGACGGAAGCTCATTCCCTTCTCCGTGACTCCCTCGGGTTTGTGCGTTCCCCGACGTTAAACGGTGTGATTTACAATGCAGCAGCAGAGCTCCGGCGTTTAGTGCTCACACTTCCTGTTGCAGGCTGCGCACGTGAATGCATCACAACATCAAAGATAACGTCTCCAACATTCCCAATGCTTCCTTCTTGCATGTCCGTCTGTCACACTTTGAAACCAAATCTTCTCCATAGCTCCTGCACCCACAGATCGGACGTGATTTGTGATGTCCAGCGCATGAAACACAAAAGTGGACTATTTTCTGATCCGCCCTCTGTCCTTTTGGACATCAGCCAATTACTCAGAGCGGCCAAGGGGAACCACGGGATGACGATCTTCCTCTTCCTCATTCTGTCGTTCCGTGCCTCCATCTATCACTCTGTCTGCTCTCCTGCCTCTGTTCATTTTGTCTTTCTCTCATGTCTCCGTTCTCGTCTGGCTATCTCGGATTTATCCTCTCGATTTGTTTGTGTGCGAGTCTGCTTTTATGTGTGTGTGTGTCTTATTTCCCAGTGGGCTGTCTGTTATAGGTTGACCCTGACCTTCTCCAGAACTCCTGCACAAATATTTACTCTGTCACTGACAGACACACACACTCACACCCACACACACACTTAAAAAAAAAAAAGCCAATTTTAAGCGCAATTAAAGCACCCATCTATGCACACTTTTCCAGTGGTAACCCAAGCTGATGGCGCTCAAATTTTAAAATGATATGATTATCCTGCAGTCTAAAAACAGATTAAATAGATTCCAGGTGTATGTGTGTGTCTGCAGGAATGGACTCATGGGCAAGAGACAGGAGAGAGCAACAGGGAGACAGAGAGAGAGAGAGCATGTCAGACCTATAGGAATCAGATGGGAGTTTAGTTCACTGTCTGAATAACATCAATAATTATTCTGCTTATATGTTCTGCTGTCCAGATGAAAGCGAGAAAAAGAGTCCTCTTAAACAAACACACGCACACACGTACCCACACAAATAACTACACACGACAAAATGTGAACATGTCCCATAAAACTCACAGATCGTAAACACATCACAAACATACACCCTGCGCCTCCTCACACACACATACACCACGGCAGTATACGTGATCACAAAGGCTGGCCCCCGTGACCGCGAGAAGTGTGTGTGTCGTGACTCCGCCTCCTTTCCTCACAGGCATTATTTTCAGTTTCGGGTGCACTTGACAAACTTCACAAGGTGACAACGTAAAATCCAGGCTTCTTATTTTACTCATTCATTGAAACTTCAGTCAGTGGTGTCGAGAAAAATGAAGCTAGGGGTAACCTTGAGATTTCTACATCTCTGCTCTATGAGCGTGCACACCCTGCACCTATCTGTGCATGCATGCATTTATGTGTGTCTGTGTGTGTGTACACGTGTGTCCCCAAGCGCCCCCCCTCCCACCTGACAGATGCAGAATTACCTCACAAACAAACCTGCAGCATGCAGGACCGCAGGACCTTTTCATCTGACGGATGAATATCGCCAAGCCAATTAGATCCATGGTCAGATCTGCTCAGGAAAACTGCCTTGAAATTATAAAGAGCGTTGGGCATTGCAAAATGTGGAAAAGCACTATATAAGTGCAGTCCATTTACCATTTACACATCCAGTAAGTCGGATGCCCTCGTGCAGCCAATGGGAGACAACGACCGTGTGACAGGTCGGTTTTCACGTTCTGCGTTATATGGCTAAAAACTATAAGACAAGCATTAAATATAGGTATTAAATATAATAATAAGTACAAAAGCATTCAGAGAGCACAGCCTTCCTCCGAGCGGGCTCATTCCCCTCATAGATTTACACCGTCCACATGGTGACCTGGATCATTCCAAAAAGGTTCTACATTGTTCTTGGTATATTTATCCACCAACCATGAAAAGTAAAAGTGAATCTGAGTCGATGTGTATTTTTTATTTATTTATTAAGTCAATAATCAACCGAGTTATTGAGGAAATATTGGGAATGTTACCAGGAACAGATGATTAAATTATGGTGATGATCCAGAAGAGATCCTGGATTTTGGATTAGTTTGAAATGTTCGGTAACATTGCAGTCAATGGAGCTTCAAATTCAATATTTCTTCAATTTCTCGGTTGATGGACATGATTTGTCTTCATAATTAAAGTGAACAAATGTTTTTAACAAGTGATTTGTACCATTCAGTTCAGGGGTTATTGTTTCTACTTGTGTCTGGCAGTTTTGTTATCCTTTGATGTTCTTGTCTATGAATTATTATAATTGTAGACAGAAACATCAAAGGATACAGATCAAAGGGTGTTCATATCTTTTGATGTTTCATGTATTCAAACCTATAAATTGCGCAAACTTTACAATTTCCAATTTTAATACGAAGATGCTTTGTTGTCTTAAAGGGTGTGGAACACCACCAGACCCACAGACCCTGGAGATTGGGCACAAAGATGTTCAGCCACTCATTGAATCATTTTGTAAAGGATTAACTGCTAAAGAGTTGCAGCAGCTAAAATCAGGAAACCCTGCTGATAATACCAAGACAAAGCTCACAGAGCTGATTTTGGCCATAATCACCATTGTTTCCGACGCAATAATAAAAACTCTTCGGACACAATCAGCCGTGTCTCAGGACTCTGTTCAGGAAATTATGGGTGAGATTATTCCTGACAGTTTTGGTAAAGCCCTGAGCCTTCAGGACAAATTGCAGAGCAGTAGCGCTGATCGTGTAAAGGATATGTTAAACACAGAGATTGCGGATAAAGTCAACTCTGCCCTGTCCACAGACGAGTCACAGATTCGTCCTAGCAAGTTTAATAGCATTGTTAACCATGTATGCCAGATGCTGAAGGACTGCTTGGCAAAGTCTAGTTGTACATCTCAAAAAAGTAAATTGCCATGTGAAGCAGATAAGAACACTGACGAAGTCTTCGAAATGGATTCTCCCACGGTGGTCTCCAAATCACTGCAGTCCAGGTTCAGTTCAGAAGTGAACAAAATTATTTCCTCCGCACTGAGCAACATGTCAGACACTTCTGGTAAGAAGCTGAAAGCTGAAATATCCAAGGACATTGAGAGTATTTCAGATGAGATCGCTATGGAGATCTGTCAGCAAAGGTCCACAAATGTACGTCTAAAGAAGAAGACGTATAACGACATCCTGAAAGCCTTCAATGGAAAGATCGAAAGACTTTTCGCAAGGTCCTTGTCTAAAGCATGCATCTTTCGCATCAAGTATCAGCTGTCTAAATTAAACAGAAAAACAGCCAGGTCATTGGATGACATAATAGAAGACCTGGGTACCGATTATGAAAACCAGGAGGGGCAAAGAACACCTCATAAGATAAGTGATAGGAAACGTACTTTTACTAAAAGATTTAGACACCTGATCAACAAACAGCAGGGCACCGAAGATGTACTGGCAAAGGGCCAGTCCTCGGACAGGTCTGTCGTACCACCACAAAAGCTGCGGGATGGGTGGTATTTCTGGTACATTCTGCACTGTTTTTTTGAAACACAATGCAACGGTAAAATTACAGGAGATGAAATCATGGAGTCTTTGTTAATGGAAAATGAACGATTGAAGAGCTTGATCACAAACCCCACAGATGGACTACCCACGGATACAGAGCTCGTTGATGTACTGAAAAAAGCAAAGAGAGACCAAATACTTGTTAACATCATCACTGAAAAGGTACTTTGGAAGATAGTTAACAAAATGGACATGTCTCCACAATATTGCATAGATTATACAAAGACTCTCCAAGACGTAGATGACATTACGGAGCGGCTGTTTGAAAATATCTGGAAAGAAATTGATGGTACTGTAAGCATCTCACCGGAAACAGCAGCAAAGAAATGCAAGAACATTGTGAAGGACCTGATTAAACAGTTTGGCGGCAAAACTGCTGTTTTACTGGCACTGAAGATGAAGGATCCTGAAACTGATCTGAAACTTGCGAGGATCATCAGTGGTCACCTAACCCCCCCCCCCCCAAAAAAATGCTGCTGTAAGCGTTAAAATAATTGTAATCCTCTCGTAAAACTACAGGAACCTCTTCTTCCTCTTTCGGCTTGTCCCCCCATTAACAAGCCAGTCTGAACCCCACAGCATCAGCAAAGACAGCAAAGTGAAGGAAGAAACGGAGAAATGGAGATGAAATCAATGGGAGGACTCTAGATTTGGTTCTTGTGTTTGGTTTCCAGCATCGGCGCGTCTTCGTGTTATTTCTGCAGCAGTCCATGGTCATTATGTTTCATATTAACTTTTGGTATTTACGTTAAACTAATGTCGGCAGTGTGTTTGTGTGCCTGAACGGTCGTTTGTCTCTGTAGCCGAGAGGAACTCTGCCTCTCGCCCACAGCAAAGATGACAGACACCTGCCACTTCCCCGACCCTGCTAAAGCCGAAAAAGCCTTTGGAGATGAATATGCTATTGAAGAGTTATTTAAGAATGTATGTCACTGACTTTATTCACAGATCTCTCTTGTATCACATCACGTCCAAATTTTGATTAACGCAGTGCTTACCGTATTCCCGTTCTTGTCATCTAAAGCGTGGTCGGGTGGGGGGTGGGGGTGGGGGGCAGGACAGCTCCGCCTTCTCCCAGGGGTTGAGGCTGCTTTCCCTCTGGCATTGAGTCTCCCTTCATTGACTCCACGCTGGTCAAACAGTGTGCAACAATGCTAAAATAACACGCTGGACTAGCAGACCGGATGTGTGTTATTTTAGCATTGTTGCACACTGTTTGACCAGCGTGGAGTTAGTGAAGGGGACTCAAGCCGATGGGAAAGCAGCCTTCAAGCCCTGGGAGAAGGCGGAGCTGTCCTGCCCCCCCCCCCCCCCCCCACACACCCGACCACGGTTTAGACGACAAGAACGGGAATACGGTAAGCACTGTGTTAATCACAATTTGGATGTGATATGATTACAAGGGAGATAAAGTGAGTGACATACATTCTTAAATGAATAACTCTTCAATAGCATATTCATTTCCCAAGGCTTTTTTCGGCTTTAGCAGGGTCGGGGAAGTTGCAGTCAGCTTTGCTGAGGGCGAGAGGCGGAGTTCATCTCGGCTGCATCTCCGGCATACGGCGGAGCAACAGAGACAAACGACCGTTCCCGCACACAAACACACTGCGGACATTAGTTTAAAGTAAATACCAATATTGTGAATTACGGATTGTCGGCAAGAATGGAAATGGCAGTAGTAAAACGCTTATTTTCAGAAGAGACTAGAACAATAGGGGGGGGGGGGGGGGGTGACAAATAGTGTAGCCAACCAACACAGGCCTGATGGTGAAGAAGATGAAGAGGACTAAGGCAGGGCGAAGTGGTGGAGGCTGAAAATGAAGAGTGTTGTGAGACAGGCTCTGGGTGGGAAAGGCTTCCAGAAGACTGGAATAGAAGAACAACGACAGAATCTAGAGTTCTCCCGTGGACAGAAGACACCCCCCCCCCCCCCCCCCAGTACGCTGCTACATGTCTCTCTGATCACCTTTAGCAGTTGTTCCAGTATTCTGGAAGCCTCTTTCCCACCCAGAGCCTGTCTCACACAACACTCTTCATTTTCAGCCTCCACCACTTTGTCCCTCTGCTCTGTGTAAGGAATTTCCATATTAGATGGGATTCCATAATGTGATTACATGCCGACATCACAATAGGAAAACATTACATTTAGTTTGGTATTGATATGACTGATTTCCATTGAATGTCTCATTAGTGACGTCACGCAACACAGATAAGATTGGCTGGGGCGAGCGCCCCACCTTCATTCTCCTCATTGACTACGCACCCACGATGGAGAACAAGAACCGGAAGAGGGGTTTAGAAAATCCCTTACATCTGCCTTAGTCCTCTTCATCTTCTTCACCACCAGGCCTGTGTTGGTTGGCTACACTATTTGTTACCCTATGTTCTAGTCTCTTCTGAATGTGTTTAACTACTGCCATTTCCAGCCTTTAGGCAAAGTCCCACCACCATCTGTCCTTCTAGGTTCCTGTCCTGAATACCAATACCAGCTGTCTGATATATTTTGTGTAATTAAGTGTCCCTCAGTATAAATGTTGTGCATTTAAAGAACTGCGTATTTGACTTGTTCAGAATTCTCTTTTATTTTATACAACCTCTTGAAAAACCATAGAAATAAACATTCCACAAAGAATATGGCTAATCAATTGTTTTTATTATTTTTGTCATCTTGTGTTGTTTTGATAGGTAAAAAATATATATCCTCCTGAGACCCAGCTCGTTGAAATGCGTCCTCGTAGCGGACGCATTTCAACGAGCTGGGTCTCAGGAGGATATATATAAAAAATAATTTAAACAGTAGGTCTCCCCATCCCCCGTCCAGAACTGCTGCTACAGTATGATTCCAGAAACGTCCTGCACAGAAAGAAGAACGGAATGAGAATCCCCTTGAGCTGCTTCTACCAGGAATAAACTTGTTCCCAGTCACGGTTTTAGGAGTAGCTGCGTTCTTTAGCGGATTGTTCCATGTTTTTCTCCGATAAAAGATCATTTCCTGCGGCGTTCGTGGCTTTGTTTGGAGGCGGGGCACGCCAATGTTGTGGGAAAGGAGAACCGCATGCAGTGAACGATGACAGGCAGCTGTCAATCAGACCGAAAGGACACAAGTGTCCAATCAGAAACGACCTCGCCCGTCCATTTGCAGCGCCGGCTGTGTTGCTTGGGTAAAGGAGAGAAAGAGACCGAGAGAGAAAGGAGAGGGGAACAGCGATTTCTTCCGTTTCTGTGCCAACTGTTCTTTGTTCTGGCCATCTGTCGGGACTGGTTCTGCCCATGGAACAATAGCACAACCGTACCGCAGCAAAGAATCGGAGCTCGAACGGAGCTACATCAGTGTGTCCCATGTTTGGAGCTGAGCAATAGCGCTGAACCAATCAGGCCCGCGCGTACATCTGGAAGCCATCCGCGAGCTGAACAGGGAGCGGGAGGGAGGGGAGGGGGGGAAGGGGTCAATGGCTGACTTCCTGTTGCTGCGTTTCCTGTCCAGCCGACCGACTGACTGCCGACATCCCTCCTCTGGTCTCCTTTCATGGACACCTTTAGATCTAAAATGGGACAAACTCAACACCGATTCGACGCCAGACACGTGGAAATTACGAAGGCTCCCCTGAGTGCACACATGTTTACGCCTAACTGGAACTCAACAGCGAATGAAGCGCTGCCAGTTAATGGCGACTGTTCCCGCAGGAGGCCGACTCTCCCTTCTACACCCCACTCTGCCTCTGCCTGTGGGGAATAGTGCTATTTTAGGACTGGAGGAGTTGTGCTAACGCTTTCTCAGTCCTTGGCCTGCTTTTCCTCTTTTCTCTATGGGTTTGTTCGCACAGCTCAACCCACTGCTGCACCGGACTAAACCGAGCCGCACGGGGTCCTGTTCTACCGCGAGGTACTTTGAAGGCTCCTGGTTCTGGTGGAAAAGCCACCTCTTAGTGCTAACGTGGCTTTTTATTTTTTTTAGCAATCCGCTGCGTTGAGCTGCACATTATCTGGGCCAGCGCGGACGCATAGAGTATCTTTCAGTCATTTATTGAAACAGAAAAAAGAAGAGTCTAATAGTTTGTGCAGAGTTTGCAGCTGGACGCTTTTATCATGAAACCGTGACACGGTGTTCGACCCCGTGCTGCGTGCATCAGGACGTCGGCTCTGCTGTCTGGAAGCTACGCATCAAGAACACACCATCTATGAAAACTTGCCTCTTGAGGCGAGACGCCATCCATGTAAGTTGACCTTTCTGCTGACCTATTTTTTGCCACCACACAGGTAGGCGTTCACTATCCAGATGAATGAAAAGGGACAGACATTTGGAAGGACAGGTGTGCGACCTTTCCTTGGCTCATGTACCCGTTTGTCTTTTAAGAACAACTGGCTACACACAAACACAGACACAGCTCTCGCTGTCTAAATGCTTCTGTTAGCCGCCTACTCCTTTCCTACCCACACCTTTAAGCTCTCCAGCTCCCTGAGCTGCCACAAAGAGACGAGTAAAGAAGGAGGAGGTTTGTGCGAACGTACTACATGCAGCAGGGAGCCCTTGACCTTCAAACGCCTGTGTGTGATCAACATAAAAATGCCTCCTTCATTTGACTGTCCGCATCGATCACACACACACACACACACACACACAGCCCTCTGTTAATGAGCTCGCTCTCTTTCACAGGGTGAAGATTAGCCCTTTCCTACAGCTGTTCCAAGCTGAAACGTTTCATTCCGAACAGAAGCTGCGACTCTCTCGTGAGATATGAAACGGTAAAGTCTATTGTGCGAATGTGTGTGCGCGCCTAAGTGCACTGAAGAGCTCCGACAACACTTAACTTTGACTTTATTTGTGGCAGAATGTTAGCTTTTGAGCAGATATTCCCAACAGCTCCTTTCCCGCTGCTCCGTGGTCGGCGCCAGGTCTGACGGACGGAACAGCAGGCCTTTGATCGCTGCTTTGTCCGCCAGGCAGACACAAAGCCAAACTCCGCCTCACAGGTTGAGAAATGTTTGCCATAAATATCAAATGCAGTATTTTCTTCTTCTAAGAATAATACTGCAACAGGACTTTGAAGCTATGAGCTCACCGCTGCGGTCAAATGGGGGTTATTCTTGCATGAGGGAGGCGTTTCGATGTTTTCCCAAACCTTGCAACCCTTTTGCATGATAAGGTAGGTCAAGGTTTGCCAAGTCACCGCAACTAGCCGGGAAATATTGCTATTCTTGTCTCCCATAACCATTGCATCCTCATTTATTCATTTATTTTACACCTTAATCAATAACAGCAACTGGAAAAGGACCCAGAGAGCGCAGACCTCCGCCAAGCGGCTCATTCCCCTCCTAATTGGATTTACACACGGTGATCTGGATCATCCTCCAAAGGTTATAATGGTTCTTGGTATCTTTACACACCAACCATGAAAAGTTGGTGAAAGGTTTTCAAATCCATAAATGGGTTTTAATGTTAATGGATCAGATCCAGAATACATTTTTCATTATAGTGCACCTCTATCTACGACTGTGATTTTTGTTGAGTGAATTGAATGTATACTTTACAAGATATGATTTTTTTTTAAAGCCTCCATTATAAGTAAACTGATTTTTTTTGTATCTAGACAGGTATCCAGATCGCTCTCAAAAGTTAAGGGGATCTAAGTCAGAACATCTTCATCTTCAGATTTGTTTTCATCAAGATCCATCTGGGAGTTTTTCTGTTATCCTGCTATCAAAAGCATCACCTCCTTGCTGGAGGTAATAAAAGTACATTTAAAGACTGCGCTGATTCCTCTTTCCCACCCTGCTCCTCTTATAGCAGCTCTTCATTATCTAATTAGCTACAATAGGTACCATAAAATTAATGACTGTGAAAATTAATTTCTCTAACAAAGAGCATTAGTCAAAATGTCAAACTACGTTCCTCGAATGCTCCACCGGGATATTGATTCATCGATCTTCTGAACTAACTCTTGGAAGAATCAAGTGATGCATTTCTTCTAAATATTTTTTCAAGCCACGAAGACGGATCGGATGCCCGTTGGCCTCCTTCCTCCGTGATTCCCACTCTGGTTCAGCTCCAACTTAAGGAGAATTAAATGGAATCAATACATGAGTGAGTCGTGTCCTCTCGCATACTTACTTCAGCGCCAGAGGCAAACTGGTTATGAATAAAGAGGGGAGGGGGAGAATAGCAAGGCACAGGTAAAGCCAACGGAGACACGTGTGGGTCATGTGACCTATTTTAGAGGAGGCCATAGGGAGAGAGACGATGTGTCAGGATGAAAGATGTCTCCTCCACCTCTCAGTCAGCAAGACAGTAACTGGGGCTGTCTCACACACACACACACACACACACACACACACACACACACACTCACACACCTGCCCTTTAAGCGTACACCCATGGGGCTTAAGGCAGGTGAAGCTGCAGATGACAATTCACCACCAGCTGTGAGACGAAGGGAGAGGGAAGAAGGGAAGACGGGGCAGTAATGGAGGAGGTAGAGGAAGAGACAACAGAGAACAGGCGATGAAGGTCACTGCACAGACAAGAGAGAAGCAGGGAGAAGACGGCGGGAGAGCGGGTGAGTCGTTGTGATGTCACCGCTGGAGGGGACACGGAGCGGACGAGTGGGATTTCTTGTGATTGAGCGGCAGTGTTTTCTCCTTCTACATAGACTAGCTCATACCGCCGCCAACGCCGCTAAAGCCCGGACGGTGGGGAAATAGATTTCACACATAAGAGCTTTTTCGGTGACGCATGTCAGCATTCGGGCCTCTGAGAGAAGAGATGGGCGCATTTCATTCTGCTTCACAGCACAATAGGTCGTCCCTTGTTTTCTCATCGCACTGAGGGTGATGATGTCACCGCGATGATGTTGGTTTATTCAGATCTGCCTCATGCAAGATTTAGCAACAGGCCAGAACACGCTCCTCCAAACAGCTTCTCGTTTAACTTCCTGGGGTCCACGGAAGTAAATCCACCAACCAGAAGAGAAGGAGTGGTGGGGCGCCGCCCAGCCACCAATATCTGGAGGAGACTGAAATACTTTAATATAAAATAATTCATATAAAACTACATGATTTTTTGTTTTACTCATATAAAATACCTGATAGTCTCATTGTCAAAATTGTCTCCAACTTGTAGTGGGTTCAGCTCTCTGTGAATGCATCTACTTCCTGGTTGAGGGCGTCGGCCAGATGGATTCCTTCAACCTTTGGCAAACAGGTGTGGTGTAATTTTTTTTTAAATGCTCCTCTTAGACAGGATGTTTGACTGTACTTGTACTGTAATACATGCTACTGTGTGACTGTAAATATATTCATCATCATCATCAGACTGCTCTCTAATTGGTTGTTTCAGATTTTCCACAGCACACATCTTTCTACACTTCAGTTTAGACCCGCCCACTTCAAATGCAGAGATTTGCTTTCTCATCGAGTTCACGCCTACTTTTAATATAGTAAGTGATTTATTATTCGTGCTCTATAGTTAGCTGGGCAGTTATTTTTGTACATGATAACTGGTTACAAAATAAAATAAACGACACAAACATAAATATCTAAAAAAAACAAATATTTAGGGAATAAAATGAAAGTAGAGGCTGGGAAAGAGAAAATAGGAAGACAAAACCATGATCTATAAATGTTTAACGAGTGCAGACAGAGGAGATGAGGCCTGCGAGGACGAAGAGGAGGGAGGCGGGGAGAAAAATGGCGAGGTGTAGAAGGAAGACGATAGCAGAAAGGATGGGTGAGTAGCAAAGTGGGGGGTGGAAACAGTCCCATTATAGAAGCACACACCAGAGCAGGGCTGGAAAATAGCAGAGACGAGGGAAGGGAGATCGGGAAAAAAGGCAGTAATTGGAGGTGTCTGGTGTTTGTCTAACACAGAGAGGCGAGTAATGATTCCATTAGCGCCTCACCCCGAGAGGGAGACAGGGGTACAAAGCAAGAGACAGAGAGGGAGAAGAGGAGACGGAGGAAGAGGAGGCAAGTGACACGGAGGCAGAAAGAGTACAAGGAGATTCTCAGGGAACAGAGCAGCGATGACAGGAGCAGGAAAATGGCGCTAAACAGAACCTGCTCACCTGCATTACGATAATTACAAATGCCCCTCCAGTCCTCTCTCTCTCCCCCGCCTCACCCCTTCATCTTTTTTACATGACAACAAATAAGAGAGGGTGATTTAAATGCATTAGCCGAGTGCGTTTTCCCCGCGGGGGCCCTGCGGACCATGTCAGCTGCAGGAGTCCTTCATTAGGAGCGAACTCTTGAAAAGCCCGGCGCTCGTTCGCTCACGTTAAAGCGCAACGTGAGTTTCTGTGTCCTCTCGTGTCTTTGTTAAAATCACTTGCGTTAGCCGGCTAAGTGAAACGTGAACAAAAGAAGGGAACCGCACAGGCGCGGAGGCACACACATGCTAAACAGCACCGGCGCCCTTTCAAAAGGAGAAGGCTGCTTTCCAGGCTATGAATTTGGCATTATTTCACATGACAACAAACAAGTACGGATCTGTCGGGCCGGCTTTGTGAGGAGAACATTTCATCGCTATGCAAATCCTTCCCCAGGCTCGCCCAAAATGTGTTTGTTAATACCGAGTAGGTGGTCCAGGCAAGCCTGCAGGCAGAGAAGATTCAATTCATCAGAAAGGAATTAGAAGCTTTTGGAAAATGTGAGCTGATTGTTTCCAGAATTATTACTGCTCAAGATAACACGCTTTGAAATGAAGCGTAAAAAACATTCCCTCCTGCCCTGCAGATACTGGACCTTCACGCACACACACACACACACACATCTGTATTGACCAGAGTTCATTAGACGAAGGACACACACATTTGCTGACCCCTGACCCCAGATTGTCAATAAACGTCCATCATTACCTCAAACACAAGACATAGTGCTGACACACCTACACACAAATGCGCTGTTGCAGAGCTAAAGCCAGATGGTTAAACATGCTTACATCGCTTTATCTGATAATACTCCGGGGAGGGGGGGCAGACCGATGACGTCATCCCGGAGGTCAGACGCCGTGTCGGTCTGAGGTAGGATCTCACATAATCAAATTTGTCTCATTCCACATCGCAATGTGAACACACGAAAACCACGCAGTGGCCCAGACAAACACCCGATGGCAAATCACAAGCCAAGTGGGACGCAGCAGAGGTCAGACAAGGTCACACGTTAAAAACTAATATTTTAAGACAGGATGAGACGTCACTGGAGAAGCAGTAGGAACGGATTCATCTAGTTTACATTAAGTCACTTTTACCCAGTCCTCTCAATAAGCAGTCCCTGCCTGTGCTTTCCGTCAGGGCTATGCAGAGTTTCCCATTTATAATGCATCTCATACCAAGGAGACTCAAGGTTTTTGTGTACTTTTCCGTAAAAAGGGCGGCGACTAAAAGAAGGATGAGAAATGTTGTTTTACAGGACAGACATACTCAACAGTTGGCGTGTCGTGATTGAGATGCAGCCAGTGTTCTACGGCAATCTGTGCATATCGCCAGCTTCTGCTCTTACTCACTTGTCTCTAAGGCCCAGCTGCCAAGTTTTCTGGGCTTCTTGGCTGTCGCTTCCCCCACAACAAACTGAAACTGCACTATGTGCATCGATTTCCAAGTTTGCGTTTATGAATATCTACCATTCCGTGTTGTCTTCGGGGGGGAAGCAGTCAGCCTGTGGGGATAGATGACGTGGAAGTCTGATACAGCTTGCACAGTGAAACACGCGTGCACGCCTCCATCTGCAGCGTTTCACAATAACATAATCTGCTCCCGAATGCCAACGCACATCAGCAGACATTTTCTCGTGTGCATTCACAACCATCTTCCTTACTCGGGATGGAAAACAAGGTATTCCGGGCAGCCATAGTAAAAAACAGGGTGGGGTGGGGGGGGGGGGAATAGATGTCCCAAAGCAACTCCAGCTCCTTTCGCTGATAGAGCCGTCCTGGACGGGCTGGGACACGTGATGACACGGATACACAAAGGAATCCCAACACACCTCGGGTCCACTGTGACATCCATAATTCCATCCTAAATGGATGAACACACACGCACACAAACGACACACGACACAATCCAGGTGTGTAACACTTACGCTGGCAGACGTTCTTGCTCTCCTCAAAGCCCGGCTTGCACACGCAGCGCCCGATGGGGACCAGCCAGCCTCCGTCTGCACTGCAATACATCTTCGGAGCCTCAAACTCCTCAGAGGCGTTGACACAAATGCCGCGGACCTCCACCAGCGCCGTGTCGCCGCCCGTTATCGTGTCGGGGAACTGGGCCAAGTTGAGCACCGTGAGGGGACACTTTTTGTAGAACACCCTGACTGAGACCAGAGCGATGCAGGCCCCCAGGTCCTGGAAGGCCAGGTAGAAACCCTTCTTACTCAGGTTGCTGATGTCGCGCACCTCCGTGTTCAGCTTCATCACACGGTCGCCGACGTCCACCTGTGGGGGACATTTTACGTCCCTCATTTCACTTTATCAGTTCAGTCAGGAATCCATTCTGGTGGAACCGCCTTGCCGGAAATCCAACCATAATTCTCCAATCGAAAAGAATAATGTCTGAATACAAGCCCATATATAATCCCAGATTGATTTTCTAGCAGTAGGAACATTAGAGCAGGTTAAGATCAATATAAATCCTTTAAAGAATGAAGGCAGAGGCCAAAGCTCCTCTTTGAAGAGAAAATAAATTCTGGTTCTAAGAACTGGTTGCCTTTTCTTTAAGATGGTGAACAGATCGTTTGGAAACCGTTATTTTTTTTTAAACATTTGGGTGTCACGGTGTGTGTTTCCATATCGTGCATGTGAGGGTCTTTGTGCTGCATGAGTGTGTGTGTGTGTGTGTGTGTTCATACCTGTGTGAAGCTCTCATCCGCAGCAATGGTATCGATCTTAATGTACTGGCTTTCCTTGATGAACCACAAGTTGGCGTTGTTGGATTCGTAATAGAACATGTTAAACGTCTGCAGGAACAAAGTCTCCGTCACTTTTCACACTCGTACTCAGCGCCATGAAAGCTCAGCTTAGCGCAATAGCAAACGGTATTATCTCCAGGGAAGTAATGAGAATTAAAAGGGTGCAGAGGGCAGACCGAGTAACGAGAAATTTATACAGCCCGGCAGCGATTCAGGCTGAAATGAGAGAATGAGAGACAGTAAAAAATATATATATATATATATATATCAGATGTTAAAATATACGAGCTGCCACAAAAGAAACCTCCAGAGCATCGCCTGTTTAATTCTGCAGCTATTCTCTCATGTCATACTTGTCGAACAACCTATTCATCAGCCATCACAATGGATTTCCATCTCATGTTGGGGGAAAGGAAAAAAGAACGAGAAATAAAATCAGGGAAAGAGGTCTCCGACGTGTTCTTTTGTCGCCCTGCCGAGTGAGGATACCAAGCAGCAACGGTAGAACGAGCTGACGGGCCTTACATTGATATGAAACTATGTGTGAAACTATGACGCTTTTATTTGTGTTGAACGTTGCCTAAGAGTCATCCCTGGAGGTCAGTCGCCGCCTCGCTCACTTCTCACGCTGTAATATTTTGTGTCTAGAATCTCTGCTGAAGTAAAGGGAAGCAGGAAAAGTGAATAACGCAACATAATTCCATCAGGCAGAATGGATGAAAGCTGAGCCGTCATTTATTTGATTAGCTAAGCCGACTAAAAGTAAAGGATTTTGTGCGCTCGCCTCGCCTCCCGTTTTTTTTTTTTATCCATTTACTTTGGCAAACGTGGAATCTACGACTGGCGCAGAGGGTCGGCGTAAACGAGACATTGGTGTGTGTGTGTGATGCAGACCTCTTTGCAGGTACCAGGGACCCCCGGCAGGCTGTTGCAGTCCCTCAGCGTGAACTTGATTTCGATGTAGACGCGCTGCGCGCCCTCGCGGCTGACGTGCCGCGTCCTCAGCCAGTTGTTCTGGTTGGCCTCCATGACGTTACACACCTGGTAGGTCCTCATCGGGGTGTTCCTCTCATCCATCACGCTGATCTCCTCCCACTGAGGATGGGAAAGCGGAGGAGGAGGAGGCGTGACATTTCACGAGGACTTACACTTTCCTATAATTGATTGTACAGGAAGGAAATAGCAAAATAGAAAAAGCCCTCAGAAAGCACAGACCTCCACCAAGCAGCTCATTCCCCTCCGAAGTGGATTCACACCGTCCACATGGTGATCTGGATCATCCTCAAAAGGTTCTAGATTGTTTTTGGTATCTTTATACACCAACCATGAAAAGTTAAAGTGAATCAGAGTTTAGGTGTATTTGTAACAGATTTCTGAATCCATAAATGGGTTTTAATGTTAAAATGTATTTTTTTTTTCCTGACCTCTTTCTGGATCAGATCCAGAAGACATGTTTCATGATAGTTCATATCGGACCCCTTTATAAATGCATATTTTACAAGTTTTTGTTTTTTTTAATGCTCCTTTATAAGTAAATGGGGAAATCTGGATTGCAACAGAATCCGCAATCCGGATCCGATCTGGATGTAATCCGGTGGTGAGATAGAGACCCCCACCCTACATGACTGTGTCAAATTCCATAAACATCAGTCAATAATCAACTGAGATATTGAGGAACAAATCCTGAAGTTCCATTGACTGTAATGTAATCCAGAATCCAGGATCTCTTGTGGATCATCATCACAATTTGTTCCTCACGGTAACGTTCCCGACATTTCCTGAAAATGTCATAAAGATCCGCCCATAGCGTTTTTGAGTTATCTTCCCAACAGACAGACAAACAAACGCCGGCGAAATCGGAGGCAGGCTGAAAGTCTGGACACGTGGCCAGAGAACACGACGGCGGGAGGCCGGCTGGACAGCGTGATTTTACAGCGATGCGGTGAACAAAGGAGAACTCGGTCAGTGCCAATGAAATGTTTCGTGTAGACCCAACACAGAGCTGCATGTTCTGCCTCCCCACCTGGGTGACTGCGCCCCAGAAGGACGTCTCGACCTCTACGCCCGCGTGTTGGCACAGAAGCAGCGTGTTTTCTCTCTCCGTGTATTTTTTCGCGAGAGCGTTCAAAAAAGTCCAAAACAAGCAAAGAAAGCGACGCAGCAGGTCGGACAGAGCTACTTTGTCTCCCCTCATCTGCTGCCATCTGTTTCCACTTCTGACCGAGGCGGTAATTGAGAACACTTCTCGCACGAGTCGGAAAACATTTCTGTTCACGCACAGACATGTAGGAGGCGAACACGCACATGCAAGCAGAAAGAGAAAGAGAAACACTATTCCTAGTCCGTAAAGAACGGGAAGATAAACCGGCGCGGTTTCAGCTTTTCAAAACGTCTGATCCATTTGCTGCGAAGCAAATTGGATTTTCTTGGGCGCCAACTGGATGAGTCGACTTTGTGGCGAGAGATGAGAGGACCAGCACGGCCGTGCCAGACCTCAAAGCGCCGGATCTCAGGTAGCCATATGTCCCGAAATTCAAACGGCGGAGGAACCGAGGGATGAGGAGAAAGACAAGTGAGGAGGACCGATAAGAAGCAGCAGGATGGAGCGTTCACGGAACCGAGCTGAGGTCGGATCCGTGAGTCTGATCGGATGCGGCTGCCAAACGGCCCGACGAAAGCTTGATGCCTTTCACCTCCAGGTTTTAAGCGCTAAAGCAGGTCCACATAAAAAGCACACATTCTCACATCAGCACACACACACACACATACACACACGCACACTCATATGCTTTTAATCCACTCAGAAACGTCTGCTGTGTATGAAGTGGAACTCAAACAAAACCAGCTCAATACGCCATCTAAAGAAAGAGAGGGAGAGAGAGAGGCACAGAAGAAAAAGAAAGACTCAGAAGAAAACAAAAGGGATACAGAAGGGGGAGGGAGAGAGGGAGAGAAGGGGAAGCAGAAGAGAGGGAATGGGAGAGAGGTGGGAGGTAGATGCTTGTTTACACTGTTTACATCAGCTGACAGGTTTACATATAGGCGATGTTTCGGTGTGACACACAAATATCGACTCTGTCTCTTGATTCGATTAAAAACACACGACTGGGGGAGGAAGAGGAGGAGGAGAGGAATAAATGACGGTAAATTAGAGGCGCCTGGCAGCTAAATAGACCCATCTGTGTAGAGCTGAGACCAGTCGGACATCACAGGACGGTGGCTCACACCCACACAAACACACACACAGACACACACAAACACACACACACACACACACACACACACGGCCCAATCCCGAGGGAATGGTGATTAAAGCATTTATGGGAATAGCCATGGAGGGATAAAGAGGGCTTTGTGATGTCTTTGTTTGGAGTGGCTGGATTACTGCCATTTCCTGCTGAGAGACTCGTCCTCCCAGTTGGCGAGTCTGCAAACCGTCGCTTCTGCCCGTTGTAAAGCACAGGTGTGTGTGTACGGGCGTGAAAACAACCTGCTCCCTTTCCATATCTGCTACACACACCGGCCGCCAGGGAGAGGAACTCTACCGCAGACCTGGGCTGGGGGGGGGGGGGGGTGTTTGGATAGCCTTGCACACTCCCCAACACACACACACACGGGAAAAGAGTTCCCTCTGTTAGTTCAGATGGAATGCTAATTATCATTGAGAGAGAGAGAGAGAGAGAGAGACCCTCCTCCACAATCGATCCATCACCTCAGCCAATCAGCACGGAGCCCGCTTGATCACTTTGAAGTGAAGCAGAGACGTCGGATCACCAGCTTAGCACAATATCCCTCTTTCTGCAATCACCTGATGGACACGCCTACGAGGACGGGATTGGCCTCCGAACTCTGGAACAAGCTCCGGCTCGGCCAGCGGGGGAAGCAGGGATGGAGGAGGAGGAGGGTAGAGGGCCTCTGGTGGGGGGGGGGGGACCTTCCATTTTCAAACATCATTAAGACGAATCTGTTTTGTGTCCCTGACTCGGAACACCCCCCGCTCGGTGACAGAAGTGGGTCGCTCCATGCCGTCTCAGGCACGTCCGGCCCAGAAAAACTCGGATTAAGTTTGACCCCTGGGGGGGGGTTCAAGTGAGGTTTAGGACTAATTCAGATGGACAGTGGTCTCCGATTGGTGGGAACCGCTGCTCTCAGAGTCCAGTCCAGCGGCTCAAAGGTCAAAGGTCGACTGGATAATCCCACTGATACGAAACATTCTTCTTCTTCTGCGGTTTTATACAGATTAACCAATCAGAACTGCTGCCAAAGCCGCCGGTGTTTTCTACGCCGCTATTTATAGGCCTGTCCCAATTAGGAGACTCCTTCAAACGCAGCGTCCTTTTGCCGGGCTGTGAAGAATCCACTCCACAGATCCCTCACCGCCAGAAAATTTAATGCATCTGCATTTTATATGACTATAAAACAGGATGCATCTATTCAGAAAGCAAAAATAAACTGTGCAATCGATCAATGATCACATTATTTTACTGTTTTTATTTCATGGTTGGAAAGCTTTTCATCCCACACAGTTTAGACTTCCGCACTTCTTTCTGGGACCAACAGAAAAACAACAACAACCAGGTTTCACACTGGAATCATTTCTTTGGTCTGATTAACGCTGATAAAGTCGAGAAACTCGAAGGGAATCGTTGGCGCCGCGTTAATTAGGCCGCCGTTGGAGGAGATTCTCACGGAAGCGGCGCCTCTTCAGTTCAAGACTCGACCAGAATTTTACAATGTTAACGTTACAGGAAGATAAAACACACATTTATTTGACTAAAAATAAAGCATATATTCTTGGTGGGTGAAGGCAAGCTAGAAACAGAAGAATATGTTTAATAGAAGCTGCAGATGGGGGGGTGATCTTGATACCCTTTCTTATGTGAGAAAACAACCCTCGCTTAGCTCCGCCCGCTTCAGCTGCATCGCTGCAGCACATAACCATGAAACTGCATGTGGCATCCTGCATCCGCTGAATAGCGCGGACAAAGTGTGACTCGGGGGGGGGGGCAGAATTCATTCACAGCCGTTCAGCAGCTCCGGCGCCGGAGTGACACGCAGATCCCGCCCTTATTTCTTTATTGAATGTGCTTCGCCGTTCCTGCTCGCTCACCAACTTCCTCTCCTCTCACGTCTCATGTCATTTTCCGATGCCCCGTGGCTGTATCCCCCAGACTCCCCTGCGCCTCCATACCTGCGAAAGGATATTTATGCAACCCCCTACCCATGCAAATCACATCAGCATGTCCACAGCCCCCACCCCACCCCATCCGCCCGGTCCCTTGGCTCCATCGCAAAGAATCCTAACCTGTAATAAATGGAGGCTCCAGCACAGCTTTTGCAGCACAGCGGAAATAATTTGTTAATTCTTCCAGCAGGATCCCGATTTAGCCGGGAGCACTCAGCGTTCCCTAAAACACACACACACACACACTCCAGTGCAAGCTCCAAGTCCCCTGCTCAGTACCCGAAAATAAAACACCAACACAACCCGCTAGTAGTGACCAGACTCATTCTTTCGGTGTGTGTGTGTTTGTGCTGCATGAACTCACCCCCTCATTAGGATGAGCCTCCCATCCCAGGTCGGCCAACGCTGACATGGAGTCCAGCAACGTAACTGCAGGAACACAGAGGAGAGAGAGCAAATATGTTAAGACACAAGCTCACAGAGTTCCTTCCTGCATCCCTACCTCAAATGATTCCCTACGCGGCACAGCGGTGCGCCCGAATGCACCCTGGAGCTCGCCCGCCATAGGAATCCTTACTCACCCGAGGTAAACCTAAGAACGTCCTCTCTAGGATCGCTGGGGTTGCGATGCAGCTCTTACGGCCTCTTCACCGACACGCCAACCAAACACTCTCTTTTGCGCGTCGACCAATCAAACCGTTAAGTCTTAAAGGCAGCGCTTCAATTGTGGCATGGACAAAACGTTTCGGAAGCTTCTCCGGAGCGTCGGTTCTCAACCGGAGCCGACCCCATCCGTGGGATTTCTGCTGCCCAGATGAATGGATTAGGGTTAGGGTTAGGGAAGGACATCCTTCTGTCCATGCCCAAGGTTCCCAAGACGGAAGTGAATCCATCGTTTAATCTGAGTCTGCTCCAAAATTTAAGCTTTCATGAAAGTTGTCAACCCCTTTGATAAAACTCCGCCCCTGCCTATAGCAATTCTTCCCAGGTGGAAGCAAGTCCCGAGTCCAGCTGGCGACAACATGAGCTGCAGTTTCTGGAGACTGGGCTCCGTAAACCTGCTGAGCTTTTATCCGCAGCTGGACCGTCTCTCTCATTGAAGTTGTCCTACATCCATCGTTTTTAATGTTCATTAGCAGGAAGGGGTGGAAGCAGGAAATTAGAGGGGCCGTTCCGCCTCTCATTCAATCAAACACATCTCCCCTCTCAATCTTTACTTTCTCTCTTCTTGACAATCCTGGAAAACTACCCGGAATACACAGATATATAGTTTTGTATTGCCTGTTTGCAGCACTGTGTGTCCACACTGCCTTCTGGTGTTAGAAAAGAAACGTTAAAACTCTATTCCCCCCCCCCCCCCCTGTTCCTATCACGCCGTTCATCATCTCTTAACGAATCCCAGCCGAATCCTCGACGCAGCGGCGACGACAGCGTGGCGTATTAGCGGCATGCTAATGCGACGTCGCATATATATCTGTGAGCGGACGGGGCTCCAGAGAGAAAACGTGGGATAATGAAGCAGAAGGAGAGGGGGAGCGAGTGAGAGAGAGAGAGAGAACGGAGGTAAGGCGCCGAGCAGTAAAAGGTCAGAGTCAGCCGCCGGCACGGGTTTATTCTATAGAGACTAAAGACCATTTAAACTGCTGTCTTCAGTTCAGGAGCCTTTGAGTGGTGTCCATAAATAGGACATTGCGTATAATAATAAGTGATTTCTACATTTATTACAGTCATCCGAGCGCCGGCTTCACAATGCAGCCGCCGCCTAACAGCCACACGCATCGCATCGCAGGCTTCCATGCAGCGCCTTCCGTCTGACGCCACGCTGCTTTTCTAGATTCAGTCGCTTCGCTTGCCATCAGGCTTCTTCCCCCTCCTCTTCCTCTCTCCAGGCCAAACGATCAATCCGTCTGCAACGTCAGCGTATTAAAGACGCTGCTGTGTCTTATTTAATGCAGAACTTTCCTTTTCTTAAAAAGCTACCTTGAAGTACCGTAAGCGTAAAAAAGAAATAATGATGTTTTATTTTTGTGAATTTTACTAATACAATACATAAATTGCATATAAAGTGCATCTTTCTAGAAGAAGAAAAAATGGCCTCGCTTTATTCCTTTTTAATTAGTTCCTATTCTGCTGAATATTCTGGCAAGTAAAGAATTTGATAGTTGAAGTGTTTAATTTGCTGCAGATCTGAACTGTTAGCTGGCAGCACATGCCCCAACTATTGCCGCCGGTCCGCTCCAAGACTTCACCTCCAACCTGTCCTGGTCCCTCTTTCCTCTGGTTAGTTTTTGATGAAGCCGCTCCCTCAGTTTTTCACTTTTCACAGCAGTTGTATCTCCTCAGAATAAATTGATTTCTCAGATGTTCATTTATTCTTTGAACAGCGAAATCCCAGGGGGATGCATGCGACCCCACGGAACACGCACGGCAACGCTTTCATTGCCGTATTAGATTAAATGTAATTATGCATCGGCTGCAGTCAGTGGCTGTGGATTCACGTCTACATGGAGTGTGTCATTAACTGTAATTATTAGTTCTCACAGGGAGACTTAGCGCCTCTGCTATGGTGGAAGTTGTTTTTTTTTACACTGAGCAATCAAATCAGCACCATTTATTTTATTTTATTCTTTGCTGCATCGGTTGAAATGTTTTATATGTTGTGCTCCTGTGGTAATGGTGCTGATCAATTTATTGTTATATATTTATGTAATTGAAGTTTATTTTTCAGTATGAAATGACTCAATTGTTGAATTTTACTTTTTAGAGTTTACATAAGGATTTCATTGTCTTGAATTTAAGGCAAATTGATTAACTTTAAATCTTTAAATAATAAATAATAAATATTTTTTTATTTTCCTTAATGTGATATAACCCTGACCCTGACAAGGGGAGTTGCATTTTTTTTTTTTCTCGGGGTGGCTTAATAGAAAACAATTGATACACACCTACGGATAAACCTACACATCAACGCGACTCACGCCTCATCAATTATGTATTAGTGGTTGCTTCCTGTCTGCTGACATGGGCAATAAGCATAAACTGAATGTGTGTGTGTGTTTGAGTGTGAATCCAGTATAACCATTAAAACATAGATTTCTTCTTATGCCACACCTCTTTTTATCCATTCGTCCTCCCCCTCTCTTCTTTCTCTCTCTCTCTTTCTCTCCTGCTTCACCGGGGGGATTTGGCTAAAATGTGTGTGAAATCTAAACCAGGCCTGCATTGTCGCAGAATGAAAACACCAAACTCATCACTCACTCCAGCCACACACACACACACAAACACGAAATCGGTTCGTTCAGCACAAACACACACTTCTCACACACATAATATAAATGTGAACATGTGATCTAATTAGCTGTATGAGTGCAGGGAGACACGCAGTCTTGTTGATTTTCAGCACCAAACTGTGAGGCTTACACTCTGAGGGTGAAAGATGAGGAGGAGGAGGAAGAGGAGGCTGGGAATTTGCTCAATCTGCACAAAACGCTGAAACCATTACAAGAAACCCAATCTGTCTCTGTCTTCTCTCTTCTTCTCTCTGTCCATTTTCATTTCCCTCTTGTTCCCATCTCCCATCTCAGAGGTGCCCGTCTGTCTTCCCCCCCCCCCCCCCCCCCAGCTGGGCTGCGAGGAGCTGCGCTCCACCTGCCAAGCTCTCAAACAGAGCTGCCAACAACCCGACCGGCGCACAAAGAGGCCGAGATCCTCAAAGACATGGTCGCTAACACACAAAGGGGACTCACACACACATCTGAGGACGGAACCGGTGCCGCAGAGAGACCACCAGGCAGACATATGTAGCACACACACACACACACACACAACTACACAACTAGTTCAGCTTGGAGCTGAAGGGTTTTACTGATACCCAATACGCTCCTACATATATGAGCCTCAGGTCCTTCACTTTTAATTGCATAACGTAAAAACCTTTTTTTTAATATCACCTCGCACCTAAACAAATACACGTTTTCCTACTCTAGGAAGATGTGTTAAAGATAACTACAGTCTGCAGGAATCAAACTATAGGGGGGGGGATAAATAAATATATCTATATAGGTGTGGGGACCAAAGGATTTTGTCTCTGCTTTTCATGGACGATGTTGTCCCGCTGGCTTTACCAAGCTTGGACCTTCAGCATGTACCGGAGAGGTTTGCAGCCGAGTGTGTAGCGAATGGGATGAAGATCAGCAACTTTTTTATTGAACGCCTCCACAGCTGATCAAATACGAAGCCTGAGGGCAGATGGTCTAAATTAAAGCTACTGCATGTTGGTGCAAATATTCATGTTCATGTAGTAGTGGATCCCCGCCTTTTCCCCGCATTGTCCCCGCCCCCTGTGACCGTTTCATGCGTGCTGCCAGGATGAGCAGAACACAAGAAATGCCATCCTGACAGACTCTGACAGCAGCGCTGCCCTAGTTTGTTGCTTGAAAAGGCTCTGTGTGTGTGCGTGCGTGCGTGTGCGTGCGTGCGTGCGTGCGTGCGTGTGCGCATGCTGGTTGAATGGCTGCTAGTGCTGAAGTGTGACGCCCAGTCAGATCCAGACACTTGTTTTTTTTTAATAAGCTTCCTCCAACAGCATCAAGGGCAAAGTGCAATAAACACACACACACACTCATAAACACGGGCCTGTTCATTTGGAATATTGGTTAATGCATTTGTCACACGAGCTGAGACCTCCGAACAAACAATAACATCAAATCAGAAAGAGATTTACAAATGATGACATTCCATTAAGCCCAAATAAAGGTCAGAAAGGTCTGGGCTTTTCGAGTTTTTCTACGTACACAGCAGAAACACAGACTCGCTAAAAGGGGAAACAGATAAGAGACAAAAACAAGCAAGCGCACAACAAATCCAGTCAGACGTTCCACATGAGAAGAAAAAGCTGCCAGGCTACATCAGATTTCATGGAGGATTCCTGCAGCCTGCATCTTGATCTTTTTCTATTTGGGGGAAATGCACGGCGTACCGGATCCCCCTTGGATGGTGGTGCAGACGAGGCCAAAAGAACAGCGAGGAGGCCCGAGAAGCCCTTAATGGTTAAAGTACGGTTTGTCCGTACTCCTGATGGTCCTCCAAGAACTGGGGAGTTTGATCACATGTATTTAATACTAGAGCAGTTGGCTGCTACCGAGACACAAGTGGATGAGGAAGGGGGGAACGTGTGTTTCTAGGGTGGTGGACAGACAGCAGTCAAGGACCAGTGATCAGTGATTTGAGCAGAAGTTCAGGTCGGCCCACTTATAGCACGGATTCCCTCCAGCTCTCCCACATCCCACGAGGAGGGAACGGCTCCTCTGACATTAATGAACTCTGGCTCGAAGAAATCATTCAAGCCAACGGAACAGTTCTGCTCCGGCTGCTTCAGGCATGCGTATGTATATACGTTCCCCTCGATGGTGACCACTGACATAATGTAATCATTTAAAAAATAAAATCAATAATCAACTTGTGCTGATGCTGACTTGTGTTGTAAATCTGCACTGTTTGCATTTGCGCTTCATATAAGGAATAAATGGCCGCTGTGCGTGTTTATTTACAGCGTTATATGAAAGGCAAATTCAGTGTGAATATTAATATATATAAGATTTACTTCATAAAATAAGTGACTTCCTGAGCCTCCTCGGGAAATAGAGGCGGCTCTTAAAAAGGGCTTCAGTGTTCCGAGCCCAGTCCGGTTTATTGTCAATGCAGACTCCCAGATATTCATAATCTGCCACTGAGTCCACGTTGTCCCCCCCTGGATGGAAACAGGGGTCACTGGAAGCTTTGTCCTCCTTAGGTCCACCACCAGTTCCTTTGTCTTTGCCACGTTGAGCTGCAGGTGATTCAACTCACACATGTGTCAAAGTCATTAAACACAGCCCTGTACTCAGACTCCTCCCCCCCGTACTGACACGTGCAACTATGGCTGAGTCATCAGAGAACTCCTGATGATGGCAGGACTCTGACCGATAGCGGAAGTCTGTGGTGTAAAGGGTGAAGAGGAAAGGGAGCGAGAACAGTTCCCTGAGGTGCCTCAGTAATACTGATCACTCTGTACGCCGTATAAACAGCGGGCTGCCAGTCAGGTAATCAGTAATCCATGACACGAGAGGGGCTCCAACCTGCATGTCCGTCAGCTTCTCACCCAGTAGAGCTGGGGCTCTGCTATGAGTCTTCCCTCTAATTTCCAGTCAATCTAGTGTCTAAATGGAGCTAAACTAGCCGCTACAGGCTACTGCTGCAAGTTTGAGACGCAAGAAAAACGCTGACCTCTGCAACACAGCTCATGCACAACTGTTTTGTTCAACACAAATTACGGCGCTTTCAACCTTTAACTGCTATAGACCAAAAATAATGTGCTTTTCACTTGGCAAAACTGTGGTTAGCAACCCATGACAGACATTAAACACAACACAAAGGCCGCTACTGGTGCTCTGCAGACCTCTGCATCACGGACCACAGAGGAGCTGTTATTCAGTTTGTTTCAGATCTACGCCGCTGTATCACATGGTTCTTTTTGTTCTTTAATCACGCTTGTCTCGCCTCACAGATTCACACTCACGACGCGTCCTTTAATTCAGCTGTGCACACGGACGTACGCTACGCACGCTCGCACAATGAATCCATGAGGTGAAGCCCTCACAGCAAAATCATTCTGTCGCCGAGCTGTATTTATAACCCCATCTCTCAGCCAGCCCCAGGAACGCATCGCACTATTCTCTGGACCGCCAAACAGCCGCAAGCCATAGGTATAATAATAGGATGGGTGTATGTGGGGAATGTGTGTGCATGCATGTATGCTGGCGTGTGAGTCTGCATTAAACAGAGATAAATAAAAAACCTCCGGCTCACTGCAGGAAAAATAGCAGCTCCTGTTTTCGCAACTGGAAGTCAGAAAAAGAGACAGAGGGAGAGGAGAACAAGAAGGAGAATGGGGGAAAACAACCCTGGAGAGATGCTGATGGAAAACGAAGAGGAGCAGATATGAAAAAGGGGGTTTGGATATTGGGTGGAGGGGAGAAGGTGGAAAAGAAAAAAATGGAGGATGCACGCCGTCGCCGCTGAACAGGGATCCATGTCCTCTTCTGTCCAAGGTCACGGTTGCTACAGCAATCTCCGGAACTTACACACTCGCAGACACACACGCAGACACACACTTAATGAGGTATAGCTCTGCCGATAACTACAAGCTACCAATATGGATTGAAGCTATTAAACCAGAGGAGACCTTTGACCCAACATTATACCACGGGCAGGATCCCGTGTGAATGATCAGGACTTACGAGGAGGCCAGGCTTTACATATGCTTGCCTCTGCACTAACTGCTCGCCCTCGTGTTAACCTTACAAAGCAATACAGCTCTTCAGCCCCCCGAGCATCCCGAGGCCAATCCAATAAAAGCCTTCAAGTACGCCGGAGCTCCGAGACCAGTTACAGATTACAGTAAAGCTCGAGAGTACAGCGTAAGTCACAGCCGTGTCCCGATGCTTTAATCCTCTCTGCCCACTCTATCATACGTCTGCACTCCATGTGGCTTTTGGGTAACATCTGGAGCGGATTCATTCATTTTAAATGATTAAGGTGAGAATAAACAAATGATCCGTTTTTGCTGATTAATCTGCATCAGTAGCAAATGAATGTAAACGTAGAAGGTTTTTAGATTTAAAAAGAAAATTTGTGTTCTTGCAAAAATAACATGTGAAGTGTTCTTTCAATGCTTGTAGAAACCTTTTTAAACAGGTAGCACCATCGTGGCCCCAATAATCAACCGGCAATAAAGATCATTCAATCTTTCAACTAAATTATGAGCTTGAATTTTTGTTTTGTTATAATTACCTCTGCCGAGGCGGGGGTTATGTCATCGCGGTCCGTCCGTTAGCAAGATAACTCAAAATGTTCTGGACGTTCTGGTGTTCTGAATGTTCTGGCGTGACGAAAAGTTCAACCTGCTGTGACGATCTAGCACAGGGGTGGGCAAACTTTTTGACTCGCGGGCCACAATAGGTTCTAAAACTTGACAGAGGGGCCGAACCAAGAACAGATGGATGGAGTATTTCTGTGAGCTAATATAAATGACACATGAAAGCTATTGCATTAAAGGATTTGGCCTTTTACAGGCAGCATTACGGGGAAAAGGTCAAATGAATGACGTTTAATTATAATACAATTTTATTTAATGATATCATTTGGACAAGTTTGGCGGGCCGGATTAAAAAGACCAACGGGCCGCATATGGCCCCCGGGCCTGGGTTTGCCCATGTCTGATCTAGCATATGCTGCCCTCAGTTGTTAGCCTGATGATTAAATTCAGGCAGGGCCTGTTTTATTCCATCAGCATGACCCAGTCGTTAGTTTAATGTCCACAGTGAGCAGAGAAGAGATGGTCGCTGTCGAAGCTCGGATAATTAGCTCTTTAATCTCCAACAACTCTCAAAACCCTGCTAAATTAGCGGCACACAACCCACTGGCAGCCGCACAATGCTGGCTACTCTCAGCATTAGCATTAAAAGCAGTTGTTGCTGAATTAAAGCCGCTTCAGAGACGAGGGTAAATCAGCAGAAAAGAAAGAAATTCAGGAAATGATATGGATTTATGTAGGTTGGTGGGCCTAATTCTCTCCATAAACCTGAGGAAAAATAATGTTTGACTAAATCTGGAAGAATAATCTGCTATAATCTGTATGTCCAACTGTGTTGTCATCCCTCACAACCGTCTGTAAAGTACACGGACGCGTTCATCGTCAGTCATGCGTCTGTTGTAGGTTTTTCATATGATCAAAGAGGTAAATGCAGAGTCTGAATGCATAGAAAGGAGTGATAATCTGCACCTTTTCCAAGAACAATGACTCCTCATGTAGGATGCAAGAAAGAAAAGGAGGAATCCATGCAAAACAACACACACACACACACACAAAAGGGGGTAACACATGTCATTCCACTGCAGAGACAGCGGAGACAAAACCTTGGAGCGTCCACCCTGCTGTTACATCAGAATGCCCTCGGGTTCAGACAGACGGGTGTGTCGGGCTCCCTCTGCTGGTGGAGAGAGAGAGTCTCCTCCACTCCTCTTCTTCGCACTATTTGACAGATGATCTTCATCACAACAATTTAGGCATGAGCCTTTTTTTTTTTTGACACATCTGATGTTTCCCAGCCTCCAGTTCTACTGGAAGCGTCATATTCTCCCACCCTCTGAGCTGTCTGGTTTAAATTTTTTAAAGCAGATCAGTAGCTCTAGTCTAGTATCTACACCAAATGTTGACAGCTAACAGTGCCTCTGCTAACTCCATCAAAGGGGCCGATCCCTTAATTGAGCCTTGAGAGCAGTGCCGCCTTTGCATTTCCCACTATAGATGCAGTCAGAGGAAGGATTTTCCTGGAATAACGTGACTAAGGAGCGGCGTGGGTGGAGAGTATGTAAACTAGACAAACACAAGGATGGGAAGAGGAGCATTCTTTGAGCTAAGTGTGAGGTCAGAGCGGGGGAAAACAGGTAAAAGAGAAAGGATGGTAAAAAAAAAAAAACATTCAGGGACACAATTCAGGGAACGGGCAAACGGTGCTCATGCAAAAATGCACAATGCGCAATCACTGCATGACAGGTTATTCAAAACTGTGTGTATTAGTAGTGACAGATGACCCCACTCAAGTGGAACAAGACCCGTGTATAAAAACACACACACACACCACACACGTGCAGCAAACCCCAGATGCTGCATGCCGGTGCATTTACCTAAACCAACAGACGTTTCCTCCAGCTTCCAGTTGGTTTCATCATTCATGCTCATTTCAATGAATATTTCATCTCCCTCACATGCATTGTCTCCTGCTGTTGGAGCGCGCCTCCTTCCAGCTCCTGCTCCTCCGTCTATCCTCAGGAGCCATTTGTTCTGCGTGAAACTCCTCTGGGCTGTGACATACATTCAGGGGGATGTAGGTACAAGTTCCGTACCTTTAAGTCAACCCAGGACAAGGGTTCCCATCAGAACCATGAAGTGTGTGTGTGGAGCTTCCTCTTTGTGTGTGTGGACCTCACAGGGGAGGAACAGGAGATCCAACAGGAGCTTTGAGGACTGACTGATCACATGCTCCATCACTGACACTCTGACGCTTCAGCTCTGACTCGAACTTGCAGTAAAGTATGACTTGTTCCTTTCTCCATTGGGTGAAACTTCCTCCATCAGACTAGCAGCCGGGACTTTAGGAAGTAAATGGCTCATCGGCTCATTTCAGGCCGAGCATCAATGTTAACCCAATAAAGCCGAGCGAGGCTCCGCGGCGGCGCGCAGTGACAGACAGAGACCGCGGGGACGCAAACCGCAGCAGAGGAAGCATTTATCAGTGTCTTATAATAAAGATGGCAATAATTAAGAGGGATATTGACACCGTTCCGGAGACATTTCTCTAAGTTAGACCACTTTAATGTGAGACAAATAGTTTGGCGACGCAGAAAATGGCATCAGTCCTCTCTGCGCAGAGCGCGCCAAGGTTGCCATCTCACACGCATTTAATGTCAGTGCGCCAGAAAAAGTAAATAAACATGTTTTTCTTTTTGTAAATGCATGATTCATGGAGCTCTTAGCGGGAGTCTCCGCTCCTCTTCCCCAGCGAACGGAGGCGCGCGGAGCCGCGGAGCGCAGGCTCCTTATCCGCCAACACGGCGCGCAAGGAGTAATCTCTAAAGATCCCGCACTCCGCTCCAGGTTGACACGGCCGGGGACACCCACCTTCATTCTCCGGGTAGTTCCGCAAGGCTCGGCACGGCGACGACGCGTGGAAAAGAAGCAGGGAGGACAGGAGGAAAGAGGATGGATAGATCCACGGGGCGCGTGGTGGTGGTGGTGCCATTATCGGGCTGCGCTGCGCCCTCGCTGCATCCCTGTCGGCGGTGTCGAGGCGATGACCGCAGCGCTGCGATTGAGAGGAGAGAGAGAGAGGAGAGAGAGAGGGAGGAGAGTGAGAGAGGAGGAGACGTTGGGTCGGGAAGGAGGGTCCACAGCTCAGCCAGGTCCTGTCAATCAGAACGCCTGGTTCTGGGAGACGTTTGGAGACGTCTCCCAGAAAGTCTCCAAACGAACAGGTGGTGTCAGTTTAGTCTTAAAAGGCTTGATGTGAAGTGACTCACGGGAAACCAACATCTGGAAGACGGCCGGCAGGTTTGAGGGGAGACTATAGTTAATGTTAGAATGAAGAGACAGCGTCTCACAGTGACGCGTCACGCGTCTTCATCCGCCGCAAGTGTCACATAGCGCGCACACACGCACGACGCACTCAGGGTCGAGGGCTCCCAGCACATGATAGAAATATGATTATAGCGCAGAGAAGACGAGTCTCAGTCATCGTTTAAAAGAGCAGTTCAATTAAACAGCAACTTAAATAGGCTGAAATAGAAGAGAAATCCAGGAGAATTATGAAAAACAAAGTACAAGAAACTCTCCCCGACCCCCCTTAATTTAGATTGCAGATACATTCCGTAATAAACCACAATGAATTGAGATTATTATAGTCCCTTTAGATTATTCCATTTTCCACAGGAGAGCAGAAGAGATCTGAGACGTATTTGTGAACATTTCAATATGTGCTTTCAGAATCTATTTCAGCGTTGTGCATGTCGAGTGTAATTCTACCCAGAGGCTGCGTCACTGTGATTCACAACAAGACAATATTTGCTGTCTTCATATTTGCCTCAGATGCAGCAAACTGACCTGAATCCAGCCTTTAAAGTGTGATCACCAGCAACGATCAGAAGGTGTGTCCTTGTCTTTTCTGCACACCTTCTTTGTTCTATAATGAAACCCCACCTCCAATGGCCCCCAGATTTGTAATATAACCTCAACCCGCCCCGGTGCATAGGGCAGCTAGACCCCCCCCCCCCCCCCCCCCCCCATATACTTTGATGAGCAGTCTGAGCACGTGGAGCTGACTCCATTAGTGTCAGCTCAGGCAATGCGTAGCTCTGTCTTTGCCTCGTTGTTGATGTGTTTTCCTGCGGGTGACGTTTGCGTGTGCTTCACCGTGAACGAATCACGTGCTCAGCCTTGTCATGTGACACGAGCGAGGAGGAACATCGCCCCGCATGCATGGCGAAACCGCGGGGCCGTGTTCCATCGCTTAGCTGCACGCGTGTGTCTTTTGCGAGTCTCGTATTTGTGTCAAACCCATTCAGTCATTGCTAATTTTTTTATTCACTGTGGTGTTTTGAATCTGAATTGGTTTAAAGTCATTTAATTTCCCGTCGATCTTTGCCGTAAATTCCCGGGAGCGCTTGTCGGAACATTTAAAAGGAATCCCAGCGGTCACCTGACGCCGATGGAACCGTTCCACGGCAAATGTAATGCAACAGCATCAGTGATTGATGGCAGGATCACGACCACAATTATATTTACCACAAGCAATGTCCTTCTATCACGCTTCTGTCCAAAATGAGGCCCCTGAAAGGGCCGTAAAACTGTCAAAGGTACGCTGATTTATCCACAGATTCTGCTTCTGCCCCGCTCGTGCCTCGCCATGGAAGTGTGTGACGGCTTTATGTTTTATTTCTTGCGTGTGTGTGTGTGTGTGTGTGTGTTTGCAAATGCATCTGCCTCCTCAGATTGGTTAAGGAGCCAATAATGATGATGATGATTTGCTCCCTGCGATGCCTTCACTAGGATGACCTAATTTCCTCATCGGGGATGGGAAGAAGGAAGAAATATGCTAGGGTTGGTTGTTTTTTTTCTACTTCCACTCCTTCCTCCCCTTTCCTCTCTTCTCCTCCCTTCCTTTTCTTCTTCTGCCATGATTCAGCATCCATCCGTCCATCTGGTGACAAAAGGCCGCTGTCGTGCATTCCATCAGTGACGGCGTGACCCGGCATCTTAAACCCTCGTTACTTCCCCTCCCTGCATCCTGACGGCCTCGCCGGGGGATGAATCCCACAGATATGATGATGTTCAAGGCTGCACACACACGCACACACACACACACAACGCACACCGTGACGGGCCATTTAGTGACATTCACTCCATTCAAACAATCTATTTCCCTCCTTTTCACATGGATTTCTTTCATTCCTTTCCACCTCCTCCTTTCGGACCTCCGGATCCTCACCCTTCACCCTGCTTAGCCAGGAGAGGTCAGCTGCTGACTTAATTCATTTGGGTCAGCTAGAGGAGCCCCCCACCCCATCCCGCCCTGATCCACAGTTTCCATCAAAGAATATAGAGATGAGACCTGAAATAAGTGTGCATTGCGTCCATGTGTCGGCGGCGGCGCTCGCCTGTTTGACGGGGGGCAGATGTGATGACAGGGTCGTCTGCCTGGTCAGGAATCCCCCCCCCCCCCCAACGCCGCCGCTCTCTCTGCACACACACACACCCTTAACCCTATTCAGAGCCACTCACTCATGCAGGTAATGTTTCTATTGTGACAGCCCCAAGGCTTTATGGGTAACAGCTTGGTGCTGGCATTTGAACTGAGGCATTAGTGTGAAAATGAGCACGCGGGCAAGTGTGTGTTCGGCTGCGAGTGTGTGTGGCTCATCCGCTGTGGAAGCATACCCGTCTAGAAATGAAAGCATTAAGAGCACAACTTCTCTGCTCCGGAACGGTGGTGGAAGCACACACACACACACACATGCACACACACACACACACACACACACACACCCACACACCCACACGCACATCCACACACCCACACACACACACCTCATTCCACTCTGACTTTCCTGCTGCCTCCGACTCAGTTAAGCAGCCAGAGTGATTCGTCATGTCACAGACCTGGTGCTGCCACGCAACAAAAGGGGAAAGGAGTGTGGGAAAGGGCTGATGTACAAAGCCCACCCTGCCCCCAGATGTCCTCGTGTCTTAGGCATGGGGAGACGGACCGCCCCTCCAGCATCCCCAGGAATACCAGAGCTGCTGAACGTTTGCTACATTTTGGACGTCCAAGAATAAGAACAACGTTTTTTGGGACCAATAGACGTAAAAACTCTGAGAGAGGATGCTTGCGCTGTTCTACACGTCCGTAACATCTTCTCATGTTTAACGTTACTTTGGTTAAACTGCTGACTTGAAGCAATTTGAATGTTGTCCAACTTGCAGCAGGACTCAGAGGAGGGACATCTACCGTAAGGACGAGAGCAGCCGGTATCTCAGCCGGCGTCTCAGCCGGCGTCTCAGCCCAAACAGAGGAACGATTTAGCAATCAATGAGAAATGACCTTGGCTGCCTGTATCACATTCCTGCCTAGCTGACCTATTAGCCAATGATGAGAAAGCAAACAGATTCACAGCGGGAGGGGGGGCAGCAATCCGAGCAGCAGCACAATCCATTTGTACATCTATTTTTCCACTGAAAAGTAAAATGCCTTGAATGTAATGAAGACAAACACGCGCAGCCAAATAACAGGAGCGTCACACGTATTGTGAGATAAAAGGTGTTAAAGCAGAAGGATGGAGCGACGTCCGGGACGATGGATGCAGGCAGCATGATGAATCGGAGCTTGCACACACACTGACAGCGTGTTGGCAGAGAGAGGAGGAAGCGATGGCCGGCTCGGAGCTCAATCATGTCCCGCCTGCTCAGGATTGATACGCTGGCTGGGATTGGGGGGAATATGATTAAGGATTCAGGCTGCACCGTTTTCCATCTCACGGAGCTGCATGTCGACGGGTCTCCAAGTCTGCTGGGAGAGACACCTGATGGGAAATTCTATCCGATAGCAAAACAACGGCTGAATTCCATTTAGTGTAGCTCCAGTTCCAGCATTCTAAACTGTGCACCTTTGTCTTCTCTAAAATAAGACAAAGGTGCTTTTATTGTGACGAATCAATATGTCGGGTGTGGAAAAAGCAACTCCGTCTCATAGAAATGAACCAAAACTGTGTCGAAACGGTTCCGTATGCGATTCGTTTATTTAATGTTTCAATTCAATAAAGCTAAATTCACTCATTAAAGTCATTTCCGTGGCGTGTCGGACTTTATGGAGGTGAAAATGAATGTTTTATGACATTAGATCAGTGCGATGGTTCACCATTTCCACTATCTGGATGCCCACAGTGAAACAGATGAATGATCATTGGATAATAAGGGATGAGAAAGGTTGGATCCAAGCTGCGTTTAGAGATCCGAGATTCCCCGAGTGTCTCCAGAGTCGACTGTGACAATCAGTCCAGTGGGACGAGTGGAAAATCATTTGACTTTAAGACGGGTCAAAAGCAGCTCAATTTCAGGCAGGTGTGAACATTTTGTCTCATTTTTATTTTTACAAGTTCGATTGAAATTTGATCCCCAAATATTTCCTTCACTGTAAATAAGCATCCGTCACACACACACACACACACACACACACACACACACCTGTGCACTAACACCATTATGCACACAGAGCAGATACACGAGGCGGTGTGATTTGTCACCCGTCTCTCTTGGACAGCGCTAATGGACAGACACTCTTTATGTGCTAAACAAATTAGTTCCATTACTAGGAGACAGACAGCGAGGGTGAGGGAGACAGATAGAGGAGGAGAGAGGGTGCAGAGAGAGAGAGAGAGAGAGAGGTATATAGGAAGTAAACATTAACATGAAGGACAGGGAGGAGATTAATGGTAAACAATCAGCGGGAGGGGATTCACACAGTTCTATACGTGTGAGCCGGGCGGGGCTCCACGAGCAAGCGCTTCAGGCCCTTCTGAGACGGAGTAAATGTGCATCACCGCCCGTCCATCACTCGCTCATTAGCCATTCACTTACTTACACACACATACACACAGACATGGAGGCTGGTACACCCAAAACGTGCACTTAACACCAGACTGGATGCCAGTGAGACGCATTTATCTCCATGCTGCTGCGTGGAAACGGCCGCTGAGTGCAGCTGCAGGCGCGAGCGTGCACGCAGGAGCGAATGGGATCCACCGGGTTGCAGGTCCAAGCGGTTCCCTGTCAAATGGTTGGTTCGTAATCCGGTTGATAGACAGACCGCCTCCTCCTTTCCGTCTTCCTCTGTCTGATCATCCCTCCTTCCTGCTGCACGCGTTCCCGTGTTTCCTTCACCCTCCTCTTGTCCGCCGCTGCTTTTCAATCCTTTTTTTCAGGTCATGTTTGCCCTCCTTTTTTGCCTCTCTAATCCTCCCTCCCTCCTGATTATACAGTCACATCATTCTGTCTGCGCCTTGATCACATTACCTGTCGTAAAGCTTCTCATAGCCACAGCACCTCCGCCATCTGGAAGTGTGTGTGTGTGTGTGTGTGCGTGTGTGAAAGCCTGCCCTGTGTGGTCAGATGAAATGGAATCGCAGGCACCGAGACGTTCCCCTGAGTGATGGTGGTTTCAGAACATTGTCCTCTGATGTCTGTCTGAGTTGACATGCTGCATCAATATGTCGCCTAGCAACATCGAGTATAGACGATCCGTCATAGATGAAATCGAGGAGGTGTTAATACTAGTAGCGACGATCTATTATGAATGAATTCACGTTCCCACCGCGGCTGCTGAGAGGCCTTCGTGAAACAAAAATCTGTCACAACTTTGGAATGAACCTTGAAAAAAAAAAGATATTTCAAAGAGTTGGCGACAAAAAAAAGCAGGTCTTCAAAGCACGTCCCTGAACTGAAACGCAGCGGGAGGTTGTCGTTTGTGTGAGACGGGCGGCCATGTCATACGAGTGTCGCCCGTTTGCACGACGACTGTAGGGCGTCGTCAAATGATTCGACTTTGGAGATGGTTAAAAGTGTGCTTGTACCTCTTAGATCGAGGCCACCGCACCCCGATCAGACAAACTTAAGGCTTGAAAGCTGAGCAGCTGCTTGCTATCTCTTGCATAATGACGTGTCACTCAACAATCAATACCTCTCACACACCTCGGGAGGAATCTCGCCAATCATGAAGCATCAGATCAAACCGATACACTTGAATGGCTATAGAGGCCAGATTGACTCACGGTGAGCAGATCAATGTCTTTGTGTGTGTGTGTGTGTGTGTGTGTGTGTTTGCCACCAGCTGCTCATTTAAAATATATGAATATTTAAATGCCGGTGGGACGATCAGAGGCTAGACCTGTAGGCCCCCGGACAGGCCCAGCGCATCCAGGGACTCGCCTGGTAATAGAGGCCCCCCGATGGAGCTCTCCCGCTGGGCTCGAGAGGCCTGTGTTTCCAAACATGGGCCTCTCTCCACCCAGAGGTCAGGAACTTAGACTAATCTGGGTCAAACAGGGGGGACCCTGTTACAACACACACGCTCACACACACACACACACACATGTTTAGGCAGTAAGGCTTTGATATGACCCTGATTAACCCCACTGAGGAGCAAATGCTGGGTTGTCATGGGAGGAAAGACGGCTGACGCGGGGGGGCAGAAAGACAAAAAACAAAACGCTGCCATGGCGGCGATGAAAAGAGCAATCGCGGGACGTGTGCCTTCCTGCTCAAATCCTGAAGCGAGAGATGTGAAGCGGCCGGACGATGAAAGCAGACGAGTGCAGCGAGATGAAGAGCGAGGGGAGAACCTCACTGCAGGTGAGTCATGGATGCGCTTTGTGATCTGAAAGGAACGCGTTGCTCTTTGATCCTCCAGCCTCCTCGGGAGCCCATCAAAGAGAGACGCACAAAGAACACAGACAGCGACGCACGTCCAGCGCACGATACCAAGCCAAATGTCTGTCGCCCTGACAAAGCGGTGCGGGAAGGGGAGCGGAAGCCGGTCAAGGTCGACCGACACTGTTGCAGAATAATGCCAGCTGCAGCCAGGGGGGGTTGCACTGCTTGTATTTCTGACACTCTATAGTAGACTTTTGGGATACATTTGGATGACTCTCCCAGAGTCTGACATTCACCCACTGCAGGGGAAGTGCGCCATCTAGTGGGCCCCCCCGGTGTGGGTGTTCACAAATCAACCTGAAAAAAACAAGCAGATTCCACTGATTTGTATTTAAGACCAGCGGGGATTCACGGGATGCTGCGCCATGAGGTTGTTGCTATGGAGACAACACTGGGAATAATTTCTGAGAAACCTTTTTTGCTATTTTACCATTTATAGGAGTGCATTTTATTACATTGTTCTTTTTTCCCCACTGTATGTAATGTGATAGCAGCGACAGCGACAAATAAAGATGTGCAGCACCCAGAATGTATCAATGATCTCTGAAATAGATTACCCTGACAGGCAGCAACGTGTTGCTAAGGCCCATCCAAATCAAGCAGAGCCGCTGCCTGAAGCCTCTGTTGATGGAGATAAATAACGCCACGCTGATTTGATCCTTGTCATCAGAATTTGATAATAGAAGTGATTTGCATTAATAGACTTTTCTACGTGATGAAAGAGGAAAGGGAACTACAAGCTGAAGATGAGACGTGATGCATCATCAGTTAGCTGCTGATTTAATGTTGAATGCTTGCGTTGTGTTTCTGCAGGCCGCCGCCAGCGACATGAAAGAGCGTCGCTTCAGATCATTGAGGACAAGGAGGAAAGCCCAATCAGTCGGAACGCATTCCGCGACGCAAGAAACTCGACACAGCACAACACATGAAAGAAGACAAAAACACACAATTTGGCCAAACCGGATGAGAGAAGTGGACAATTTGTTGTCTGTAACAGCGCCGGCCTAAAAGTCGAGATGGGCTGCCGAGGCGGTGAAAACCCACTTTGTCTGAAATGATCATTTTTGGGGCGAGCCGTGGCGTTACGCGTCTCCCAGCCGTGAAGAAGCGCAGGCCCAGAGAGACGCTGCAATTAAAGTGCTTATTGATTAGACGCTACTCGCTGCCGCCCGCTGGACCGTGAGCTGGAGGCGCCGGGCGGCTCAGCCACACTCACTATGCTAATGGCTACGGCAACACAGCCGGCCGGGTTGGAGTCGATTATTGACGCTTTCCCTAAATGGACGGTTGATCCACAATTGAAGCTGCATGTGGACGGGTCAGCAGCTTAGAGATTGACACCCAGGGGGGGGGGGGGGGGGGCAGGAGGTCAGTGTCATTTCAACCCCAACGGTCCCAGAATGAATCGGGAAGGACTTGGTTAATTGAAATATTAATTGGAAAGCAAATGACATTTCTCAACTCTCAAGTGGGATTCCTGTTCATCCCCAGATATCGAACTGAAATACAGGAGATCCATCTGTGGCGGCCCCCGGGGGGGGACGAGTCGGGGGGCCCCCGATTGTTAAGGTTCAACATCTCGCAGGCCTCATTTAGGCCTTTTTATGTTTCCATGCGGTGTGTGTTCTGGTGTGTGTGTGTGTATGTGTGTGTGTGTGTGTGCTGAGATGAAATGAAAGTAGCAAATAATAAAAAACAACAACAAAAGGCCTGAGGTGAAATAAAAGAGCAAGACCGAAGAGGCGAACTCGCCTTACCTTTGCAGCTGAAGCCGAGAATAACAACGCTTGATGCTTGATGGACCTCTGGTGGGTTCTGGCGCCGGGGCCGAGCAGCACAACACGCAATCACTCTGTGAAAGGTCGGCGTATCGATCCCCGTGCGTGGCTCCGCTGCTACATATCAAGAGCCGCTCTGCTCATCCCAACACTCCTGCAGCCCCAAGGATGACCCGACGTCCTCTGCTCTTTCCAGGGGTCCACCTCCAGACGGCTGCCCGGCGGAGACGCAGCTCTTTGTTACCGCGTGTCTGGCCTTTGGAGAAGTTTTCTGGCGGCTGAACTTATCGGGACGCGCATGCAGACAGAAAGGAGATGGAGGGGACTGAATCGGGCTTGTCTGATCTGTCCGAAAAAAGACGAGCGTAGCTTTATCTTCAAAAATGAAGATAAAATGAAACCTTGATCAGTGTGGGTTCTTTATTTAACAGAGAGCAGATACAGAACTCTGATGAGATGCTGATTGACCTCACAATGTCCCACTCACGTACCTTCATCTTCATCCTCATCCTCATCCTTATCCTCAGCCGGGCACAGTCTCTCTCTCTCTCTCCATGCATCCATGTCTAAATTTGTTCTTATCCACGCCTTCATGTCCACGATGAAGGACTCCCCGTCGGTTTTTCTCATTCCCATTCACGTTCGATATCCAGATGAGAATATGAGTCGGGATCGATTGTAATTTCCTGCAATGCAGCGTTCCACTTTCTGGCTTTGTGTCAGGAGAGCCATTCCTCACCGCCGTGCTGCCGGAGGACCGACAGCCCAGGCTGCTGCTGGGACACAAACGAATGAATATGAGGGGAAGGAATAATCCGGCATTTCTCTGACAAACAAGTTGCCACGGGGACGAAAATGATGAGTGCGTGCGTGTGTTTGCATGATTGCCAAACGCATCGTTGGAGGAAGGTCACCACATGTGTCCTTCTTAAATGTGTGTTTGCATGCCTGTGTGGGTCTGTGTGTGTGTGTGTCTTTTGTGCATACACAAAAGGGAAGGACACAGCGGCCAGTTTTGCACGGATTTGAATGGCTGGACACTTTGGACGACGGTTGTTTGTGTGCATTGGGATTTGCAGTTGTTGACCGATGGAGCCAAGGGCATGATGCTAACATTTGTTTTCCTTTCTGACAGCTGGTAGACGGCCAATCAGGAGCAGGTATAACGACACATGGCGCGGACACGTGTCTCCGGTTTCTCCTGATTTGCACCTGTGCTGCTGCTATTGTCCTCTTCTGTCCCTATGTCTCCCTTTTGTTCGCTTGCTTTCCGTCTCTCTTTAAATCCCTCCGTCTCTTTCGTTGTATTAAGACTGAACTTGAGATTCATTTACCAACAGTTTGCCTGCATGATGGATCATTCTGAATTAGCTCCCGGGGACAAACCCCCTGAGATTTCTTCCGGATACATTTGTGCATCTTTCTTCTAAAACTGCTTTTTAAACTTTTGCATTATTCAGCCCGTTCTCTCTAGAGATAAACTGCAGGCGGGGAGATATTTATCCAGATGCAAATTGTGAAACGCATTTACATTTCCGCAAGCAAATCTTTGGCATGTACTTTATTGTCATTCTAATTATTCATTTGGTCCGCATATATCATATCACGAGTTAAATTATCATCCCCATTAATACACCATAAAGCCGATGGTGAAATTATGCAAATTGTTTGAACCCACAGTGTCTGATTATGGTTATCAGCTCACACCAGATCAAATCTACATTCCACGGATTTCAGTGTTTATTTGCAAATGTGCAGGAGCAGGTTGCGTTGTCTGGAAATAGTACATTTAATAGTTCCTTATTAAATGTTGACAATTCTCTTCATTTCATCTCAAAAGCCTAACAACACATGCTATGAGTAATCCGAGTGCAGCTCCTCAGCTGCAGTAATGACCACAGCTCCCCCGTGAATCATTACATCCTAGCGTTCTCCACGTGTTCCTCCCGTTCCCTAACATTAGTTCCCTTATATGGGCTGTGGGTGGGGCTCTGCTCACCTAGATACCAGCTCAGGTCAGTTTCTGAAGCGCATCAGGAGGATAATCCTAATCCATGGGTTGGCAATGGCACGGAAAATCTGTCGCTGGCCCCATCTACCAATCTACCTGCTGGACTGCTACACCTACAACCTGCCGATGACATCATACTGGTCATACTGGTCATACTGGTCATACTGCCACAGCCGTGGCTTTCAGCGTGGAAAGGAAATGTCGAGCACACGACACGTCATAGATGTGTGTGTGTGTGTGTGTGTGTGTGACGCTGCAGTTGCACCAGACCTGTGTGGTGGGCAGGACCGTGATGAATGCTGCTAGCCACCACAAAGATGTACTCAATCTTTCCAACCCCCCCACCTTGCAGCCGCACTGCCTATTCTCCATGGTGGGTTAGGGTTTGACGGGGGTGAGAGGAAGAGGGGCTCTCTTTTATAACAGTCGGATTCAAACCTTTAGCAGTCAGACAGACAGAAAACTTCTCGCTCCTGCTGTGAGCCACGACTTGTCTCAGCGCTCCGATCGCCACTGATGAAAGCAGCCAATCATAATCTCTCAGTCACTCAGGTGGTTTAAGGTTCACAATATTAAAGGACCAAGTCAGGGTTTAATGAAGATGAGATTCATCCTGGTGCTCGCCACTCTTTTATGCTTCATCAGATGGATGGCCCATGCAAGTGAGTATCGTAGAATCGCCACTACTACTACTACTACTACTACTACTACTAAGGTTTTGTTGGAGTGTTTGGTAGGGTAAATGTAAAATGAAGAATGCTCCAATGTTAATTGTTGTAATCTTGTTTAGGTTCCAGACCAGCAGTAAACTGTTGCGTTGGAATGTCCACCACCAAAGTAAAACAGAGACTTATTGTGAATTACACCATTCAGTCTGAAGGCGTCTGTACAACCAGAGCTGTCAGGTAAGTGGCCATGCAGTTTCACATCGTACAGAACCCAATCGTACTGCAATGTAGAGCAAATATCCAGAAATACTCTCACATCAAATATATTTTTGAAGCACAAATATAAGTTTTTTTTTTTGTAAAAACAAGAGATCCAGCCACTTAAAATGCCACATTTCCATAAGCTTTGTTATTTTCAAACCACATTATCTTCTTCTTCAGATTCCACCTAACCAAAAAAAAAAAATGTGGACATGGATGAGAATATAAAAATGTCACAACAGAATTTCAATCCGATCCTTTGCAGGTTCCTCACAAAACGGGGGAAGACGCTTTGCTCAGACCCGGCCTTGCAGTGGGTGAGAGAAGCCATGCTGAAGGTGGACAAGGAGCGAGACATGAAAGCATCCCAAGAGAGAGTACGAAATGAAGAAGGGATGACGAGCAACAGCACGACACCAGCGTACACCACGGCAAAGAAGACGCTGCAGAGGGGAGGCAGGAAAAGATGGAGGCAGAGGAAGACGTTACGCGGGAGGAAGAGGCTGAGAGGACGCATCAACTGAAAGACAAGCAGGCGCTTCTGTATCACTTTCATTGATGATGATGAAACATATTAAACTTTGTATTGATCAAGAATTTCTCAAATAGAGCAAAAAATATATTAAGGTTGTCAATAAAATCTATTCTTGAACAGAACAGAATCATTTCAATCAATAGAAGTTGCTGCAGGATGCAAGGAGATCTGAGGGCATGCTGGACAGATGAAGTCAGGGCGTGCTCTCGACTCGGTCTTGCATGTAGATGTGCAGGAACGAGAGTTTACCACCACATGAGTGTGCACTGCAGACGTGTGTGTGGTTAACCAGTTATAGGAAAGTGTGAAAGTGAGAAGTTTAGTTCGTCAACCCCCCCCTTTTTTTTTGTCCACCTACATTGTACATACTGTGTGTCTTTATAATTTATTGTTATTTTGCATCAATGGAGTAATTTATTTTTGATGTCAATGAAATATGTACGAAGGACTTTCAACGGAAACAAGACCGCAAGGGCCTTTTTTGAAACGCTCCTCTTAGACAGGGTGTTTTTTAATGTACTTTTACCGGTCTAATATTCTATCTAATAAATATATTCTTCATCATCATCATCGTCCCATCTGTGAATATGAGTTCAAATCAATCATTTGTGGTTGAAGATGGTGGGAAACGCTGCTCAAGACAGAGCTGCCTAAAATTTCAAGCACCAGTTACAGAAACAATGTAATAATGTGCTTGCATTGAGGAGGCTGCATAACAGAATGGCACAGTAAATACCCCACAGTGACTCTAAACATCACAGCACAAGCCTAAACGCCCTTTATGATAGATCCATAGATGTATGTCACACATGGAGGACATTAATACCAGCAGTTACACTTCATGAAGTTAAAATCTACTTTAACATTCATGTGTTCAACAATTCAGTCATACAAGTACAGCAATGGTGAATCACGAAAGTCGGTGGGGGGTGGGTGAGTGGGGGGGGGGACTCCATCGCATTCAAGATAATTTTTCCCCTCAAAGTTCCCCATCTGTAGTTCTCTTACGCAGAGCTGCACTTTCTCTCCCACTCACACGAAGCAAACCACAGTTTCTTTCGTTTGTTGGTTTCAGCAAACGGTGGAAACGCGTTGGCTGAAATGTCAAATCACATTACAGGCCTTGCCATATCAAGATCTTTACTGTTACAATCAGTAGAAATGAGCATTACGTTCCGTCAGAAATGCCACGTTGTAACCATTTCTCTGGAGGAGAGTCACCGCCCGGCCCTCACGGTGTGTTCTGTTTGTCCTCACACTGAATAAGTGGCCTCGGGCTTTCTTTGACAAAGGAGATGGCTTCCAGCAGTGGCTTTGTTCTTAATGAATGCTTCTTTGTTCCTTCCTGCTTTTGGTTAGTGTCTGCTATTGTTAATAACACCTTATCATGACTCAACTGTTGACATGTGACCTAAAGACATGTCAATGTGTTTGGGACCTCTGGGGAGATTAATTAGCAGAAACTCCCCACTAGTCAGAATTGAAGAAACTGCTTTACAGGTTAGCAGTAGGAGAAAATGCCCTTTCTTAGTTGACACCATTTTTCTGACTTTATAATTTGGCTTTTAATCACTATTTTTTAAACAGGTATTTTTTTTTTTGTCTTGAATTCAGGACTATTTAACATAATTAATATGCAATAAAGAAACTTGTTTTACAATTAATATTGATTCAACGGAAATAAGACCAGATCAAGTTGTATTTCCGGAATGCGTAAATCGCCACGTGAACAATTATTCTCGCTAATTATGTCACGTGATTGGGTCGCGGGTCAGAGGCAGGATTATGTACTTGGACGGACAACGTGGAAGTAACCTCGTTCCTCGTGTGGTCCAAGTGGAAGACGGTAATTGGTCTTTATTTCTTGCTTATGTTAGAATTAGCCTTTACCTCCGTTCCCTCTAAGGTGCGCGCGTGTGTAACCGGTTACGCGTGCACAATTGCGAACTGCTGATGCGGTCTTGGCGCAGCGAAAATCTCCGCAGCGCACAAAAACGAAACAGATTTGGTTGTATACTGTATTTTGGAGGCGGAGGAGTTCCACATGAATGAATGAATGAATGAATGAATTTTGTTTTCGAACATGTATAAAAATATGTAAGTATTTGTAGATACAAAGGAAAGAAATACTGATAAAAAAAACAAAAGACATAACAAAATGCAGCACATAGTTCAAAAAAGGAGTAGGAAGAAGTGGAATACTTATTTAAAAAAATGTCTACCATATTATTCAGTTTATAGCAAAATATTCAACATAAATACTTGCATCAATAAACCATAAAATACTATCATATTGTAGCGATCCTTGAGCTCGCTACAATATATAAATAACAAAATATATACTCATCATCCACAGTTGACGCCTTTCCTTTTCTGTATACTTGTTTAGAAAAACAAATGTTGTACCTCCTTTGCTTGTTAATTTTATGTTTTGTTTGTTGAGTTTATCTCTTGTTTTTAATGTTTTTTTATACTCTTGTGCATTGTGAGGTTTGCTTTCGAATATAAAGTGCGTTCAACATAAAATGTATTGTTATGACTCACATTTGTTCGATGGTCTGCTCAGGGAGTTTGGGTGTTTGCTCAGACACACGAAGAATTAGGAGGAACATTGGTGCAGTTTATTTTTAACAGATCAGTTGCGCCATCTAGTGGACATTCTGAATGAGGAATCCGGATAGGAGGAGTGTGTTTTGGGGGGGGGTCACATTGACTGACCAGGTAATAGCATTAGAGACTGACTCTGTATCAAATCGTGTATTTGCGTGATCTTCCAGAATCACATTATTACAACTTCCATGAAAGAATAAATTCTAATTTTAAATTGAAAAACTTCTTTTTAATTACTTTCATGTATTTATTCCAGCATACTTACACCACCTTTGATGAACTAAATGTGGAAAGCACATTTGGAGCATTAAGAAATCAATGTATTTAATCAGTAGATTAATAGCAGGGAATAAGACAAATAATGAAAGCAGAATTGAAAAACAGTATATTTTTTATGTTTACCATATAATCTACATCTATAATCTCAGCTCCTATTCTCAGGTTCACCTTAATGCTTGTAATGGCTGAGGCTGCATCAGACGGTAATAAGTAAAGCTTTGGCGATAATACAGATAATATCCTCGCATGATGGGGTTAAATTCCTCTCAGACGTCCCCTAAGATTGGAAACGAAATCACTGAATCTCATTTTTGCTGGTTTTGTGCTAGTAAAAACCGTCGGTGCTGTTTTGGAGGGTCTCCACGGTGAAAACTCCACCTCCATCATTAAATGGGGTCAGGATTTCTCTCTTCTGGGTTCCACCGGCAGCAGAGCTGGACATCTTCTTCAGTTTTGAACTGAAAGAGAGGATATTTCAGTCCCTTGTTTTGCCATCAGATTGGAAGGAAACTAAGAAAGAGCTTCACGTCTAAACTGGGTCTGGTAGGAATTTAAAAGAGCCTCATACCTCAGTGATCCCAGGAGTCTCCTCACCCATTCATCCTTGCGAGACGCACATATTTGCAAATCCTTCCTGACTGTGTAGAAACTAGAATAGCGAGGCGCATTGTCAGGCATGCAAAGAGAACTTTGTGGTGTAGTTCAGTGCATGAGTGTCGTGTAGGTGGATTTATTTTAAATGATACTTTGATATTCAGTGTTTATTTGAAATTCATTTTTGTGCAGCACTTTTTCATGAAATGGTCCAGAGTTGAAAATTCTTCTAAGGTAAGAAAATATACTCTTACAAAAGAATTAATAAAATACTATCTAAATGTATGTTTATATTAAATGTATAGATTTATTGCATTGGATTTTTATTATGAAACATCTAAAATATCGTATGGCAAAATTCATTTGCGGTTTGATACTCTTCTATTGAGAAAAACATTGGAGTATCAGAGTAGAGGGATTGCATCCAAAGAAAGTGTCATTCTAAACGCACAGATATTTGTGAATAAGCACAATGAACAGAAATGTTTCATCTCCATGAGACTCTCTGATCACGGTATAATACTGAAACATCATTAGCATCTGAACAGAGTCACAGTTACAAGCGCTTACATGATCGCCTCGATGCGACAGTGTTCCATGGTGGTCTGTTCCCTGTAGCCCTTTACAAGGTGGGAGGGCACTGGCCTCTTTGTGTAGCTTGTGCAACAGGCTTTCCTAATCTGGAAACCCACTGCGCACACACACAATCACACATTAATGCATTAATATACTGCAGAATATTTTAGTCGGATTGAAGAGCAGTCGAATAAAAAAGAGGAACGTACGAGCAGCTGGACGGAGGAGGCACAGCATGAAGCAGAGGAGAAAGGTCGCTGTCATCAAACCTCTGGGAGTCATGTTGGCGATGTAGAGCAGATTTAAACATCTGCAGCATCTGCACACGTTTTTATAGATACTTATGGTGCCGCCTTATTTTTTTTAACCTGTGGCTCCTAAATTGAGGACAGGAAAACCACCGTTGCATCACAACAGCCACGGTTTGCAGGGGTTGGCGTTTAATATAGCGTCCGCTGCAATGGATGTGACGAGCAGATTTCTTCCTGTTGACATGTGAGAGAATCATTTGGTGCATCGATGCTTCTCACACCAAACTGTTCGCGGGTCGATGTCTTCATGTCCCTGCTGTCCTTTAGCTTCAACGAGATTCTCCTTCAGGTTCTCTGGTAGAGCAGACGTCCTGAACTTTGGAAGGTTTTTTGGATTTCATTTCTAAATGTGTGTCCTTGGGATGTGGCAGAGTTTAATATAATATATATGCAAACAAACAATAGAATAGCCAGGGCTCCTCTTCGCAGTGCTGTGTAACAAGCGTTTTGTGTTTATAATCTTTCTCTGAAGTTTATCAGCAGCACAGCTGATTGTAATCGGCACACATTATTCAGTTCATTTATGCACCCAAAGTTACCCGACATTGCTCTGCATTTAGCTCTGGGTGCATATGCATGCATAATTACGTTTACCGGTATATTGAATTTGTCTTATTGCCTTTCCGTTCCTTCATATACTTCCTGGTGTTGACAGAAGTCACTGTATTTATTCATTGTTGTAAACTCACAAGCGTGTCTTTGGGTGTTTTACATAATCAGCAAAAGAGGTTTCTGTGGTGCGACCCGATGCAATACGAGTGGCTTCTCAAAAAACCACCTCCTCGTTAAAACGACCTATTTAGTCTGCAGAAAGCTGACGACTCCAGATCTCGCTCGGTTGACCTCGATAGATGTCGACTTTGAAGACGCTCTCTGGCTTGTGTACGTTTTCCATAATACAAGCCATAAGTGAAGCGCTAGAAGGATCGACCCCTCCTGCCTGTTAGAGTTCTGTGAAAGCAAAGTTCAGGAATGAATGCTGTGCGCTAACTCATGTTTATCATTTACCTCATTCGCATACAAGTGTTTGTTCATCTTAATATTTTTGCCAGGGAGTAAATAAACACCCTCTTTGAAATATCCCCTTTCCTCCCATTTGTCAGTCAGGCCCAAGTATATCTCCATTTAGCACCGCTTACTAGCCCATGCTAGCTCTGTTGGTGTGCTGCAGCAGTGTGTGGCCAATGGGGGGCGGTGTTGTTCATGCAAATGCTAAGTCAACATGGTAAACGGATATGAGGCGGATGCCTTACAAAACCTGAATTCATATCAAGACAAGACATTTCTTGACGTCTGTGAAATGCAAGTGTTGTATTTTTTCTTTCTTTCACTATCTATAGAATGAAAAATAATGAAACCAGTATTTGGGGAAGTCTCCTAAACATTTTCATCCATGGCAAATTCTCTCAAGTCCATGATATGAAGATGTGATGAAGCTGAGGGGCGGTTTGTATCCCGGCTTCTCATCCATCTGATCCTCTGATGAATGGCGTGATTGTGTGACCTGCTGGAGCTGCTGATGAAACGTAACGTGATAAACGGGACAGTCGTCTGCGTGACAGCCTAATCCCTGATAATCCTCCATGGAACAGAGTCACTTATCATCTTCATCCATAAACACACACACACACACACACACACAGTTTATTCCATCTGACATTGAGTGAGAGGCGGGGCACACACTCTGTCCACGCCCCCAATCATCAGAGGGCCACTTAAAGACGAACAACTACTGGTGATGTAGAGCCACAATTCCCCTTTCCTGCTTGTTTTTAGTGGCGGGAGGACCCGGGTGGAACCCATAGAGACACGTGAAGAACACAAAAAAACACCAACGGTGTGTGACATGTTCTTTATGACATTAGTTAGTCGGAAAAAGCCATAGACATACAAGTGAATGAATGCAAAAAAAAAAAAAAAAAAGCAGGCTTGAATCGTTTCTAAAAAATGTCTAAGAATAATTGCGAGGTCACGAGTCGCCAAGGAAATACTCTGAGTTGAATTTAGTTCACGAGGCTCTGAAAAGTAGCGGATAATTACATCTGAGAAGCCATATGTGGGAAATTACAGAGTGAATGAATGTCAGCCACTCAGCCTCACAGGCACTGTAACGAGCTGTAAACACAGCGTTGATAAATTAGCACCCCATCAACCTGATTGGCTAGCTTGTAACGGATCCGGCAGGCGCCGAGCCTCATTAGCATTCATTTGAAGCGCCGATCTGAATGGAAATGCACAGTTGGATGATAATTCTCCTTCAGCTCCTCACCGGGAGTGACTCCTCTCGCAGCACACAAAACTGATCCATTGTTCATGAACCGGTATTGATCGGTGCAGCTCTAACGGCTAATCCCTTGTTCTGTTCAGTAATGAATCCATTAATCCTCTACTTTTCTCTGCATTACTTCACAGGAAGCTCCGTCCTTACTCGTGCTTTGTTTCTCCTCTTTACACCAACCTGCGCTTCATGAAAGCAAACATGCAGCCTTAAACATTTTCTTACTGCGCTCTTATTTTGGTAAACCGTTTGAGTGTGTTTGCTGGAGGGCGGCGGGCGTGAAACGCACTTCTTCTTCTTCTCCTCCCTTTTTTGTGTGTCTCACACTGGTGGAAGGAGGGCAAGAAAAGATGGAAGGGGAGGGGAAAGGGGGTCACCATTGAGTTATCCACCCACACAAGGACCCCTCTGGTCACCTGCGTGGGTTTGCCACAAAAGAAAGGCAAGGGCGCACACTCAGGCACACACACACAGGCACACACACACAGGCACACACACAGGCACACACACAGGCGCACACACAAAGAATAAAGAAAAGACGGCTTCCTAACCCCGAACGTCAAATAAAAACATTTTAAATTGGCGAGAAACGTCTTCTCCTCTCCTTCCTCTCGTTGCCACTAAACTAGGAGAGTTTTTTGCAGCGAGGAGATGAAACGTTTCCTGAAGCAGAAGAAACGCAGCCTGGTTCATCATAATGCGTGTTCCAGTCTGCCAAACGCAACGAGGCACGGATTCCATGCACTGCTCAGTATCTTATCGAGTTTCTGTTGCAGACTTGTACTTGATCTATAAGTATTTGAGCTTGGCTCATTCTGTCCTCTCCATCTCCTCCTACATCCCATCTGCCCTGTTTGTCCAGAGTGTGGGTGACTGTAGTAGCCACGGGTGGGGGTGGAAAACTCAAGACTTAGCAGTCGCCGTTCGAGTCGATGCGGCCTCTGAGTGAGTGGAAGGAGACAAAAGACGAGGGTATAATATAGAAGCAACGGACCTCTGTGGCACCAGGAGGAGCCCGGAGGCATTGCGGCTTGGCAGAGCCTCCTCCTGGCTGGGGGGGACTCTGGAGGATACAGGGAGCTAGCAGAGGTGAGGAGGAACCGATGGGAGAAGTAGAGAGAGAGAGAGAGAGAGAGGGGTATTTTTAGGGTGGTCTGTTATCTGCAGAGATGAGGCGTGTGGTGTCTCTCGAACGCACACGGGGAGAACCCATAACCACGACGACGAGGAGGCCTCACTGCAGACACGCATCCTCTGCTCAGAAGTGTCGACGAGCACATCAGAGCGCTCGTCAGGTGACCCGAGGGCGTTGGTTCTGCTCCGGCAGAGCCTCTTCACGGGTCTGCGTGTCTCCCTTGTCCCGTCTCTCCTCCATTGTTACCCGTAGCGACGTAAATGCCAGCAGAGCAGATGGACGGCGAGAACGTCGCGTCGCTCTGACACCATGTTTATGCAGTCACACATGAGTTGGCCACACACAAAACGCGCCCCAGACACACACACGTTTGCAGTGTGTTGATGCTGATTGAGATTTCCTCAAACATCGAACTGAGCAGATGATGCTCAGCACCCACACACACACACACACACACGCACACACACACACGTGTGGTGAAACCTTCTGCCGGCGTCTTCCTTTGTTTATACAGAACACACGTGTGCTTAAACATGGCACGCCATCCACACAGAGACGACATGCTAATGGCGCTTTGTCAACCGGAGGAGTTAAACCGCCACACGCACCACACACACCGTGTGACTTATTATCGGTGCTGGAACCAGAGAGCGCCATCGCGGTGGTGTGAGCGGTAATGGTTGCATCTCCCAGTTCCATACAAGCACCGTGCAAGACCACAAGCCAAACGAAAGCTTTGCTCGCTCCAGGAAGGCTTTGAGGGAAGCTCCTTTTTTCCCCAACACCTCCCCTCTCTCTCTCTCCTCACCAACGCCACCCACCCACCCAATCAAATCCTCGCTGGCAGTGCGCTGCTCCTCATCCCTCTTCTCGGGTTCCTTTGTTCATTTCTCTCTGCCGCCCACGCACCTACCGTCCCTCGGGCTTTTCTCTCTCGACTCTCGCAGACATGCACACATTTACATTTGGCTACTTCCGATCTACTTTCTCCCGTTTCCCGTTCTCGTCGTCGTTCTTAGATCCTTGAAGGTACAGTTTGTGCATGGCGACGGACTCGCATGGTGCGTCCGTGCAAACGCAGACGGAACCAGGGCCTATATCTAGTGTTTAGCGCTACAGATGTGTGGGCAGCAGCCATCTGCGACCCCCCCCCTATGGAACAAACAGCGTTTCTGTGTGTAGATGTGTGTTTGTGGGCCGAAAGACCAAACTTAATGGGGTTTGAAGCTGAGGGCCCGCTGAGGAAACCCCCTCCACAAAGCTCGGGGTCTCAAGGGAGAGTGGGAAAAACATCCCGACGGTCATCAATCAAAACTTTGGTGACACAAATGACCAGAAACAACGGACGGCTCTCCGTCCGTGCCATTGTGTCACCTCCCCTCCACTGCCATGTTCCACCCAACTGCGCCGCTGCCCCATAGGCCCTCGCCGCCCGCCGCCCGATGCGATTGGCCCATCGGTCCCCAGGCGAAAGTGGCTGTCCCCCCTTCTTCGCTAATTGGGTCTTTGTGATTGCGCGCTCTGTTGTGGCGTCGGAGAGAATGAAACGTGAAAACGGTATTATGGTGGGTCGGGGAAGAGTGGCAGGTCAGAGCGAGGAAATCGTTTTCGGCTTTCCAAAGAGCCAGATGCTCTTCCTGGGTCCATTATGGTGCCTTACGGGGGACCGGGATGGTTTCGACTTAGCAACTGCGAGGACACAAAGCGAGATGGAGACCGGCTCCGGATGGAGACTCACATGAGAACATGCTCCTCTCTCCTCGGTAGGAGGGGCCGAAAATGGAACTTTTTGTGCTAAAAATGCAAAGCGGCAAGAAGCGGATCAATATAAAATACAAGTGCTTACTTTCTTGAGCTGCGCCTCGCCTGAGTCTTTGAGACGAGGAGAGCGTAGGAGGACGGGTCCTGAGCCTGCTCTTTGTTTGCTCCTGCGCGAGGCCACGGCCCTGTTGTCTTTACCGGAACCTGCTCCTATTTCTTTCTAATGTTTGTACTGGATTTCTAAATTAAAACGATAAAACTGTTGGCAATCGGTGTGTGAGTGTGAGTTTATTTTATCAGTCCTAAAATAAACAAGAGTCTTAAAATGTAAATCCTTGAGCGTGCATTGGGTCCCTTCTCCTTCTGCCAACAGGTGGCGCTGTAGTCATTCTCTACTCTAACCGCAACGACAGATCCAAGCTTTTCAGCACCTTATCTGGAGATTGGGACTCGGTCCTGATTTAATATTCGCCTAAGAAGATGTACAGATTTATTTATTTTTAAACCCACGTGAACGTGTGACGTGCACGACCCCACGCACGCCGGAACCCTTCAGGGTCATCACTCGGAAATGTCAGTTCTGACGTGCAGCTCCAGGGAGTTGCGCTTTCTGCTTGGATGGACTTTATCACGTGTCGTTGGATCAAATCGGGAACATTTAGATTATTATTTTATTTAAATGCGTTTCGGTGAGGAGCAGAGTTTAGCTGTTATTCAGTAGCCATCCCTTTCCACCCCTTTCGGCTCAGATAAATGACCCAAATGACACCCAGCGGCGCGCGGATCGTGTATTTACGGTGGACGGACCCCGGAGACCGGCCGCCGTCCGCCTCATGTCATTAGAATTAGCATCTGAGCGTTAGAGACCGCCCCGGCGTCCGCCGCTCCGTCCGACTCGCCTCCTCTTCACTCGCGCACTTCTTTTCCCACCGGGATGGAGCCGCGCCGGGCAGCGCGCAGAGCGAACGCGGCACACATGGCTGCAGATCCCCGGCGAGCCTTCTCCACGCTGATATGGATACTTTCTCTGCTTTCCAGCTCGAGGACGAGGAGCTATCCTCCCAACGAAGGTGAGAGTATACGCACGCAGGGGGAGGCGTCGGGGCCGCGGGAGCCGCTCCGTGCGCCCCGTGCGCTCCCGAGGAGGAGGTCGAATACGGATGAAAGTTGCATTTGTGGGGGAATTTCGCTGCGTTTTCTGGCGCTTTCTCGGGAGTTGCGCCGACCTGGAGTTTAACGGATCTTCCGAGAGGCATTTTGTTTGTTGGCTGTTTCCACAGAACAGAATCCGGCTTCATTTGAAAACGTTAAAACTTTCCGTTTCTCTTTTTATCCATACATGATATTGCGTCGTGAAGATGGGGCGCGGATCGAATGAAATGTCCTGCTACCTATTTATTTATTTATTTATTCTGACGTGGAAAAACGAGAACCGCATTAAAGTTTTTTTTACAGAATTTAATTAAATTGATTTGCTCTTAAACCACCCCCATGTTTGCGTGTGTGTGTGCGTGCGTGCAGTGACCCTGCTGGATACCAGGACAGTGCCAGGAGAGCTGAAATGGGCAGCCAGTCCTGCAGAGGGAGGGGTGAGTGGGAGCTCTTCAATCTTTTTTTTTTTTGTCTTCAGAAACACTGTTTACAACGTGTTCTCTCTTTGGAATACACTCCATCTCACTCACGCACACACACACACACACACACACACACACACGAACACACAGTTGGTCTGGAAGCTGTAAAGAACCATCCCACAGATTCTGAAATGTGCTGTTGTTCAGCAAGCCGAAGTGCTAATAGGAGATTGCTGGCGGCGTGTTTGGCGCACATGGCGGCACCAGCCAGCTTGGTGGTGGGTGTCATTTTTAAGGGATCTTTACTGTTCAGTTGCCAGATTGAATCCTGGAAAAATCTATTTTATATCCAAACCTCTCGGTTTGATCTCTCGGTTTGGTACGGTTTGATCTTCCGTGTACATGTCGTTTCTCTCTCTCTCTCTAAAAGTTTCTGATGACTAAACTTCATTTCTTTTTCATTCTGTCATATGTTGGTTGATTGACGGGGTCCTGGTCCGCACGCACTGGGCTTCTGATTATCGCCCCCATCTCACACACACACACACACACACAGAATAACCATCTCTATACAAGGTCGCCATGTTTTTTTCTCGAACGGCTGTAATTTGTATCGGCTGACTCACACTCACACACACACCCTCTGCAAGAAAACACATGGACTGCATACAATCTTATTGTGCGCCACACACACACACACACACACACCAGATTCACGCTGAAGTTCCGATTTTAGGTCAAAAGCAGAGGTTTATGATTATGGGAAGCATAATGATTCTTTCAGTGTTTAGACATTTGAGGTTTCTGTCAGATATTAAAATAACCTTTGAAATGACAGATGAATAATAAATAATAAATAATAAATCGGCACAAAACACAAAATAATTACGTCAAGTTCAGGATTGTATTTTCCTTGTTTCTCATCAGACATTAAACTATTTATTTGGAATATATAACAAGATCAAGACCTTGTGACGTATTGATCGGGCTCAGACTCACAAACGCAGCACCCAACGCACACACACCGACGCGATCTCTGACTCTCCCTTCCCTTTTCTCTCTTTCGACACGCCGCATTTAGTGTGTATACCGCTCTCACAGATTATTATTCAGCGGCAATGAAAAGCCAATTTGGAGTTGGGAGGCTCGGCGGTCACACGAAGGGTCACGATACAAGGCAAGCAAGTCGCAGCTATTGAGATGGATGACGCGCCGAAGGTTCAACCCGCCTCACTTGTGTGGAAATGCGGCTGTTAAAACCTCGGAGTCGCTACAAATCTGAACGGCTGTCAGCCGTAGATTATTGATGCACGAATGAATGTAAGCAATGAATTAGAGAAGAGGCATCCCAGCGTCGCCAATGTTTGTTTTTAATGTTTCTGTCTTTCTGCGGAGAGAAACTTCTTCAAGTGGGGAAAAACCAACAACCAGATGAGTTCTCCACAGTCTGCTAAAACTCCCGCAGGCTATCGCTTATTTGGCTGCGGTGTGAGACTTGAACCCTCCTGTCGTCATCACAGCAAACACCTTATTCACGTTTTCTCAAAGTTACACCTTTGCATCTGCTGTTAGCGGCTGTTTTTACACGTTGGCGCTTCCAAGCACTCGGCAGAAATGTCAGATCCTTGAAACGTCTCGACATTGACAATCGGCAAACGTTTTAGATTCAACCTTCCACAGTCTGAACATTTTGCGCATATTTTTTGCAGGAGGTGTGACACAAGGTAGTGCCAAACATGTTGTTAAGCATCTGAGTAAATACCATCAACTGTACTAATAGAACTGCATGTCTGTGTTGTGCAGTGGGAAGAGGTGAGCATAATGGACGAGAAGAACATCCCCATCAGAACGTACCAGGTGTGCAATGTCTTGGAACCCAATCAGAACAACTGGCTGAGGACGGACTGGATCCCCCGGTCCGGCGCTCAACGGGTCTACGTTGAAGTCAAGTTCACCCTGAGGGACTGTAACAGCCTGCCGGGGGTCACCGGAACCTGCAAGGTACCAACGTAACTTACAGCGGCTGCTCATTCCAGCTCCAGCCCCTCTGATCCATTACAATGGCAAAACAAGATGAAGATTTCTTTGTTCTGTCTGTCCCCGTCGCGTAGGAGACGTTCAATCTGTACTACCACGAGTCAAACGAGGACCGAGAGAGCTACATCAGGGAGAGCAGCTTCGTTAAGGTGGACACCGTGGCGGCAGACGAGAGCTTCACTCAGGTAACGCTCAGCGACTCTGCCTTTTCTCTCCTCCCCCTCCTTATCTGGAAAATAAATCCTCCTGCGGCACTTAGCTGTAATTTTTCTTTTTTCTTGGATGCTCATTCTGTCTTCCCACGATTGTTGGCAGGCTGTTTTCTTGTTTTTTTGCTTAGTCTTTACTAAAATCACTTCTGATGCGAGCGTTGCTGCTTACATTGCAATCGATTGAAGTCATTGGGATGAGAGTCAATACGCTGAAACGATCAGCCGCGGTTCAATAGCGACCTCCGGTTAAGATGTAAGAAGTTAATAGAATTCTCCGGGTACACTCTTCGTTCACGTCTCTCCGTCCAGGTGGACGTCGGCGACCGCATCATGAAGCTGAACACGGAGATACGCGACGTGAAGGTCACGACCAGGAAGGGCTTCTACCTGGCCTTTCAGGACGTCGGCGCCTGCATCGCGTTGGTTTCTGTCAGAGTGCTCTACAAAACCTGCCCGCTGACCGTCCACAACCTGGCAACCTTTCCCGACACGGTCACCGGGGCCGACACGTCTTCCTTAGTGGAGGTCCGGGGGTCTTGCGTCGACCAATCGGAAGAGAGAGAAGAGCCTAAGATGTACTGCGGCGCCGACGGGGAGTGGCTGGTTCCTATTGGTGGATGCCGCTGTCACCCAGGATACCAGGAGAAGAGTGGAACGTGCAACGGTACGTGATGCTGGGCCCCGCCGAAATACGGCATCATTCGCTGGGATGCCATTTTTTACAGTGTGCTTTCGTGTGTTCTGACCGAAATGTCAAACATTCTCCTGCTGATCGTTTGATTTATTGGCCGTCTTTTAAATACACTCAACGCTCACAACAGTCATCGTTTGAGTTGTGCAGCATCAGCGAGGCGTCGCAGGTTCTCGCGTCCCCGGTGTGCTGACGTGGCGACAAACCACGGCGATATCCTCCCATCGCTTTTCAAATCTGGACTGGCCTTTAGCGGTACAAATATGCAAGCTGTTCGCACGCCGCGGCATCGAACATGTGGCGTGGATGACGTTTCCGTGTCGCGAGGAGCGCTGGGTTTGCATGTTTGCCTGAGAGAGTGTGGTGAACGGGGGGGAGGGGACCGATGGAGTCGTTTTTACAGCATGGCTTCACCCCCCCCCCTATTCATTCACTTATACAGCAGACACACAACAGGTTCACACAGATGGACGGAGACCAATAGAGAAGCCGATCCCGGCCGGCTAATTGTATAACAAACAGACCCATAATTCAAAGAGAAAAGATGGGGGGGGGGGGGCGATGGCCATAAAGAGAGGGATGCAGTCGGTGCCAGTTGGCGACAAACGGGGGATAAAAACGACTTCTTCTTCTTTCCTTTTCCCAATAACGGGAGCGGTGGCACCAATCCCCCCCCCCCATGTGACGAATGTTCCCTAAAACATCCACTCTGCTCGGCCCGTTTGCTCTCCTGAAAAGAGGAGGCGGTTGCAGGGTGGTCCCCGAGGCCTGAAAGATGTTCCTCCTCAACTAGATTTAGGGGCGACGCTTGACTCAGCTGAACTTCAGCAGATGTGAGGTGCCCGTCCGTCTCTCTGCTCCCGCCGTCCCTCCGAGTCCGTCGGCTCGACTCAGCTGCCTCCGGTGGAAATCCATCAAAGTCCGGATGAATGGCGAACGCTGCTCATCAAAAACTCTGACCCTGCAGTATTGGATGGGGCGCCTTACCGCTTCTCCCATTTTCGGTTTGAAATTCGACGAGGCTGGAGGCTGGAGGCTGGAGGCGGGTAAGATGGGTCTGAGAGGAGATTTGGATGGCCTGTCTGTCAGCGGATCCTCCGTCGCTCCTTCAGCAGAACTGAGTGCAGCCGGAATACTGGTTTGCTTGTTTATTTCGAACATGGAAATCAAAGAGAACATACCAGGAGAACAAACAAAAAACAAGTATGTCATATTTTTGAAAAGGAAAAGCAAGAAGTATATTTATTGTTTTACAGACTCTGAGTTCATTTTCAGTCAGACTGGGGAGGATGGAGAGGAAGAAGGGATTAGGTGTTGAATGGAGGGAGAGAGGGAGTGAAAGGAGACCGCCGACGGCAGGAGGCGTCAATGCCTCAATGCCGCCCCCCCCCCCTCCCCCCACTGGGGGTTCTCCGTTGGGGTGCAAAGGGCGCGAGTGGAGAAGCAGAAGAGAGGGGAGCTTCCCCCTCTTTTGTAAACCCGCGGTTAAGACCGAGGTCACGACTGAACCCGATGAAGAAGTCAAAAACTCTGAGTGACAGCCAAACACACAGAGAGAGGGGGGGGGGGGGGTGTAGGATAGGGCGCGGGGTCGCGACCGAGAAGATGAAGACGTCAAAAGTTTGACAGCTGTGATCCGTCTGGGAGGATCGGAAACGAGGGAGAGGAGGCGAGACCCAGAAAGAGGAGACGCAACAGAAAGAATCTGAAAAGTGAACAGGCGGAGAGGCAGAGTGAAAGAGGAGCCTTCTGCTTTTTTGTTTCACTGTCTCTCCTCCGGCCTCCCTTTTTTTTTTCGTCTGCGGGAGTGATTCTCCTCCTCCTGGGAGGGCTGGAGCGTCTGTGTTTTCCTCCCATCCCCGGCGTTCAGGGAGATTTCATGCTCGCGCCTCGTTCCAACACACCTGCAGAATGTTGTCAACGGCAGAAAGCGCTTCAGGCGTGATGAAAAGAGCGAAAAGAAGAAGACAGCCGGACTGAAAGAGAGATGACAGGAAGAGAGAGAGAGCGAGCAGATGAGAGAACGAGTGCGTAATCGCTGCTTTCAGTCCCTCTAATTAGGCATTGCGGTTCTGGACCGTGGAAATGTTGGATTGCTGAGAATGCCTGGAGGAGTGGAGTGAAGCAAACAGAAGGAGGTGTGTGTGTGTGTGTCCCACAGGTGACAAAGCAGGAATGACACAAGTGATATTACAAAGGAGATCAACCCAGGTGGGGAGAATGGTTTGCATTCCTCCATCACAATTGGTGATGTGTGTGTGTGTGTGGGTGTGCGCGCGCATGTGTGTGTGTGGGGGTGTGTGCGCGCACGCGTGTTTGTGTCTCCATAATGTAGAGGAGGTTTGCCAACTCCACCAGTTTGTCTGCAGCTCACTGGCACCAGCTTCTCTCGCTCTCTCTCTCTCTTCTTCCCTTCTTTTCTGCACCTCTCCTCCCTGATCCACAGTTAGGGATGGAGGGGGGCGGTGCTTCTGTTGATGGTGATGGCGGCGGGGCGGGGAGGAGGGTGGTCATTGTTGTGGAGCTCCTTTCACATGTTAATGTTTAGGCACACACACACACACACACATTTCTCTTTGAGTGTTTATAATCAGACAGATTTAAAGCTGCGCTTCCATTGATCGCATTCCTGAGGGTTGAAATGATGAGAGACCCAACGATCCGATCAGATAAGAGATTTCATTGCACATGTGGGTGTGGCCATCCTCCCAGCAGGGGGGGGGGGGGGCATACAGTAGGAAGAAGTGAAGAATAACATCTCCAGCATTTCCCTGGGTTTTAATTAACAGGGCATGACCCCCCCCCCCCGTGATTAATGGCGTCCCGCCTTCTCCTGTGGCACTCTGTCAATCCGTCCATCAATCTGTCCCTCCCTCCGTCCATCACACAGACAGGTGTCAGGGTTGCGGTCAGGTCGGGGGGGGGGGGGGTGTAACTTCCTCTGCTGGGAAGGAACAAGAGATGATGACAGATAACACGGGGTCAAGGAGAACACACAAACACAAACATCCTGCCAACGAGGCTCTCGGTCCGATTCACCGGGATCCGCATTTGCATTTTAGCTAACGGAAGAAAGCGTATGCTAATGTGGAAGGTGCTGATAATATCAGAGGGCACCTTCGGCTCCTTCTCGCTCCTCTTCAGCCGTTGTCCTCGCCTCCTTATCTCTCCTCGGCCCTCTCCTCCCTCCCAGTCGGCCCTCAGCATCCTCCCCGCTTCATCGCCTCCTATCAAACAGCTGATTGGCCGGCGTACACCTGAGCCGCTCGGTGTTTGTCTGCATCTGTTGGACTCGCGCCCCCCCCCCCCGTCAGTAGTGTCGGGTTAATGTCGGGTTAATAACACCCTCATGAGCTCTTGCTGCAGGTCCCCCCGCCTCGTTGAAGCTAGTGCTATAAATGATACAAAAGCCTACAAACAACAGCGACAATGGAGGCTGGAGAGGCTGTTGGGATCCGTTTATGGCTCCGGCTACTTGCCCCCCCCCCCCTCCTCCACTCTGCTGTCTGCTTTGGCGTGGGCTCTGTTGGGATGGAGACAAAGCCGTCCTGGATAGTTGAAAACCTTCCTCTGAGCCCCTCCTTGTAATTCTCTCTCTCTTTCTCGTCCACCTTCCACCGATGATTAAAAGCGCAGGAATGTGTGCAGGACAGCAGGCGGCGCGATGAGGCTCTACTTTATCTTGCGTTGGAATACATAATTCGCCAGGTTAACTGCTCCAAAGGTGTTTATGGATTTGCAGGTTTGGAATGACTTATCGATACCGAGCTATAAACGCCGCTGCAGAGCGTTCCGGCGCTTGGAGAGGAATGGGGGGGGGGGGGGGGGGGTTATCAGGGACATAAAGGCCAGACAAGTCGAGCTTGAGGAGGAAGTGCACGGAGCGGGAAGGGGGGTCTGAAAGAGCAACTCCACGGAAGGCTCATGCAGATGAGGGAGGATGGTCGGGAGCAGATTACAGAGGAGACTTCCTCCCTCTCATCTGCACCTTGGAACACGCACACACACGCACACACACACACACATCATTCCCAACCACTCCCACTGGGATGTCTTCATCTCTCTTGGAAATGTGAAAGGATTGTGGGGGGGGGGGGGGATCGGTAAAGATGGCGAGCTTGAGGAAGGGGGATGAAAAGGGTGTGATGATGAAAGAGAAGGTGTTTCAAAAAACGACTGCGTCAGAAACAAATGGCGGATTTCCTTCTGACGCCAAAGAGAAGGGGAAGCGGCGGCCGTCGGGCGGTGTAATTATGCCCTCATTTATTGTATTGTTGCTCTGTCAATGCAGCCTTCGGTATAGCGAGGGAAGATTTCTCTCCTTCCTCCCCCTCTCTCTCTTTCTATGTTTCTCCTCTTTCAGATATTCAAATGTCAATTATATTTGTGTGGGCTGTCTACACTCTGGAGTTTTGAGCTGTGTGTGTGTGTGTGTGTGTGTGTGTGGAGGGGAGATCATCAGTCAGTGTTTTTTTAGTTTGCTTTGTTTGCTTCAACACCTAATTTTAAGTTTCTTTCTTCTTCTTCTAAATCCGGCTGCCGTTTTAATTCCGAGTCTCGTCTTTTCTTTCTCGTTGTTTCTGTATTTCTGCAGCATGTTCCGCTGGTTTTTACAAAGCCAAGATTTCAGACGGAGGCTGTTCTAAATGTCCGCCGCACAGCCACTCGCTCAGGGACGGGGCGACCGTCTGCGACTGCTACACCGGATTCTACCGGGCTGACAGCGACCCCGCCTCTGTGGCGTGCACCCGTAAGGACACACACACACACCAGTGAAAGCTCTGATAGAAATAAAGAAGAGCTCTCATTGTCTCCCAACAATGCATCCCTGTTTCTTGATCCCATTCCTGATGACTAAGCCGCCAACGACATCCCATCAGGGACTGATGGCTAAAGCATTGAGCAGTGAAGCAACGTCTAACTCTGAGTGGGTTATGTGTGAAAGACTAGAAATCTTGGGCTGTGTGTCCAGTACCAGATGTACTGTTTTCCGGACCCGTGGCCACGGCTCTGAGAACCCCCCCCTCCCAGGTTTGAATTGTAAGCTTGGTCTTCCTGTTGCTTCCCCAGAGCCCCCGTCTGCCCCACAGCAGCTCATCTCTGTTGTGAACGAGACGTCGGTGGTCTTGGAGTGGGCTCCTCCCCGTCGTCTGGGAGGAAGAAGCGACACCAGCTACACTCTGGAGTGCCTCATCTGCCAAACCGGGACCCGCGGTCCGACCGGCGGCAGAACCCAGCCCGAGGCTCAGCACCGTAGCCTGGGAATGCAGTCGGACCAGGGGATCGTGGGATCTGAAGTCCAGTCGGGGAGAGGCGCCTTCCAGGGCCGGCCTTCGCCCGGAGATTACTCTCGACTCGACTCCGTCTCTCAGCTCTGCCTGCCCTGCGGCTCCGACGTGCTTTTCTCTCCCGCCCAGACCGGCCTGAAGACCACCAGGGTGGTGGTGAGCGACCTCGGCGCGCACTCGCGCTACACCTTCATCGTCCACGCGCGCAACGGGGTCTCCCAGGCCAGCGGCGCGGGGGCGGCCCAGAGCGTGTCCGTGGCGGTCACCACCAACCAAGCCGGTGAGAGGAGGCGTCGGATCAGCACCAGGCGAGCTGCTGGTCCCAGCATGTGGGCCCGGGGGGAGGGAGGGAGGGGGAGGTCCACGCTGCGGAGGCGTCCTATGAACAAGCACCTCGTTCATTTGTGTTCCTCCACCTCCAACGTTAGATTACTGCGCTTGAAATCAGTAATATTTGTGAAGTACGCACTTTTTATTTGTGTTTTCCACGTGTATTTTTGATGCATCTTAAAAATGCGTTCTGAGGATCCGTGCGAGTCCTGGACTCGTTTTGCTTTTCAACAAATGTGCTTTACATTTCCATTACAGTTTATCTTGTTATTTTTTACACAACGCGATAAAATAGATGCAGCCCAATTATTCAGCCACGCGGAGACGCCGGCTCCGGCTTCTGCTGAGATCAGCTTTGCGGCGCTGAAACGCGGCTTCAAGGCGCTTTCCCCCCCCCCGCTTCGCTCGGCTGCTTACTATCACCGTGACAGTCATTCTAGGCTCAGAAGGGTTTGGATGACCCCCCCAGAGTCTGAGGGGCGTGTTGTGAAGATGTCGGCCGCCGTGCGTCGTTCTTCACACTTTTCGTTGTCTTTTTTTTTTTTTGCAAGCTGTTACATCTCCACGTCGCTTCAAGTCTTCGCGGTGGCATTTTGAGAACGGCACACCTGCTTAGTTCCTGATGCCCCTGGGGGGGCGGGGGGGGGGTATAGCTGCTGCGTGTGTGCAGCACTAGGCGCTGTCTGGCATGTGTCAGGGCAAACCTGCAATTGACATATGGACCGGTACCATCTGAACAGGGACAAGAGAGGAGAAACGGCACAGCGGAGGGAAGGATGGAGGGATGGAGGAGGAGAGAGTGAAGAATGAGTGGAATGTCACTTCCTTTTGAGCTGTGTATTGACTGATCTCGTCCTCAGCTCCCTCTCCGGTGTCCTCCATCCAAGCCACCGACGTCACCAGGCACACTCTGTTGTTGGCGTGGCAACAACCGGATCGTCCAAACGGGGTCATCCTGGAGTACGAGGTCAAATTCTACGAAAAGGTGAGGCGCGGCCGAGTTGCTGCCGGTGTTCCAACGGGAGCGGAGATGGATCTGCAGTAGGGGCCCTGAATAACCCCCCCCATCTAATCAGGATCAGAAGGAGAGGTCGTACCGGATAATGAGGACCTTCGCTCGGGGCGTCGACGTCACGGGCCTCAGCCCCCTCACCGTCTACGTGTTCCACGTGCGCGCTCGCACCGCGGCGGGATACGGGGAGTTCAGCGCCCCGTTTGAATTCTCCACCAACGCAGGTATTCTGATCGTTGGCTGGCGGCCCGTAAGAGTCCATCGTCGCGATGCGGCTGACGGCTCATGTTTGCGTCCCCCCGTTAGATCCCTTCCCTCTGATTGGCGAGGGAGTAAACTCCGCCTTCCTGCTGCTGTCGATCAGCGGGGTGGGAATCTTACTGCTCGTCTCTGCAGCTGCCTTCATCATCAGCCACAGGTACACACACACACGCACACACACACACAGTATAAGTATACATACATACAGGCGTGAACAGCTTTAGGCTTGTGTGTGTGTGTGTGTGTGTGTGTGAGAGAGAGAGAGAGAGAGTTACCTGGAGCTTTTAAAGGGGATTAGAGTGGCGACAGTGATAATCCCTTTGTCCCTCATTTGTCATTACTGTCTCTTCAGCTGCACAGTTTGTGTGTCAGCTTCCCCAGGCATCACACACACGCACACACCTGCCCATGCACAAAAATATTTTTTTGACAGTTTCTTTGTTCAATGGAAAACACTTTTTATCTTGCACTACCTGCGGCACCGCCCCTCCTCCTCCCCCCCCACCCCCCCTCTGCTCCCTCTAAAAGGCTTTCATCTGCTCGCCGTGTCTTCTGCAGCCCGTCGTGCTCTTCTCTCGTTGTCCTCACTTTCTGTTTGCAGTAAAGTATAAAAACAACAACAATAAATTCACGACGCTACTGGATGAATAAAGTAAAGTCAGAAACGACGCCCCCTTGTCGGGTCACTGGATGGGAACAAGAACGCCAACATGTGACAGGAAACGGTTACAAGCATGTTTTCACCTCCGTGTCTGCTCCGCGTTGTCCTGTTAAATATCAGTCGCTCCTTTTGTCTCCTCAGGAGGAGCAAGTACAGCAAAACAAAGCAGGACTCGGAGGAGGAGAAACATCTCAATCCAGGTACCCCCCCCCCCACCCCCACACACACACAACAAAAACAGAGACACTGATGATGCACTTATGCTTCTCTTGAATCCACCTGCCCTCAACCTACACGCTTCCTGACAAAAGACATTTACATAATGTACGCAGCAGTTACACAACTCGTGCTTCTTTACCTCCCCCCCACTTCTCCTCCCTCATTTCCTGTCACCTCTCCCGCCTCCCCTTTTTGGCAGGAGTCAAAATCTATGTGGACCCGTTTACCTATGAAGACCCTGATCAGGCCATCCATGAGTTTGCCAAGGAAATTGATGTCAGCAGTATTCACATTGAGAGAGTTATAGGCATGGGTAAGCCTGCCACACACACACACACCTACACACACACACACACGGAGCTGACCCTGCTGTCCGCTCTATGTCTGCAGGAGAGTTTGGGGAGGTGTGCAGCGGTCGGCTTCGCGCTCAAGGAAAGAGAGCGATCTACGTGGCCATCAAGAGCCTGAAGACGGGATACTCCGACAAACAGAGGCGGGACTTCCTGTCCGAGGCCTCCATCATGGGACAGTTCGACCATCCCAACATCATCAGGCTGGAGGGCGTCGTCACGAGATGTGAGCCTTGGACAGGAACTAACGTCTGGAGCAGTGTTCAGGGTCGAGTTGTAATATTTATCTACTTGTTTAGGTAAACCGCCGATGATCGTCACGGAATACATGGAGAACGGATCGCTGGACGCGTTTCTCCGGGTGCGTTGTTTCTATTTTCCTGTCCGGTCCTGAGTGGAATGTGATGTTTAGTTGTGTTGACCTTCTCTTCTGCCTCTTGTGATTCCAACGTTCCAGAAGCACGACGGCCAGTTCACGGTCATCCAGCTGGTCGGGATGCTGCGCGGCATCGCCTCGGGAATGAAGTTCCTGTCGGACATGAGCTACGTGCATCGAGACCTGGCGGCGCGGAACACCCTGGTGAACAGCAACCTGGTGTGCAAGGTGTCCGACTTCGGCCTGAGCCGCGTGCTGGAGGACGATCCGGAGGCCGCCTACACCACCAGGGTGAGACGCAACAAAACCGGACGTCGGCATACGAAAAATAGTCCCCATTTCGCTTAATGTAATAAAATCGTAACGCGTTCCAGGAGGCCACCGGGACTTACCTTTCCCCCGGGGGGAAGATCCCCATCCGATGGACGGCTCCGGAGGCCATCGCCTACAGGAAGTTCACCACGGCCAGCGACGTGTGGAGCTACGGCGTCGTCATGTGGGAGGTGGTTTCCTACGGAGAGAGACCCTACTGGGACATGAACAACCAGGATGTGAGTCACTTTCATGTTGCCTCAAAGACCCAAAAGCACAATCCCAACCCTGTTGAGAAGTAAATGTCAGACCAGAGAACTGGATCGCCGTCATTGTTCTGTAAGTTCAAGAGATGGATCATTTCAATCACTAGTCCGATCATATCCTCAGTATTTATGCAGGGAAGGCTTCATCTTTTATTTCTACCATTTTCCGAGCCTTTAATTATAAACCCAAGTTGGGTTCTGAGTTCCTCTGTGTGTCGAACCCCGGTGATGAACCGTTAAAAAAAAAATCAAACCTCCTCGGTCCTCCTTTAAGGTGATCAAAGCCATCGAGGAGGGCTACCGTCTGCCTGCCCCAATGGACTGCCCCGTGGTTCTGCACCAGTTGATGCTGGACTGCTGGGAGAGAGAGAGAGCGGAGAGACCCACCTTCAGCCAGATACTCGGCATGCTGGATAAACTCATCCGCAACCCCGGGACGCTACGGCGCACGGCGGGGGACGGGTAAAACACGCACGCATCCCTGAGACGCAACACCCACTCCGACATAGTTTCAGCTGGATCATGAAGATGAAATGCTCAATTATGACTTTACGCTCCCTATTCCAGTCTTTCCCACCGCGCTGACTGACATGTCTGCTTTCACAGACCCACGGGGGCCGTGCTGGAGTCCGGGGTGGGCTCGGACACACCGGAGTTGTCGGTGTGTGTGTGGCTGCAGTCCGTCGGGTTGGAGAGGTACAGGGAAACCCTGATGGCAGCGGGATACAGCAGCCTGGACAGCCTCCTGACCCTCACACACCAGTAAGAGAAAATGCTTCCCGACTCGGAGCAGAGAGCGTAACGCAAAACAAAGAAAACGCGAGTCGACACAAAAGAGTTTTACGCGACGCCACCGCGGGGTTGAGATCGATACTCTAAAACATCCATTCTCTTATAAATGTCATTGATTAGCTTCTGCAGCTGCGTTTTAGGAGAAGGGTTTTTTGGCGGCACTCTAGTAGTGTCTGTGTTTTAATAGTTCTGATTTACACTGCAGCTCGATAGCAACAAAAGGGACAATTTATAGCACATGTGTCAAACTCAAGGCCCGGGGGCCAAATGTGGCTGTGGTTTTCTTAACCTGATCAATTGAAAGGATTTATGTTATAATACCAGCAATAATCTATTCATATATTTTTACAACTATACAATTGAATATGCAATGTTTGTAACTTAAGTAGTGAACTGATCAAACGGTGAACTTCAGCACTGGGCAGCTCCATATATTGCCGGCTACCTATGGCGCTCAGGATCAGCACTGGACAGCTCCATAGGTAGTCGGCTTACATGTACATTTAGTTACATTTTTTACTGTGTTACGGTTTACATTTGGTCTTTGGAGGGCAAACATAATGCTAATGTGGCCCTTGGAGAAAATGAGTTTGACACCGCTGATCTATAGCGTCTTTAACGACACTGAGAGCTCGGAGACGTTGGTCGCAGCTCCGCTGCTTGACGGGGTCTCGCTGGTAAAACGCTTTTTCACGACTCTGAATGTGTTGGTGGAAAAACATAAATCTTCTGAGACAAAAAGCCAGTTATGGTGAAATGAGTGGTAATAATAATTAAAAAAAAGAACATTTCCTGCCCGTCCCTGTTGTGTGTTTGAAGACCTTTTGTCTGTGCACCCTGCAGGGAAATGGACAGACTTGGAATAATCACACCGTCGCACCAGGACATGCTAACGGCAAGTGCACAGCGAGAAATGCTGTCTCAGATGCAGCGCATGCAACACACGATGGTTCCGGTGTGAGGAGGAGGAGGAGGAGGGACACAAACCTGGGTTGAGAAGGACGTCCATTTACCTCATCCATGCACTTTAGAGGGACTTTTCACAAGTTGGGACACGAGGAGTGGAGCGGCGGCAAGAGGAGAGCGAGCGAGAGCGTGGAAAAGCAGCACTTTTCTGAACTTCCATCCTGCGGGGTTTTCTGAAAATTGACATCGGGACGTTACCATGGAGAGCGTCCAGCCAGCGGCTGAAGACCCCCCCCCCACATCCTGCTCCAGTTTTTCATTATTTCTCCAGTTTTGTGAAGCTGCACGTAAGCAGAATGGCTTTCAACCTTGCGTTCGCTGCTTTGGGCTTGACTTGAACAAAATGTGGTGTGTGTGTGTGTGTGTGTGTGCGCGCGTGCGTGTGTGTGGACGCTCCCCTCTCCAGACGTCCGTTACCTTTGAGCGTTCTCAATAAGCAGCGTTTACCCGACGGGAGCCAGACGGAACACGGCGATTCGAGCTCTTAACAGTTTCACACTAGATGAACCGAATAATTTACTCGTGTTCATCAATTCTGTTTTTGTTTTCTTTTTAATCGTCCTGACTCCAAATGATTGTCGATTTAGACTAGAATGTCATCCGTGTGTGTGTGATTCGTACGTCTCTTGTTAGCTACATGAACAGTTTTCTTTATTTATGGTCTTTTTATCTAGTTTGTAAAATAGAAACACTGAGGAAATATTGTAATGACTGCCATATTGGATTGTAATAAATGATCCGATCAGATTTGGTAACGTTACTGTGACCTGTATCTATCTCTAGAGTGTTTGTGGGAGGAGTCATGTGTCAAACTGAAACGGATGCCAGCAGAGAGTGGCTGCATGACATTTAGACAGGGAGGATGTGGAACGACGTGATCTCAGCATTTTGTTGTCGTTTCTGCGCGGGACGATGACTACATGAAGCCCCCTCCCCCCCAAAAAAAAGCCATGTGAGTTCTGGTCGAGTGCCACCGATCAGATGCCGATCTAGGACCGTGCATGAAAATGACTGAATCTGATTTTTACGTTCCCACAGATTGTGAAACATATAAGGAAAAAATATATATACAAATTAGAATTGAGGAAAATAATTCCAGAACAGCCGGCCAAAATGCAGCTGGTAATGGCACACGATGTTGGTTTATGGACGTGGAACACAGAGGCAGAGGAATGGAGGCGGAGAACCCGAATTAAAAGGAGAGAGAATTAAGAGTGAGCTGTCACCACGAGCGTCTGTGTGGCATCTTGGGGTTCTTTTTTTCTTTTTTTGTCAGCTAAATTAGGATGAGAAACTTGTCAAATCAGCAAACATCTGTCTTCCATTACGCTGCCATAGACACACAAACACACCCGGGGGGGGGTTGACTAGAGGAACCTTTTGATTCATAGGAGAGGAAGAGAAGAGAAGATCTGGATTCTGGCAAACATGTCGATGTTTTTCAAGCCTAATGAGCGCTGCCTCCACACACACTACCCCCCGCCTCACTCCCAAAACATCCAAACCACACAGCAAACAACATGCTGATGGTGGTTAATGAGGCAGATGCCGCTGAGAGGAGAGAGGAAGACTGAGGAAGAGTCATCCTGGCCCGGGGCGGCGGGACAGGCAGCTTCTGTCTAATGACGAGACTCTGGCAGGCAGCCTTTGTGATGATGCGTCTCACTGTTCACTCAGGAAGCGCCGTATGAACGCCGTGCTAGAACAGAACAGCCACGTTCTGCGGGTAACGTTCCGGTCTAGTCCCGGAGGATTGGTACGGAATCCGATACCGACTTTCATGGTTTCCAGTTGATCCGACAACAGGAAGACGAGTCCATCCATCCACACGGATAGGGTTCACCACCTTGCGGGTCACGGGTGTCGCTGAAACATACACCCCAGACAAGTCGCCAGGGGCCCACACGGACACGGGGAGAACGTACAAACTCTGCACAGAACCCGGAACCTCCTTGTTGTGAGGCGACAGCGCTACCCGCTACGCCACTGCATCATTCATGCCATAATGTCAAAAATATGTACAATTTGCTTTGGTTTGGCCAAACTGCAACGCTAATTTTGTCCTCATCTGTCCCTTTGGCTGTGCACTAATTAGCAGATATTCTAAACTTGCTGTTGTCGTTGCTTCGTGCTAGCAAGCAGACGGAAGCGTTCGGGTCAAAGTGCTGCCGTGCATAGCGACGGTCGTGCAGCGCTGCTAGCATGGCTGCACGCTCTGAGGGCCTCCCTTCACAGAGCTGCCGTGGAGCCTGTGGGCGATCCAGACTGTGATAAAAGCATCGAATGGCGAGCAGAACAAGGACGCCGTTTAGGCCTGAGTCCACACGCACCGATGCTCGAGTGAGCAGCAGTCATTTTAACCTTAAGAGACACTTGTTGTTTAGAGGAGGGCAGGTCAAACTGAATCTTTCTGTCTCCGAACCTCAGTGGGAGGTGACTGTGGGTTTTTTGTCCCCAGATTAGGGCGGGTATAGAGCTGGTTAATCCTGCCCGGTCTTCCATGTGGGGTGTCTTTGCAGCGCGGTCAGCCGTGAAGTAATGGCTGTGAGATTGGACTCTACACGGCGCACTAACCCAGAGACACAAAACACAAAGTCTGGACTTGTTTCAAGATTAAAGACATCACCTCAATGACTGACATAGTGCCACAGGCATTCCCACGGTAACCCTGATGAAGCTGTGTGTGTGTGTGTGTGTGTGTGTGAGTGTAGTTGGATGCTGCCGAAGAGACAAAGAGAACGGGGAACTGTAAAGACAATTGTCCCGTCTCTATGGAGTGCCGCTAGAGAAGCAGCTGTCCACGCTGGCAGGCCATGTCCCGCTCATTATGCTGTCCAGTCAGTCGTGTCCTGGATGTCTCTCCCCAGCTGCCGCTGCTGGACAGGTACCATCTGACACACATTAGCCCGCTATTAATGACTTCTGCTGCAGACGTTATCACATGATTATCGAGAAACTTCTCCATGGGGGGGGCTTTTTTTGCATCTGCATCATCTTATGTGTCCGATTTACTCCAAAGTTCCCCAAGAAAAGTTCTGGGCGAACAATCTGGGCGGCGTTTCTTCTTGTTTGCATTTGTGGCTGACCCCAAACTAAGTCCAAGAGTTTAAAGTCTCTCCGAGGAATGCAGGGCGTGGCTACCTGACCGCCCAGCACGGCTACCTGACCTCCCAGCTCGGGTTCGTTTTGGATCGGACCACTCACTGTGATTAGCAGAATGAGAATATATTCACCAGGACCCATAAAATGAAGTCAAACCCCCAAATCCTAAACTGCTGCCTGTCAGATTTTGGTAAAAAAAAAATCGACAAATTGATTTTTTGGGTTTCAAAGTTTTCTGTCTGCTCCTTTTAAACGCTTTATGGGAGCTGTCTGCAGCGGTTGGAAGAAATGATGCGAGTGCGATTTAACAGTTGTGGGTCAAAGAACCAAAACAACTTGCTGAAAGGCACTAAATCAGAGCTGAGAGTGAACTGGAGGTGTGTCACCAGGGAAACACATTGTGATGAGGAAGCACTCGGGCGCCGTTTTGCATGACAACCGTTTCACTCTGAAACATATTTTTTGCTGTTTCAAAAAAAAAAGCCACCTCACAGTTGAGAGTGACCGAGAGACAGGCAGAAAGTGGACCGTTGTGTTTGGACTGATACCCGATCCGATCCCTCTGTTTGTATCCGTTCATCCGTGTCATCCAGTATCAATATTTAGGCAAACATCTGCCGGCATCCGGGATTGACAAAAAACCTCCACAAAGTCACCGGGGATCAAAAGCAATCACCTTCATGAAAATGATAGAGAGAGAGAGAGAGGGACACCGGCAGGGAAAGTTTTGTCCTTCACCAGCCCTCCATCCGTCTGTCCCTTCATCTCATTAAGGATGGATGGGATGATCAATAGGAGAAAAGCAGTAGAAGGGGATTAGGATTAGAAATCAATGTCTTTGTTTTCTTCGTCCGGCCGTCGATAAATACTAAGACACTGACAACACAGCCGAGAGACTACCGGGGCTTTCTTCTCGCTCGTTCTCTCGGTTCAGAGAAGGGGGGGGGGGGGATAAGCTTCTGCTGTGAAGAACAACCAACGCTCTGTTCATGTTCGGTAGATTGTTCTTTATTTCTGCCGTGCTAGAGGGGCTGACAGTTAAAGATCTGCAGGAGACCAACGGAGAACTTCCACAGTGTCTGAAGACAGAGGAGCAAAGCATTCTGGGTCGGTGAGGCTTCACCTTCCACACACTCACAAACACACTGTTGTTATCACAGATTTCAGCCGCTGTAGAACAATCCCATTTGTTTTGGGCCCATTTCGCCCCATCTGCCAGTGGCGGTTCTAGACTATGAGGGGCTCTGGGCCCATCTTGGCCCCCTTGAAAAACATTTTTATTACCACTAGAGAATTTCAATGTTCTACCCAGTTGTCTATTTGACTTGTCTTGCTTGCTAGCTGCATTGTTAGCGAGACGTTGCTCATGAAGACTTGCCGCCTGTGTAGAATCTGCAAACTACTTGAACATTGTGTCTCATTGCTGTGACATGAGAGTGTCATCGTCCTTTAACTATTCCTTTCCTTAATCAATCCACCGTCTTGTTGCTGAATGTCAGGTGGAACGGATTGAGGAGGCACAATAAAGAGCAAGGGGATTAGGTGTGTGTGTGTAAGAGAGAGAGAAAGCGAGAGAGGGAGAGGGGGGGGGCAGGAGAAAGGCAAAAGAAATATGGGAGGAACCAAGAGAAAGGGACAATTTCATTCCAGGACAATTGAGAAGGCAGCTGATGATCCTTGTCCATCACACATTCCATCATGGCCCCGACATGGCTGACTTGTCACCCTGAGTGACATTCACAACTCTGGCCTGCAGATAACTCTCTCTCACACACACACACACACACACACACAGCAATGCAGTATAGCGAACACACCCTGATCTCTCTGCCGTGTCTCATTGTGGCGACTTCTCTCTGCTTTCTGTCACGGCTACACCTTTTCTTTCTGTTCATGCAGAGAGAGTTTTTGTTTCTGCAGACGGGCAGGAAAGATCTTTAGATGGTAGCTAAATGTCTACATTAGTGTCGTTTTCAGCAATGACGCCTCGGCAGACAAGAAATTATATCGGTGTAAAAAAGTCAGCGTTAGCGCAAAGTATGAGCCTAAATTTTACGATTCATCTGCAATATATTGAAATGAATTAGGCCTATAGACATCTCTCATACTGGGGTGTGTGTCGATATTTGTTTCACAACGCAGTAACACTTTGTATTTATACTGTAGAACAAAACTGTACTTTCAGGCATTCTGGCGCCATCTAGTAGTCAAATTAGGCAAATAACGTTTTTAGAGGGGTTGTTTTAAGAGTGCATATTAAAAATATACAATATTACACAATATAATCTTTATTTCCTTTTACACAGTGATCAGCTACAAACACTGTTGCCTGCAAACAGGCAGGTTAGCTTTAGCAGACTCGCAGTGATAAGCTCTTTATCAACACAGGAAGTGTCCTCCTGGTACAAAGAAGGGCCTTCGTGTCCGTCTGACTGAACGGTGTACAAGATGAGGCGATTCAACCTGAGCTCACGTTGTCTCTTTGTTCATTTAAGATTGATCCAGTGTTGTCGTTTCTTGTCTTACACAGCCGGCATGCTTGTAGCTGGTTCACACTTTCACGGCTTCAACAAAAGCAACAGGGAATCTTTGCTTCTGGCTTTAATTGGCAAACGGGCCAGAGATAAAGATCTTCCTATCACACATCAATGTGCATGCAAACACATGCAGACAGACTGACATACATGTGTTTGAACACACGTGCACAGTTTATCGTCTTTGTTTTTACATAGTTTTTCTTCTTTGCATCTCTGCAGGTTAATATTGTTTATCTTTTTAAATGTTGCCCAGAATATGAAAATGAATTTTTCCAATTTGACCGTCCATCAGATGAAAGTTTGTTTGTGTTTTCAAGCAACAGGCGAATTATATAATTTGGATGCTGATAAAGTGCTAAAAATAAAACGCCACACAGCTTTAGCGTGCCTTTAGTGGGAAATAAATGCATGAATAAACTCAGGCAGCACGAGTCAAGGAAAGAGACCCCAACGAGGTGTGTGTTCATATTGCATCGCCTCAGTTGGCTTAAAACAGCAGGACTGAAATCACACGGCGGCAACATCCTTCAGCTTGTTGTGATTTAAGCTCCTTTCTGTGTGAAGTCAGTCGGATCTCCAAAGAACTGAAGCATTTTCATGCTTTTTGCATAACATTTTCAGAGTTGTAGGTCTTTAGTCGCTATAGCGGGGTGAAGCTACCAGCGATAATTCTCACGGGGGCTTTATTATGAATGCATGGAGACGGCCTCCGGTCCACCGCGACTCACTGGAAGACAGGCAGAGGAGGAGGGATGAGCAGGAGAAACTCCAACAGGAGGAGCAGCACAAAGAGAAATGCTCCCGTCCATCACTGATTGATCACGAGTGGAGGGTTTGCTCACCGTCTCGCTCTCTGCGTCCGAGGCCCTTCTGGAGCCGTACAGAGGAGAGGTCACCCAGCTCTGCTCCTCCTGGATCTGCAGGTACCACATTCGGCCGTTAGAGGGCAGGAGAGGGGGGGGGGGGGAGGTGGGAAGAGATGCAGTAAATTAGGGATGACATTCTGCACGGATGAGTTTAAAGATTCCGAATCCCTGTTTTAGCAGCGGTTCCAAAAACTTAGAGGTGGCTTTTAAGAATTGAACCCTTTAAAGCCCGCACCATGAAGTAATAGAACGCTCAATTTTTGGAAAATAAGGTATTAATGAAACCTTATGTCAAATTTGTAATATACATATATATATATATATATATATGTATATTACATATATATATATATATATGTTGGCTTGTGTCCATCAGCTTTTTCAAATATGATACGTTTGGCAATAAAGGGTTAACCATGATTTCCTGCCAAATCCAGAAGAGGCCTGGTCACATCAGAAAATGATATCTGACTGTGTTTTGAAGTGTTTCCCTCTAACATTTTTTTCTGTCCTTGCTATTTAATATTCAAAGCCTCCTTTTCAGGCACTGAAGAGCAGACGTAATAAGGAGTGGGTTTCTAGCCCGTTAGCTACGTGCTACCTGAGCACTACACTAAAGCACCAACACACCTCGAGCTACGGTCAGCTGTGAACGCAGCGTTTACGTCTGCTTCGACATCTAACATGAAGCCGTGTGCGCCACACGATGGCCCTTCAGAAGCTGCGGTTACAAACATGCAACGTTTTGTTGTGTGTGTGTGTGTGTGTGTGCAGACTTTAACGCTGAAGAAGTCATGACTCTGACTTTATGTTTTATTACTTCTGAAGCTCCATAAGCAGCGGCGCTCGTCTACTGGAACTACTCCGGTCAACTTACGCTGCAACTTGAGCTCGCGTTTAGCTTACGACGACCAAGAACCGGAGAGTACACCCAATAGCGCCCATCGGCGTACTGGCCGAGGCGAACGCGGGAGGATGAACAGGCAGATGCATCAAAGGCCAGCACAGGGAAATGGAAGAGCGTTAAATGGAGGAGGGGGGGGGGGGGCGTGGGCTGAGAGGAGACGTCATGCAGGACGACACAGACGACCTGCCGATGTTTGCAAGAGCATGAACTGTGGCTGCCGGGCAGCCTGGCGCTGTGGAGAGAAGCATTCAGACAGCGAGAGCAGCCCCAGGGTGCATGCTGCACAGCCCCCCCCCCCCCTCACCATCATAACTCTATCACGCTGTCCTGACTGGGCCACTGCAGGAGACCCAGTAGGGTCGGTTTGGGGGGGGGGGGGGGCAGGAGAGAAAATACATCTTTACTCTGTGGGAGAAGAGCGACGACAAGAGCGCGCGGCTCTCACGTTGCCGATGGAGACTTACGAAGTAGATGTCCGACACCGCCGCCTCTCCGTCCAGCGAGTTGTGGCTGCTGGACACGGACAGCTGATTGCAGGACGCGTGAGGCGCCTGGGGGCTCGGAGGCCGGCGGGAGGGAGGTGCCACCGGGAGAGGGCGAGAGGAGACGGCAGGAGATGCGGGGCAGATGGGAGAAAACGCCGAGGGTGAAGGAAGCACCGGGGATTGTGGGCTCGGAGATAAAAGAGTGGGGGCGAGGGCGAGGGGTGAGGCGGAGGAGGGAGACGTAACGGACGGAGGGAGGGTGCTGAGGGACTGTCCTGATGATGGACTGGTGGCGGTGAGGATGCCGGGCTGAGGGTCAGGTGACAACCGGCTGGGGGAGGTGCTTTCTGTCAGCTGCGTGAGCTCCGTGGTCGTCGGAATTGTGCTGCATGATGGGAGATAAAACGCACAGTTACGCAAACGCATGATGTCATCCTGGTCCGGAGACAGGAAGTACCTGAGCTCCACCTCCACCGTTATGGTGTCCTGCCTTTCCCCCTGGACTCTCTGCGACCTGGAAATTCACGGGATGCGACATCAGTGGGGGGGCGGGGGCGGGGCACGGAATATCGCCATGGAGGCCTTACGCTCACCTGACCAAACCGGGGGAATGCATTTGTCTCCGGTAGCGTGGGTGCTCCGGCGTATCGAAGGGGGTGGAGGGCGAGGAGTTATTGGAGGACAGCGTGGTGGCGATGGACGCCGTGGTGGCGTCTTCAAAGGAGGGAGGGGTGCAGGGAGGCTCCCTCGCTGAAACGCATGAATCAAGACCAAAATGAGCGAAAGAAACATTAAATGAATGAACATGAAGCTGATTGGTTGGCGTGAGGAGTTTACCGTTCTCCTCCAGCAGGAGGGAGCCCCCACCTCCTCTCAGGGTCTCCTGCCTCTCGTCGCTCCTGGAGGGACGCCTCCCCGTGGAGCCGGTTCCCGCGCTGGACTTGGACAAGGAAAAAGCCCCTCGGCCTCTCTTGGAAGGAGACGATCTCAGCGCTGGGGGGGGGGGCAGTTTACAAGTTAATGTCCCGCCGACATGTCGGCACTGAAGCGAGGACAAAGCTTCTGCACAAACTCACAGCAGCTCTTCTTGAAGACGGTGGTGCAGCAGAATTTGTAGAACCTGTCAGCGTAGAACCCGGGTCTGTGGACTGACACGGTGTCCTATGCAGGGGGGGGGGGGGGGAGACACATAGCAGTAGAATGTTGTGAGCTTTGTCTTGCTGTTGCCTCGCAGCTACGGGAGCGATACTCACCCCGTCATGGACGAGGGACTTCCAAGAGTGCTCCAGCTTCTTGATCAGCCTGTCCGACGGGACAAGTATTTAGTTACACCCGTTCAGTGGTTACTTGGCAACCAAGACCTGACCCAGTAGCTACAGTCCAACCTAAAACGCAGTCCTGATGGCTACTAAAATGGATCGATTTATTGATTGATTAATTCCTGACTTTTTTATTCGACAAAGCTCGTGTTGCATTAAAGGACTTCCATCTTTAACGTGTTTCTAGATATTGACAGACATCGTTTCCTGAAATTCCGGATCAATGACAGCAGCAGGTGACCTGTAGGATTTACCTGTAGGACTGCAGGATGTCGATGATTCCAATGAACAGTAGGAGGCGCTCTCCTTTTACGCCCACGGCTGGAATGCCTCCCATCCTGCAGACAGACGGGATACGGTTACCATGGCAACGTGATGACTGAACCCCCCCTACAGAACGTAGCCTACGTGTCGCGGTGGTCCAGCGTCCCCCCACACGTGGACCCTCCTTGTATGGACTCCATAGCGGTGGAATACAAGGCTCTCTGAGCGGCGCGCCTCTTCTCGTCCGCACCCCCTGCTGGCGAGCCCTGGGACTGACGCTCCCGCTCTGCTTGGCTCTTGTTGTGGACCCCCAGCAGCAAACTGTAGTCCATAATCTTAAAGCTTTCCAGAACCTGGTGTGATGCAAATGCAGTTCTAAATAATTTAAAGCTTTTTAAGGTGTGTTAGATTTGTTTGCTCTTTTGTAAAAATGCTCCCCTCTTCCTCACCAGACAGTCTCTCTGCAGCGTTTTGACCAGAGCGCAGTAGGTGTCCTGGTCCAGGGCGAGGCCTTCCGGGACGTCGGTCAGAAAGTCCAGGTCTTTAAAGGTGGGCTTGGCCTTCTCCCGTTCCTTCTTGGACGCGCGCCTCTTGTACGTAGAGCCCTTCAGGTCAAACTTGAGGTGCATGCTGACCGAGCGGGGCAAGATGTTGTTCATCACCACGACCCTGATGTTCTTGCCCCCGCACTGGACGCAGTAGAGTCCGAAAAACTTCGGCAGCAACGTCCGCGGGTTCTGGTTCAAGTTCTGGATGGGATGAAGAAACCCGGCGCATTAGTCGCTGATGAGACTCGCGTGTTAAGCATCGGCACGCCGCAGCCACGCACCTTCCGAGCAGCGTGAGCGTTCCACATGCTTAACCTGTTAATGGGACTAACCCAGGCGTGGGTGAGGCGTGACCTCTGTTCGGCCCGGGGGGGTGGGGGGGGCGGCGCCAGGGTAGTACGCTAAGAAGATCAAGATTCCTCTCTAAGTGTCGCCGCACGCTTTGAGCTCTCTGATTCTACTCACCATGTAGTATCCAGGGAGGAGCTTCTGCAGGAACTCGGCCTCTTTGTGCAGAACAGTCTTGATGATGAACTCGTCGTCTCGGGTCACGTAGAAGATGGAGCCGCTCGCGCCGGGATTGGTCAGCTCGATCAGCGGCTCGTTGCACAAGGAATACTAGAAAGAAGATGATGACTTAAACTTATTCTTTCTGTCTCGGAGTCTGATTTAAAGGATGATCCCCCCCCCCCACTCAATGAGTGCAGCATCATAGGAGCATCCATACTAAATGTAACGCTTCCCGGTTGCTGCAGGTGGCCCGGCTGTGTTGGATTCAATAGAGCTTTCAAACGAGCAGGCAGAAGACTAATGCATCGGCCCACTCACACACACACACACACAAACACACACCCACACACACACACACACACGCATCGCTAATGAGCAGCTAAAAGGAAACTTCATCTTAAAGTGCAAACGTATATTCCCTGCTAAGTGCAAAGAGGGAAGCGTGTGGGCGGGAATAATTACACATCTTGAGGAGATTAAATTGTGCATTCTGACATTTGGGATCCGGTACCTGCAATCAGTTCGATGTGTTATTTTTACTCCGCCCGGTTGTGCTGAATATACCGCGTTATTATTAATCTGCACGCAGCTCAGCATTAAACCCCGCAGTAGCATCGGTGCTAACAAAGATGCTTTAAGGCTTTCTAAATAATGGAGTCTGTTCTAATAGATTTGTTCCTAAAAGCAGGGGAGGGGGGGCTGTTTGCTTTAATTTAATTAGCCTAACTAATTAATCCCATAAATCCACCTGAGACACAAACACCAACCGGCCCCTGAGTGTCTGCTGCAGCGCTAGAGTTTAAAAAAAGAAAGCTTTATTCTGCTAATCTCCTTCTGGCACCGGTAGAAAGTGAGATTAAGCATCTGAGAACATTGTTGCTGCATGCGTGTGTGTCTTTTTTCACGTGTGTGTGATCATGCTGGACTCTTCAATGGTTACACATGCAACTGTTTGTATTTACAGATCAATTGCTCTTGTCTGGTCACACAAACTGGCGGAAATATACAAATCAAAACGCACCCACAGCATCACATTAAAAGTAAATAAACCTCTAACCAGGTAGTCGTCTGGTCGGATCCCAAACAGCTCTCTGAAGTAGCGGAAGGCCACGGGGGCGTAGGTCTTAAACCTGAAGTCCGGGTAGTGGTGGGCCGGGGTGAGGTTGCTGCCTTCGCTGCAGGGGACGCGATGGACGCGCAGAAAGAGTTGGAAAAACAGAACAGCAACAAGAGACGTCCATGCGAACACACCTGGGGAAGAAGATGCTTTCCACAACGTAGAAATCCTGCATCAGCACGTCCCTCTCGGCCTTGGAGCTCAGGTTGCCGACGGTGTAGCCGATACCGAGCTGGATGGCCCCTTGCAAGGCAGAGGAGGTGGTCTGCAGGTGGAGACCAGGGCAGGCGTGGGGGGGGGGGGGGGACAGGTGGTGAGGACACTAAGACACAAAGGCAAAGTCCAACAGACGTGGAGGAAATCACCTTCTTGTAGGTCGTCTCTCCGGAGGCGGCGACTCTCCTGTGGCCGATTTTCCTCTCATGAGCGGGACCCGCGCAGAACGGGGACGGCATCTGATAGGAGGACATTAGAACGTCATCCCGTCAGAGGTTATACGGAAGGAAAGCGTGCAGCAAGCCAAGGCCGGTGACAGTCGGGGAGGGAACGGCCTCTCACCTCTGTTATCTGAGCCTTCTTGGTTGAATCTGCGGAGAGAAGATAAGAAAACACATTTGAGAAGAGTCCAAGTCGGTACGTTATTTAATCTGGAGTCCCACCTGGAAAAAAAAAACGTTACGACCAATGGACAGGGTTGAGGGTAAACTCACCAGCAGAACAGTTCAGTGTCTACAGTGTAATCTCAGGCTCCAACCCCAACCCTGACATTCTCTTCAGGCCCTGACTTCTAATCCTGGAGCGGAGAGATCTGCACCAAGAACGTAAAGACTCTATTGGATTGGCTTCCTTCCTAATCTGAGTGCTGCCATTGGTTGATAGCCCTAGATCTCATCACCAACCAATCACAGGCGAGGATTAGGGAGCTTTTTCTTTTTTTCTCCCCTAACATGAAGGACGCCACTGGTCTGTCTGTGTATTAAAAACGACGAGGGATCAGGACAGAAGGGTAGCGTAGTCCTGTAATCTAATCCATGCGGGACTAGTTTAGAGGCTACAAACTAATACTAGATCCAAAACGTTCCACGTGTTCACAATTTAGTTTAGCGTATATCAGCATGCTAACATTTGCTATTTAACAAGCAAATAGAGAATATAAAGTTGATGCTGACTCATAAAGTGTTGCACAGGTTCACATTTTGACCCGATGATGGCGCCAAAATTAAATACATGTACTCATACATGTACAATGCAACATGTAACACGTGTGTCGATAGCGACAGCACACACACACACACACGCGCGCGCGCGCGCGCACACACAGCCATGTTTGGAATTGATACAGAGACAGATTATGGGTTATGATGGATTATGTAAAGCACTCTTCAGATTTAGAGGAAGTGAGCCGCAGTAAATCCTCCGGGTAGAGACCCTGCAGACGGTCTGAACCCGAACCCGAACCCGAACCCGCCGGGTCTGCGCGGACTCCGCGTCCCTCGTGCGCGTCTTGATGTTGTTCCAGCTGCAGATCGGAACCAGCGGCGGCTCCGATCTTTGACAGTTATCGAACCAATCAGTTCGTCGCTCATGGCAACCCGCTCGTTCTTCCTCCAATCACAATTCTCCATTTTCAGATTTCGCCTGTTCAATCTGGTTTTATAGATTACGCATGATGACGGGAAGGACGCTGCGCACTTAACGTCCCTAACTTCGCCCCCCTGCGCGCAGCTGAGGTTGAAATGATCATGACTCAATCTATGGATGAATGATTGATTACCCACCGGTGTCCCCCAGGTCAAGCTGGAGACAGCGTCCGGCCGCTTCATCCTCGGTGTCCACTGTCCTCCAGTCCATCTCGGTCTCTGACGGATCGTCGGAGAGAACAAGATTCAGTTTTTACGCGATTCCAAACGGTCTTGCTGTCTCACCCGCTTCGCCGCTGAACGCTCCATCTGCAGACTCCATGGATGTGGTCGGACGCGGACGCGGAGACGCGCTCAGACGCAGAGATGCTGCGCGTCCCTCGTGCGTCAGAATTTGCGCGCGCCGCTACGGCATCATGTTACCGCTCAAGAGTAACCTGAACGCCACAGCGGTCGTATAGAGCAGGGGTCCCCAACCACCGGGCCGCGGCCCGGTACCGGTCCGTGAGGCATTTGTTACCGGGCCGCAAAGAAAGAACATCTAATGTATACAATTTCCGTTGTATCGATTATTAGCGTCTAAAAGGTGTTTTATTTTGAAAAACGACCGGATTTTCTCCAACGTAACAATCGCCTCTTGATACGTTGCTAAAAAAAACAGCTGTGAACTCGCGAAAATTAATAAAGAGAAACAAAAGTCTTTGGAGAGCTTCTTTGCCGAGGAAAAAAGTCCTACTGAGGAGGAAGAAGAGGAGGAAGAAGAGGAGGTGAGGACCTCCAAGAAGAGAAACCAGGACTAAGACTTAAAACTCGGGTATTAACAGCTGATTCGCTCCGTTAACGAGCAATGAAGGGTTCAAACCTGCTTCGACACATTGAGACCAGAACCCTGGAATTTATGAAACAAAAAACCATGAAGGACCACAATTTATGGTGAGTAGATATTGTGTGTGCAAGTGCATAATATAAAAGTTTATTGGTAAGATTATATTCCTCTTTTTAAATTTAATTATACGCCCCCCCCGTCCGCGAAAGAATTTCACGGCATGAAACCGGTCCGTGGCAGAAAAAAGGTTGGGGACCACTGGTATAGAGCAGAGGGGGGGGGGGGGCTAAATAAAGAATTAAGATTTATTCATTGAAATAACTTTCAATGGAAACTACAAAACGTTTTGGGGGGAAATAAAAACATGTTGAAAGGCACAACGTCATATCTTCTTTTCCAAAATACAAAAACATATTCTGGACAAATGGAAAAAATGATGTTGACGTCCTCGTATTAATCCCTGATAATATTTATCTCAATTTATATTCTGAACATTCTAAACAAGTCATGACATTAAACAAAACTGAAGGCAAACAAATAATGCTTTAAACGTGAAAAAAGTTCAGCTTTCTGGACATAAGTGTCACTGATAAAATGTTGCAGGGCTGGGTTTTTATTATATTTACCTAGAATTTGAGTTAAAAACAACTTTAAGTGAGTTTTAATCCAAGAGTGCAAAAACATGTGTATATTGTGTAGCATTTTCTCAACAAAATGATCTCTTTATCGCACAGTCCTGATTAAAGACTTGAAAACTCATTTTTATAGAACCTTAAATGTAGCAGTAAATCCAAGTCATTTACAATCTGTTACATCAATGTTTTCCTAATTAAATCCTGTTAAGTTAGAGCTACAGCAACATGTGAAATGTACCCAAAATCTTATGAGAAAAATGCTCATTCATAAAGATCTTGTATTAAAGAATCATGAAATAAATCTTTAGCACGTCATGTTGTGAATTTGGCTGTTTCATGAGGAACTACTGAATCTGTAGTTTCACAACTTTACCAAAGTGTTTTATTCATCCTTTCAGCTCAGAACTCCTCAGTCAGATAAAGACATCTTCTACTGGGAAGTTCTGGTTGAGGTAGTAAAAAAATGGAATATGATGTGATTAAAACTGACTCAAATTAAACCCTTTAGATCATTTATTTTAATTTGCAACCAAATTTATCCGAGAAGGTTAAAACTTAGTCGGTCCGTGAGCCACTCATTCACAAAATGTAACTGAAATCTGTTGACAACTGTGACAAAAGAGACGGCAGGGCAAGTGGAGATCATTAGAATTTAATACTTTCACATGAATAAACAAAACGACTGTTGAGAGCTGTGGTCGTCCTCTCGCATGTTCTTATGCGTGATGTGTTGGCGGTTCTGGAGGTTTGCTGCACGCTGAGGATCATCAGATCTGTCCTTCCCACGGCTGGGTTTACAGACAGGTCATCACTGGTCCAGACTCACACACACACACACATCAACGCAATGAAGACCATGGGAGAGGTCAGGGGGGTCAAACGCCATCACAGGTACGTCAGCAGATCCTTCTCCGCAGCCTGAGGAGATCAAGGAAGCAGCCGTTAGGCGTTAGGAGAGAGTTTTAGCGTGCGGAGCGGAGCGGAGCGGACGTATTAAGAAGCGAAAGCACGGCTTACAGAGGGATCTTCGTTCGGGCCGTATCTCTTCACCACAAGACCCTCGCGGTTAATTAGAAACTGTCAGGGATTCAGAAGAATACATCAGAGCAGTTCAGGGAGAAAATCAAAACAGAACTTCACCTCAGAAACCTTTTAGAACATTACCTTTGTGAAGTTCCATTTGATGTTACTGTGAAGGAGACAAACGAAACACCGTCAGGCTCCACCGGTGGATTCTGTCCTTCGCGGTGCGGAGTCAGTTCAGCTTACTGAGGGAACGACCGTCATCTCCACTTTTCATTTTAACGCTCAATCTAATCCTGTTTCTACCCGAACTGCAGCACACAATCAGCTCCCGTTTAATGAAGCTACTCGATAGTGAACAGGAAGGGCCGGAACCCCAGCGCTTACTAAACCAACACGGTCCCTATTCTTGTAGTTTGGGCTCCACCTACCTATTACTGACAGATCTATCATGTTCAATGAAAGGCTCTTATACAGTTTATTAAAAGCTTTTTCTATTGACTGAACAGGAGACACTGCGAGGACTCACTTTCCCAGGGTCCCTTTGCCTTTGGGCTGTGCCTTCATCCACTTCCACAGAGGGTGAGCGTCGTCTCCATTCACCTCAATTTTACTGAAGAGGTCGAACTCGGCGTTGTAACCTTTGGCAAACTCTTTGATCTCCGCTTCAGTACCCGGCTCCTGCATTGTGCAGAAAAAATTAAAATAAAGATAGAACACGCCAAGAAATACACGTTTTGCAACTTGGCTAATAAAGATTCAAGTGGTGAAAGAAGATGAACAATCAGGAGCCGGTTCAAAGGTCATAGAGAAACAGAAGCCCGGCTTCTATCAGTTCCTTCTTGTTACCTGTCCTCCAAACTGGTTGCATGGGAAGCCCAGGATGCGTAAACCCTTCTCAGCATAGGAGGCGTGCAAGCTCTCTAGCTGAGTGTAGTTTACCTTGGTCCTTCCTCATTTGGAGGCCACGTTCACAATGATGCACACGTAGCCTCTGGTACAGGAGAGCAGAAGAAACAAGAGGTGGCACGTGGGAAAACATACGAGTTATACGTCTGATCATTAAATACAAATCATTGGTTCTGTAGCCTTGAACACGAGTCCTACCTGTATTTCTCTAGCAGCACCTCCTCGCCATCGATGTCCTTGGCAGAAAACGCGTATATTGATTTGGCGCTCTGCCAGTCTGCCGCTTGAGCGCACTGCGTAGGGATGTACGAAGGAAATTGCGTAAGAGTCTGTGATTGCGTAAATCGAGGGTTCGTCGCTGCTGAAGTCCAAGACAGCAAGATGTGTGGTCAAAGGTCAAATCAAGGCCAAAAATAATAACCTGAGCAACAAATACGTACGTGTGAGAAAAGGGAGTTAATCGTGTTTATTTCATGCCTACAAATGGCTCCCATCTATACAAGGCACGCAAATGAATATATGAATCGTGAATGCGCAATTTAGAACCAAAACAGGAAGTGGTAAGATTAATGCTCGACGAATGACGACGTTGCCCCAAGTTTAAAAACAAAGAGATTAAATGAGCTCGATCGTCTCTTGATTTGCTGTTTCACATCGTTTTTGCGGATTATCTTCACGCATTATCGCCAACTTCATTAGCATCTTTATCTCTTCTAGGGCTAACGCCACATCGCAGCGAGCCAACACACCATAATACAGATCCCGCCACGTTTAATCCTCACACTAAAGAGCAGAAATGTGTTCCAATCCCGTCCGTGAACGTTTTGAGGGGTCGAGATGCTAACGTCAAGCTTCAGATTGTTACACACACACACACAGCTAGCTTCGGTAGCCGCATCAACATCGGACCCATTTGACGGTTACACTGCATGAAGGTTGTTGAACGCAGAGGGCAACGCATCCAAAACATTTTATAAGCAGGCTTTAAGGAACGGCGTTATAGATAAATAAACTCACCATACTCCTCACTGCTCCTCTGCTGCCGACAAAACAGAACAACAGCGCCGGTCTCCAGTACAACATAGGGGATTATGTCACGTGACCTGTTGGTACCGCCCACTGATAGTAATCATGCCGCGGGTCATGTCACGTGACCTGTCGGTACCGCCCACCGATAAACACGCAACGGTCCGTCAGACATATTGGTCCGGCGAAGCACTTCCTTTTAAATACAGGAAGCCCCTCCGTTTATTATTTTTATGTTATTATTATTAGTTTAGTTTTATTTTCTTTCACCATTTTAAAATGCAAACTCTCAATGAGGTTAGTACAGTAACGCAGATAAAATAAGTATATAAAAAAAGAAAAGGTCATGGGGATATATAAATATAAAAACAGCAAAAAAAAACTTACATTCAAATACAATATTTCAAATAATTAGGTGGGTTTTTTTTAAATAAAATAATTAGGCATTTTGAAGACCTTCGTTTTAAAATCGTAGACTTGTTACGACCTATGCGATTTACGACTGTCCCACTTTACGACCGCACTGGTCTGCGTGTGTCGTGTTACGACATACCGGAAAGCGGTTTACGACCGTTTCCGCCGCAGCTCCTGCGGGCCGTGCAGCAACGATGTCGACCAAAAGGAAATGGTCTCTTTCTACATATCAGCCTGCCAAGAAGAAAAGAAAGGCAATCGATCTGGACACCAAAATGGTGGTGATCAAGCGGCACGAAGGGGGACAGAAGGTCAACGTGATCGCCCGCGAGATGAGGCTGTCCCACTCCACGGTGTCCACGATCCTCAAGGATAAAGAACGGATCCGCGACGCCGTGGAAGGTTCGGCGCCCATGCACTCCACGGTGATCACGAAGCAGCGCACCGGGCCGATCCACGAGATGGAGAAGCTGCTGCACGCTTGGATAGAAGAGCAAATCCGGAACCGGACACCGGTGAGCCTCCTGACGGTGCAGGCGAAAGCCAGAAGCCTCTTCCAGACGCTGAAGGAGCGCGCCGGGCGGAGCTACGGCCGGGAGTTCGTGGCGAGCACCGGCTGGTTCAAGCGGTTCGAGAGAAGGTTCCGGCTGCAGAACGTCCGGCTCGGAAGCTTCGTGGACGAGCTGGACGGCGTGATCGCGGAGGAGGGTTACCTGGCGGAGCAGATCTTCAGCGCGCACGAAACGGGCTTGTTCTGGAAGCGGATGCCGGCGCGCACTTGCATCCACGGCGACGCGGAGAGCGCGCCGGGGCGCAAAGCGTTCCGCGACAGGCTGGCGGTGCTGCTCGGCGGGAACGTCGCGGGATTCAAGCTGAAGCCCTTCGTCATTTATCACACGGAAACCCCGCGGGCGCTCCGGGACGTCAACAAGCACACGTTGCCGGTCCACTTCCGCTCCAACCACCGGGCGCGGATGACGCAGGAACTGTTCGAAGACTGGTTCGTGAATTGCTTTATTCCTCCGGTGCGCGAGTATTGTCTGGGGCGGGGGGTCCCCTTCAGGGTCCTGCTGCTGCTGGATGACGCGCCGGGACACCCCCCGAACCTGACCGACCTCCACCGCGACGTCAAAGTGGTGTTCATGCCCCCGAACGCACCGCGGCTCATCCAAGGCTCCATCGCCGCGTTCAAGGCGCATTACCTCCGCGTCACCTTCGCCCAGGCCCTGGCGGCCACGGACGTCGACGCGCATCTGTCGCTGCGGGACTTCTGGATGCAGTATAATATACTCAAATCCATCAAGAACGTCGCCACCGCGTGGGAGGCCGTGCCGGAACGGTGCGTGAACGGCGCGTGGACGAATTGCGTCAAGCGTTACGCGCTGAACGCTCGCGCGGAAAGTGAGAGAGAACTGGACGCGACGCGGGGGAAAATAGTGCGTCTGGCGGAGGAGCTTTCCTTGGAGTGCGACGCGAGAGACGTCGCGGAGCTGCTGGACGCGGAATGCGGGGAGTATTCGAACGAGGAGCTGATCGAGCTGGAGATCGAACGAGTCGCGGAGGAGGAGGAGGAGGATGAGGAGGCGCAGCGGACGTTCACCGGCCAGGGCTTGTCGGAAGGATTATCGCACCTCAATAAACTCCTCGCCCATTTCGAAGCGATGGATCCGAACGTGGAGCGCTTCCTGAGGATCGAACGGATGGTGCTCGACGCGTTCCGCCCGTATCGCGAGATTTACGAGGAGAAAAAGAAACAAACGATCCAGGCGAAGATCAGAGTGTTTGTGAAGAAAGCCCCAGCTGACGATGAAGGCGCACAGCCGAGCACCAGTGAAGCCGGCGGGCTATAATGTTTGCGCGTATTTAGTTTGTATTTCCTACATTTGAATTTTCTTGTATGTTTTCCCCCAAAAACTTATGTAACTCCCTATTTTAAAACACCTTTTTTTTCATATATTGTAATCTATTTGTTTGTATATGTTCCATGACTGTGTGGGAACTAGATCTATGTTGTTCTTGTTTTCTTTGCAGATCGATTATTTTGTGTAATATTTTGGCCGGACGTCCTTCCCAGCTAGCGGCAGGTTACGGCGTTTGGAGCGTTAATGGATGCTCAAAGCGTCTTCAAAGACGATCAAGAACTGTGTGCAACGTTCATCGATGCGGGCTCGATGGCTGATACTGAATGAATGAATGAATGAATATATTTATTAGATAGAATGTTACTCGGTGCGGCTTAAGGAGCCGGTGGCGAATGATGGCGCCCATATCGAATTTAAAATAAAACTCCATGCTATGCACTTTATTCTTGTATTCATTTCCTGTAATGAATTGCCGATACTGAAAAGTCGACCCATATATACGTAATACAGCAGAGACCTTCCTCCAATAAAAGTCTTTGTTGGAGATACATATAAAAAGTCTTAAATATGGCTAACTTCACAAAGGACGTTGCATGACCTTTCCCTACACTCTTTCCAGGTGTATGGTTGCCACGGTTACCATGCTATCCTTTCGCTGCTGTCATTTTAAAACATCGGAGATATGGTGATGTCACAGGCATGTATTATTAAAAAGGACTAATCCCTTCATGATTAATTTGACCGTTACAAATATATTAAATCATTTTTTTATTTACGACTGATGATGTTGAGTTTTTAATTTAAACCTGGTTACTCTGTTTATTGGAGGACAAGCAAACATGTCAATTGACATCTTATAGACAGAGTGAAATTAGGTTGATAGAGATAGAGATAGAGATAGTGAGATTAGGTAGATAGACTGGGGAGTGAAGCGCTCTAGATCCAGGCAGCAGCAGCTGTATACGATTTCCTTCTCTCCGTCACAAACATGACCTTTTCGTTACCATGGTTTCCTATTAGCATCGCTCAGGAATAGCACGTCTAATCAGCATCTGTTTTATTACTCTGTGCTGCAGGTCCAATATTTTCTTGACAAACGAAGGGTATGTTTTATCGATGCAAGCTTTGTTAACATCTCTTTTTCTTCCCAGTGGGAACCCCCTCCAGAACAGGTTCTGTTAGGCCTCTGATCAAATGTTTCATGATCCAAACTATAGCCTTTGTTTCCCAGCTTCATTTCTTGCTTCATATGAACAGACTTCCACACTAACACTAAGCAATTTATAATTTGTCTCTCGATTTAAATTTACAAGTTGAACATCTTTCTATTTTCTAAGAAGACAAATGATTGAGAGCAATGTTCCCTCTAATTGTTCATGCGTCTGAGCAAACACACAAACTCCCTGAGCAGTCCCTTGGACAACTTTGAGCAACATCATAATAATACATTTTATTTTAAACGCACTTTACATTTGAAAGCAAATTTCAAAGTGCACAATAGTATAAAAATAAACAACATAAAAACAAGAGATAAAAATCAAAAAATAAAACAGATAAAATCAACAAGCAAAGGATGTGTGTTCTGTGGTCCCGCGAGAGTCCTGGAACTCCGATTACAATGGCGTCTATTAGCTGCGTAAAAACATGTGAATCTCATCATTAGCCGGAGCAGCCAGTCACCGGTCACTCACTGACTCACAGTGGAAAATAGCACAGAATGAATCTTTACGTCTTTATGTTATTTTCAATTTAGGTGGGATTTCTTTTTTGTGCGCAACGTAGATTTCGGAGGTCTTATTGTCTTGGTGTCTAACTGTAGTTTAACTGTTAGTCCTATAGAGGGAGCTATTTAACCAAGGGACATGTTAAATAGCTGGTGGGGGGGGGGGTTATAGATAAGCCAGCTTTGATGGCATTTTCGGGGCTCTCCCTCCACACACCTCCTTGGATTTACTTGTTTGCTTGCTTTCGGCTTTATATTTTTGCTTCTACCACACCTGACCCTCACCCAACACTGAAAACATTACTGCTTTGCAGAGTGCAGACATTTTTGATCCAAGTTTGGTATTTTTATTTAAAGAATGTATCCTTTTTTATATCAGAACAATCTGTGTGCTCTGCCTTTTTGTCCTTCCCATCAAAGTCCTTTTTGTCTTTTTACTGCACTTTATTTAGGCCAAGCATGAATTTCATTTCTTGTCTGAGACATCTCTTCAGAATAGACCTTGGTAGTCTGACATGGAAATGAGCCCATTAGCAGCTGAAAAGAAAGATTCATGGTTTCTTTATTGGTAGTTTTATTTTTTGCATCACTAGTACATTGAAGATTCAATTTAAGGCGGCGTACGTGTTTAGAGAAGGTAAAATACTGACAGTATTTCATACGCTGCTTTGGATTTTAACAGAAATCATCAAACATGATCACAACAAGAAGAGATTCCGTACTGGAGCTGAAACTTCTGCCGTGCATCACACGGAAAGCGTCGCATTTCTGTCCGATTGGATTCGTGTCAGGCCTCTTTCTGTTTATTTTTATCATAAAAAAAGAACGAATAGGGCGATGTGATGTCTCAGCATGGCATCTCATTTATCTCGATAAATGTGCATTTGTAGAGGAAGTTATGCTTCATTTCTTATCGATATAGCTTTTTAGATCCTGATGCACAATGAGGCGATAGTGACACCCCATTATCAGGTCTGGAGCGACAGTCTCAGATGCCGTGACCCCCCATTATCAGGTCTGTGTGCAGTGACTTGGCCAAACTAACTTGCTGTCCTGCTCTTCACTGAATCTGGAGCACAAGGCTGCCCGGGATAATTAAAGGGACGCTGCCTGTGATCTCGCTGTTAGTGGAAGCAGTGGGTCGTCTGCGTGCCCTTTAACATGAACATACAAACTGGCGTGCACAGTGAGCGTGCTCAGATGCTGTGGAGGTCACGTCTTCTAAGGAAGAGAGTTTTAATTAGATTTCCACGAAACAGAATGTGAAACAGGTTTCCATCTGAAACATCAGTTCAAAGCACCTGATTAAATACCTCACATATGGCCAATTAAAACTCCTATTCAGGTGTGTGTGTGTGTGTTGTTTTTTTGTTTTTTGGGGTATGTGTGTGCAGGAGAAGATGCTGTAATTACCGCTGCTCTGTCTGTCATCAGTGTGTGTATCTGAAAACAACTGTACAACTGCTGATTGTTTTTTCCCCACTCAGCTGACATAAACTTGTTTAATCAACCTAACTCCGAGCACAAACGATCCCTTCTTGAATATGTTGAAAGAAAAATAAGCACTCAGCGAGCACAGACCTCCTCCGAGCAGCTTGTTACCCTCCTAATTGGATTCACACCGTCCACATGGTGATCTGGATCATCAGCAAAAGGTTCTAAATGGTTCTTGGTGTCTTTATACACCAACCAACGTAAAAGTGAATCAGAGATAATGTGTATTTTTAACTGATTGTTGAATCCATAAATGGGTTTGAATGTTAAAATGTAATATTTTTCTTGACCTCATTCTAAGATAGTTTATATCGGTCCCATTTATGGCTGTGATGTTTGGTGAGTGAATTTAATGCATATACTTTACAAAATAGTTTAAATTTTTTTTGGCAGAGTTGGCTGAAACCATGTGTACCCCCATCCATTGAAAGATCTTGATAATATCCGCAATCTGGATCTGATCCGGATGACATTTGGTGGTATGATAGAAGTCCCAACGCTATACATGATTGTGTCAAATCCCATACACATCAATCAATAATCAACCGAGATATTAAGGAACACATTTCCAAGCTGAATTCAATAAAACGTTAATGAAACATTTAAAAAATGATCCAGAATCCAGGATCTTTTCTGGATCACCATCAAAATTTAATCGTCTTTTTCTGGAACCATTCCCAACATTTCCTGTAAATGTGACCAAGATCCATCTATAACCTTTCGAGTTATGTTGCTAACAGACAGACGGATGCAAAATATATCCCACTTGGCGTAATAAATCAAGCCCGGCCTGTGAGGCTGGTGAGACACGTCAGCACCTGTTGTATTAACAAATACACCTTCAATTTAAATATATATATCTATAATAAGGTCACAAAATGAAATGACAAACCGCTGCCCAGCCCTTAAACTTCCCATCAACCGTGGGGGCGGCTTGATGTCAGTCCAAGAGCCAATAAAGGGGAAGTTTGTTTGCTGTTGTTCGTGCACCTGCAGCTCGCTGGCTGTGATTTGATTAACTGCCCTCGTCTGAGTCAGAGCCGGGCAGCAGGCCCAGCAGCCATTAGGTCAAATATTTGAGCATCGTTTTCTGGATGCTGCAGGCGCCTGGATGGATGGAGAAGCTGGATGTGAGTGAATAAGAATAGAACAAGTGCAACGATCGCAAAACATTCAACAGGAGACAGAAGCTGAGAAAGCAGCACAAAGGCTTTGTCTAAACCGTGGACCGCAATTCTGTTGTTCATCCTCTTCATTTAGCTTTCTCATCAGGCGGCGCAGCAGCGCGCAGGTGAACCCCCCCCCCCCCCCCCATCCAAACGATGAGAAATGTCGCTGGTGGAAAAAGAAGCGCATGCAGGCTATAATGACAGAACCCCAAACCTTATTATCCATGTTTCATATTCAAGAAGAAAGTATAGAAAAAAACAACAGTTGCCTAGAAACAACCTCTGCTCAACCTGACTCCCCCCCCCATCCATCCCCCAACCCCCCCACGACAAACACACGCTGAGCTCCGAGCACCGTGGGAGATAAGATCAGATGCGCGTGTAGAAAAAGTTCGGGTTATCTGTTCCGTTCCTAAGCAACAAGTTCAGCTGTTTTCGTGTCTCCGCTGGAGATTAATGGCAACACACAGAAACGAGCGCAAAACTTCAGCTCTTCAGAAGTTTAAAAAAAGAAATTGCCTTTTGAGACCTTTTTAATTTCATTTTGAGACGACAGCGCTGCGTGGCGGATCGGATTCCACGTCGGATTGAAAGCTGATCAGTTCTCCTTGTCATATAAGGATCGCTTTTATTTTACTTTAATTTATTATTTTGAAATTCCACATGTGTTTCCCATCGGTGACGGAAATAAGAACACGTGCATCGTGTATACGCGGGATGCACACTCCAAATCGAGAGTGTTTCAGAACGTGTAACAAAAGGAGTGTAGTGGAAACAGATGGCAACCTATATTTGCATTGGCAGAGAGTCTTTTACATTTAACCCTCTCACTCCGAGGGGCTTGGTTGGCAAGGCAACAGATTCTGCAGGCTGTTTCCCATGACTGCGTCTCAATAGTCCAGCTCCTCCTCATCCTTCATTCTTCCTTGAGTGAACTTAAAGCTTCCATGTTCGGCTGACGTGCACGTCGGCAGCATTCCCACGTGCACATCCATCACATCCACCCTTCTGATAATAAACATTCTGGATAGAAGATGGTTGATGTAACTCTGAAGACTGGAATAAAACGCTTCAGTCGTAAAGAAAGATGATCCAAAAAGGAAGATGAATCTATTTATTGTCTATTTGAGGCGTCATTGTTGAAAGGAAAGAAGCTCTCGCAGATTTTTTTTTTGATGTTGTGTTGCTTTATTTTTGTCCGGTAGAATAAATCTATGCAGCACGGCAGAGAGAAACTAAAAAAATAGAAACAGCATCTCTCGAGTTAGAACAAAGAAAAAGAAAAAACTGTTGGGGGAACTTTTTCAGCTGAAACCCAAAGTGCTCTGGTGCGTCTGGGGGGGGGGGGGGCACGGCTCATTAAACATGTAGCATGTGGTTTAGCGAAGGAGCTGTGGTGCTGAGCAGCAGGCGATGAGTCACTTTAAACCACAGGTAGATGCAGGAATGAAAATGCTCCAGGAAAAAATCTACCGGGATGTCAATTTGTTGCAGGTTGAATTCCTGGCCCTCAGCAGCCGTTCACTCTGGACATCACATACTGCTCTCTTTTTTAATAACTTTGACAAAGGTCCATTCAGGATTTATTCTGAGTTGCAGAGTAGCTCACCTGCCTTCATGACGACAGTTTGATGAGGATCTCAAAGCGGCTCTCGTGTCTGCAGGATCAATTCTGGCGTGGGATTCAGCAGCTGATCGACAGGAAGGCAGACAAACATGGTTTAAGTTGGGATTTTAAAAGCACTGATGGAGCGAGATGATTCGCAGTGGAGGAGGGGGTTATTATTGGATGGCACAGAAATCAATCTCGCCTCACAACAAAAGCCTGGTTACGTTTATGCTTTTATTTCAACCCGAGTGTAATATTTGTTTTTAGAATTACCACAGATCCGAGAGCTATTTCTTCTTCGTGTCCACCTCTGTCCGAATAAAGTGCAATTTAATTAAGATATCATTAGAACAAGTCCAGATGAATTTAAATAAATGCCTTTTTGTCTCTAATGTCCTGGAAGAAGAAAAAACTAAGCGATGAAGATTTATTTCAGTGATGATGATCCAGAGGATCACGCTGAGTGCATCTTATACAGGGGGAGCAGATTTAACATTAATCAGGGGAAAATACATGCACTTATGTGCAAATGTGTTGTCATAGTTACCTATTTTTTATTTTTTATTCAATACGTATAGAGGCTCATAGTCGGCTTTCACAGATCGATTACAAGATCAATGAAAAAATCTGATCATTATCAACTGATGGATAGAAGTCATTTAAAATCAAGATTAGATATCAAACATGTGTGGCTCCACCTTTTAGGGTTTTGCATGGAGGACAGATGGAGGCGTTGGATCCTCGTGACTAAAGTGTTGAGGCTTCTTCTTTTGGCTGCCCGAGGCCAGGAGGTGCAGCGGAGTCTCCTCCAACTCACGTGGCAAAAAGAACAGCAGGAATTCAACGCCATCCAAACAGAATTAGCGACACGACATTTGTATTGATGAAAGAAACCAGATGAAAAATGTCGATCAGAAAGCATTGGCAGGATTTTCATGTGCAGGAAGGAAGAATGGAATCGATGTTTTCATCTAAGTTGACAAAACCATTTCACCAAATCTCAAAGTGTTACTTGAATCTTATATTTGTATTTGTAAATATATATATATATTATAAATATTGATTAACAAATGGAGAACCTCTGGAGGAGCTCTACTTGCACTGCGGCCTTTTATTAACAATGAATGCAATACATGAAGAATCAAATCTAGAATTAGGTTTTCAGCTTTTGCTTCGATACACAATGTTTTTTCTCTTCCGGGGTGACCTGGGCAAGTCGGCTTTGACTCATTGCTTCCTTCTGAAGAGAAGGAGACACGGTCAGGTCTGAGGCTCTCCTCTGATTGGCTCACCCGGATGAAACGAGCTGCCGGCGATCAGCTGAGTTGACTTCAAGGAGCAAGAAGCTGCATCTTTTCCTTGAGAGAACAAGCGAACGCAGCCGCCCAACAAAGACTTTGTGGTCTGAACGGATCGAGTTCAGCAGCTTTCAAAAGGACATGAATCACGCCAGATAAACAAAGAGCAGGATGCCCCCCCCCCCCAGCTGGAAATGCGCTTGCTGGGATTTGAGTCATTTCAGACTATAGAGCCTTGTGATGCGTCACAGCGCCGCACCTTGACTCCTCCAAATGGGTTGAGTGCAGCAACAATATCACAAAGAGGAGAATAGAAGGCCAATGTCCACCTGCTGGAAGACTTACCACTGCTTCTCCTTTCTGTCTCCCTCCATCCTAATTGCCCCTTGTGCTTCTTTTTAATCTCCTCCTCTGCATCAGTCTTTTCTTCTATCTTCTTCCTCTTCCATCCCACTTTCCCGGCGAGCGGTCCGCACCCCCGCTGTTTCCCGTCTCTCTCTCTCTCTCTCTCTCTCTGTCAGGCAACTGAAATGCTTTTCCTCTTTAATGGTTCCTCCTCACCTGCACAAGACTCTCATGTGTATACAAGCGTTAAAACACGTGCTGAAATACATCTTTAATGAGCCAGGACCTGCTTCCCACAGGCTGAAATGGAGCTCCTCTTATGTTCACGTCTCCTTCATGGATTTAACAACAACCACTGCAAGTAAAAAAAAATAATCAAAAATTGTTTCACTGGAGTATTTCCTGTTGCACGTCGTGACAACAAATCAAAATCATTGAAATATAGGTCATAATAAAAACAGGCCCATTCGATTAAGTCTGTCTGTGGGAAATCGACTGATTGTTGTTGTTGCTTTATTTTAGGACCTTTCAGGACGAGAACGAAATCAACAGAATGATGAGATCACGCGAGGGTCCAACGCGCCCAGCGCCTCCACAGAGACGTTCCTGACATATTGGAATGCTGGGAGACGGCGAGCTGGGTAAATCACATCCACACTCACCCTCTTTGTCCTTTTTGAAGACCTTTTAAGAGATCCCAAAAGAAATTAACTTGATAAATGCCAGAGGGCCTCGGGGGTCCTTCTCTGTGCATACCTGGACTTTTATATCTTTGTGAAGTTGACGTCCTAAAACTCCTCTTTCACACCACGAGGCAGAATGTAGAGAAATGATGGGGGACATTAAAAATCCCTTCTATCATTTAGTAAACTGTAGTTATTTAAAAACACATCAAAAACTATATCAGCCCTCAGAGAGCACAGACTCCTCCTAATTGGATTGATGCCGTCCACATGGTGATCTGGATCATCATCAAAAGGTCCTAACTTGTTCTTGGTTTCTTTACACACCAACCATGAAAAATAAACGTGAATCAGAGTTTGTGTGTATTTTTAACAGTTTTTTGAATCCCTAAATGAAGTTTTCAAGGTTAACATGTAATATTTTTTCCTGACCTCATGCTGGATCTGATCCAGAAGACATTTTGCACAATAAATCATATCGGACCCCTTTATTATGACTGTGATTTTTGGTGAGTGAATTGAATGCATATTTTACTAAATAAATTATTCCTCCATTATAAGTAAGTGGGAAAAATCTGGATCAGCGACGCCCTGGCGACACATTCGGGGTGCACCCCGCCTCTATATAATTATAGAAGTAGACTTTGTGATTATAGAGATTACACTTTAAAAAATACACTTGTTTTACAGTGTAAACAGATGTTTCCTGCTTTCACTTTGATGTTAGATGCATTTTCCTGTGGAGGCGTGTGAGAATGAAATCATATAAACCTGCTCTCTACCTGGGTCACGCAGGAGAAGGACCGTCGCTACGGCGATCACAGCGAGACGATAATTCTGTTGCCCTCGCACCTTTTATCGTGACTCACTTGAAGGGCTGCTCCTTGCGCTTCGGCTGAAGGTGGGTCTGAAAGGAGGACAGCTGCAGAGGAAGTGTGAATAAGTAGCCTTTTCCTGTGGCGGTGAAGCATAACCAACTCAGGAGGCATACTTATACTTTCCGGCTATAAATACAGCTTGATTGAAGGGATAATTGTTTTAGCAGCTTCCTCAGCGATGTCAGACATAGAGCTGTTTTAATCAATCCATCTCAATTCCACACCCACATGTCTTTGTGTAAACGTCCACAGTTGACGTTCTATAAGAGCCCTGGTGGGGGGGTGGGGGGGGGGGGGGGATGGAGCTCTTGACAGGTGGAGGTGTCAGGCGTGAGCAGATACAGGCTTATACACGGTACTTTCCACCCGAATGTCTCCGACCCTTCTTTGAGATTAAACCCCTCTCTGTTAGTTCGTCCTTTATGGACAGGCCTTCTGAAGCTGGCGCCCGTGGAGGTTGCTTGGCTTGTGGTAGTGTTAGAAACCGAAATAAGATGCGGCCATGTGGCTCAACGTGATCAAGAAAAACAGAACTTTATTATTGAAAGACTCCACAAGGCAGCAGGGGCCACGGCGTGGGCTTGAAGTCGCCAAAGATGGCCGCGTGATGATTCATGTAAGGTCGAGTGCAATCAGAGCCAGACGGCCGGCTGAGGGTCTGTCAAGCGAGCGCAGCTTTAGTTCTACATTATTGCTCTGCAAAGCTTTTCACGCTCCGCTGATTCTTCTTGTTTCATCCCATAATAAGACGTCTCTCTGCTTTTCTAGTTGATTTGGTCATTAGCCGAGGCTGCCGTGTTTATTTGGCCATCCTTCTTTTCTCTGGCTGACGCCGTTCTTCACCAGCATATTGCTGAATGACTCATCATCATCATCATCATCATCATCATCATCATCATCATGCATGCAGCTTTGACAGATTTGACTGCCACATACTTGGCAAAATGCCAACCAGTCACAAGTGATCAGATAAGTGAGTGGCAGAAGAGGGAAATCAGCGAGGGTGTAGTAACTCAGGGCAGATATGGGCTTTACTGTCCAACCACACCTACTATGGTAGAGGATGCATTCCTCCTTCCCGCACGGCAAAATGTGAAGGAAGTGACTAGAAAATGTACAAAATGATCCGTGGAATATGAAAAAGCTCATACGCCTCTCTCTGTTCGATCTGTCATGAACGATTACGGCCTTTTCGTTATTTCTGACAGAACATTCACGCAGCAAGACCCCCCCCCCCCATGTGGAAATTATTAAAATGTATTTTAGCGAGTCTGACCTCTGCGTTTGACCTTTATCGCCTCGCATTATTTCCTTTACCTTCCAGATCGGAAAGCTTCAGATTAGAATAAAGGAAATGATCTACGGCTGATCTTTCAGAGGACTGAAGACCATGACTCACTCCTTCGACTCTTATTGTCTCGCTGTTTTACAGATGGTGCGGGTCCTCCCTTCCCTTTGTTCACACTCCATCTCCGTCCTGTCTTCAGCTCCTCGCCATCTGCCTCCATCTTTGTTGTGTTTACGCCGCCGCCCGCTCGCTCACGTCTTCTCGAAGAAGATAATTAGACTCGTGTTTCCAGATCACGAGTCCAGCGTTCCTGGGAACCAGTCCAGTAGCTGCAGAGCTGCTTCTACAGAACTTGAGCAGCGACACCAGTCGGAGCACAGAGAGGAACGACTGCTACGTTTCTCCACGGGTCCGACACGTTTTTAGCGGTTCCGTTGCAGGATCCGCTTGTGGTCAGATGAAGCGGCGTGCGGGGGGGGGGGCTGCACGTGTCGACGCAGACATCCACCAGAGGGGCTGTCAGGCTTAATTGGACAAAGGAATGGAGAGCTGGATCCTGTGGAAGGACTCATTATGAACGGAAGCACGGCGGTTCTGCTCCAATTAAATCTGACACTCACATAATGTGCTTATTATCCCGCGTGTGCACAGACGTGTTTTCGTTTTATGTGTGTCAAAAGTCTATTTACGAAAGGAAAGTGTCTTTTTTTTCCATTTAGATTAGAGCCCACTTTAAAAGTTTTCGGTACGGGCTCCAGGGGGGGATGGAGAGGCTTTTGTCAGGGCTCTGATCGCAGCAGCGGTTCGGTCCGGTTCCCCTACAGGAGGTGATAACCTGAACTTAGGCGTTTCACATGAGGACAAGGGTTTAGGTTCAGGTTGGGTTGGAGAAATCCATCTCTGGAAGTGGAACTGGGCTGCGACTGGCAGAAGGTCATCCATGCTATAGTTCTTCAAGACGTGACTTTTACATCCTGACAAATCGACGCTAACGGTGACTCAGCATCTCTTCTTCAGCCTTGACACATTTTATTTGTTGTTTCATTTGCTATTCTTTTTATTGCCATTGTTTGTAGCTTTTTTCATGACAAGTTAGCTGAAAGACTCTAACGTCCATGATAATGCTGCAGCTCTGTGGGTCTGCTGATGATTCTTTTGCCGCCTTCCCTCTATTCCGAGCTATCTGACTGTTACTGTCATAACATCCAATTTGCATCGCTTGTTCAGGGACTGAAGCATTTCTATGGAATGGCGAAACAGCTGAATTGAAACGGACGGCCAGTCCAGCGTGATTCACGCCGCTGATATATAATGGTTCATCACTAATCCATAATTGAGCACTTACAGCTAAATGTCCTCTCACATATTTACCGTCTGGGTTCACACGTCTGCATTTCATCAGCGGCAAAACCTAATAATGCAAACAGAAGATTCACGTTCAGCAACTGCAGCACAGCTTGAATATTGAAAATGTAGGTCTGTGGACACGAATCGCAAAGTCCAGAAACCATTTTTGTTTTATTCTTTGCAACAATTATAAAGATGACCTTTCCATGGATTATGTTTTGTGTATTTTCCTGTCCAATCCACAGAAAGAATTGATCGATATTGGCATTTGAGTCCTCTGCATCTCCTGAGGAAGAAGCCAGCTCTTCCTCGCTTATTTGGATGAAAATTGGATTTTGGAGTCATCCTGATCAGACGAAGATAAAGAACGGCGAGGGGGGGGGGGGGGGGCGTATTCACCCAAAGAGAAACAAAATGGAAATAGAGGAAAGGGAACGATAATGCAAAATGAGCGCTTCTCCGAGACCCATCTGGGCTCTGCTAAGTGTGTTGTTGTCGATGGAAAGATTGTTCACTTTCATGCAGATCTTCTGCGCCTCCAGCCGAGCACACCAGACTCAAACCGCAAGGAGAAATCAGCATGCAAATATAGCAGAATGTCAGCGTTTGGAGCCAAACAACAACAAGGGGCTGATTAAAATGAAATGTGTGTGTGTGAAAATAAACACTGTTTTCATGCAGTGCTAGTTGGACTTACGAAGAACTTATTTCTTCCCCGGCCTTTAAGCAATGCATGCAGATTTTAGTGAAGCCACCGACGCCGGACAAAACAATAAATACTCGTGATGAAGGAGGGGTGGTAACGGGATGGTTTCCAGCGACTGCAAACCGGTCTCACATTCATTGGCCATTTTTAAAAGCCAGCAGAACACCGACTGGTCCAAACGACTCCTACGGGATGGCTGCTCATACCGCCACAGATCCACCTCCGTGTTTTACACCTAGCTGAAGACGCTGTGGGTTGAATGCATTCTTTGGCTTCCTCCAGACTCAAACTGGTCGACATAGGAAAAACAAAGAGAATTCATCAAGTTGCTTTTACTTTGTTCGGGATTTACATTGAATCAATGCATCCCCAAAACAGACTACCCTATAAATGGACATTTCAGCTTTGTGCGGCACATTCTGGCTCAAAGTACATCTATAGCAAAGAGTGTTTCCATTGGGGGGGGGGGGGGTCTAAACACCTCATTTGCTCCTCTTGTCTTCGGGGGAAGATGTTCCAGAAAGTGGGTTTCGGTGTACAGCAAGCGGAGGAGAGCCTGTGGATCTGAGGGCTCCGTGAGAAACATATCGCATGAGAATATTTACCGACAAACACTGGGATGGAAGAAACCATCCGAAAAATAGCTGGAAGCAAGATGAGGGATTTAGCGGCAGGCGGGATGCGAGCTGTGATGATTTATAGACTTAAAGGGGAGAAAATTGCATTACATGAAAGTCCTAAGAGGCCTGGTGGCAATTCAGAGTGACTTTCTGTCATTGCAATTAAAAAGAAAAAGTTGTGTTTGCCCCCCCTGGTAAATAAATAAAGATGATGGATTTGATCACAGCTCCAATGTGACTCGCATCATCACGCAGTTTGCTGCCAGGAAGCCCAAGTAAGGCTATTGTATCCCGGGAGGGGGGGGTATATGGCAACAATACACGAGGGAACAGGTGTCACGTGGTCGCTGCATGAAATTCCCGTGATGCTCTCTCTTAAAAATCAATGAGACGTGATGAAAGCCCACACAAACGCAGCACTGCTGGAGCCTCGGAGCCGCTTTCAGAAGAGTTGGGTGGTGACCATCATGTGGCGCTTTCACGACCCCCCCATTGGAAGGAGTCGCGGACCCCGTCCTATAAAGCCAGAGGAGCTCGTTTAGCCACCGACAACCGCTGGCGAGCGCGTTTTGGATCGCAATAGAATCTCAGCTGACGGGAAAATACCTTTTACGCACCGAGCGCGCTGCCAAGGAGCTCTGCAGCCAACAGGTTTGTGCTCGTTTGCTTTTATAAATCGTTTTTATTTTTATTGTGAGGGGGGAGAAAAGTTACGTAGATTTTTATTGGAGAGTATAACATTCCAGCGTCTTCACCGATTGGAAGAAAATATGGTTTAATTTGTTGACGAGGATTATATACACGTTTTATTGTTATTTTTCCACATCGATTTTACTTTTAGTTTCAGTTTAGAAAGGATTTAGATGTAATTTTAGTGTTTGAATTGTGACAGAAATGTTTCTTTCTTACCTGCAGCTTCACTATTTGTATTTATTCCCCTTTTTCTTTGCTTGGTTAACTGAGAGGTTCGGCCAGTCTTTTCCTCCGGTGACCCAGTTCAGGGGTTTATGTCTTATCAATAATCAATCAATAATAAACTTCAGCACACATCTCTCTTTCTGTTGGTTTTAGTTGTGTGAGTGTGTGTGTGTGTGTGTGTGTGTGAGTGTGTGTGTGTGTGTGACTCCTCCTCTGCTCCCAGACACGCTAAACTTTGGGAATGTGGCTGCTGGAGAAGCTCCGCAGCTCCGTGGAGAGCAGCGGGAAACAATCCAAGCCCTCAAAAACCACAGCAGAGGCCATTCCCGTTTCCGTCTACGCCAATGTCCTAACTCCAGACAAAATCCCTGACTTCTTCATCCCCCCCAAACTGATCTGCTGTCCTCCCGAGGAGTCCACCCCCCTCGACCCTCAGTTCTGCTCCGCGCTGCGACCCTCCTCCTCCGACCACGCCATCTGCAGCCAGAGCCCCAGAGCTCGGAGCAGCAAGAGTCCATGCAGCCCCCGTCTCTTTTCACGCCTGGGGGGAGACGCCCGCAATCTGCAGAAGTCAGCCAACCGTCACATCATACAGATAGAGAGCGCCGATGAGCCGTGCGCCTCGGAGGGGGTCAGCAGCGGCGTTAACACGAATGCAGACCCCCAGTCCCAAACGGCAATGTCTCTGCCGTATGTCCCCAAGGCTCAGACCTCCTACGGCTTCTCCACCCTTATGGAGTCGCCTCATACCCGACGCAAGGAGAGCCTGTTCCACAGCGACCCCAGCAGCCCCCTCGCCTCCCCGAACTCCCAGAGGCGCTCCCCAGCGGGAACTCATCTGGCCCCGGCGGGCCCCAACCCTTACCGCTACTTCAGCGGGGGCGAGAGCGACACCTGCTCCTCGGCGGAGTCGTCCCCCTTTAACTCTCCCCTCCTGTCCCGCTCCGCCTCCCTCCTGCGCTCCGTCGCCCAGGGGACACAAGCCAAGGTGAGGACCGCTTCTGCGGGGGTCAAGAGCCAAGTGGCTCCTTTCGCGCGTGTTCGCCATCTTTGCTTTCTCCCCCCCCCCCACCAGGTGTCCCGTGCCAAGCGCTCCCTGGCGCGCCACAGCTCTCTGTCCACCGACGACTGCAGCTCGGCGGACAACAGCCCCAACGTGCAGCGGCGCGCGCGCTGCCCCCCGTCTCCCGCGTTCCGGGCCCACAGGTCGAAGGGCGCGGCGTCGGACCTGCTGCAGCGCGAGCACACCGTCAACCTCCACAAGGGGGGCACGCTGAGGATGAGCACGCACTACGACCCGGAAGCGGCCCGGCTGCGGGTGCGCGTGCTCGCGGCCGAGGCCATCTACGACAGGCAGACGGATGTCAAGGGGATCAACTGCTGCGTGTCGCTTTACCTGAACCCGGGCAAGCAGCAGAAACAGAGGAGCACCATCATCAAGAACAGCAGGAACCCCGTGTTCAACGAGGACTTCTTCTTCGACGCGCTGAGCCCGGCGCAGGTGAAGAGTCTGGCCGTGAAGATAAAGGTGGTGAACAAAGGGACCAGCCTGAGGAGAGACGTGCTTCTGGGTGAGCGGGTGGTGCTGCTCAGCGAGCTGCTGGCAGACCTTTAACGCTTTAACAGGGGCGCTCGTCGAAAGGCGTTGGAGTTTAAACATTGAGGACATGAAAAAAGAACGTTGCTTATGTTGTGACATTTGTCAAACGTTTTCAATGTCGCGTAGAAAATTAAAGTTCCAAAAATAAAGTTCTGTCAAGACTCCAGTTGAAAGCACGTAGCACCATGGGGCCGCCTTTTATTTCACCTTTTACCTTTTCACTACACGTCATATGTTCAATACCCGACAGGAATGCTGATCAAGCATGTTTGCTGTATTTTGCACGGTGTGTTATGTGATTTGTAGAAATATGAGCCCATCCCTCGGAGCGCAGTGCAGGTCAAACATATGCACCAGCGCTGCTCCTCAGTGACTGAACAGTGGAGCCGTTGTACTCGTTACTGTACTTCTCCTGTACTAGTGCGTATTTCATTCTCCGGTGAGCAGAGTGATGTGACTCAGTATCAAATCAGGTGTGATGCAACGACTGTCTTGTTTAATCTGAAGTTGTATTTTTGTATTAAAGCAGGTTTGTTTTTTTGCACGTTCTGGTATATTAAACCCCTCATGTGCGTACTTTGAAAGACTTTATATATTTGAGAATTAGAGCTAAATTGTAACGTTAATAAGACTGTTGTCATGTGTAATTTTATGCCTTTGAACCGATGAATAAAAGCACTAAACGCTCACCGAGGCTTTCGTCACCTTGCGGCTTTGTCTTATAATAAATCCTCAGGATCCAGAGCAAGCCAGAGGAAAATATTACTAACCCTCCACAGCTCCCTGAAACAAGTCAGAGGCCGGGTCCTCTGAGACGCACACCGGCTGGGCGTCATTTGTAAGCCTTTTAATCTCGAATCTCTGCACACAATATTGTCTCTGCCTGGAGCTCAACTCCCTGTTTAATTTTGAAGCATGCTTTGCACTCAGGTGCTCCCCCTGTGAGTTTCAAATTGAATGGCAGGAGGCTTAATAACCTCCTGCCATTCAATTTGAAAGGCTTAATAACCTCCTGACATCAAATGTTGGCATGCACGCACCGCTTCCTGCACTGGATATATTTGTGGGTCATATCTTGATTTATATGTTCAGTATTTGGATTTATAAATGGAAATGCATTTGTGTTGAGGGAGTTAAAGATGCACCAGTATGGTCCACGATGACGCATCTCGCAGACGCGCAGGGATGGTCCCACTGGGAATTAAAGCGCACGACTGAGGAGTGGATCTTATACCCCCTCTAGTGGTCGGTTAGAGGAATGGCACGTCACCCGTCCTGAGCTCCTTGAGGATCTTTTGGCTTTTTTCCCCCCATGTATGCTGTCAGCAACGTTCCCTCCAAGGTACGCTCTTGCGTAATTACGCACAGCTGATACGGTCTTCGCGCAGCGAAAATTGCCTTCGCAAGCAAATGCTATCAAGACTATGTAATGTATGTGAATTCCTACCGTTCAATGTTCCTTGAATGCACCACAACAGGAGTGGTTGAAGGCGCATGCGTGAGACGGGAGACCCGTCGTGTGATAGAAGACATTACAGACTATATTACCCACAATGCCTCGCTGGAATCGTAACCACAGGCCCGTCAAACAAAACAAACGCCATCTTGGCAGCGCCCTCAAAATGGCAGAGAGATGCTCGCTCGAATCAGAGTCCAAACTGAAAGACTCCGGTTCTGTGGTTCCTGAAAGCAGACCCGACAGGATTTTTTTCACGAATCGCGGGAGACCAGAGGCTGTAAAATGGACGTAACCGCGGCGGTTTTCAACGCGGCCAGAGATGGTAAGCTGAAACTTATCCAGAAGTTGCTGAGCCACAAAACTCTCTTAGAACTCGAGGCTTTAGCGGAGGATAGGATCGAGGGGGGCACTGCTCTGCTCATAGCCTCCCGGTACGGGCATTTAGAGGTGGTGGACTACTTCCTGGAACACTGTAAAGCGAATGTCGAACTCGGAGGGGCGGTCAACTTCGACGGCGAGACCATCGAGGGGGCTCCGCCGCTGTGGGCTGCGTCGGCGGCCGGTCACCTCCCCGTGGTGAAGACGCTCCTCAGACACGGCGCCTCCGTCAACAAGGCGACGCTCACGAACTCGACGCCGCTCCGGGCCGCCTGCTTCGACGGCCACCTGGAGATCGTCCGCTACCTGGTGGAGCACCGAGCCGACATGGAGGTGGCGAACCGCCACGGCCACACCTGCCTCATGATCTCCTGTTACAAGGGCCACAAGGAGATCGCCAAGTTCCTGCTGGATCGCGGCGCCGACGTCAACCGCAAGAGCGTGAAAGGGAACACGGCCCTGCACGACTGCGCCGAGTCGGGCAGCCTGGACATCATGAAGATGCTGCTGAAGTGCAACGCGCTCATGGAGAGAGACGGGTACGGGATGACCCCGCTGCTGGCCGCGAGTGTGACCGGCCACACCAACATCGTGGAGTACCTGGCCCACCAGCCCCGCAACTCCAGGGAGGAGCGGGTTGACGCGCTGGAACTCCTCGGGGCGACTTTTGTGGACAAAAAGCGGGACCTGCTGGGGGCGATGAGGTACTGGAGACGGGCGATGGAGCTGAGGCAGCCGGCGGCCAAAGCTGGGTCCCTGGCCAAGCCTCCGCCTGGCCCCCCCGTCCGGGCTTACGGCTGTGCACAGGAGGTGAACACGTCGGAGGAGCTGGAAGGACTGATCACAGACCCGGATGAAATGAGGATGCAGGCCTTGTTGGTTCGCGAGCGCATCCTGGGGCCGTCCCACCCGGACACTTCCTATTACATCCGCTACAGGGGGGCTGTGTACGCCGACTCGGGCAATTTTGAACGCTGCATCAGCCTGTGGAAATACGCGTTAGAAATGCAGCAGAGCAACCTGGACCCCCTCAGTCCCATGACGGCCTCCAGTTTCCTCTCCTTCGCCGAGCTCTTCTCTTTCGTCCTTCAGGACCGGGCCAAGGGCACCCTGTCGACGCGCGTCGCCTTCCACGATTTGATGACGGTACTCGCGAAGAGCGTGAGAGAGGTGGAGCGAGCGGTGGCGCAGCGGGACAGCGTGCCAGAGGCCCCGCAGTTCACCAAAGCCCTGTCCATCATCCTGCACCTCATCTTCCTCCTGGAGAAGCTGGAGTGCACCCCCGAGCAGGAGCATCAGAAGAAGCACACGGTGTACCGTCTGCTGAAGCTGAATCCCCGAGGTCGCGGCGGCTTCACCCCGCTCCACATGGCCGTAGACAAGGACACGACGTCCGTGGGCCGCTACCCCGTCGGCCGCTTCCCCTCCCCGGCGGTGGCGGCGACGCTGCTGGAGTGCGGCGCCGACGTGGATTCACGCGACTGTGAGAACAACACGCCGCTGCACGTCGCCGCCAACAACGGCTCCCCGGAGATCATGGTGCTGCTCATGAAGGCCGGCGCTCATTTCGATGCTAAAAACGCTCCGAGGAAAACGGCCTACGAGCTGTTGGACGAGCGGAGCGGCGGGCACCAGGCCTTCTACCCCCTGAGCTACGTCAGCCTTCAGTGCCTGGCGGCGCGGGTCATTGAGAAGCACAGACTGCCCTACAGGGGACTCGTCTCTGAGGAAATGGAGGCTTTCATTGAGCTGCACTGACTTCTTCTGCCCCCCCCTTCTGAGGCATCGCTGCACTACAAATCCCATCAGCCCCCCAGTACCTCAGCACGGCCTCCTTCATCTTCATCTTCAGCTCTGCTCCTACAAATCACAGCAATAACCACCGAGCCTCTGGGCGTCGGCCTTTAACCTTTAACTGGGATGACTATGTTAACTTCAACTTTTAAAATGATTGTTGGGTTCTACTGCTGCTCATAGCCGGATGAACAGCAGTAGAACCCCCCCCCCCCCCCCCAATATAACTGAGACCCATGGGGTGATGTGCTGAGGTGTGTTTGGTGGTGGATGACCGTACGAATTTAAACAGTGAGTTTAAGTATTATTATTATTGAGCCAGATAACACGCATGAAGGCGTTTCGCTTATTCATTCAGGAATTACACGTCTGAACAGTCGGAACCGCTCGAGTTCGGTCCGCTGGAGCGTCACGCCGGGCGTCTGCTGTGTCACATTCATACGGGAAGGTGTTGAATTTTCGTGCCAATTGTCATTTGTGCTCCGTTAAGGACTGGAAAGTGGTTGCAAAATGAAAAACTGAATTGTCTTTTTGTATTTTGTATTCATGAGTATTGAAGTCATAACCTGAAGGTAAGACATGACTTGTTGACGTCTGGTACTGTGACATAATGACTTTTATGAGAAGTAAGACCAGTGGGTTCGGTTCAACTTTGTTGTCATTACACATGTACAAATACAAGGTAACAAAATGCAGTACTCCAATTATAGCCTATGCAGTTTGATATTGATACATTTTACACGATAATGACTCGACTTTAACCCGTGGCTGCTTCATAGACCCAGAACACGGCTCTCTTGTCGGCTTTATCAAAGTTTCTGCTTGCGTGAGAATGAACTGTTTCAAACTAGAGCTTTAGGATTGTGTAGGAGTGTCTACGTCGCCGTAGCAACGGCAGAAACAGGACAATTTGCTCTTGTTACCTCTTGTTTGTTTCTTCAGAAAAGACAGTCTGAGACTAAAGTGTTGACACTGCTTCTGAGTACATTTTCCCTGTGACCCTATAGATGCAGCCCCCCCCCCCCCCCCCCCCGAACTGGAACAGATGCTCCATTCCTGCATATTAGTCTTACTTTTAATGGCCCTTCTTTTGTTTACACTGCGTCATCGTAAATGTTTTATTGGACTGTCTGTGCAAAGCGCCGGCGAGTTGGAGGCACACCAAGATGCTCTGAATCCAGACCAGACAGCTTGCGTTCAGACTATAAAAGCCTTTCTCTTTCTCATCTAACTTGTTTAACTGATGATGACTTGAGGATAAAAGTGTGTTGGTGATACTTGAATAAAATTCAGTGTCACAACTGAGCCTGTTTGGGATAATCTGACTCTTCTGTTTGTGTCTTCTCTAAATGTGGATTATCTTTGAAACTGTATCAGAAGAGTCAAATTTAACTCTCCTTCTGTCCTCTGATTGGCTCTCGGTCACAGCGTTTGCAAAGCCTTGCGATCCCTGCAGCAGCTTCACGAAATGATCTGGAAAAGCACAATGTTATATCGTCAGATTATTAAAAGAGGATCAATGCCCACTTAATTCAGATCTTTACACCAAACTCGGGCTTCCCACTGCTCTGCTCACATGAGGTCGTAACAGAAACGTGATCTTTCCCAGTCCTGCACTCTTAAAATATAAATAGGGTGCAATTAACGTCACTGCTGCGGGGCAGCGGTAGAGACGGGGCACTTACCCTGCTAATTTTAGGGCTCTTTTGCCTAGCTTCAACTCTAAAAATGGATTAGGGTGACCGACTGACAACAGAGGCTATTATTGTGACAGGAAACAAATGGATCACTTCATTAAAATGACGAGGCGTATCCTAAATACTATTTAAACATTTCGGTATGATGTTGGCATAGAGGCGCCAAATCGCTGAAACGCCATGGAGCCGTGTTATAAAACGCGATATGGATCAAGAGCTCCTTGATATCTGACCTTATTGTGTCTGTAGGAGTGAAATCCTGGCCAATGACTCTTTAAGGCTCAAGACAGCCACTGTTCTGCAAGTTGGGACAAGCAAAGAGAGAAAGGGGGGCCATCAATTGGAAGTAGACCCCCCCCCCCCCCCCCCCATTATGTAAATATATCTTTGTGGCAATTGCAACTTATTTTGAGTGTGAAATGTTGTTATACGGCATTACCTTTTTGTTTTAACGCTTCCAAAATCAAGGAAAAACATCAAAAAACAAGTTTCCACTAGAGGTCACTAGTAACAAAGAAAATCAAGCGGAGTTAGGCTTCCCCCCCCTCCCAAGACCACGTGAGAGACTCTTGAACTGTAGTTTCCAATTACCATCAGAAGTGGTGGCAGTCGGTTAATTTCCCTGTCCAGCAGTCTTTGTGTCAGAGAGCAAGAAAGAGAGGATGAGCTGTGGAGAACGACTCTTCCCACGGATGAACATGCCAGTGAGAGGGAATGAGCAGAACGCCGGGCCGGCAGAGTTGCTGACGCCGGGCCTGTTAGAAGAGCATCTAATGAGAGTCCAGCGAAGACGCCGGTCGAAGACCTCCTTACATAAAGCCCTGAAGCGTCACGCCGTCCTCCAACACCTTCAGATCTGCCCTAAATAACAAAGGCGTGTGTTAGACTCCTCAGAGGTGAATCACCCTGCTAAATCAGGGTCTTCTTTTTAAGTCACCGTAGAAGATTAATTTATAGCATCTGACTCTATTATTATTGTTATTATGCTATATTTATTAACAGTAAAATTATCTATTATATCATAATTTAGGTTTGTTATAATTGGTCTCAAGGTGCTTATCTTCATTCTAGCCCCTGGGGACCATGCACGGTGGAAAAATCAGCCGGGTAGGTGATTGGGGTAATACGAGGGGATGTGGGATTCGGTTGCTATTGGAGATCATGCCTGCATCACGTCATGTGCATTTTTTTTGGGGGGGGGCACCTTTGGTGTGTGTGTGTGCTTGAGGGAGAGAGAGGGAGCGGAGAGCGAGGGGGAGGGAGAGGAGAGGAGAGGAGAGGACAGAGAAAGAGGAGGGCATTAAGGAGGAAGGCAAGGGGGTATCAATGACATCAACCCGCGGTATCTGAGGCCCGAACAGCGATGCTCTCCCGACAACGCGGCTGAGGAGCAGCCGGACCCGCCGCGTTAACGACAGGCAGGGCGGCGGAGGCGCGCCGGCGATGCGCGCAGGCATCCCCGCTGAAGGCGGACCTTTCTCTGGATTACATCCATCCCGTCGCTTCCAGCCGCGGATCCACATGAGTCTCCCAGACGGAGCACTCCCCACCGAGGTAAGCAGCATCCCACGTCCCACCCAGACCGGCTTATGGGGCGGGGGGGCTAATGAAATCTCCCCTTTTGCCGGGATGACATTTCAGTGTCCAGCTCCGCTTGCGTCTTTCACATCAGCGCCACTTGAGACGTTCTGAAATCAAACCTCGGAGCTGTGTCGACCAGCCGGGTTGGCAACAGCGCTGTGAGTTTGCGTCCCCCCCCCCCCCCTCACCGGAGACCGGGGCAGACTGGCAGAGCCTTTGTTCCTCATTCACGCTTATTTAGAGTAAATCTTTCCGACTGCGCTCAAACGCGCCCTCCAGGTGCGACGTTAAAACGTGTTTTTTTTAGAGTGAAAGAAAAGAAAGCGCAGGCAATGATGGATAAAAACGGCAGCAGGCTCCTCTGCGTCCTTTACGCCCCCCCCCCCCAAAGGGCTTTTTTAAAAGACTCTCATTTGACTGATATTTAATTCAGCAATGTCCCACTAAAGATGTAAAAATCCATTCTGATTGGGCCATAAATGCCACTTTGAAGGGGCTCTCGGGCTTTTATCTGCACCATTCCACTCATATTAATATGCCATTATAGTTAATATGCAAGACACGTGACCAAGCGGATGGTTTTATTCAGTACTCGACTGTTTTCAAGACAATAGATCTGCTCCTGCCAGCCAGTCTGCAGCTTTCTAGAATCGTGCACAGCGGGGTCTGTTGTTACGCAGCCCAGAGTGCCGTTTAATGATACGTCGATTCATACTGACACGTTTTCCGAGGGCTATTGCCTGCGTGCTCGTGGTTTAATCGTGTGCGCTCCTCCAAATGCCTGTTCCTGTAAACTGGAGAAGAGGAGAAACAAAACGCACTCATTGTGGCGAATCTGAGGGAGGTGTTCTGCCTCGCTCACAGATGGGAGATTTCCCCCCTGGGGTGCCGTACGTTTGCTGGTTATTGTTCCCGACCATTTCCACTCGCCTAATTGTTTTAATCATGAATTTGTACGCTTTAGTTCATCCGCAGATTGTTTTCCCCTTCACGGTTTTGGAAAAATAATCACCCCCCACTCCCTCACTGGAAGTAAAACAAAGGCCACTTATTATTATTGTTGTTGTTGTTGTTGTTTTACTGACAGGGAAAAGACATTAAGCCGAAGAACGCCTCCTGTCTCGGATCAAAGCTGCTCCGGCCCCTCAGGTATTCATCCAGGCTCTGTTCTCCTGACATCTCTCTGATGGCGTGCGCTCCTTTAAATAGAGCTCCAGAGTTCAGCCATAGACCTCAGTGGTTTCCAAGCAGACACCAAGCCCAAGATCCATCGACATTTGTGCATGCCAGATGGCGTGCGCTCCCAGTAGCGGCTTCGGTTCCGTGTCAAAGGCCCGATTGAAGCCTGGCTCCCAGATCCAGCCCTGCCCTAACGCCTCCCTTGCGTTGCACGTCGTGCACACGCATAAAGCTCCATCATCTCCTCGAGGACATCAAGGCATGCAAAGCGCTGCTGCTGGGGAGCGCGGCCACCTGTGTGACAAGCAGGCAGCGTCTTCGTTGTTGTCGAGGCATTGATGTTAATTGACCTTTTCAAACCTCTTCTGAATAGCGAGTGCTTCAGCTCTTCTTTTCCGCTCGTTTATTCCGGGGGCTGTTAAAAGCAAAGCGTGCGGCATGCAAAACGAACCCGGGCAGGGCAGGTCGGAACGACCTATATGATTCGAACGATATAAATCTTTTTGATTCATGCAAATGTGGTTCAAATCACTTAAGCTGATGTCAAATCAATTCAATTTGAGGAAAGAGGAAGAGCAGCAGAGGAGCCAGGATGTCCGATGGCAGCGTAAACGTCTCGCGTCTGTCTGAAGGCCAGTAAATCTTAGCTCACTTTGGATGGGATCATGTTAGACGTGTGGATGGTGCGGTTCCATGCGGTTCTATGTTTATTTCTAGACATATTATAGGAAGCATTTCTGCCTTTGTTCTACGTCTGTGACGATTTGTATCTCTTGTAAGTGTGGAGCAGAACGATGGGCTTTACATCCCTCGAGTTTATTGAATGGCGTAGAATAATATGAATGATAAACGAGTTAGAAACATTCCGCCGCATTGATTTCGGCCCTGATATCTGCGATCGACAGCAAACTGTCGCATTTTTTTAGAACTGGAATTGCGCTGCAATTAATCACCACCACCTAACGATCAGGTCCTCCGTAAATAATGGCTGTTTGCATCATCAAGTATCCCTCATGAATGCCTGAAACCAAAACAACTTCCATCTACAACTTCCTTCCTGCTGAAAAGCAGATGATGGATAACGATGATGTGGATGGCAGAGCTCGCTATGAAAATCATGGAAGAGATCCGACCCGATTATAAACGGACATGCTTTGGACAAGCTAGTAACCCCACCTGCTAGTCTCATTGTGACTGTGATTTCCTCATTAGCTGTAGGTGAGCAGGGTTATAGGTTATAGAACGGTTATTAACATTATGCTGAAATGAAACACTTGACCTGAGAGGAACTCTGTTCCGTCCTTGTCCAAACTCGCCTCTGTCTGTCGCCGAGCTCCTCTGTAGGGAGGAAGAGCAGTCATTACCCCGTTCTCAACCATTTACAGTCGTGTATGTGTGTGTGTGTGTGTGTGTGTGTGAGTGAGAGAGGTTGTGACTTGACTGATGTCCTTCTCCAGATGAATCAGAGATTCTGATGTGTCAGCAGGTATGAATAATGCGCACTCCTTCACAACCTCTCTTCTCTTCATCCCTTCATCTTGTCTTCAGTCGTTCGCCTCTCTTTTCATCACAGCTGCCATATCTGAAGACATCTTTGCCGGCCTCTTCTCCCCCCCCCCCCCCCCCCACACTTCGTCTCCTCCCTCGTGCAAAAGAGGGCATCACTCCCCCCCCCCCCCCCCCCCCCCCTCGCCGCCGTCTCGCTGTCCTCTGGCCAACCCTCCTCTCAACTCATCCTTAATTTCATCACATGAAGTTTTGCAAAGTTGCCTTTGCGGCTCTTTCTGCATTCCTGCTGATTCTTTGAGCTGGAAATGGCTAAATGTGTACAGTTCATTATCCAGTCACGGAAGCAGGGGGGGGGGCAGCCATTGGCTCGGCTTGACAGTGACATCCCTGACTGACAACATGGCTGACTAAGCAAGGGGGCAAACTGCCTAATCAGAGGCCGGAGGAAAAAGAGCGCACCAACCGCTTTGTAGTCGACAGTAAAGAAGCGACCAATGTTCAAACGGCAGAATTGGATCTGTGATCCAGACCACTGAGGATGCTTATACTTTCATATCTCTATGCGAACAAATACAAATCAAGTCAACTATTGGATAGTTGGCCTTGGAATTCAGAAGATATTCAGGGTCACCACAGGATGCACCTCGGCTATAATCTACGTTTTCTTCTATAATCAGTGAAAAAGTGAAATATTTAATGAAATAGCATTTTAATAGAGACGTTCTTTTATCATTACCCCCCGTTCTCATAAGTCAAGCTGCACTTTGTGCTAAGTGCCAACAGGCAAACGTTAACAAGCTTTCATGCTAATCCAAGCTGCTTAACATCAGCTTGTTAGCTCTGTTATTGTGGCCGTGCTAAGGTTGCCCTCGCTCTCATGGCACCGCTGTGCAGCCTGACTGAGCTGCTTGCATGGACGCAGACTCTTATCATGTTTAAAAATGTATTTTTCTGGCAATGCAATGAACCTTTTTGATTTCCTGCTGTGTGGCTTTGGCACCTGATCCAGCCCGAGGGCCACAAATCCAACTTTATTGCACCAGGGAAATGGCTCTGCTCTATACTAAAATACTTTTACAATGCAGGATGGAAATATTAAGACGCACAGAGAGGAAGATTAAAAGCGACAAAAATCCGACCCTCTGCAGGATTGTCCCGGGGCCGGGGTGGGGACTTGGTGGCATTTCCTGATTTGAGGCAAGTCTATTACCCTTGACAAGCATTACGTCTCCTCACTTACCGAGAGACACACACTCTCTGCTTCTGATTCCGGCAGTGAGACGGAGGACAAATGTGGGGTTTCTGCACCATTACTCCGGTTTTCAATTCTATTCAGAACTTTATCGTCCCTCAAGGAGAAATTCATTTGGCGACACAAATCTCATCTCCATCAGGATGGCTGGTTAGCGACGGCGCTGCTGAGGCTGAGGATGCGGATGCTGGGCTTTTCATCCCCAGCGTCCGCATCGCAAATCTGGTTCTATTTGAATCCTCCATTATTTTCTTTAGTGGTGAATGTCACTAATGACCAAACGGAACGCTGCGTGAAATATCTGCCTCTGTCCCACAGATTATCTCGGTGTTGTTGCAAGAACAGCCGTGAGATAATGAGCTCTCCGCGGACGACGTATCACGTGACCGATTCAGACAGGCGACACCGTGGCAGCGCCGACACGCGCACACAGGAGAGGCGGATCGTCGGTACACATGCACGGCGCGTCTCCAGGAGACCGATCGCGCAGTGCAGATCGGTGCTGGTGAGGGGGGCGGAGCGTCGAAACCAGATGCGTTATCGATCAATAACAAAAAAGTCAGCATGAGGTTATTAGGAAACAGCTGTTATCATCCATAAATCGATTATAAAAGGGTCAGTGCGTGACGCGGCGCGCAGGTTTCGACAGAACGGCTGATGCTCTAGAATAGATTGATTGATATAGTATTTAAAGGAAGTATAGCCGTGCCCTGTGATTGGATCATTTACCAGAGCGCGCTGCTTTCACACGTCGCGGCTGTTTAATCATCAGGTCGAGCGTGCCGGTGCGTAATAGGTGGGCATCGGTATGGAGAGGCGGCCCTCCTGCTCGGGTAACAGGCAGTGCCGGCCTTAGATATGCTAATTAGACCGAGAGTTTGACAAGAACTCAACCATCATCCTGCGTAATGAGACTGTGTGTGTGTGTGTGAGAGAGAGGCTCCACACTTTCACCTTTCAGGTGAAGCTGACCACCATTAAACCGCATGACGTGTACATTGACCGGAGGGGGTTGAAAAAGGTTTATGAGCTTAAGTGTTTTTTTTATTTTTTAATTGACACAGCTCACGGAGGAGCAAGAAAAGTAATCCTTCAATTTATGTAAAAGCTTGAAAATGAAGCTGTGAGGTTTCCTCTCCTTCTGAGAATAAATGTAGGACATGAAAGCATTCAAGTGGTGAGCATGTGCGCAGCCCATACCGACTATATCCATATATTTTCAATTTAGGTAGGATTTTTTTTAATTTATTTTTTTGTGCGCAACATAGATTTTTGCTGCGCGAAGACCGTATCAGCTGTGCGTAATTACGCACGAGCGCACCTTAGAGGGAACATTGCCGGTGAGGTGCCTTTCTTTTTTTAGCACACACTAAAACATTTTTGCCAATTTTCACCAGAACATTTAGCCGAGTGGCTAAAAATAAACTTTAGCCACTCGGTTCTTCTTCTTCTTCGAGTCCGGCACAAGCCGCGTGGAAACAAGAGAAAATAACTTCATGGAATGATTTGCTGTAATTAAACCAACATTGTTTCACATAATATTCTAATAATGTGCTCTATTGATCAGATATGTGTTATTTACAACTTATAGAGGGGATGTGTTTGATTTACTCCGCTTCCCTGGAACGCCGTCCGTACAGCTGCTCACGTTCCCCCTCACACTTTCCACTGTCTCTTCTGTAATAATCCCTCCTGCATGTACTTTTACACCATTTGTAATACATTTCCTGCTTAGCGGGAGCCGCTCCATCTGTTGCTGGGTTTATCTGCGGCCCCTGCATCCATTTACTGGATGCCTCGCTCTGGATGCGTTTGCCTGTCTGACCTTGGAAGCCCTTTAAGATGCGTGGGAGTGTTTGTTGGGCTGCAGCAGCTTTGCTTTATCTCAGGCATGCCAGAAATTGAAGTGAACAGAGGCTTAAGTAAATGGCAAATATTTTTGGATCAGGCATGATGGCTTTAATGGTCAGAAATAATGGTCATACTGGTGGGTAATTCTCTTGCTATGCTGAGGCCGATTGCGAGGCTGTGGCGGCTGAAATGAAGGTCATTGAGGGGTAGAGTTGAGAACATTGTACAGTAGAAGTTTGTCATCCTGTCTCTAAATGCCTCATGCACATGTCCTCTGCCCCCCACGCCAGCGGCGAGTGATAAGTTCATTAAATTGTCGCCCCAAGCAAAAGCTCATGCGCCGAGGCAAAGAAAGCCAGAGAGAGGATGTAGGTGGAAATAGTTTTTACATTCTTTCTGTCACGATGTCAAGAAAATATATCTTTTATGATTTGGATGTTGTTAGTTTAGCGATCGATACAAATCCTACTTCACTTCTGAAAGCGGAAAATAAAAATCCATACTTCACCCTTTAATCCGGAGACAGAGAGCGCAAGACTGAACTATTCCAAACATGCGCGTGAAAACAGTATAAAACTTTGAGATGAAAATATGCATTTCATTTGAAACATCCTCTCCTGCATGCAATAGAGGTTTAATCAAAGCAAATGATTGTGCATGAAACGACAGAATTAAAAATCTCCAGCATACCCTCGGCTACGGTGCAGCCATGTTTCCTCTGTGTGCTTAGTTCCCATAATTAAACGGGTTTGGACGTGTGTGGGTCAACCAGAGGCCCGGTTCCATCGCCCTGCAGCACTTAACAGGACTGATGGAGGCTGAGGCGCCCGAGTCTCCACATTCATTGATATTCAGGGGAAAGAATCGCAGCCTATGAATGACAGGTGTGTTTTCTTGTTAGCGAGGAGCTTCAGTTTATCTCCACTGCTAAAAATGTAAGCAGGGCGGTGCAGCTCATGCCTGCAGTAAGCCGCGCTACATCCTGTGGCTCTGATCCTCGTCGTGTGTGTGTGTGTGTGTGAGAGTAATTGTGTTTCTGTAGGCTGTGTGTTCAGGAGAAGGGAAGTCTGAGAGACTGAATGCCAATCTCCGCCCATGATGCGTTGCCATCTGCCATGTTTCTGTGTATTGTATGTATGTGTGTGTGTGTCTGTCTGTGTGTGCCAATGTGTGTGTGTGTGTGTGTACGTGCCTTTGGGGTCAAACGTGAGCTATTATCTGCCCCAGCCTCTCCTAATAGTCATTCTCAACCATCAACTTTTCTCCTCAAGTCATGCATAATTCAATGCAAGTTTATTTTTCTGCTGGAAAAGGCTCAATGCAAACTCCGAGGCAGCCATTTATAACAATTACATCTTATATAATATTGTTATTCGTTAGTGAATATCTTTTCACCCGCCCTCCCTTTACATTTCAATTTAAATAGAAGAAAAATCTGATTTTATTCATCTGGAAAAAAAAAAAAAAAACGGTCACCAAAGTGTCCGTGGGGGGGGGCTTTTCTCCCAGCGCTGGATCGATCCGTGTTCGAGCTAAAAGAAGCTTTCCATCAGGCGCACCATCGCAGCCATGCAGCCCGGTCGCTGCAAGAAACAGATCTGCTCTTTCCTGTGCGCTCCTACCTCGTTGTCATGGAGACAGGCCTTGTGAGACCGTCGCAACCCACTTGTCGTGAAAGGCATCATGGGTAAAGGGGAGGGGGGATACGAGTTTAGGTGAGAAAAACAAAACATGTCTTCCTACAAAGCTCCCCCCCCCCCTCCCCGCCAGCGGCACAGGGGCGGCCTGGGCGCCACCCAAACAGTGTAATTTCATCAGCCTGCATGGAGCGCAATAACCGGTGTGCATTTCACCAGCAACGGTGTCGTTATCCATGTGCTGCTGCCCCGCAATAGATAGCACGTCTCCCCATCAATCACTCAGCCTGGCTGACCATCTGTGTTGTCATGCCGAAAAGGTAAGAAGGCCAAACCCTGCTGTGCCCCCCCCCCCCCGGATGCTGACGATCAGGCGGAGAAGGAGGCGGATTTAGAGCCTCGGCCTTAGTCAGGAGAATATTCATGCTCACACCTTTTAATTCAGCCGCCGTGGCAAGAACAGAACATCAGAGTCGCTGCATGTCTCGGGAGGATTGTGCACGTCGGATGTAGGCTAAGTAGACTCGCTCAGATCGGCCACGCCGGCCGCATCTCTTTGCCCCCCCCCCCCCCCCATCTACAGCTGCAGGATGCTCCCAAGTACTTTTATTCTAACTGTGTCAATAGACCAACAACAGCTGGAGCAGCTGGTGCAGGCCAGCTGGGGAGAGGAAGGGGATCTGGATACCAGTAAGGAGGTATAGAAAGACAAGCGGATGAATGATAGGGTGTCACGGAAGAGCGGGTGCCAAGAGGGGAAGGGGTTAATGAGGGGGGCGAGGAGACATCGGGAACGCGGGGAGTGGGATGCAGAAACGATGATGATTAGGGAGAGGAGCTCTAGTGGAGGAAGCGCAGAGGAGGCGTCATCAGTCGGTGAAAGGTGGCGGATAATGGGGTCATGGGGTCGTGACGTGGAAAGGTCCCGGAGGAAGGAGAGGAATGAGCGCCTAATGCTTGGGGGGGGGGGGCTCAGGTGCCGGTCCACGTGGAGCAGCGCTCCTATATAGTTCAATTAACGCTGGCAAATTGAGTTTCCGTAAGAGTAGAATTTACTTAACGGCGCTGGCGACGGCGCTCGAACGAGCCTTAATCTGATTTCTCTTATCGCATCGTTCAATTGAAAAGGGGACGCTGAAAGCTTTTCTATTCCGCGTCCATTACGCGGCGTCAGATAAGAGCGGGGCAAAGCGGCGTTAGAAGGAGAAGAAGAAGAGAGACAGAGCCCGCGTCAGATGGGCGGCCATGTTTTCAGAAGGGTTCTGTTTAGGGCGGGGCTGGACTGGGCAGACGGCGACGCGTTTCAGCAGGTCAATGCGTGGCTGCAGGAGTCCGACGACTGAACTCAGCAGAAATGTCTGTTTAATTTCGTAAAGTCCCCCCAAAATACAAATGATCTCGGCCTGTGTGTGCCCCCCCCCCCCTCGAGCAAACACGATATCCTGTCCCGCTACTTAAAGGTTCATGCGCATGTGCTTGATATATGACAGCTCCACAAAGACTCATTTAGCCTCCCCACCTGCGTTCTGACATGTCAGGCCGGGGGGGGGGGGTTATTGACTCCCCAGACAAGGAGCTTCTGCACAGCCCGTCTCATTCTCTGTGAGCAGACAGAGCTGAATTATGTCCAGACGTCCAGATGTGCGTTTTGCACGAGGAAGGAGGGCAAACAACCCCCCCCACTCCCGTCCCTCATGGCGAGACATTTACAAGCTGGCGGGGGCGTTTAGTAAAGCTGTTGTGTTTCTCACAGTCTTGAATTTAGCTTCATTCCAACTGACCCTCCAATCCTCTTTGTTTAAGTGTTTTCCATTACTAGCGACACACTCCGGGCGTGTTATTGCATCAGAGGGAATTAGGCCAAGGGTGGAGTGAAATGAAATTCTTAAGATGAAAGAAAGAAAAAAAAATGAAGAGTTACAGTGCAGCCGATCAGCGCGTCTCATTTCATGCCTCAATGGAAAAGGAGACTAATCAATACAGCGTCGCTCACCCAAAACGACTTCGGGTAGTTTCTCGTCTCGGCCGTTGAGCGGCGGCTCTATTAGTCTGGAATTAGTTCAGTTAGGATCAGATTTAATCCCTCATCAGCGTGAATCCATCTGTACTTTTCTTCATGAGGATGAGGATGCTCTCTCTCTCTGTGTGTGTGTGTGTGTGTGTGCGTGTGAAGTGCTGCACGGCGTCCTCCAGTCGTTGCGTGCTGACATTTCTAAATGCAGACGGATGAATCACAGGTTGAGGGGCTGCGCCTTTCATCCGACTCAGCTGACCTTCATCTTTTTGTGTGTCTGCAGTGCGCCCACCCCCGTTGAGTGAAGCCCAGCAGCTCCAATCTCAGCCGTCTCCAACCCAGCCCAGGCTGGTGCCATGCCTCTGCCCATGAGCACAGCTGGAGTCCAAGCCCGGTCCGGAGGGAGGCCTCTCCTGGGGCTCCGCCTCAGCTGCTCCACCCTTTGTCTGCTGCTGCCCATGATTGCCATAGTAACCAGTCCTCTGAGCAGCGTGCATGGAGCACACGGTATGATCCATCCATCCACCATGGAACAAGAACTTTAAATCTAACTTTAACATCTCAATAAAATAATAGCATATATTAAATAATGTGTGGCAGGAAACTTTTCACTGTTTTTTTCTCTAAGTTCATTTTGAGGTTTTCTACATTGGCTGGCTTCCAAACAAAAACAACACAAAATCCTAAAAAGCCCTCAGTAGCTGTTGTTGGTTGCCGCTGAATGACCTATTTTATGATATAAATAATTGTGAGGAATTATTTAAAATTCTGCTGTAAATTGAGTTTGTTATCAAGATAATTTGAGTATAATTCAAATGCAAGCCCTTCCTCTTAAATTACATCATTAATGTAAAAAAATAAGACGGTGCGATGGTGAAATGAAAAAGAAGATGAGATTTGTTTGTCGGCGCTGGGTCTGAACATTCCAAAGCCGTTTCTCAAACTGAATAAATTCATTCCAGATGTCATATTTTCCCATCCTTCTTTTCCCTTCTATGCAAAACACATTCGATATTTCCCTCCCTGAAATGATCTACATTGAACTTTCAAATGCTAAGAATATCAAAACCATGCATATGCAGTTAGGAGTGGTTCCTTTCAGGCGTGTTGCCTGTGTCAGAATTCCTCATCCTCGTTTGAGACGGGCCCATAAATCACAGGAAAACTTCCCTCGTCCTCTTTAGATCACAGAATTATTTTTTGTGACATGTTTTCTTTGAAATGCAAACAGTCTTGACAGCAAAGACACAAACAGGAGGGACACGCATTATTTAAAGTAGCTTAAATCTTGTCAGACCGCAGCTGGTTTACGGTTAATACCTCAGCTGTGATGTTTCTTTAAGGTATAAAGGTGGAGCAATATTTCACCGGGACTTACTTTCATTTCCCTCAGAACAACAAACCTATTTATTCAGTCTGATCTCGGCGTGACCTGAAGTGTCTCCTTTGTTCAAACTGGCATTGCTAACTATTCCTCACCGGGCCTGGTCTCAGACGACGATAACAGGCGAGGTGTTCATTAGCGGATGTCCAGGTTGAGCCGCCTGCAACAGAGTGAAGTTCATTATTCCTGCTCATTTTTCAGCGCAGTTTTCTCAAACCATCTGATTACGAAAATGTCATGTTTGGTGCAAATCCATCCAGAGCCGCTGCCTTGCGGGGGCTTTTCCCCTGGCTTTCAGTCGCGGCTTAAGCATCAACGCTGCCAGTGTGTGTGTAGGGGGGGTCAGTTTTGCACGAGGATTGGTGTTGAAGCATTTTTAAGAGAACACAGATTTGGACTCAACGCAAACGCTGCAAAAACCCATGTCGAGTCCCTGAGCACATAGAATTCACTCGTAATCCAGAAGATTGTCCTGATTGGTGACATTTTCGGACTTTTGACGGTCACATCTTCTCATTTTGGACGCGGGGTAAAAGGGCAATTTGCTCAGAGCTCTGTGCGTCCGACACGCAGGAAATATCCTGCTCTTATTGACTCCCCTGAACCAGTTCTTTTCCCATTATGGATTACCACAAGCCCCAAAATAAAATAGCTCTGTTTGTGACATTCACTGCGGGTCTTTCCGGGGTGCATCCGGAGCAGCCCTTTGACACGCTGTTATTCCAGGGGCTGTCGAGTCACTGCGCCGATGCTGGAAAGGCTTCTGCTCTTAGTCAGCGAAGCAAGCAGGAGTGGGAAGATGTGCAAACAGGCTTTACAGCAGCTGAACGGCGCGACAGTTTGGTTTGTTCTCGCTCTGTCTTTGGCGTAGAAGCGAATCAACACAGCAGGACCTCACCCACCCAGTCTCGGGGAGTGGGAGGAGGGATCCAGGTTGCTATGGTAAGGGTCATCCTGACTTCACCCTGATGGATTGCAGTGATTCTGTAGCTGAGGAGGAGTTGAGCCTGGCGCCATGGTAACAGGCCACAGGCCGATAACGCAGGCCGGGCACATGAAGTTGCCTGATTGATCTAACTCAGCCACTGTGGAAACATATTGGTTCACTTCTGTTGGCTCAATATCGTCCTCGGAAATTTGCTGTTGTTCTTCCGAAGCAGTGTTCGCTGCTGCGCTTCCGTTTCCCACATCGGATGCATCGTGGCAGCCCGAAAAAGAATTGCCCCCTGAGGCAAAAACTAATGTTGATATATTTCATTGTGTTGGTTAAGATCACCAGACGTGCGAGTGCAAATCCCTTATCATCGTTGGCGTGTGCAGGTTCCAGATGACATCGCTGCTATTAATACATTTAAACCAATTACATGCTGTGAATTTGCAGCCAACACTTCTCCTGCCTGTGAAGCATTCGTGTGCCATGACAGCCAGCGCTGCCGGCAGTGCGAGGATAGCTTGCACTGGGGGAAGCGGAGAGAGAGAGACAGAGAGTGGGAGGAAGATGTTTCTCTGAAGCCCAGCCCCATCTTTTATTTATGACCCACAGGAAGTCCTTCAGCGTGTCCTCTAGATGATACCCAGGAAGTAAGCACAAACGCGCCACCATCAGAGCTCAAGTCAGCCTGGCCAGTCACCGACAGCCAAATGGGGCGCGGTCAAGCTCGTTGCCGGGTCAATTCGGTCCTCGGTCATGTCGCGTTTTATGATTTAATGTATTGATCTGCTTTCATATTTCCAATAATCTCTCTCTACCTCGTGTGTTTCCCAGCTGCTCCGAAGTTCACCAAGACTCCGACGGATCAGATCGGCGTGTCGGGGGGCGTGGCGTCCTTCGTGTGCCAGGCCGCTGGCAATCCCAAACCGGTCGTGTACTGGAACAAGAAGGGCAAGAAGGTCAACTCCCAGCGTATCGAGGTGGTTGTCACAGTGCACAATGCGGAAGGCCTCCTGTAGCAGCATGAGAAACACCAAGGCAGTGTCTGCAGCAGCGACGTAGGGAAGCGTCAAAGAAAGCCGGGTGGCGTCGGTTAGACGGCCTTTCTAGATTAGATGCAGTTCACGATGTAAGATGCTGTTACTTTCTTTTGTGTGCCACATATAAACGTGCGTCTTGAAGGAATAGTGCAAGATTTTGTGACATTTTATGGCTTATTTATTTACCTGCAACCAGAACTACAAGTTGATTCGCGTGGTCCATCACCAAGATTAGCTCACCTACAACAACAGAATCCGCCCGCCAGCGTCTCCGGCTTTCAAATCGGCACATCCTGGATCGCCTGTTTAATCCGCACCAGACAGTGTCAGCCAAACAGATGGCGTTTTTTACTTGTAGTCCAGGTGCTGGAGCCGCTTTTGGCTGGGCGCAGTGATTTCCTGGAGTCTTTCTGTCACTCGTCTGTGAGATTAAACAAACAATAAATGTGTGATCCAGTGATCCTTAGATGTGTTGTCTCGCAGAGCGCTCTTCAGATTAGGAAGCGCATTTCCTAATATTACACTTTGTTTTTCAAAAGCGCACCAATGTCCTTTTGCTAAATCCTGTCGAGTAGATTTAATACTTTCGACTAAGTCGTTGCAATAAAGCGGCCCGGCGGTTAGTCGCAGGGTGTTTCCAGAGAGCCAACATTCAACTCCTCGTGCCGGCGAGTATCCTCACGCCAGAATCCCTGTGAGATCAGCTCGACCTCGTGGAAGACGGGGAAAGACGCATACAATATTACATTCTTACTGTTATTTAATCATGAGTATGTAAATGTCGGCTCTGCTCAGTCTGATGTGTCTTCCTCTTCTTCTTCTGTGGTTCTGTGGCCGCCCAGACCGTAGAGTTCGATGAGGGTGCGGGCGCCGTGCTGAGGATCCAACCGCTCCGAGCGCCCCGGGACGAGAACATCTACGAGTGTGTGGCGCGCAACAGCGAAGGAGAAGTATCTGTCACCGCCAAGCTGGCCATCATCCGGGGTAAGGCCTGCCCGCGTGCGTCCCTTCCCACCTTAGTGCTGCTTTTCTTTCACGTGCACACCTGATTTCAGCCGTCGCCCCGGCTCTCTACGAGCTGAGCCTGGCCACGCCCGGCCGCTCACAGAGGACTGCAGTCGAATGTTCTTTTTATAGTCCCTCTTGAGTGCAAGCGAGCGGGCTCCAGCGAAGCGTGGGGGCCTCTAGCGTGTTAGCGTCCAAGTTTGGTTACCGTGGTTCCTGGAGAGAGTGAGGGCATTAATCTGATGCGTGCTGCTCCCATAGAGGGAAACTTAGCTAATGCGGTATTCCAACATGTAATGAACTTAAGTTGCAGCATGTGGCTGCAAGCCTGAGGCCAGAGCACTGGCTATTCGCCCGGCACAGCAGGAACGGACCAAGAAAAAAGAGGACCGGCTGCTCTGGCTGTTTCTGCATGAAGAGAAATCAGGGGGATTAGGCCTCGGTTTGGCGGTCAAGCCTTTTCTGCTGGGGGGGGGGGGGGGCATTGGGGGAAGAGGGAGGAAGAGGAAGGTCGAGGAGACGAGAGACAGAGCGTTACACAACAGGATGGGGTGGAACAGTCGAGATGAAATGAGGTGTCGGAGGAGTGGTGGGGGGGCTGCAGGAGGAGGAGATGGATGAGGGTTGCGGAGTTGGCCGGGCTGTGTGGCAACCAGAAGGGTCGTAGCCCGGGGACTACACTCCTGTCCATCTGTTAGCCGGCCCACCGTCTCTCCAAACACAGCCCCCGATCTAAAGCACATTACCACATAAACTCCACCTCCAGGGCGACGTGTCCATGTGTTCCTCTTCCTGCTTGGGTAAACTAAACTCTGTGCCAGGACCTCCTCTGTCCATGCCCCGAATAGGATGAAGGAGCACAGCCATTGGAGCAGCATTTCACCCGTAGGCCCGGCGGGACTCTGAGCCGTGGGCGGCCGTGATGTTTTAGCTGGATGAACAATAGACAGCATTCATTTTGACAGCTGACAGATTTTTGTCCTGCAGCATTTGGTGTCCCTTTAATATATCTAGTATTATGTAATATGTGATTGTGGCAATTTGACAAAAATGAACATGTTAATTATGTGGGATTTAATATTATTTTTGATTAGATTTAGATTTATTTTGAGGGATTGAAGTTGTCCAAAATGTTCCTTATTTGGTCTTTCCTGCTTAGAAATTACTCTCAGATTAATCTCCTAAATTGCCTTAAAGACGTTGAATTATCCCGTCTTTACCCTTTCCCATTCACAAGGTGTCTAAACGCTACAGTTTTCAGCTTCTGCCTGGAAAGCTAACGCTCTGTTTGCCAAATTTTGGTGTCACTGAATGACTGACTCCAGACAAGCGTCTCTTTCGCCTCTTTACTGAGCAGGTGGGCGGTTTTTACTGAGATGGAGAGGTGTTGTCCTGCCTGCCCACGCCGAGTGGCTGAGGGACATCATGTCCTGTCTGAACCCCGAGAACATTCTGAGACAGCGACTCCAGCACAACCTTCAAAGTCGACCTTTAACTGACTGCTTCTGCATGGAGCTTCCTTTAGTTTCTATTCAGTTTAATCATTCTTATATTAAATGACCTCACGTTCCGTCTTGAAGGCATGACCGGCGTCCATCCATCCTATTTCTGCCATACTCCAGGGCTGAAACACTTTCTGTACTGTTAATGCTCGTTTGTGCCCGTGCAGGGGTCAATGGGGGCAACGTTTTGTGGGGTGCCAGGTTGTGTTAGCATCCTCAGTAGGCATCTCTGGATTATGCCTGTACAGATTACATAAATAAAGTGGTCTTCTGCTGAGTGTTCTGTAAATGGTATCTTCGCTCTGTCAAAATGCCAATAACAATGAGCCTCAGCAATGATCGGGCCCCAAAACAGTCAGAGGTTAGAATCGGAGTCGCCAAGTTTAGATCACTCCATCATTACAAATGGGAACACAACAGAGCGCCGTTACGATTGAGCTCTAATTGTATCGATATTTTCTTTTTACTGTGTAATCACCGAACTGTAGAGAAATAACAGGAAGTCTCGATATTGCCGGCGACTATTTATCGGTCTGCTTTCAAAGCCCTGATCCACGGGGGAGAAACATTCTGCATGATGGCGCGCGCCTTCCAAGGATGCTGCTAAATGCACGGAAAATGCGTTCGGGTCAGTATTTTCATCGGAGAAAAGGTCCACCAGCCACAGGAGTGGAAAGGAGGCTGTCCATTCTCGACCAAACCGCCGGACGGTCTCTTCGTCCCCTTGAGGCCTTTCATCTCGTCATTTTGCGTAATGGTGGGCCGATGCTGATGGCGGCGTTGTGCACGGGGAGGGGCTTGTGGCTGAACACAGGATGTGGGCTGCTGCTCCTCGGGCCACCTAATGGAGGGAGATGTGGTCAGGAGAGCACTCTTATTTTGCATTCATCGTCATCATCCCCCCCCCCCCCCCCCATCCCGTCACCTACTCCCCTTCCCACTTTTCCTGGCTCACTCTTTGACTCCGGCAGCCTCTCGTTTTAGCCCACAGCGATGTCTGTTTTTAATTTCTTCTCTCTTGTTTTATTCATTATTTCATTTTCTCCGCCATCCATTCTCCTTGACCCTCACTCACTCTCTCCAGCTTCTCTCTGGCTTTTGCATTTTCTCTGCTGCTGCTGCCGCTGCTGTCCTCACTTTCACCCCCCCCCCTCTCCAGCAGAACTCCTCTTTTATATTGCCGCTGCATTTGCGCCGTCCCGTTTTCAGCCGTGAATATCTGCAGCTCTGCACGCTTGAAAACCTCTGGTGGGCGAGAGTCGCGTGCACGCGGCTTTCTTTGTCGATGAGCGTGTGTGCATTTTTTCTGTGTGTGCGGCTGGTTTGTGCAACGTAATCCTGATTATGCTCACCTCCTAGTGTCCCATTTTAGAAGAAAGGGATGCGAGGGATGGGGGGGGGGGGGGATGTTCTGCCACCACGGCAAACACCCTTCAAATGAACAACAGAGTCAGATCAGTGATTCCCCTCAGGCGGATGCTGCATTGGCAGGCCGGCGGCTCAAGCATCATTCCGGTGTGGAAACAACGCAGAGCATCAACTCAGCCTGCATGAGGATTACACTCCATGAGTGGAGAGTCTGTCTCATCACTTTCATCTTTCATCACTTCATATATATCTCTTCACCCTTTCTTCCTTCCTTCTTGTATTTTTTTTCTTTGTCTTTTCTCCCAATGTGTTTGTGCGTAATGGGCCGGATCATGCAGGCGTGTGTGTTCAGATCTGTGATCTGGGGCACATGGTGGGTTTTTAGCGGGATTGATCTACGATGCTTAGTCTGATTCTCCATTGTATTGTGATTTATTATCATAAAGCCCCATTAGCATTTAAAGTGCTGCCGTTCAGCCCTCCTGCAGCCTCTGAAGACTGCTGAGCGCCGGCAGATTCATTCTGAATCGGGCTGCCTGAGATGGGCTTTTATTCGGGTTTCTTTCATGCACAGGTCCATTTCCCTCTGAAATGAACAGGAACATGATTGGGCAACCGGTTCCTTAACCGGGACAAAAGATCATTTTCCGTGAAGGGGGGGGGCAAGCTTCTGTGTGTGCATCTGCGTTTGGGGACACACAAAGACAGACAGGAAGAGAAAACCTGGACTCATGTTTGTTTGTTTGCATCAAATGCATTATGTGTTTGACTTATGTGTCTGGAAGTATCAGTGTTTGCAGTCGGACACACACACATTGCACGTTTGCCCAGATTCGTCTGGCTCCGCCGCCTGGTTTTGGGCACGCGGCCCGATCGCCCTTCTGCAAACACAACCAGGCCAAAAATTGCGCTTTCAGCCTCTTGATATGTACAAACACAAGCCTCCGGAGGACGATGCCGGTTGGTCCTGGCCGGTTTTCACGTTGTTGTCGAAGCGGACGTTGTTTATACACACGGCACATTTTTTCTATCCGTTTAACCAGGAGATTAAAAAATATAAAAATAAGCAGCGCTTTTGAACAGCAGTGTTTGTGTTTGATAAATGATTCATTTGGTAAAAAAGTGCCTGCAGTATCTATTTCAAGCAGATGCTGACTCATTCAGGAGCCGGGTTGAAAACCTGTGGCTCCGGTGAACTGGACCTCAGTGCCCAGCGGGCCCACGGCTATGTGCCGGCTTTCTCTGCTGCTTTATGTTCTATACCTAGAATGCTAGAATGCAGGATCGCTAGTTCCACGCGTCCGAGGTGTACCCCGCCTCTCGCCCATGAGTAGCAAGCTGGGACAGGCTCCAGCAACTCCCGTGAGCCGCAAAGTGGAAAGGCGGAGGGATGGATGGATGGATGGATGGGTGGAGGGATAGGTACACGATTAGAACGTCTGCCGACCGTCACTATGTTTGTTGTCGTAAATTCTTTGAACTGCCCTCTTGTGGGAGTATTGTGGATGTTGAAGTGTGTCTGAGTTGCGCTTTTCTCATGTAAATGATCCATTGATGATAAATTGATAATAATGACACTCAGCTGGGAGAAAGGCGGAAGGAACCACCTGAGCTGCGAGAGAGAATAACCTAACTGGAGCTAGCTACCTAGCGTAGAATTCTCGTTTCCTTCTCTGTTGAGTCGGATGAAGTTTCAGTATCTAGTATCTACAGCCCCGAGCGAGCTTCTCCTCCAATATTTTGGTTGCCATGGGGATGTGATAGCTCAACTCAGTGTCTGACTGCAACAACCCCAGAACCCTTTTGAGAAGTTTATGTATTTCCAAGTTGAAGCACTTCTGGCATACACACTGGAGCCATGGCTTTCTCTCTCTCTCCCTCCATTTCTCCTCCCTCTCTAATGAATCAATCCAAGGTCCACATGCACCCTTCATGTGCAGCGCTGATAAAGACCTGACTGAAATACTGAGCATGAAGTCCCACCAACGCGCATGCTGGCGCACACGCCCCGAGCATGCTGTGGCGGCGTGCTCTAATTAACAGGCAGGGAGTCCGTGTAGCTGGAGCCAGAGCGGTGATAAAAAAAAAAGACCGTCTGAATCCTCTCAGGAGGGGTGTGGTTGGGGGAGGGCATAGGGGGGGGAGCAGATGTAGGCCTATCATATTCCTCACCCCAGGGGAGATTGCCTCCTGACCTTCCCATCGATCGGCTCCTTGCCTTTCTTTTCTCGTTCTAGTTTTTCATCAATGGCCGTAGGCCGTAGCCCTAGCCTCCATTGAGGTGGATCATTAGTATTGATCAGGGAAGGAGGGTGGAGGCAGGGAGGCTCTCGCTCCCACACTGTCCTCCTCCTCCTCTGAGATTTTGTTCCCTTTCTCGTCTCTTGTGCCGTTTCTCCTCATCTTCCTCCGTCAGCTTGACATTCCCGTCTGACGCCATCGCTACAAAGCCGAGGAGGAGAGCCACGGATCCTGCCTCTGCTCGGAGACAGATGGTGCACGTCTGTCACGTGGTTAGGTAGCAGGGGGGCCCAGAGGAGGACCGAGACGTGGCAAAGCTCTGCATCTTGGACGGCTCTGGATTTGTCAGCGATGTCCGTTTCAGTGAAATCTGTTGATGTGACAATTGAGACGTTCCTGAGGCGTTGGTTTATTAGCTGACTATAGTTCCAGCTATGGAGGAGGTTCCTCTATGAATGTGTGAGAGCAACAGAGTCGGTAGAAGGTTAAGGAGAGGAGGGAGCGGGGAAGGCTTGCTGGAAGCTCGATTTCGTGTCTGGCCATCTGGACCGTTGCCACTGAGCTGTTTAATCCCATTCAGCAGAGAGAGAGTGTGTGTGTGAGGTGAGCGCTTGTTCACCTGGATGTGTGTGTGTGTGTGTGTGTGCAAGCGTCTGCATTATTCCCAACGCCCTGCAAATCTACCAGGATGCTAATAAGAATATAACTGTAAAAGAAGATATGTATGTGCACACACACATGCAGCGCACAGACACACACTTATCCACTGCCCCCCCCCCCAATGTAATCAGACGTTTCCAGACACATCCCAGCCCGGCCTCTCTAATCGTTGGTACATTTGAACAATTACTGCTAACAAGTCCTTATTACCCCCGGTGCCCTGCCTGTTTTCTTGATCCCAGCTTCTAATTGCTGCCGCTGTTTCTGAGCAGCGCTGCATAGTTATCAGGCAGGAATCATTAGCACCATAGAGCCACACCATGGAAACGCACACATCACCGCCCCTGCCACCAAACACCTGTGCTTCCAGGTTAGGAGTGTGTGTGTGTGTGTGTGCGCATTTAAACTCCTGCTGACAGGGCGGTATGTTTATGCCCCTGTGGAAACGCTCTGTCACGCACACTAAAAACCTTGCTGTGTTTCTGCTCGCCTACTAGATCACCTAATGAAAGCTAGCTGCAGGGGCAAACGGTCGTTAACGAGGGAGGGTACAGCGGCGCCGCTGTCCTCGCCAGTGTGTCTGCTTTCAAGGGTCTGCAGATGTCCATGTATCTTCTCATGGGTCGACCTCTAGCCCTGTTCCCTAGCAGGTCCATCCTCAGCATCCTTCTACCGATATAGTCCCTCGTGTCTCTCCTCTGGACATGTCCAAACCATCCAAGTCTGGCCTCTCTATCTCCAAAACGTCTAACATTCGCTGTCCAACTAATGGAGAGATATCCAGGAAATCCGGTCCAGATACACACCGTCCCCTTTAGACGATTTATTCTTACTTGTGTTTTCAATTAAAGTACATTTGACATGATTTATTAAAACACCATGTGGTATAATCCCTAAATTCTGATGACTCTCCTTTAATTTCACTCTTCCAGAGGACTTGCTGCCGTTTGGCTTCCCCAGTATAGACATGGGTCCCCAGCTGAAGGTAGTGGAACGAACGAGGACGGCCACCATGCTGTGCGCCGCCAGCGGCATCCCTGACCCAGAGATCTCCTGGTTCAAAGACTTCCTGCCCGTCGACCACAGCACCAGCCAGGGTCGCATCAAGCAGCTCCGATCGGGTGAGGAAGCTCCGCCGTTGCTTGACTTCATTTTTAAAAAATCGGTAAACAAGCACACATGGAGTGCATCTATAAACCAATATCGGTATCAGGTGAATTCCCTTCTGCTCTAGATTTAGCGATTATCGTGTTTTAATTAGGTTTGAGGGATTACGTGCTCCTCTCTGAGTTTATATGCATCCTTTGGGAGTGTAAAACCTTTTTAAAGACATAAAGGGATGATTGTGCCATCTTTAAGCCAAGAAAAAACAAAGCTCTTTTACTAACATTTGGGAGAAAAGATTATAAATAGATGACAAATTAGAGGAACAAATCTCCTCCGATGGTAGATAAATAAATAAATAAAAATACTGACTGTGCTTACACTTATCACAAATATTAGAAAATTGTAATGTCAATTTATCTGAAAACAATCTTAATTGTATTTTCTCAGATTTTCTCATCGAGAGATAAAGAGAGGATAATTTATTGATGTTTTCTTGGTGTTTAATATTTTCACAATATTCTGATATTGAAAGAAATGAGTGTGTGTCATCTGTGTCCTATATGTGCTTAGCTCATATTGTGATGATTTAATATAACCAGATTTTATCAGCTACGGCTCGCAAGGAATTGCGTTCTTATTTTATCAGAGAGGTTAGATGTCTGCATATTTGTTTGTAATGTAATTAAAGGAGGATAACCTTTGTGAGTGTGGATGTGCTGCTCGGCCAAGGTAGCGCTTGTGATGCTACGTTGTTTGGCTGGCGTTCCTGGAGGATAATGAAATGTAATCACGAACAGGTCAGCACGTCTTGACAAGTGGCTATGGATAAACAAAGACAAACACACACGTTTAAGCTGTTTTTGTACCATTTTACTCCTTAGATTAAAATAAACAAAAAAAAACCTTTTACATAAAGATTATATCCTGCATGCTGCCTAAACATGAAAATGAATCTGAATGCATACAATTCAAAGAAATTAAAACACTTTCATCAAAGTGCTCCAAAAGGTGGATGTTTTATCCCCCCAAAAATCTTATTTTTGTATTGTTAGGCCCATTTGAGCTTTAGCTTTTACATTTTCTGCTGTTTTTCACAACGACATGAATGGAGTGTTACCAGTAGTCTGTGTATCTGAGTCCCTGAACATACATTTTACAGTTTATATGTTTATACTCCTAGTACGTATGCTTACATCCGCATTACAGTGAACACTATTTACTTTTGAAGCTGCGTGCACGATTTAACCATCGATCGTCTCCTCCGTGGCTCGTCGTCGAGCCCCGTAGGTTTCTGATTCGCCATTACAGAGCATTAGAACACGTATCACATCAGTGCAACAGAAGCAAAACAAATTGCTCAGTGAGATTTGCCGTGGTTTAATAGGATTCCAAATCACCAAAAGCATCACAAAGCCACACAGCAAAATAAAAAAATGCACGGCGTAATGAAGCGAACGCTGCAGGGAAATGACTTGGAGGAAATCAATTACACCTGAGGTAGGCACAAAATAGCACCGAGATGCGTCATGGACGGAATGGTCCTTTAAGGTCTCTTTGATTGGGACGCCTTCCAAGTAATGCCTCTGATTTGGTGAATGGCTGCCAAACGCTGGCTGGAGCGCAGCCATGCATCTGTTTCGAGCTACAAACATTCTCACTTTTCTTTCTCTGTTGGCTCTTGGACATATTTTTTATGGCCCATATCAGTCAGGGTGAGAAATTGACATTGAGAGCAACAACACTCAAATCCCAGAAAGGATGACTTCCCAGCCCTCCGGTATCCATCCTGCGTGGCGTCCCCCCCCAGCGCAGGTTACCGTCCCTAAAGGTCGTCCTGAGCGGCACGGGTGCAAAGCTGAGACCTGCAGGCCCACACCGCTGGTTTCCCAGGGCGATGAACATATGGCACAGACAGAGCTGGACTTCACGTGACATCTGTATACCTCAACGAAGACATCCATCTCTTTTTCATGCCATCTGCTGCACCAGTGTAGACGCGTGTGAGGAGAACCGTGGCAGGCTATCTGTCCTTTGCTAACATTTGTGTTTGAGATTTGGGGTTTGGGGTTTGCGTAGATCCACAGCGGCCTTTCTGGAGCCACGCTCTGCCAGATGGCACGCAATATGGACCGCCGGGTTGAGCGCTGGGCATTTGGTGAACCTGCCACAGCTAAGACCCTTGCTCTGATCAGAGGTCACCATGGTAACAGTCATAGTTTGGGTCAGTTTGACATTTTGACTCTCGACTCAAATCTCAAATTTGTTTAAGCCTTTTTTTTCCGGTTCTGGATATTTATTGATTATATTTATTATTTATTGGATCCCCATTAGCTGTCAAGAACTGGCAGCTGCTCTTCCTTCCCAGTTGAATCTAGAGTCTCACCTTTTGGAGATTTGGAGTCCAGGTGATCTGTTTGACCCAAATATCCTGGCAGCGCTATCAGGTTAGCAGCATCTATTGTCATCCGATCTGATGAGTCTTTGCCCGGCAGACATAAAACACCATTCACAATTTCACAGCAGCTCAATTTACCAGAGCCACTTCTCATTCCGGGTCTGTCAGCAGCTTCAGCACCCCCCCCCCCCTCCCAGCTGTCATCCCCCACCTTCTCTTTTGGTGCCTTTCATCCCGCTGTCGTTCAGTTTTTCCAGGTCCCCAGTTTGTCCAGATATACAGTGGATATACACTGAGCATATGTAAGGTGATGACATGTTTTGCATAAAGGAAGATTTCAAACAGCGACTTCAAATAGGCACTGGTGGCTCACCCTACGAGCTGCTTCCAGCTGTCAGACGGGTTCTTGTTTGCAGAGCTCCACCTGTCCGGATCCATCTCCTCTACACTCCTGCTCTTGCTTCCCCTTCGTTTTCTGGGGAGGTACAGTAGCTCTGCCTTGCGGAGCAGATCATTTATTCCTGTTTATCTCCCAGCTCTGCCCCGTACCACGCGGAAATGAGAGAGGGAAAGATGGAGAGGAAGAGGAGGGCATCGGCTCTTTACTTTCATGTATCAGAGGCAGCAGCGAACGGATGGCAGCTCTAGCTGGCCGGGCCTCAGCTCGCCAAGCACAACCCTGAAGGGTGGCCGAGCAGTGAGAGCAGAACAAGTCCAACTCCTTCACCGCCGAACCTCCAGAAATGTGATTACAGGATTTATCTCACGATCAGGACAAAACGCCTTGTATGAATCCGTGGTGCTTTTTTTTTTCTTTACTCCAGTATCAGGTTGCATTCTTTCCTGGAGTGCAGAGCTACGCTAGCATTTCATTTCCTTCCTGTGATCTGTTTATCAATCAATTCGATTTACATGTCACCAGTACATCGATCAGATTACATTCTTTAAGAATCTTTTTTTTTTATGCCTCAAAAGCCCAAATGCAATCAGTTAACGGGGGTTAACAGATAATGTTCCATATGTAGCCGGCTGCCTACGGAGCTGATCCTGAAGATGAACTTCAGCACTGGACAGCTCCATTGGATGCCGGCTGCATTAGGAGCTAGGAAGTGAAGACAACAAGGCCTGTGATTGATTATGTCTGCATCACTAATGCATGAGGACACAGCATTTATCTCTCTATAAGATTTTCTGGTTGTCTAATAGTATAAAATTAAATAAAAGTTCTCCAGCATGACAAAAATATAATTAAATACTTTAACACATATCTCAGAGGTTTTAGATATACAGCGTAGACATTTGAAAGTTTTCATCCATGAGACTTCTGCACGACTATAAATGCATTATTGATATAATTTAGCTATATTTTCTGATTTAGTTTCATTTATATTTGAGTGAAATCCACGGTTTTGCGTTTCTTTCTCCGGCGTCGCATCAAAGTCGGTATGAAATAAATATGACAGAGCAGGCTGAAAGAGCGAAAATAAATAAATGAATAAAATGTGCTAGAACTGCAAAAAAAAAAAAAATACAAAATGTAAAAGAAGTAAGAATAGCTCCCTGTGGAACAAACGAGTGCCTGACAAGTGCTGCGTGTAATTATAGCACATTAAGGGAGACACTGTTTACCGCAGTGGGATCAGGGTTGGAGGATAAAAGCTGAGGGGGTAAAAGAAACAAGCAGCGGAGGTGAAGAAGAGCGTTGTCAGGTTGCTGTGGGGTAACGCCGTGGAGCCGCTGCCAGTTAGCGCTCAAGATAGAAACAGGCTTCATTCGTGGCAGCAGTGAGCTGCACTGACTTAGAAAGGCATCGACAACAAAAGGTTCCCCCCCCCGTCCCCCGTCGTGTCATCTAAGTATATAAAGCGCCATTGTGGGGTTTGTTTCTGCATTTTTAAACTTTTTTTGAAAGAAATGCGAGATCACCTCACATGTTTTGCCGTTTCTGTTCAGAAGAGAGGCGGGAAAACGAAAGGTTGTTCTCGAACGACACAACTGGCCGCGCAAACCTTAGCAAGGTGCTTTAACGGATGTGGAAGCCATTGAAGAGGGAGACACCCGAGGGTCGGAATGCAACCGGAGCAGACAAACATCGCTGGATGAGGATGCTGAACCAAGAGGAAGGACGCAGGAATATGTACTGAAAACTCGTCTCAACGCTTCTTCTTCTTCTTCTTCTCCTCTCTGTCTCGCAGGAGCGCTCCAGATTGAGAACAGCGAGGAAACGGACCAAGGGAAGTACGAGTGCGTGGCCACCAACTCTCAAGGTGTGCGCTACTCCTCCCCGGCCAACCTATACGTGCGAGGTAGGACCTGAACCCGGAACACGCTATTCACACGCACGCACAGAGACGCACACGCAGAAATCACCACAGTTAAGGTGCGCTTGGCCTCAAATAAAGCTATTTATTTCCCATAAACAAGTATTACTAACCCATCCATTGTCTACACTATATGTTGACTCTGTTGTTTGGTATTTGCTCACAACCATCCTTAACTAGTCCACCTTAAACCTTGGCGGAACGTCCCGGCGTTTGAATCCGGGACGGCACCTTGGTTTAACTGCATGGAATCGTCACTGATCTGTCTGTTAAATTGGTTTCTGTACACAGTCGCACAAAAGATGCACTAATTCGTTCTGAAACTGAATTGGATGGAATTGAAAGTTAATCAGGCTGACAATTTATTCATTGTGTTAAAGCATCATTTGAGCTGATTCTAGCTGCCGGACTGCAGCTCCAAGACCATGACCAATGTTCAAATTGATCAATTCTAGTGTCTGTTGTATCAGAGAAGTGTGTGTATGGCTGTCTGGAGGTAGAACGTGTGTGTGTGTGAGAGAGAGAGAGAGAGAGAGAGATGTGGGGGAGTGAATGGCTCTGCGCTGGCCGTTTTTATTCTCTCTGTGTTTCCCCGTTCTCTCTCCCCCACCCCCCCCACCCCTCACATCATTGTGTTCCGCATCAACCCCCTTCCATCCCTCAGAGCTTCGAGAAGGTTGGTGTGCTCTTTCTTTTCTTTTGTTACTCCTTTGTTTCAGAAAGCTTCACTTATTGAAACAGAGAGAAACAAAAAAAAACAACACAAAAGACTGAAGTAGATTTGAAGTGAAATGATTTTCTCTCCAAAATGAAGAGACTTGATTTCTCTAAAGCTGCTGCGATGATGATGATGATGATGATGATGATGATGAAGTGGTCTGCCTACGCAGCCAAGTGCATTGACTGCATTGTGAGGCCTTGTGTGCAGAACCTTTGGTATTGCCTTCGCACCCCCCCCCCCCCCTTCCCATCTCCCACATGATCAATGTTTTCTGCATGGTATGATCTTGTTGTCATGGAGACCCTGGAATTGGAAGATTAAAAAGAGGTGATGTTTGCATGGAAGGAGTGAGAAAGAGAATCGAGCACCACTTGCATGGCGCAGTCTGTGATCATGCCGATATGCTCCGATCGATGTTATTGGATTTGTTGTCTCGTCATGTCTTTCGCCCGTTTCTGTCTCATTGTGCGTGACGTTGTGTGTGTCCCCCCCCTCATTGTCATCTTCTCCAGTCCTGCACTTGTTGCACTGAGTGGAAAGTTTGCATTCGCGTTCATGCTTGCATTTGTGCTTCTGTTTTCAGTTAAGTGTGTCATTTAGGCCGGATACATCTCTTACTTTGCTCAATCCATGACTTAAACTGAAGAAGGTGAAACAACACAGTTAGGAATAACATGAATTTACACAACGGTGGGTGTGTTTTTTTGTAGTGTGCATGCCAGAGCAGTAGATGGCGGTGCAACCTTTTAAAACCAACACCACACAACAGCATCATAGTGGTGTCTGAAGGAAATTAGATTGGTCCGTAGCACAAATTAAACCTCCCCTACATTTATTAAACAGCTCAAGTCCGTTAATAAATACAGATTATACATCTCATGTGTGGGGATTGTTTCAAATTATAACACCATTATAATAGCTCCGCCTCCATCCTTTACAGCAGTGAAATTATATCCACATGTATTAATCAGTAAATCTACTCACGCCCAGCTTTTTTTATCTTTTTTTTTTTTACTATATGAAACCGTAATTTAAATCCCAACAAGAAATGGCTGCCTGCGGGGTTCTGCTAAAGTAAGAGAATAAAGAAACGAGTGTAAAAACAAATGCCCGTCTGGCAGATTTCTTGTCCTCCTGTGGTGAAAACAACCTCCTTGGTGGAAGCGGTAATTACAGAATATGGTGACACTCACAGAGACGAGTGCGGTCGAAAAGTCGTAAAGTCGCATAGGTCGTAAGTCAACGACCCCCTGTAAAGACTGAAGATCCTCGCTCTCCCTCAAAACTGTAGCAAACGGAGGGGAACCAGGCGGGCCGGGTCGATTAGCTTTAAGCTAGAAGCTCTGTGGGGGGTGTGAAGGATTATCTCTGGTTATGAGCTTGTATTATTGTGAAGAACTTGACTGTTTTTTAGTCTTTTATTTTTGTAACTCGGAATGTTTCGGATCATTTTGACTTGTGTCGGTCATCCAGTCGTTGTGACTTTTCTGTGTCTGTCTTGTGCATGGAGCTTTCATGGATGCCGTCTGTCAGCCTGTCTGTCTGTCTGTCTCCAGCATGCTCAGACCAGGAGACGCCTGCCCAATGATGTGTGTTTTCTAACAGATCTACCTGTTTTTTTTTTGTTGTTGTTGTTGTCTCTTGTCTGTATCCAATTCTGGGTATCCTCTGGCTTTTTTTTTTTTATTTTTTACAGCTGTTCCAAATGCTTTGTACTTAATCCGTTACCCGTGAACTAACGGCGACATCACAGCAACTTTGAAAAGAAAAAGAAAAATCATTTGTTGAAATCACACAAAAATGTTAACTTCTATCCGATTGCTTCTGGATTCTTGGCGTAGGGGGCGTGGCCCGTGAAGATTCCAAGTAATGATGTTACACATTCTACATTTCAAGCATAATTATTTATTGGTTTGTCCTTTATTTTATTTCATATGTTTATTTGACATAATTAATATTAGACTGACTGCTGTAACTTATTATTTATCATTATTTGAATCGGGTTTATCTCCAGTCTTTCTGAACAGAACCGGTTTCTGACTATGTTTCTGCTCTCTGTCTGCCTTCCCTTTCATGCTCTCCTTCCATGCGGAGACGTTTGACCATTTCTCTGTCTCTCTCTCTGTTTCCTGTCTTGTGGCCCGAGGGTATCCTCTTCTTCTCTCTTCCTCCTACATCCAATCTCTACTAGCTTTTTTCTTTACTTTTGAAGCACCTATACTCTCTGAATGGGCCTGGCTCTGTTATATAGCCGTGTTTTTAAATAGATCCATGTGTTTTCTTCTTCCTCGCTCCTCTTCTCTTCCCCATTTTCCCTCCTTCCCCAAAACCCTCTTTTAATCCGCTCTTTATCTCCGTTTCCCTGTCTTCCCCCCCTCCTCCTCTCCCTTCCTCCCCTTTTTCTCTTCCTCTTCCGCATTCTGTCTGCACCCTGATGTGTAGGAGCGACAGACACATGTACATAAGTTTATTGACTTATAAACATGCACATTCTACCTCACATACTTCTCTTTTTTTTTTTTTTTGCTCGCACTCGTTCTTTCCCGCTCTGCCTCTTTCATGCTGTCTTGGTGTTCTTTAATTACTGTGTCCGATGATCACTCTGTAAACACGTGAACGGGTCCGACCCTCGATCCACACCTGTCCACATCATCATTTGACGACACTGTATGAGTTCTGAATCTTATGTATTGTACAGTACTTTGTTGTACAATGTGGCTGTCCTTTGCTGCATTGCCTGTCATTGTCTGGAAGAGAAGCAGAGCTGCCTCTCTCTTTTTCTGCCTCTCTCTCTCTCTCTCTCTCTCACTTCCCCTATCCCTCTATCTGTCTTGTCTCGCTCCTCTCTGCCTCCCTTCAGTTCTCCGTTCTCTTCTTTGTGTTCCTTCACCATTTTTATCCCTCTTGAGTCGCCCAGGCATGCAAGTGACCTATGAGTTCAGTCTCTCGATGCATCTCTTCCTAATATAGTGAGGCGGGTATGTCAGATGCACTATTGGAAATAACTCCCCGCTATTGATCAGCATGCCCCCCCCCCCCCCACACACACACACACACACACCTCTCCAAAAAGAGTTGCAGAAGGACCTCAAGGCACGGCACAATTACGTGAACTAGTTAAACGCGTTTGATGGGTCATAAGAAGGGGGGAGAAAAGAAACATTCCACTATAATCCAAAGTATTATCACCGATGAGAAGAGAAACTGACTATAGGTGTCATGTCCTGGTTGAAAAGATACTCAAGAGTTTGTCACTACATTATTTTGAGTAGGCAGCTCACTGATTGGTGGAGCTCAACACGAGATTTGTGTCTTTCTGTTGGAATCATCAGTACCATAAAGTAATTGGGACTAAACTTAAACTATCCGTTTGTAATTTCTGTAAAAACCCTGAAGTTCATTCTCCCCCTTCCTGTTACCTCTCCTCTCCTTCTCTCTCTTTTCTTGCCTTCACTTTGTCTCTCGATCTCGACCTGGCTTTCCACCTCGCTCCTCCTCTCTATCTCTGATTCTCCTTCACTCCCCCCTTCTTCTTTTTCTCCTCCTTTATTCTCCTCACTCCCTTCCCTACTTTTCTCCCCCCCCCCCCCCACTTTACCCCCCCCCCCCCCCCCCCTCCCTTCCTTTTCTACCCTGACTCTCCTCCTTTCCCAGTGCGCCGCGTGCCCCCTCGTTTCTCCATCCTCCCCTCCAACCACGAGATCATGCCGGGTGGGAGCGTCAACATCACCTGCGTGGCTGTGGGCTCGCCCATGCCCTACGTCAAGTGGATGCTGGGCACCGAGGATCTGACTCCCGAGGACGAGATGCCGATTGGGCGGAACGTCCTGGAGCTCAATGGCGTCCGGGAGTCGGCTAACTACACCTGCGTCGCCATGAGCAGCCTGGGCATCATCGAATCCACCGCTCAGGTCTTAGTGAAGAGTAAGAGACTCTAAGTATTGATACCCAATTGGACCTGACAATGATATGTAAGGGTGCGATATCAATAAGTAATATACTGTATACGATATAATTCACTTCTCTCATCCCCAGCTCTGCCAAAGCCCCCTGGCACTCCCATCGTCACGGAGACCACTGCCACCAGCGTGACCATCACCTGGGACTCTGGCAACCCAGACCCCGTCTCTTACTATATCATACAGTACCGAGCAAAAGGGCCGGACAGCAAGTACGAGACGGTGGACAGCATCACCACCACCCGCTACAGCATCGGCGGGCTGTACCCCAACACCGAGTACGAAATCAGGGTGTCAGCCTTCAACAGCATCGGACAGGGGCCCTCGTCCACCCGCGTGGATGCTCGGACGGGAGAGCAGGCCCCTGCAAGCCCACCCCGAAACGTCCAGGCCCACATTATTTCTCAAAACACCGTGATGGTCCGCTGGGAGGAGCCGGAGGAACCGAATGGCCAGGTGGGGGGGCCAGTAATAGAAAACCTGCTTATTTTGTGTTGTTTTTATTTACATTTGGTGCTAAATGTCTACAGCTTTGCTCTTTGTGAACAAATTGACAACATTACTTTACATTTTGCATGTGTTTCGTAGAGGCCCTAAATAATAGACTTTTGTTAAATAGTTGAATAAAAAAAGACTGTCTTTTAAAATGAATTTCAACCTGTGAAATTGTTTTGGCGGCGTTCATTCCCTTTGTTTGATGTTCCATCTCCCCTCACTCACGATGGACCAACAACACTTTGGAATTGAACAAAGGCCCAAACGTGGTTGGAATGATAAACCCTTAATAAAACGCAATCGGGAGCTTTATTCCAGTCTGCAGCTTCCTGTCCTTTGCAGGGATTGCGTTTTGGCAGAGACTTCCCACTTGTAATTCCCTTGCTATACCCCCCCCCCCACACACCCTCTAAGAAAGAAAAAGGTAATTGGACTGTCCTTTCTAAGTTAAGAGCCGTCTCTCCTGAGGCCCATTTCTTTTCCTAGCCTACCTAACTGTACAGTAAATTCATAAAAGTACAAAGTGGATTGAGTGCATATGGGGATTAGAGACATTAAGGAACAATAACCGGAGAGGTGGAGGGTTAAGGCGACGCTGTAGCCGTGGGTTTATTGTCTGACCTGCCTGTAAATAAATCCCATAGGAAGAGCACAATCTGAGGAGATCCGCATCTTGTATCGGAATTGGTTTTGTCAACCTCAGTGCGAGATTTATTTAGCAGGGTTAGCGGCACAGAGACATGCAGACATCACTGTGTGACCTCTAGCAGACAGTGAAGCAACAAATCCACAGGACCATCTGGGCCATGCTGCGATACAACGGCGGTAGAATGGATTACTATCGGCACGCCTCTCTCCTCCAGGTGAAAGGGTACCGGGTTTACTACACCATGGACCCATCCAGGCCAATGAACGAGTGGCAGATCCACAACGTGCAGGACAGCGTCATCACAACCATTCAGAACCTGGTGACATCAGAAACCTACACCATCCAGGTCCTGGCCTTCACCTCCGTCGGGGACGGGCCGTTCTCTGACCCGGTCCATGTCAAAGTCATGCCTGGAGGTCAGTGTGTTTGTGTCGCCGTCGTTCGTCATGCAATCCACTATGAACCTTTGCAATGAGGCTGGAGCTGTCAGAACAATAAGGACTTCTTCAAAATGAATCAATTCAGCTTTAGGTGTCCCTGAAAATTCATTATCAAGCTCCAATTATTAATTCTTCTGACTAGCAGGCTACAGGCAAAAGACAGGGCACACCCTGGATGAGACGCCAGCTTATTGAGGGGCCCCACGAAAGACAAGCACGCACGCTCACACTTTATCATAAAAAATTAGCAAAAACAAATAGCTAACATAATATGATCTTATAGAACAAAATCAAGGGAAAAAAAACCCATTATATTTTATTATCATTTGTATAGAAGGGATTTAAAATATGAATTATTCCTGAATTCTCATTGGGTCATGTAAATGTTTACATTTATATAAGTACCATCTAACATTGATAACATATACATTATTATTTAAATAATAGGAATGTTTTTTTTCTCTATAAATATGCATTTGTATAGATACTCTAAATATAAATCGGTATTGATGAGAGTCCTCGCTGACGGTTCTGCCCCCCCCCACCCACTCAGTCCCGGGCCAGCCGGGGCGGTTTAAAGTGGGTCGGGTGACAGACACCAGCATCGAGCTGACCTGGGAACCTGCGTACACCAAGGAGGGCATCGTCAACTACGAGCTGCTCTACAAGCCGCTCAAGTTTGGCAGTTTGGTAAGACCTCGTCTCTTCCTTCTTAAAAGCCGAGCAGATTTCCTGAGAAGACTGCGGGGTCGGGGAATAATAGATAAAAGAGGACGTTTCAGAGACTGAGCCCGGCGTCCGGTGACAGCCCTCATCCATTTTTCACTTCTAACTCTCCTTTAATGTCTTCCTCCTCCCCGCCCTCATCACACCTCTGCTCCTCTTTCTTCTCTCTAATAGGAGAAGCTGACCTTCGGGCCCCGAAATTCTTACATGGTGGAGCGGCTGAAAGCGAACACGGAGTACTCCTTCTCCCTGGCCGCCATCTCGACCAAAGGCATCGGCGCTTTCACCAACGAGCTGGTGCAGAGGACGTCTCAAGCGAGTACGTCTCAGCCGTGGACGTGAATCCTATCGCGTTGAGTCTCGTCTGCATCTAGTGCAGATATTTTCTCCATGGCAGCTCCTATTACTGCTGAAGCCTGGGAAGCAGCTTCACGTTTGTCTGTCCGAGCCCCCTCCCATCCCATCCCATCCCATCCATGTTGGACACTTCCTTTCTTCTTGTTCCCGGTCTCTCGCTTTCCCACGCAGGCTCACCCTCACCACAGATGGAGAAGGAGCACCGATTGCTGCTTAATGCTTCCCTTTCTTCTCCCTCCTCTCACCTTTTCCAATCTATTGGTGTCTAATATCTATGAAAGGGGGGGGGGAAATGTCTGCCACTTTGGCGAGGAGCTTTGAAGGGGCAGTGCTTGGCCTGCTACGTTGACAGGTAAGAGTCGGTCTGTATTTTAAATCCACGTTTCCCTTGTCTCCTTTTCTCTCTTTTTTTGTCCTGCCTGATAACTGATAGTAACGAGAATCCAAAAAGTAAAAAAAAAAAATGGCCTATATCATTTCGTATCTGCTTTCGTACAAAAAAAAACAACTACTAAGGTAATGGAGAAAATTGAGCAAGGGAAATAATGAATACTCGTAGCTGAGAAAAGAGCCCCAGGTCCTGCAGAGCACGGCGCTCCATCGCTTCAGCGGTAAGTTCCCTGCAGCTTTTATAATCGCTCGAAAGACACAATGTTTTTATAGGTGGTGGGGTGTTTTTTTTTAACTCCTTGCTTTTAAAGAAAGGGGGGGGGATCAAGGTGCACCAGCTGAGGAGGTGGAGGGGTGTCCGAGACGGGAGAAGGCGCCAGACTATTTCATTTCCCCGGGAGGTTACGTGCGCTTTGTTATCGCCGAGCTTTGCAGCACATCTCGATTGTCCCCCGAGGCCCAGAGAACAGCGGCTGCATGGCTGAGTGGGCAGAGATACGCGAGCCCGTCGGCTCCCACACTCTTACACTTGCCATGCATTCCCAAGCTCGACCCGGGACGCCTCGGACGCACTCTGGCATTGCGTTTGTGCGTGTTCTCGTTATATAGGTAGAGTGATGATACCTGCAGCCCACGAATCAGCGCTGGTGTATTTCTCTCTGTGTCCATGCGAGTGCGACGCCCGAGACCTTCCTCCGGTTGGCGGAGCGAAGAGTTGGGCCACTCTATTATCCCGGGGACTCAAGGATTACGCCGCCACGCTGCTGATGTTGATGTCGTGTTCGCATTTGGCTTTGCTCTTTGTGTACGGCGCTGTGCATGCTTGAAAGGAAGGATTGATCTGTTTCTGTTTGTCATTCATTCAGCTGGATCCTGTAGAGCTCCTTACTCTGGTCGTAATCGTTCAGTTGTCCACTCAGGGTCGACGCCTTTGTCTTTCTGAACCTAGCATTCTACTTCTATTTGCTGGCTCCCCCTTTATCCCCAAGTCATGGTTGTCCTGGCGTTATCTCCTTCAGTTCATTTTTTATTGTCCCCCCCCCTCTTAATCTTTCCTCCCAATTCTCCCGGGCCTCTCCTGAACTTGCCGATTGCCCTGCTTGCTCCTTGTCCAATCAGAGCCCTCCGCTGCACCCGAGGGGGTCTCCTGCGAGAGTTCCAGCTCCACCTCGCTGAGCGTAAGTTGGAGGCCGCCTCCCGTGGAGAGCCAGAACGGTGAGTTGGCAGGTTATGTGCTGAGCTACCAGCGAGTTCCTGGGGCAAGCGGCGGCGGCGGCGGCGGGCCGGGCCGGGAGGTGAAGCGGCTTCCTATACTGGGCCGGCAGGGGCAAACAGTGTTAGAGGGGCTGGAGAAATGGAGCTGGTACAGCATCGCCGCGGCAGCCGCCACTTCAGTGGGGACTGGACCCAACAGTCCGCCTGTCCTTTGCAGAACTGATGAGGACGGTAAGAGTGAGAGCCGAACATCAGAACTAATCAGTACTAATCATTAAGCTTCATTTATTCCACCTTTGTGCGTGTGTGTGTGTGCGATTAGTTCCAGGTGCGGCCCCCCGTCAGGTGGAAGTCCAGCCGCTCAACTCCACGGCACTTCGAGTCACCTGGCGGTCAGTGTTGCCGCGGTTACGGCAAGGCCAGATCCGCGGTTACCAGGTGCATTTTAGCCGCACAGAAAGCAGTGACGCACGAAACCTTCCCTGGATAAAAGATCTATTATTGGATGAGTCTCAGGTGACATCACAGCTGAATGTTTGAATAATTCGAACTGTGATTTATTCTCGCATTGAACATCCTCCCTGTCTGTCTCTCCGTCCTTTGACCGTCTCATTTGTCTCCTCTGCCGGATAAGATGGAGGAGAATGACTCGACTCAGTATGTGAGTGCAGACGAGCCTTCTTAATCTCATTACGTATGAACTTTAGAGTCACAGGATACTTCGGCTACGTCCACTACACGCAGAGTTATACAGTTAGAATACTTTTTTTTTTTTGATTGAAATGTGCCATTTAACTTTTTGATAATTTCCTACTTCAGAGAAACTGGAATAAAGAGTCATGTCTCATATTTAAAGCTCGTTTGACGGCGCTGACGTGGCCTCCCCTCTGCAGGAGCTGATCTTAGGAGGTCTGAAAGCAGAGACGAAGTACTCCGTCTCGGTAGCGGCCTACACCACCAAAGGGGATGGAGCGCACAGCAAAGCCAAGCCGGTGCAGACGCTGGGGATCGGTAAGCCTGCGCCGAGCGGACAGTTCAGTCCAGCGGATTTAGCAACATGCTCAAACATTGATCTGCAACAGGAACGGGCAGTAAATAACCAGCCAGATCAATTCTAATTCTTGTACAAGATTTATGTTTATCTGTATATATATATAGCAATTGATTTTCTGCTTCCCGTGCTGTTTGCAGTGCCTGGGCCCCCCTCCCTCTGGGTACGTCCAGGATCAGGTCCGGCAGTGGCGGTGCGGTGGGCTCCTCCGTTGGACCGGTCCGAATCGGGCTTTCATAGCCGAGGGCGCCCGGTGGAAATCCAAGGCTACCGCCTACAGTTTGGCCCGAAGAATACAACTTTAGACGGAGTGGCGGATTTCACCGGTCGGGAGAAAAACATCACCGTCGGAAACCTTTCCCCAGGCTCCGCCTACGTCTTCGTCCTCTCTGCGAAAAGCCGAGCAGGCTACGGAGAAGCAGCGCGGCGGGAAATAACACTTCCCATGTTCCCACCTTCAAGCTACCCCAAAGTGTTGGACTTTTCTAACGCGACTTGCTGCTCCCTCCGTTTTTCCTGGCTGCCCCTTTCGCCGGAAGAATGCAACGGAGTCATCACAATGTACACCTTAGCTTACAAAGAGGCTGCAGCCCCCAAACCCTCCACTGATCCGGGCCCTTTAGCCTTACCTGCCCCCCCGTGGCTGATCACCCTCGCGGCGAGCAAGTCCGGCTTCACCGTCTCGGGCCTCAATCACAGCACAGCCTACGAGGTGCAGCTCAGGGCCCACAACAAAGCAGGCCCAGGTCCCTTCAGCCCGCCTCTGGTGAGCCGAACCCTGGCCTTTGAAACAGGTAGGGCAGGCCTCAGGAATCCCCCACCCCCCTTCACTTCCTAAGCACTTGTTCAGCAACCCCCCACCCCCCACCCCTTTATGTAGATTCCCGTCAAAAACAGTGAAGTAGAAGAAGCCTGCACCAGTTACTGCAGGTCAGCGTCCAACCTGGGCTGACAGCGAGCGAAGCCCAGGGAAACATGACTGCCCCCCCGCCCCCCCCCAAGTATCCTCCACTCACCCACCTATACCTTCATCACACACCCTTCACCACCAGTGGAAGCAGGCTGAATGTTAATGGATGTTTCACCAAGCCTCAGGTAAATGTCATCGCAGGCCCGAACCTGGAAGGTAAGCGTTCAGTCTGAGTCGAGCGAGACCCGCCGTCTGTCCCCCCCTCCGTGTCGACAGGTAGGTTTTGGTTTTTTACTTTTCTGTCTGCTAGACGTCCACAGCCACCGTTTTTTCCACAGCCTGTTGCTGACATGCTGAATCCTGAGTCTAACGAACACAACCCTGCACTCTGTGAATGTGGCATGTCACATTCCTCCGCTGGCGCGTCTCTTATCTGTGCTGTTACTCTTGTCATCCACTGTCCTCTTCACCTCCTGGACATCACATATCCCCCCCGGTAACACATCTGACTGATATGTCTTCCATTCTCTTTTACAGGTTTTGCAGTGGCAAAGTATTAGCTGATAGTTTGAATAAATACTTCCTCATGAGTGATTCTTCTCTTTTTATCCGCTTCACAGATGTGCCGAGGAACTTTTCCGTCAATCTGGCCACTAAAACCAGCGTTCTTCTGACCTGGGAGTTTCCGGAGAGCAGCAACCCCTACCGCTTTAGTGTATGTACATCAGCTGCTGCATGTGCATTACCCCGACATAATGCTGTATTTCATGCTGCAGCATTTGCCATGTGACCTCGCAACCTGGGCTATGCTCCCAGGGTGAGCGATGACTGTCCCGGTGCCGGATGCTGGCTCTATTGGGATTTACTGTATAAAGTGTCTCTGTCCCTCCTTCCTCCCCCCGGGTGCTATCGTCTGTCTCGAAGTTAATCTCATAAGAAAACCACATTTTATATTACAGTAATACTGTATATCATATATTATATCTTTTTTTTTGTGTGTGTGTGTATCTATATAGCAATTAAACACTTTTTTTCCATTTTTATTAGCATTGATTTGGGTGTTTTTAGATGGCCGGATAGGATAATGTTTTGGGGGGGGAAATAGATTTGACATACGAGCGTTACGAGTTACGCTCGGTCCAGGAACGAATTATACTCGTAGGTCAAGGCATTACTGTAATGTAAAAATATCATTTTGATGTTCTATGGAAGGTTTTGTGGAGCCTTTTATGCCTATAGTCCATCAAATATCCCCAAATAAAATGTGTGCCTTTAAGTACAATATGACATCATCAGCATATAATGTATAAAACACATCTCCATTGCCACTCCTGCTTTGTCCTCTAGGTGGAGTACAACCAACAGAAGATGGAGGTGGATGCTCGCCTGAGAAAGGCGGTCATCCCGAATCTCCAGCCTGACACCAACTACGACTTTAAGATAACTGCCCCAGAGGGAAACATGGGGGGTCTTCGCCATCGCATCTCCGCCAAGACCTCCCCACCAATCACCATCCGCCGGCCTGAGATTGATCACGCCCGTGACACCGAGACCACAGTCACCATCATCCTGCCATCGCTGGAGACTCGCACTCCCGTCAAGTAAGAGTGAAAGACAGATTTAATGGCCGTGGCGTGACGGCCGTCGTGGCTCCCACAGACGGCCTTGAGTACAGGTCGGCAATTAAATATGAACGTTTCCGGCATGAACGCTTTTGTTGATCGACTTAAGTCACGCCTTCTGCTCCCGCAGGAATGTTTATGTCGTTGTGGTTCCGCTGAGGAGAGCCCGCGGCGTCATCAGGCACCTCAAGAGCCCAGATGAAATGGACCTCGAGGAGGTGAGAACCACAACAATGACAGCGCCTCCTGATGTCTGGAAGACGCACACACACACACACACACACACGCTCCCCTTGCAGAGAACGCCTAGCAGTGCTCCTGCTTTGCAATCAGACACAACCGCGTCGACTGGAACGCTGTCTCTCTCTCTCTCTGTCTCTCAGCTGTTGAAAGACATCAGCCAAAGGCAGAGGGATTCCCGGCAGCAGAAGCAGGTGGACCTGCGCCGGGCTTACATCACAGCCCGCTTCACACCTGCCACCCTGCCGGCCTTCTTCACCCTGGGGGACCAGCTGGACTACGGAGGCTTTGAGAACCGAGCGCTCGACCCGGGGCAGGAATACGTCTTCTTCATCCTGGCAGAGCTCAACTCCACCACCGGGGTACCAAACCCGCTTTAACACCTCTCTTTTATTTATTGTGTTGGTAAAGCCCACCCTCTTTCCCAGCTGCCTGTTCGTCTCTGCTGCAGGCTGTCACTTCACATCGTAATCGACACGATGCCCGCCCTCATTCCCTCGCTGCTAAAACAATAAAATTCACGTCAGTCAGAGCGTTGGAAGCAAAAGGCAATAACCTTCACGTACCTCCGTCGCCATTGCCATTGCTAATAAAGAGCGCGCGTCCCCACTGTGGTGCTAGAACTGATATTGCTTTGTGCGCTGTTTGTATGAGAGGAATCAAAGCGCTTTAATATACAACTGGAATTATACTAGATGCAATTTTTTTATTGCATGACTTTTACGAGCGACGCTTTCGGCTCAGGGCTCTTTTCAGAATTCCGACCGAACTCATAAAAAGGTCATTTATTGTGATTGTAAAATCACACATCATGTATTTTAGACATTCTTTATATAGTGCCTAAAATTCTTTGATAAACTATATCACATATAAAGACAACTAAATCTAAAGTGAAGCGTCGCTGCAGCGAATACCACTTTGCAACGTTTTATTTTGGCGGGACTGGGTGTGAGACGTGAAGGGCTTTGTTCTTTTACATTTGTGAATTCTGAATTACTGATCGCTCATGTGTCGATAAACGCAAGAAAATGTCCTCCCATGTTTTACGCCTTTTTCCTGAATGTGTGTCTACAGAAAATGTACGTGGCCAGTCCCTACACGGACCCTGTGATTGCCCCGGACTCCGACCCCCAGCCCCTCGATGGGGGCGACGGTCTGATCTGGGTGGTTGGACCGGTTCTGGCCGTGGTCTTCATCATCTGTATTGTTATCGCTATCCTCCTTTATAAAAAGTGAGTGAGGCAGATTTTTGGACTTTAAAGCTGCCGTCTTTTCGTACGTCTGCGAATGTGTACGTCTTACAATGCAATTTAATGGAAGTGGAAGCTTCACCCTGCAAGCGCATGGGATAAATCAACCAGAGACAGCTGGCCACTGTCCTTTAGGTTAACCCCCCCTCAAAAGCACCATGACTCATCAGCCCCCCCTCCCATCGCCTCATCTGTCCTACACAGCAGCACCGAGATGCGATCTGGACGGCAGCCGACTTCAGGCGTCGTCTGCCCAGACAAAAGTGTTCTCACTGTCGGATCAATTATTTGATGGTTTTATGTTTCTATGACAAATGAGGAAAAGATCATGTCAGATTTATTCCGTTGGAAAGGTCTGCTCCCTGCCCAGACTGTCTGACCTCTGCCACGCTATCTGCTGCAAACTATCAAGCTTTTGAATGCTAATGCAAAAATATCGAATTGCCCCTCTAACAATCTGTCTATTCCCTTCCTTTTCTTCCTCTAATTATTCCCTGCCTGCTCTCGTTTTACCGGAAGCAGCAAACCTGACAGGTGAGATTAAACCGATGTTCTAGCTCTTTGTTCCCTTTAACCCACAGCAATTAAACAACACCAGACGCCGCGCAGGGAGCTTGTACAAAGCCATAAAACACCATATCTGCTAAGACGCTATTCCGCTAACGATGCTGGTCCCGAGTCTCATTTCATCTCTCCTGTTGTTTTACCGTCTGCTGATTTCTCTTCTGACTGACTGCTGTCGGAGCAGCAAGCGGAAGGACTCTGAACCTGGAACCAAGAGCCTTTTGAGCAACGCAGAAACGATGGCTCATCACCCAACGGATCCGGTGGAGATGAGACGCATCAACTTCCAGACTCCTGGTAGGAAGCGTGTGCCCACGCCCAGGCAGAATTTGCACATTAAAGCAGCCTTCCCATCGCTCAATGTCGGGGTTTTGAAATATTCATGCGACTAATTATAACTTAGAGAGACAAGAATTCTGAGAGCCCTCCTCTGCATCTCAAACGGCACACACCTGGCAGCTCCAGATCAGAAATGGTCACTAGCCAGGTAGCGGGTCGGATGAGTCATAAAAGTGTGACAAAAGCGGATCATCTCCGGCTCGCCCACATTCCACATGCCAGGTTTCAGATAACGCATCAGAACAGACGCACGCCGACACCGAGCGTTCCCTCCTCTCCACAAGTAGAGTTGCTATTTGTGTGCAACACCTGCATATAGCGCCGCTCTCCATCAGAACATGCACAGAGAGCATGCACAGAGAACATGCACAGAGAGCATGCACAGAGAACATGCACAGAGAACATGCACAGAGAACATGCACAGAGAACATGCACAGAGAACATGCACAGAGAGCATGCACAGAGAACATGCACAGAGAACATGCACAGAGAGCATGCACAGAGAACATGCACAGAGAGCATGAACGTGTCCAGAACTCATGGTGTGAGGACGGAGATATAATATAATCACCTATTCCTGAAGACTCACACAAATGAGTCCGCCTTTAAATTAAATGGCTGCTCTGAGTGTCCAATGTTCCGGACCGTGGCTCCCACAGCCCGGACCCTTCGCCGCGTTGCATGGAAGGCCAGCACGCACAAAAAAAAAAGCAACGGTCTGTTGTCTCTTTGTCCATTTCCCTGGGAACCAAATCGACGCCCACAGAACGAGCTCAGCTCCTCTATCATTTTTTACTCTCATGCGGTTTCGACCTTGAAGTTCCCACTTCACACACTCCTCCTCTCCGGAGATTTTGTGCGCTTGAGAGCTCAGCAATAATGAAGAAAAAAAAACCTGGCTAACGCCACCTGAGGTCATTTTGGTCCTGACGGGAGCGTTTTGTCGTTATTGCCTGCGGTGCCGTTCTCGTGGAAGGAAATCGCTGTTAATACGAGCCTGTTTTCCACAGCCGCAGAATGAAGTGAGAAATGTGGGGCGTGCGTTACACCTGAAATGGATCACGTTTATTGTGACCAAATGGCCGGCCATTGTTGTGGCTGTTTTGTTTTGGAATGGAACTACGAACTGCAGGAGGCCCGGGTCGCTTCAGTTGTGCGTTTGTGTGCGCATCCTGCCTAATTAGTGTTCTGTCCGTGTTTGCTCTTCCGATCACAAAGAGAGCAATTCATCAAAGGAAAACAATTTGCAAAAACAAAGCAGCCTCGCCTCACTTTGTCCTCGCGCACGGATCACAATTGATTTTCTGCTTCGTCGTGTTCCTTAATGATACATGATTTCCCCCACTTGTGTAATTATCTTCACATCCCTGCATATAAGTAATAGTTTGACCTGCTGTAATTAAGTTATTCAGCTGACCTTTGACACCCCCCCCCCACCCCCGTGTCGTGCAGGAATGATGAGCCATCCTCCGATCCCCGTCAGCGAGCTGGCCGAGCACATCGAGCTGCTGAAAGCCAACGACAACCTTCGACTGTCCCAGGAGTACGAGGTGAAAACACCGAATACTTCCACATGAGTGGATGCACGGCGTCGTCGCAGTTCAGAGATGTTAAGATGTTAAAATCTTATTTAAGAACCGTATCTCTTTGTGCCGACGACGTGTTCATGATTAATTCAGCGCTCCAATTTATTTCTGCTACATGTCTGCATTAAGGAACACTCTCCTTCCATTAGCCTCAAACGCTCTGCAGAGCGCGCCTCCGCATGCTCTAATGCGTTCATCTCTGCTGCTTCTTCCACAGTCCATCGACCCGAGTCAGCAGTTCACTTGGGAGCATTCGAACCTGGAGGTCAACAAGCCCAAGAACCGCTACGCTAACGTCATCGCGTACGACCACACCAGGGTCATCCTGGCGCCTATAGATGGTGAGGATTTAACTGCGAGTTCGGAGACGCTAATAGAGACTGAAGTTTGCAAACGGCAGTGACACGAGACCGGCAAACAGCGTGGGCGCGTTCAAGTGAAGCCGGCACTCCTGCAGGAGGAGGCGCGGGAGAACGGGTTTGATCAGGAGTTCTTGACTTTACACCCACAGACTCTTGTTTGTTTGTCATCCAAGCAGCCGTCTGTCGGGCGCCGAAGGCAACGCAATATGTTATCGTTTTTGATGCCGTACATTCATTTATAATGCCGCTCATCCCAGATTGCAATCTAGCAAGAGCCTCATGACTATCTCAACAGCAGGCATCCTGGGGAGCGACTACATCAACGCCAACTACATTGACGGCTACAGGAAGCAGAATGCCTACATCGCTACCCAGGGGCCGCTGGCAGAGACGTTCGGGGACTTCTGGAGGACGGTGTGGGAGCAGCGGGCCGCCTCCGTCGTCATGATGACGCGCCTGGAGGAGAAGTCCCGGGTAGGAAACCTGTCCTCGGGCCATTCCTTACATCAGCTCAATCTGATCAGGGATCGGACAGATTGAAGGAAAGAAGTTTGGCAGAATGGAATAAGGCTATAATAAGAGTAGCTGAGCGTTCTGACATTTCTACGTCAATCTCTGCAGATAAAATGCGATCAGTACTGGCCCAGTCGCGGCACAGAGACCTACGGGATGATCCAGGTCACCCTGCTGGACACGATGGAGCTTGCCACCTTCTGTGTGCGCACCCTCTCCCTGCACAAGGTAAGCCGCTCCCCGTCATGTCGACCCAAATCTGCCACGAGAGCATCCACGAGTCTCCACTGTGGACACGGCGACACGCTGGGCTTCAGGGAGCGATCGAAACCAGGCCATCGTCCCCGTGCCCGGCGCCGTGATCACCACGCAGGGCTAACGTGTGACTAGCGTGTCTCCTCTTACAGTCAAGAGTAATGCAATGAAATATGTTCCCGTGCTAACAAGCCAAGCGTCGTTCCCTGTGAGGACTGACGGGCAGTAATGAGTCAGGAGTCACGACGAATGCAAACGTGTCGGTCGGCGTCGATTACTCGATGGGTCTCCGTGTGGCAACTTTCAATCGCGGAAAGGAAAATTTGAACGGAGATTTGTCAGCCAACAATAATCTGCTCTTTCCTCGTCAGAGTGGAAATAGCGAACGGAGAGAAGTGCGTCAATTCCAGTTCACGGCCTGGCCTGACCACGGCGTGCCGGAATATCCCACCCCCTTCCTCAACTTCCTGCGCAGGGTGAAAGCCTGCAACCCTCCGGACGCCGGACCCATCATCGCCCACTGCAGGTGCGCCCCACCAGGGAATAGAATACTGATTTGACAGCCACAGGTCCAGGTTCCGTACGCACCCCCCCTCTGTGAAACATCAGACAGTCAACGCCCCCCCTCTTTTTCCTCTCCCGCTTGTTAGCGCTGGCGTCGGTCGCACCGGCTGCTTCATCGTCATCGACGCCATGCTGGAGCGCATCCGTCACGAGCGCACCGTCGACATCTACGGCCACGTGACCCTGATGCGCTCGCAGAGGAACTACATGGTGCAGACGGAGGACCAGTACAGCTTCATCCACGAGGCCCTGCTGGAGGCCGTCGCCTGCGGCAACACGGAGGTGGCCGCCAGGAGCCTCCACTCCTACATGCAGAAGCTGTCCAAGATCGAGAGCGGGGAGCACGTTCCGGGCATGGAGCTGGAGTTCAAGGTAGGGGGGAGTGTTTCCAAAACGTAGGACAAGCCCCCCCCGGTCATTCCGAGCTGCAGGTTGTCTGGTCTTATTCATCCCTTTTCTCTCTCTCTCTCTCTCTCTCTCTCTCTCTCTCTCTCCGTTTAGCGGCTGGCGAATACCAAAGCCCACACGTCCCGCTTTGTCACAGCCAACCTGCCTTGCAACAAATTCAAGAACCGACTGGTCAACATCATGCCCTATGAGACCACCCGCGTCTGCCTGCAGCCAATCAGAGGCCTGGAGGGCTCAGACTACATCAACGCCAGTTACATAGATGGATACAGGTAAAAAACAAAAGCACTAACACGACCCGACCCTTCGTCCTCCTCTGGCGGCTTGTTGAGTGAGCGGATCCGATAGGTTTCCATCGCAGCGCCCTCACCCGTCGCATCCCGTCACATCCGTCTCGCCACTCGCTTTTTCTCCGCCGATGATTCAGACGCTCAGGGCGCTTGGAGTCCGACCCCCTTTTTTTCCGGTCGATTCCTGACGGAGGAAGAAGCAGGGAGACGACATCATCATCATCATCATCATCATCATCATCGTCGTCATTATGAGTGTGTCTGTGTGTGCAGGCAGCAGAGAGGCTACATCGCCACCCAGGGTCCGCTGGCGGAGACCACCGAAGACTTCTGGAGGATGCTGTGGGAACACAACGCCACCATCGTGGTCATGCTCACCAAGCTGAGGGAAATGGGACGGGTGAGGACGGAGGAAAAGTACGAGCTCCTTTCAACCTCGCACACGTTTTTATTTTAAATCTGCCGTTTCAGGAGAAGTGTCACCAGTACTGGCCGGCCGAGCGCTCGGCCAGGTACCAGTACTTCGTGGTGGACCCCATGGCCGAGTACAACATGCCTCAGTACATCCTCCGAGAGTTCAAAGTCACGGACGCCAGGGTGAGTTCACGGCTTCACGCTGCGTTCGAGCGGCGGCGTGACATCACACCTCCTGATCCGTCGGCGCCGTCGGAAGGCAGCGGTGCAAATCGTGTCCTATTGATCGCCGCCTGGTGTCGGTTAGCGTGTGCTTTGTATGTGAACGTGTAACACAGCAGCGCTTATCGACGGGCGACTTGGAAAGTTGTGCCGTCTCCACATTTCCTTGACGGTAAACGGCTTGCGTGCGTGTGTGTGTGTGTGTGTGCGTGCACGTGTGTGTGTGTGTGAGAGACGTGTGCGTGCACTTCTGTGGCGTGCCAGTCGGAGATAACTTCAGTCAGGCCCGTCCTGCACCGACGCCATATTGACAGATACTCTATTGATCTCCATTAAAGCAGAGCCAGCCGGGCTATGCAGAAAGGAAAGATGTAATTGCCTGCTGAGTGGATTAGAATAGCAGACAGGCTGACGTTACATGTTGGAGTTAACCACAGGCGCTGATCTGGGGTCAGATAACAGTCGTCATTAGAGGGAGGGTCTCCCTACCAGCTAATGCAAGGAAGAAGCTCTTAAGTCCCTTTTGATTGGACCGCCTCACGTAAAACAAAAGCGCCGCATTCAGAGGATCACGACTTGTTATCTTTTCCTCGCTTCCTCAGGACGGCCAGTCGAGGACGGTTCGTCAGTTCCAGTTCACCGATTGGCCGGAACAAGGCGTGCCCAAATCTGGGGAAGGCTTCATCGATTTTATCGGCCAGGTGCACAAAACCAAGGAGCAGTTTGGACAGGACGGACCGATCAGTGTCCACTGCAGGTAGGAAGCGACTCGGTGACGCTTGACTTGCTTCCAACAGCTTCTGACAAGCGAGCTAAGTCTTCTTCCCCGTGGCTGCAGCGCCGGCGTGGGGCGGACGGGCGTCTTCATCACGCTGAGCATTGTCCTGGAGCGGATGCGTTACGAAGGGGCGGTGGACATCTTCCAGACGGTCAAAATGCTGCGCACACAGAGACCGGCCATGGTGCAGACCGAGGTAAAAGCCGCAATCCTCTGTGTTCATGAGGCAAAGGGCTCGGCTGCAGCGCCGATGCCTCATCAAAGACGGTTCGTCCACAGCTTTAACGCTGCTGATGTCAAAATTTGGCTTCTGTTACGTTTCCTGAAGGAGGAAAACCATGCGGTTTAATATTGTTCGGCCCTCAACAAAGGGTTAACCCTGGTTTGAAGGGGTGTGGTCTATTGATCCCGCCTCAAAAACTGGACAGATTGGAGTCAATTTCCTTTTTTAGGGGTCATAAATGTCCAGTTTTTTGCCGCATGAGGTGATTTTCATATCGTCCTGCTTTTATTCGGCTACAAAAGAGGTTGGGGTTTGTCCACATCAGCACAAATGTGAGTCCTTCCAATGTTCTAGTTCTAAAAAAATATATGGTGACGCTGTTAAAATAAGCTCCGAGCCCAAAGGTACAACCCGGACGAGTCGCCAGCTCATCGCAGGCCCGTCGCTCCGTCTCATCTGCGTCCTCTGCTTCTCCCCCAGGATGAATACCAGTTCTGCTACCAGGCCGCTCTGGAGTACCTGGGGAGCTTCGACCACTATGCAACGTAAGCGAAAGAGGCGACCATCCACCCCCCCCCCCCCCACCCCCCCATCGCTCTGCTTCAAGGTCCATAAAGAAAAAAACAACAACAACAAAAAACAAGCGAAACAAAAGAGACATGGTCTGAAACTACGTGATCATCGATCCCCTCCCCGGGGAGAGAATTCTACACCGACGACAAACACAGCAAGGAGAACTCTATGTTTTACGGCAGCTCCGCCCATCGGGCGTCTCCCCTGGGGGAGCCGCTGGGCGTGGCTGTCCCTGTGTAATCATATACTTACCTCAGTGTTCCAGTGTGAAGGACGTGTCATAGATGTGTGTTGTGCTCCAGCTGTCTCCAATATGAACCGGTGAACTACAAACTGCTTCTGAAGAGGAATTATGATGCTCTGTGTGCATAAAAAAAAAAAAGAACCTGGATATTTGCTGCACCCTAAACGGGCTTTTTAATCCTCGCCTTTGTATCTATGGGTTTGGTGTAGTGGGAGGGGGTCGCGTGTGGACGCGCCACCAGGTGGACTGGATGCTTTGCCCAACGCACAGTGCCAAGAGAAGCCCACGCGGCGTGAACACAAACTGTGGTCAAAACCGGGTCTCAGTCCCAGATTCCGCTCCTGCCGTCCTCAGGACAGCGATCGGATCCCATCACATCCCCAAACGGGTTCTAGCCCAGTGCATCCTCCGCTTGCTTGTTCGCTGTGCGCCGCCTCCGTCCTCCGGCTCAGCTCCTCTTGATGCCGCCCTCGCGGAAAGAGACGCTAAATGAAAGAGCTTTTACTTCTGCAGGTGTGATTTGTCGTTTGTTTTTTTTTACTTTCTTTGCCTTCTGCTGACTCATGTCTTGTGTTTTCAACATGCTGTTAGTGTTGTATCTCTTACCGAGGAGGAGGAGGAGGAGGCCTCCTCTTCCTCCTCTGAAGCTCACCTACTTGAATTGCACCGCTTTGCAGCTAAATTACGCATATTTGACGATTTAAGGCGATGAGAGGAATCCCAGAAACATTAAACGCAAGTGGTGATTACCCCCCCCCCCCCCCCCCCATTAAAATTCTCCCTCTGTACAGAACATCCCATCTCATCCAGTCGACTCCTCTCCTCATTGATGCGTATCTGTATCTCCTCTTGAATCCGTCCCGTGCGGTGATGAAGAGCACAGCAGCGTCTTTTCAACCAGTTTTGTACATACCCTCCAACAATGGCGTCCTATACAGTACAGTTAACGTCTGAGCACAAGATATAACGTGGGATTGGGTGTGATGTAGTTCTTATCGTCGCAAAAAAAAAAAGAAGAAGAAGAAGCCTTATTGCTATCGTTCGCTTTGTCCTTTAGTTCACATGATTTTTTTAAAAGATATTTATCATTCTATTTTGTTACTTTTTATGTAGGTTTTACATTTATTTATTTGGGGTATCTAGCAACTATAACCAATAAGACGTTTCTTTGGCGAGCCGATGTTTAAGTATGATATCGTCAGTGTTTTTTTTGTTTTTTTTTTAAATAATGGTCAGTTTTGGTGCTTTCTACTTTTCTTTTCTTTATTATTATGATGTATGCCCTCTGTGCAGGGTGCTATTTGATATAACTGATGTCGGATTCGTTAGCTCGAGGTGTACATTAGGACAGAACTAGTTTACGTTTCCAGTGATGATCCCCCCCCCCGTGGTGTGGTCCGAGCAGCAGAGGTGCGCTTGTAGGGTATCTTATAGATCTAGAGGGCAGACCTGGGGGAGAAACTCCTCTCATGAACCGTTGGGTTTCAGTTTGCTGGAAGAAATTTGGTAGCAAGTGTATTTTTGACAGAAGCTATACATGTGCACATGCACACACACACACACACGCACACACACACACTCAAAGCTTATGAAATCTGTGTGTGGTCCAGACGTCTTGACAGTGTGTGACATATATGAAATATGTTATTCCCTGGATTTCTAATGGTTTTTTTTGTGTGCATAAAAATGTAAAAGGCGCGCACACACACGCACACACACACAAAACAACATATAGGAGCCTGCTCTTTCCTTTCAAACCATGGATGTAGATATTGTATCTTGACTTTGTATTAAAAGCAGGATTATTGGATATACGGCACTAAAAGCTGATTGGTTCCTGTGGCTTTTTTTTTGTGGGTTGTCATTCAGTCCTCGTCCACAAGATAGCGCCAAAGTAAGTGTCGCGGCGCCTGCGGAATATTCATGTTGCAATGTTAGAACATGAAACAATCATCAGCAGGTTTGACTCGTAGTTCAACCGGATATGGCTGATCTGAGTGCAGCTGTGGAAAGAAAGAATCCTTCGCCCGTGTAAAGTTCACAGCGACGTCATCATCATTTGTTCCGCACCTGAACGCTCCCGTGTTCCTTATCAGAGTGGGCGTGGTTGGGCAATCCTTTGAAGGACTACTTCCTGGAGTTCATGAGTTATGAGAAATGCATTGTTGTGTATGAGAAATGCATTGTTGTGCGCGTCACAGGACAATGCATGAGCCACGCTGCGGGAAGAAGACGCCATCATCATCACTCACCTGTAGAACGAGGCCGATGGATCGGATCCAGAATGAGGTCAGGAAAAAAATAGTACAGTTTAACATTGAAAACATCATAAAATACACGGACTCTGATTCACTTGTACTTTTCATGGTTGGTGTGTAAAGATACAGAGAGCAAGTTAGAACCTTTTGCTGATGATCCAGATCCCCATGTGGACGGTGTGAATCCAGTTAGGAGCGGAATGAGCTGCTTGGCGGAGGTCTGCGCTCCCTGAATGCTTTTCTAGTTGGAGCTTTGATGATGTAAATCATTACAGGTCTTTAACATAACATAATCTTTCCATCCAATCCTCACATTACTGGACGTGCACAACGTGTGCATGTGATGTGCTTTTGACAAACAGGAGCAGAAACACTTAAATGTGTTTCAACATCCTGAATAAATATTCTCTTGAAGGCTGTGACTTTGACATGTTTGGTATTTATGCTGTTCTCTGATCTGTGCAGGCTCGGCCGGTTGCCTGGCAAAACCTCTACCTTTGAGAGTGTGTGTGTGCGTGTGTGTGTGTGTGTGTGTGCAGATAGTGTCAAAAACGTCAGGCAGGACAACCCACCGTAAATCACGCCATGAGCGGCACAGAATGTGAAGCCTGTCGGCAAACCAGGTGAAGATTCCCTCCTCCTCCTCGCACCTGATTGGTCGATTCAACAACAACGACAACAACAACATGCGGCGAAAGCAGACTGCTTTATGTCGTTAGGCTCGTTTGCAGGACGCGAGGCTGAAGTATAAGTCCCACCACGGATCCACCGAGTGTGAACTTGAATACTTCTCCGGAGGCGTCATGAGTGTGAAAAGCCGGAGCTTGTCCCTGGACAGCGCTTTGTGAGTAGAGAGAGAGACTTTACTGCGTCTGCTTGTCTTCTCCTGTCTGTCTCGCGGCGTCATCCAGAGGTGTGGACATCTGTATTCATTTAAAATCAGACAGATGTTTGATTTCCAAAACCAACCGAGGCAACAAATTCAGACGTCATTTCCAGACTCCCTCAGTTAGAAAACATTTCTGTTGATTCGTCGTGTGAGGAATGTCGGTGTGTGTGTGTGTGTGTGTGTGTGTGTGATGCACGTTCACTTCCCAGGAATGACAAACCGGATCATCGGCCTGACATTTATCAGCCGTCTGGGTCTGCTCTTTGGTAGAAAAAAAAAAAGAGGCAGCAGTAAGTTTAGTGGTGAGAAACGTGGGCAGAGTCGCGGCTCTGAGGTGTCTCGCAGGGTCCAGATGAGGGACAGGGGATGTGTAGCTCTGTGCATATAAAGGTCTGAAAGGTGTTCCCTTTGTGTCCTCAGGAAGGAAAGAGTGGCCAAGGACAACCACGAGCATTCAGACGGGCTCGTCCATGTGAGTCCTCGTCTTCCTCGAAACCGGATTGAATCCCCTTTTCTCTGCAGCAAGGCCTCAATCAGCGTTTCTGTTTACAGTTTAATGTGAGAATAATGTGACGGAGCTTTATGGTCTCAGCTCAGCGTTTGGATCTCGCTCTGATCACGTCCCGCTCTCGAGGTCAATGTTTCTCCCGCCAGGAAATGCTAGCGCTGCTCTGTAATGGAGCTGGAAGATGAAATAAAGAAATGATTTCAGATTCCATCGATCAAATATTTCTCTCTAAATCTTTCTCTCTCTTTTATTTCCCCTCCAGAGCTTCAAAAAACAAAACAAAACATTCCACAAACTGTTTCAGGAGATTCCTGAGGAGGAGCAACTGACACACGGTGAGTTTGTCCGAAGCGTTTCATATTCTGTTGTTAGAGAAACACCTGCAATAACGTGTGTGTGTGTGTGTGTGTGTGTGTGTGTGTGCGTGTGTGTGTGCGTGCGCAGCGTTCACCTGTGCCTTGCAGAAGGAGGTGTTGTATTATGGAAAACTCTTTGTGTCGGAGTTTCACTTGTGTTTCCACTCATCCGTGCTTCTGAAAGACACCAAGGTAACCAAACACCAATCAGATGTCAGAACATCCGTCCATCAATCCATCCATCTGTCCGTCCATCCATCCATCCATCCATCTGTCCATCCATCCATCCATCTTCTTGCACAACTTCACTCGTCTTTGCTAAATATCTTGATTTTTTGGGGTGAAATTATTCTTGGATAGTGATTGTAAAATATTAAGACGATGTTCTACTTTTTTTTTTTTTTTTACGTATTTTTACAATAATGTCCTCTTAAAGGTGGTGATTCCGACGTCCCGCGTGAGACAGGTGAAGAAACAAGCCTCGGGTCTGTCCGTCTTGTCTGTCCACACCGCCGATGGAGAGAAGGTCAGACCTCATCTTTTTAATTCTACGCGTCGTTCCACGTTGCTCTTCGTCGTCTCACGTTGCTCTTCATCGTCTCACGTTGCTCTTCGTCATCTCACGTTGCTCTTCGTCATCTCACGTTGCTCTTCATCGTCTCATGTTGCTCTTCCTCGTCTCAGGTTGCTCTTCCTGGTCTCACGTTGCTCTTCATCGTCTCATGTTGCTCTTCCTCGTCTCGCGTTGCTCTTCCTGGTCTCACGTTGCTCTTCTTCGTCATCTCACGTTGCTCCTCGTGTGGCGTCCTATCGAGGTCTGATGGCAGTCAGTTTCCCAGCGATAGAACCCGGATCATGGAACAACATGTTGAATTGCCTTCTGTGACAGAGACACCTGATCCAGGATTAACCCTTCTGTCCTCTCCGTCCTCCTTCAGTACTCGTTTGTGTCTCTGAGGAACCGCCACGTGTGTTATAAGCTCCTCCGAACCATCTGCTCACACGCTCAGGTACCGTCGTCCGCGTGTAAAGAACGGCGTGCCGACTGAAGACGAAGTTTAATGCGTCTGCATTTTGTCCACGCAGGAGAACGGCAGCCCTCGTCTGTCCTCGGCAGAGAACGACGCCGAAGACGCGGTGGGTTTGGTTTGTCACACACTCCGGCCCGACATTCACGACGGTGACCTTTGACCTTCGCTGCTCCCCGTGTACAGGCCTCCAGTTATTCCAGTGTGGAGGAGTGCTGTGGCGGCCTGGGCCCCGATCGGCACGACGACGTTCCTCACTCGACAAGCGAAGGTGAGACAACGAGGGGATTGGCTAAAGCTCGCCAGGTGTCGGCGCCTTCACCTGCAGGACGAAGGCCCACGAGAGGCTTTGTGCTTTTCCTCCCAGGTGCCAGCGGCTTCGCGGATGAAGGCGGAGCAGGCGAGCGACGGCGGCATCCGCATGCAGCGACACCCGAGGCCCGAGCGGCTCCGTCGTGGGTCGGGACGATGGCAGCGAGGGTCACGCCGTTCTTTGTTGTCGGGAGAAAGAAGGATCTCAGCCTCCTCTTCTACTTCTACGTCGTGCTGTGAGCATTGACTCCGCCCCCCCACTGCTTTCACTATACGTGTACTCAAACACTTTACCGCCCTTTAAACATTTTTGTACCTCTGCTGCTATACTGGTCTCTGCTTGGGACCATTATCGCTGCAGCTGGAATAAGGCGGAAGAAGAATCCATCAATCGTTGCGTCCTCGGCTCCTTCAGACAGGAAGTTAAAAACAATCAACCGAAAGTCCACATTTAGGAATGTGGACTTTCTGGAGCGGCTGGAATCCCTGTTGGAAAGGAAATGCTTGTTCATTTGTGCTTCTCACCCCATCGTGCCACGATAACAAAGGCCCCCATTCTCCATTCTAAGATTTGACGTTCTCTTCGCCCTGACTTCGCCCCAACAGCGTAATTCACATAGATTATACACGCTAGACACGGAACGAGCGCTGTGTTTCGCAGGATGCTGCTGCTCCTGCTGCTGTCCGGGTACATCGGGCTGAGGATCAGTGATCTGGAGGAGCAGCTCAAGGCTCTGGGAGAACTGACGGAGGAGTCACTCCCCCACGGAGTGTGAGCAGACACGCAATCAGAAAGGCAAAGTTTAAAAACGCTTTTACTTTGTCCATGTGATACAAGACAAAAAAAATAAAAATAAATTTAAGGGTTACGCTAATATTCTCCTTAAATATTAACACATGATCATAGATTTACTTTTTCTAAGTATTTTATTCTTTTGGAATCAGCGTTTCTCCTCCTCCTCCTCCTCCTCCAGGTGTCAGGAAGCGCAGCCACTGTGATAATCCTCCTACTCGATGCAACATTCCCATATATACTCACTCCCAAAAGCGAGACGCTGTACATTTTATGTCCAAAGACATTTAAATTATTATAATTAAAAAAAAACAATTCGTGCATCAGTGCCAGAGGTTGCAGGTTAGGAGCAGGATGCTTCAGGGATGAGGCGCGGCGGGCAGAGGAAATATCTGTGTGGAGGGAATCTGTTTCTGCTGACAGAGCAGAAAATGAATAGGAGGATGTCCGAGGCCGAGTCCGGCAGAGACAGCCTGCTGAAGGAGAGGGAGGGCGTTTCTGCGCCATGTTTGATCTCTAGACAACAAAGAAGACGAGGACGCGCCAGTGTAGTGTGGAGGCTCAGCCAGCAGAGGGCAGTCACCTCCATTAAACCGTGTTTTAATACTTGTTTCATCAAATCAATCCTGTTAATAGACGAGAGGGAATTTATGACTTCTAAAGTTCTTCTTAAACTAAAACTACTAAAACATCATAATTCTGAAAAGAAATGTTTTCAATAATTGCTGAACTTAAGAGTTAATTTATTCAACTTTGCTTCCAGGACTCCCCCCCCCCCCCCCCCCCAGAAATAAATGCGTCTTGAATTTTTCGACCTGCACTTTTCTATTTCTATCATCCTAGTGGCACCAGTCAACATTATGGGTTTCATGTATTGACCGTTCGTTATATTTAGAACAAACTAAAGAAAACATTGTGAAATAATGCAAATTATGTTAAATAAAATGCCTCCTATTTCACATTGCTCCTTTTTTAAAAACTGATGAATCTGTCTCGTGTCCTAAGAAATTAAAGGTGTGTCCAAACGTCTGATGCCGTAAAACAGGTCATTAAAAACAAGGTGGCCACTTTGATAGTTTTGTACATAAGTGATCTTTTTTTAAATTTTATTTCGTTGTCCATAAAAAGGTCAAGATTCAGTCTCATTAATTATTTTCATTACATCATATTCTCAGTTCAAAAAGCAACATAAAATTACAAATCATAATACAAAGAATAGAATAGTTAAGTACAGTAACCATATAAACAGCCCACTAATATTTTCTAGGCCCCGCCCACCCGCTGCTCAAACTCTAGCACGAAACTCAACATTACATTTGTTAGTATCAGCAATAAAAAGATTCAAATAAACATCCCATTTTTAAAAAGCGCTTCTGTGTTCTGATGCCGAGTTCAGCTGCACCCCCCCCCCCCCCACATAGAATACATAGTACAGATACCCCCCCCCCAATCACTTGCTCTGCTAAACACAATAGACATGCATACAGTTTTCATTGATCCCCCCCCCGCCGCTACCAATAAACATTCAGAGCCAAAGGATTCTACATATTTCAACCATAGTGGTGCATCAATAAATCAGCAAGCCCCCCCCCCCCCCCCCCCCATAAGTGAAAATGGATCCAGTAGTTTCCCTGATAGCATGACCTGTCCAGGAGCAGCCAGAGCCTTCGCCTACCTACACAGACGGGTGGGAATTCTAATTCTCCTGAAGGCCCCCCCCCCCGATCCCTGGATCACGATGGTAACAGATTTCCATTGTTTGAATATCAGACGCGATGCACAACGCGAAGACGAAGGGATGAAACAAAGCCGGCGGCGTTCAGGAACGTTTCCACCGCTTATCAAAATCAGACGCGTACTCCCGAAAATGGAGCTCGGAGCTCGGTGGCGGTTCAGAACGCGTTCCCTTAGAAGAGGAGCGGCCGCGTCTCTGATGGACTCGTTCAGATCCTTAATGCTGGCCTGTCGAGGACAGCCGATAATAACCATGACAACACACACACTTACATTTTATATCCCTATTACACTTCGGATGATTTGTACAATAGTGCTGAACTTAAGACCTGCTTTTGTCATGCTTGATCTGATATATATATATATATATAAACGTGTAAATTTACTGCAGACTACAGTACATGTATTGTGTGTGTGCACGTTGTGTGTGATGGAACCCGCACCACACACACACACACACCGTGAGACGCTCAAACATGACGCCTGCTGCCACCCATGAGAGCCACAGAGGTGGATGGGAGTCGTAGTGTTAGTCACAAACGTTGACGCACAACCCACGGCCCTACGCTACTAGCATGTCCCGGGTTAATGGTCGCCAGGGTGGATGCGAACACGGAGCTGATGGAGCGCTACTGGGAAAAGACACGGACGATGGAAAACAAAACAAAACAAAAGGGACAGCTTCTTCATTAGTTTGTCCAACCGAGCAGCTTCCCGGTGTCCGTAAACCTTTAAGCTTTCAGTCGGAGCGACGAGCTCCAACGGGATACGTTCGCTCCAAGACGCGGGACATTTAGGAGATGAGGAATGAGGCGCCTCGCGGCTCCGCCTTCAGTACGAACTCACAGCTAGCGGCTGGTTGGCCTAGCACGCACCTTCAATCAGAACAGCCACGTCTTGTTATCCATACAAAAGCTGGTGTCGCAGTCAAACATTAAAACGCACGTCGGTACCAACGTTCAGTTTACAGGCAGCAAATCTAACGTGGGATGGAAATTACAGTAAACCTGCACTACGAGCTAATCAGTTAGCGTCCAGGCGGAGCGAGACACGCTCAGTGTAGCTCTAAGACGTGCTTCCACTTCAGCCCCGACATCGTCCTTGATCGCAAGCGTCAAGGACGAGGCGAGGGGGGGGGGGGGGGGGGGCAATTTAGGGGAATCCAAATAATTCCCTGTGAGTAGCTGCTGCAATTTTATGGACAGAAAATTTAGCCAGGATATAAAGTGGAAGCTGCGAGTCAGCAAAAATAAAAAATAAAAAGAGTGAAGCAAAGCTGTAACAGAATTCCAGACGAGTCCTCGTGTAACCGACGCACACACACACACACACACAAAGTCGGCTAGTGTTTACGTTAGCAGGAGAACTTAAGGAATGCCCCGGTAGTTGGATGATCGTCCGTTAGCAGGTAAACTGTAATCTTCATACAAACACAAAAAAAAGAATCTCAATAAGTGTCCATGAGCGTCTCCAAGTCATCAGGATGTCCTTCACTTCTTCCAGCGATGCCTCACACACACACGCACACATCATTAAGGTGTCACAGGTCCATGAAGATAATAATACACACACACTCGCTCACATCACAGACTCACACACTCAATACGATAACGCGGAATACTTAAAATCGAGATCTGTGTGCCTTTCGGGACAAAACACGATTCTTCTTGATTCACGTGAGAAACATTTTAAAGCTGCAATTATAATATTTTTCCCTGTTTTCTTTATAAAGTCTGGGTTCTTAATAGCGTTTCAAGCGACTGACGAGGCATCACAAACCCTCCTCGCCTTTAAAGCGGGAAAGTCGTTTCAACGTCGTCTTATCATGTTGCTGCTTCAAAGACACACAGATGTGACAAAAAAAAAAAATCACGCGTCGATTTTCTCACGCACGCAACGCGGCGCCATTCACACAAAGACGGAGAGGCGTGGCTTGTTCCTCAGGCGTGCTGCGCCGCCAGGTCCTGGTTGATGAAGCGCCGTAGCCTCTCCAGGTACTGACTGTAAAGCTCAATGTCGTTGTGGCCGGCGCCCTCCACCCACAGCGGCTCCACGGCTTTGGGGCAGCGCTCAAACAGGGCGAGGCCGTGAGAGAAGTCGATCACCTCGTCCTCCGTGCCGTGGATGATGAGCACCGGAGACGGGATCTTTGACACTTTCTCTATGCTGGGAAACAGAAAGAAAAAGAAAACAGGGCTTATAGCAGAACGAAGGCAAACGGACGACGTCGACAACAACAAACTGTGGAAGACGGCATGGAAATGGACATTTCTGTTGCCGAGTGATGAACGGAAGCCATCCCAACCATTACGCAGAAGAACTACAGTCAGTCCCAACCATTACGCAGAAGAACTACAGTCAGTTCACAACGTTGGGCAGGTCCAACGTGTTTGTGGCTCAGAGCAAATTTAATGCCTCAGAAATGACATACACTGAAAAATAAGGACTGCCGGAAGAGAAATCGTCACCAGGGTAACAACCACTGGGGATCCAAATAAAAAAAATACAGAATATATCAGATAAACATGGCTTTTCCCCTCAACGGTCTCCCAACGCTTCAACAGAAACTCACTTGGGAAAGGCATCGAAGCAGTACGTTTTCTTTGTGTCGGGAAAGGCCACCCTCATCCCGGAGGTGAGAGGAGAGTGGAGGACGACAGCGGCACACTCAAAGCGTGATGCCAAGTCCACTGTGGGCACCGTACCAATGCTCTGTCCGTACAGGATGATGTTCTCGGGGCTGATGCCATACCTGACAAAGCACAGAGATTTAAATGTTAAGCATCAGAATACGGTTTTTCTTCCTGCATATATTCTCAATACCAAATGGCCCGATGTACAGTTAATTGTTTCCATATGCAGATTAGTATAGCGACATGATCTCTCTTTCATGTTAATGACAGACGGTCATTGTGAGCATTAGCGGACGACACCTCAACTGCTGCAGGCCGCAACGCCAAAAAAACAGAATCCAAACACGATCTGCCTCTTTTTGTTTTCTTACAACAATCCGGTTCAACCGGTTTAAATATGAGCAGACTCACATTTATTGATGTTTTATAGCAGAAATATTTGCCTTAAACTTCCTTTGCATTGCCACAATTATAGCTTCTGCTTACGTCAGGCTTATTTAATACGCTGGCAGCACAGAAAAAAAGAATCAGTCACAATTTTAGATGCTGCAGAGAATAGTTCCCTCTTCTAGCTTCCATCTGGCTGACGGTTAGCGTGTGTAGCACGGTCAGCAGGGCAATGTTTGTATGTAACTGAGCCAAACAAAGTTATTTTCATAAAACCCCGCTGGCCACTCACGTGAGGGAGTCTCACTTATCTAACAGCGACACTGGCGTTTTGCGCTTGTTGCCGGTTCCTGTCCGAAGCCGTAGTTTCTTCCTGCTTACCGTGTGCGCAGGGCGTGCCAGGCAGCGTCAATGTCGGCGTACAAGTTCTTCTCAGAGGGCTTGCCGGTGCTAACACCGTAGCCTGAGTAGTCGTAGGAAAAGATGTTGCAGTTGATGCGGGTGCCCAGGCCGATGTAGAAGCTGCTCATCTGGCCGAGGTCGACCGCGTTACCATGGGAAAACAACACCGTGAACCTGAAAGCAGGAGATTCCAACGTTAGCAAGCAGGAAAAGAATGATTGGAGTTTGTTTTTTAATGATAACCAGCCCTGTGTTATGAAACTTGTACCAATATGCTTCAAGCGATAAGAGACAATACAAAGCCTTTATCTCAAGGTAAACTCGATTACTGTCAACACCGCATTTATTGCTCTTGTTAAAAAGCAACGGGGATACTTCCTCTTATTCAACAATTCACCAGCACCAAGCGGAGACGCCGTTATCCGGGCTTCAGCTGCTTGTTCTGTCCTCACATTAATCTAGGATTCTCCTCCTCCTCATATACGAAGCTATTCATGTTCGTTCTTACAAAAGACAGACAAGCTGTTCTGGGTAAATTACAAGTTAAACACAAAGATTGAAGCTTGTGACCTTTGTGGGTCCCAACGTACTCGGAAGTGGTGTTCGTCTCACCTCGCGCTGGGGGCACAACGGATGTACATGCATCCGACCCGGTTCCCTCGGCTAGATCTGGTCAGGAATACATCCGTCACGTCCAGCTCTCTCTGTGAATACTGGAACTCTGCTCTCTCTGTGAGATGAAGCTTCCACCTGCCTTCGCCCACAGTGATGCTGCCGCCACCACCAGTAGCTCCTCCTCCTCCTCCTCCTCCTCCTCCTCCCCCCACTCCCCCTGCACCTACACCACTACTTCCAACTCCCCTGTCATTTCCACCACCGGTACCAAGCCGAGAACGCAGTCCTGGGGCTCCGAGAGAAGCCACAGCGGCCCCCGAACTTGATCCAGGAGCTGTCCCAGGTCCAGAACCTGGATCTGGGTCGGGGAGGAGTGCGTAAGTGGGCTCCGGAGGGAGGAAAGCCAGTTTGGCTGCAATGCGACTGGGGCAAGGGGGGCAGCAGAACAGGCAGCATAGCTCTCGTATCGACAAACCGTTCATTTTCTGAAATGAAACATGGAACACAGAGTCATTCGGTGGGTGAAGCCCAAGACAGAAACACGTGGTGCTGGCAAAGTCCATCATCTCCAATTTAATATAGTTTGTACGAAAAACATTGATTAAATATTTGCCCATTTAGCTGCAGGGGAAATGATTCATGTCACAAAACACAAATACACACTGAATAACTGTGACAAATATTGAAATTATAAAGGGCTAATTACCGGTATGCTGATATTTAGTGACAGATGCTGAATTTATTTTTGCATTCAATATTCACAATGTCAGGGAGACATTTCTGTATGACTTGAGAAATCTAGAGATAAGAAAGACTTTCCTCCTCTAATCGGTTTCCTACAGGAACACCTGCACATTCATTGTCGTCGAGAACATACCTGGATTCACAAATCCCCGGGGCTTGAAATGTTCTGGCACACAACTGTGCCAAGGTTTTTCCGGTCTAGTCACTTCGCCAGCTGGACCTCGATTCAGAAAGGACAAATTAAATCATGTGGCAACAAAGGATAGTCACAAAAGAATGGGCATTTAATTAATCCAAAGAGGCTTTAATGTGCTGAAAAGTGGCTACTGATAGGAAGCAATCTGTAGCGCTCTGGCTTAAGGAATAGGACTAACTAAAATAATTCAGACATTGGATCAAAGGATAAAGCGTACCCTTGTATCACAGCAAGGAGGAGACTGCTAGTTCAAAGCCGGGCTCGTGCTGTAGCGTTAGTAATTATTAATACATCCATGTATCGGTGCTGATGAAAGGAAAACTCACTGAAATTAAAGTCACTCCGATGTCCCGATGCGACCAATATACGTTGTGACACATTTACAACACAAACAGCAACCGACTGCTACGCTAATGGTAGCTCCACTGTTAACAGCGATGTTAACCTCTATCGTTAGCCTGTTCTGTGAACACGAAACCGGGAGCACTATATAGCCCGAGCAGCCATACGGTTAGAAATACAGACACGTTACCGCCATCGTTAAATATTCACCGCTGAACGCCTTACGACGACTCTCGCTTCAAACGATCTTCATTTAGCGTTAGCTAAGCTCCTAGCTAGCGGCGGTGGTGGTGGCTATCTCGCTATCGCGCTACCCTTAAAGCTAGCTCGTAGCTACTTACCGATTCACAGTCGGTCGTCGAGAAGGCTGGTGTGTCCTTATATTTACACAGAACCAGCACACGAGTCCCAAAATCCTGCCTGTGTCTGGACATGGATGTTTTTACTCAGGTGTACAGTCAGTCGTCGGGGAGTAGCCTGCTGAAATCCATAGCAATTAGCTAGTTTTTCTTTTTTTTTCTTTTTCTACAACTGTCCATCCATGCTACTGTCCGACTACATCCGGAAGTGACGTAAAGGTGTACAGTGTTCCGTTTCAAAATTAGATAGATAGATAGAACAACAATCTTTATTACCATTAAATACAGGATACACGCTGTGGGAAAATACAATAACAAATAGTAGTAATAATAATGCAATAACAATAATACAACAAGTTGCTGACAAAACTATGACCAGTATTGTGTTGTAAATCTACGTGAATAAGCCCCGTATTTATTTCCGTCAATATCCTGAAACTGCAAAAATTCGTTTCGTGTATTGACCATAAAGTCTGATTGATTTTAAATTTGCATTTACAGTCAATCCTATCAATATGGGTATTACCTTTTAACTTACAAGTTTCCTTATTAGCAAAAAATTAGGCTGCATTAATAATGGCTTGGCGTGTGTGCGTGTGTGTGTGGTAGAGAGAGAGAGAGGGTGTGTGTGTGGTAGAGAGAGAGGGGGGGGGGGGGTGTAGGTGTGTGTGTGGTAGAGAGAGAGAGAGAGAGAGAGAGAGCGAGGTCCTCCATTTATCACTGATCCACTGCAGGACTGTGTTTCAGGGGGGGTGAATTATGGGCCCCTGCTGTAACTGCCCTGCTCTGCGTTCTACGTTTCACCTCGACACTGAAAATTTAAAATGGGGATTATATTTTGCTGACTACTTAATTCAGACAACTGGCCGCTCCGCTCATGACAGAAGACCTAATAATGCAGGATTTGGGATTATTGCTGTGTAGGGTCTGACAGAGCCAATTCTGGATCACAGAAAACCCCATCGGGTGACGGTTTGAACATTTATTCTAAGGACTCTCTCTCTCTCTCTCCTGTGCAGCAAATACGTTTGGGGCGTGTGTGTGTGTGTTTTTTTTATTTTTATTTTTTTGACGCGCTCGTTAAATGGTGATGCTACGGCGACGCGCAGGAACCGTAGAGGGAAGAGACAGGTGAGGCGCGGCCGAGGAGCTGCTGTTATTACAGAAAGCCTTGGGACACCGAGAGCCGTGGTATCCATCACCCCTTTCTCTGCAGAGAGAAGACGAGCGACCGGAGAGCGCGAGTTGGCGACTGGCACCTGTCTGCGCCCCCCCGTACGTGGCCATCTGTGCGGTGAGTGGGGATGGGGGGGGGGGGGGGGGGGGGTGGACAGGTATACTGCGTGTGCGCAATTTTATCGCTGCCACCAAAAGCGCTGCTGCATTATTCCTGCCGGGCCAGTGTAGAAGTCCTGTCCGGCATCGCCTGGACCTTTGTGGAACCGAAACCGAACCGCTCTTTGTGTCTGCCGCAACTTTGAATATTTCTCTCGCATGTGCGTGTCCGTCATTGCTGATCATTGTTCTTTCACGCGTGGGTTTGTGTCGAGAACTCGCAATAGTCGCATATTATAACGCTGAATTTATTTGTTTAATTTATTTTTTAAGAGCCGAAAACCATGAAATGGCTATTTTGGATCCCGACATGCATCACAGGCCGTCATCTCAATTACACTTATTACCTCCAAATGTTACATTTAAGTGCGTAATTTTCTGCTATTTATTTATTTATTTATTAAATCGATATTTCATTGAAGAGTAAAGGTCACACGTGATTATTTGGAAGCTCTTAAAGTCAAGTGATTATGTCATTATCCCTCAGGGTGGAATAACAGGAATGTGATTGGCTGCGTGGGACCACTCTGTTTTTTGGTGATTTGGGGCTTTTTTTTCTTTTTAACAAATCCAAATGTGGCAAAACCTGAGAAACTCCATAAGTGTTTCCTTTCTCCAAAATGTCTTCCACACTTACGATAACTGCTCAACTAAATTTCCCATAACCACCGCAGAAACTCATAACATCCACAGCACAAGTTAAATGCTCCATCACTGCTGGCCAGCTGTTTCTGACGTGATTTATTCTTATATGTAATTTTTTTTTATCATCCTCTAAAAGCTGCAGTTCCACCAGAGGACTATAACTTCAGCTCCGGCTGTTTAATGTTTGTGTTTCTGCAAGAATTGAAAAGCAAAAAAGAGAAGGTTGAAGCTAAAAAAAAACTAGAAAGACGGGCAGGGGTATATGAGGGAGAAGAGAAAGGCAGAAGTATTGTGGATATAAAGCATAATGTGTGGCAGATATAGTCGGGCATGCAAGCCATGGGGGGGGGGGGATAGTCAGAGGATTGTAAAAGACGGAAAAATGAGTGATGGAACAGAAAGCTCGGCGAGTGAAAGAGCATTGAGGGAGAAGGGCTGCAGACGGCAGTCTGAGCGGGTGTGAATGGTCTCCCTGTTATCCCCACTGCCCACACAGACCGCCACACAGCAGCCGTGTGAGCAGGTGCTAACCCCGCCACCCAGCGACCACAGGGAACAACAGGTGCAGCCACTGCCTTTGGAGGCCATGCTAACACCCCACCCGTCCCGTATACCACGGATCAGCCCCCCATACGGCCTTCTCACGCAAGACACACAAAAGCCCGTCACCTTAGGAAAAAACACAGGCTTCAATAATTCAATCATTGAAAACCAATTAAACCACCAACAGAATCGGAGCAACTTGACGCAAAGAGCTGGCAGGTAGAAGCAAACAGTGGAATCTCAGAGAGCCTCGGGTGGAGACCACGTCCCACGTGGACGTTTAATGAGCTCTATTGATTACATAGGGACCCTATTCAATCACGCTGGCTGAGCTGCAAAATGGGCAACTCAAGAACGGGGGGGGGAAATGAGATTGGATTGCAGCATAATACAGGGAGATTAAATTGAAGGCGGATTAAAGTGTTGGGGTCGCAAAGGAGCATTTTAATAGAAATATATAGAATGACTCTCTGAGATCTTAACAGCTTCTCTGTTCTTGTAATGCCAAGAGAACACGCTGGGTATTCCAGACAGGCGGCCTCTTTTTTACCTGTTAGACAGAAAGGAACACCGACTGACTGCTTTTATCGCAACAGGAGTTCAAAGCTTGCACTAAATGTTCCGTTTGCTCCACTGCAGAACCTTCTGTACTTGTCTTTAGAGATACGTCGACATGAGATTCATTATCTTGTTTTTAAAGTTATATAGCTTCTTCTTCTTTTTTGCCGACTTTTTTTTTAGACATTTAGATTGTTATTTGCACTGTAATGCTGGTTAACATTGCAACTTGCATTAAAAAAAAAGCTTAATGTTTTCACAGATTGCATGTTTATCGGGTTTTCGGGGCATGGTCAGATTCTTCAGCTTTTTAAATCAACAATGGTGGGAAAGTTGTTGAAGTCAGCAAACCTCAGAACAACTGAAAGATCAGAGGGAGTCTTGCTGGGTAGAAATCTGCTGGATGACCTCTTCCTGCAGGGCCCCTGGGGTGAGGCCCTCTGGGAGACCACTGAGAAGGACAATGAGGGCCGGAGTGTCACATGCAGGCCTACATTATTTATTATCAGAATAGGTGTTCATGCAAAAACATTCCCCCCTCCATGCGAGAGGGTTCCAGGAGCCCAACAGGCCATTTCAGGCTATTCCTTCCAGATGGAGTGAGATAATAGCAAGCAGAGGCGCGTTACCTATATGGCGAACTCTGCTGTAAATTGTCCATGCTGTTATAAACTTTACGCCACAGGATAAATGATGGTAGAAAGGCAAGGCTGGCTGCACAGGTGGATTCAGCAGGCACATATACATTGCAGTTGTAGAAATTGTCATATACTTTACAGCAGACATGCATTTTCAATTTCTCCTCTGAGGAGCAGCCAGTTGTTGAGGAGTTTCACGTGGCGTGGACCCGGCTAACGTGTGTTTGTTTGTTTATTTATCTATTCATTATTTATTCTGTCCACTCTATCCCTTTAACACCGTCTTTTATAATCCATCAGCCAATGGCCAAGCAGGGAATTGCTGCTTTCTGTGCGCAATTGCCACGATGCGTTCGAGGGTCGTAAGAAGTCTGAGCGTTCAGTCGGACTCCTGCCATGAAACTGCCTGGCTATTTTTGACGAGTGAGTGACATCAACGGCCATTTCGACGTAGACGAACGAAGGTGGCTCTCGTCTCATTTCCATAATAAAATTGCAAAGTGATTGAAACGAAAAACAAATGCACCTGCTCGTACGAGAGAAATAAACACGCAGCAAAGCAACCTTTCTCTCAAACGCCACTGCCCCGGACAGCTGACGACTTTTTATTTCTGTAAACCAAATAAATGGAGCGACACATCTATATATCTCTGGTGCTTGGGTTTGTCTCCTTATATGTTGTTGTTGTCCAACCGACCTAAGCCAACAGCAGACTAGTTATGGCAGCTTAGCCACAGGGATTTGAAGGACTTTATACGGGGAGAAAAAGGCGCATCCAAGCCCTTTGTCTTCAGCTATACTTCACAGGGATTTTGGAGCCCGATGGAACTTTCCTGTGGCTAATCCTTCTCGTTCCTTCATGCTGTCCTCTCTCACGCCCGTCCAGTCTCTGCAACAAACACAACTTTTCTCTTTTAATTATGTCTTTTCTTCTGGGGCTCAGCAACAACTGAGAGAAGAGTATAGCAGGAATACAATCACACCTGCGAGAAAGAGAAGAGAAGCTTTCGGGGAGGGGGTTGTCTCTACTTATGGATGTGAGTGCTAAGCGTGTGTCCGTTTGTGCATGCACATCCACACCCGTGCGCACATGTTAATACACGAGCAGGTTCTGTTGTGTGCAAGACCACCTATTGTGAGCTGTGATCCTCTTAGCAAGCTTCTGCCGAAAGCGCTATATTTACCCTTAGTGGTGATCACGGCACACAAAGAACAACTTGACAAGAATATGAGCTACCTTTCAGCCTTCTCCATCAGCATGAGCGGAGTCACTAAAAGCCTATGAGATATATGGTAATGGCTGCCATGTTGAGGCACGGCCTGTTTAGCATAATCATTATTGAAGTTAAACAAAAAGAAAAAGCAGGAGGAAGTTAGGCTGTAGTTTTTAAACAGGAAGACAAATATTTTTAAAATGGCTTGTATTAAGATTTATTTATATATTTAAAAAAAAGTCCCCAAAGTTCAAGTATTATGACTATCAATATTACCAAATCCCAGGTAGGATTGAGGAGGAGATGCTCCCGAGAGACGGACGCCAGGTGCTGCCTTGGCCATTGTGCGACGATACAGAATATTAACAGCGTTAGAGCAGGTCAGAAAGCAACGCTGTTATTGTGTAATTATCTTCATCTTCATGCCGCCGTAAAAAAACCTGGAGCGTGCGTGTGTTTGACTCCGTGATTCAGAGTGTGTGTCTGAGTGCGTGCACTGAATGCTCATGTGTTCGCCTCCAGCTCAGAGCTGTGCAGTGAATGTATATGTGCTTACTGCAGTCAAACTCTGGTTAGTAATGTTTGCCCTTGCTGCAGATTTGTACGCCACAATAAAATGCCTTTTATGTGCGTGCGTGTGTGTGTGTCTGGGCTTGTTGTGCGTTTCTAACTCAGTGCAGCTCCAGATGAAGATGCATTACCTCTTTTTTTTTCTTGCTTTGCACCTGAATATGTGAGGCTTTGTGTTTGTCCCGCAGAAGGTCCATGTCCATCGCCTGTAAGCTGATAAGTCACATCCATGTAAGCTACTGTGTGTCCGTCACTCGCAGCAGCTTCTCTTTGGGAACCGAGGCTTGAGTCGGAAAGAAGTGTGAGGCGAGACGGAGCGCTCTGTGGCTAAACTCCAGCTCCGTCCATCCTATTTTAATTACCCATGGCTCTCACACATGGGAATAACTCCCTCCCTACGCTCTCTCCTCTCATCCTTCATCTCCCTTCTCCCTTCCATGCGGCTATCTTTTCTTTTCATCTCCCCCTTCGTCCTCATTTCTCTCGTCTTTTTATCTTTACTCCCGTTTTTTTTTATGGCGCGCGCGTAACCGAGCAGGCAGCTCGCGGCTGCGTCAAAGGCCTGTGCAGAGGCAACCTCTCATTAGCATATAAATGACCCTTTGGATTGAATGTTATTTTAGAATATTTAACAGCAAAAGACGGATTGCCTCAAATCTGATTAGACCTGCTCGGAGGAAACGGGCAGCCACTTCAGGGAATATCTCCTCCGCATCGATAAGATAAAGACTTGACACAGTAATTCCACTCTTGACAGGAGCGTAATTGTACGTGTGTGTGTGGATGAGTATGGGTGACATCACTAACTATGTGTATCTGAGTACCTATGAGCAGGTCTAGCAGGTTTCTTATCACGCATCCATCCATGATAGGAGATCTTAGATACCGACTGAATTAGGGAAGGTAGTAATAAGAGTCTGATTAAGAGTCAGATGACCAGCTAGGACTGAATGGCTGGGCCCCAAGGCGAGACGCTAACACGGGAGAAGGTTTAAACTAACGATATTGGCTGGGAGAAGAAGATATATATGACGGTGTAGGAACCGTCCAAGGCGGAGGCTGGGCAGGCTCTGACGAACCATCGGCCTGGTGCTGGGGCCGGTTGGAGCAGGTGGCTGGAGGAGGCTGGCGGCCGGGAGTTGGCTCATGATCTGGAGCCCAAGAGAGACGGAATGAGTCACAGGATTCAGAAACATAGAAACGCCTCGATCAGAACCTGAACCTGAGGATATAATTTCTGTCATTTCGAAAGTGAAACGTTTCCCCCATCTTTCCTCCTGATTTTACGTTTTATAATGCACCAAAACAGCCTCGATGGGGGGGATGGATCAGGGCCAGGGGCCGGTGTAGTACCTGGACTCTTTACCGTGGAGCCGTGATGCACCGCTGCAGGAGCACTAACGTTTCTCAGGGTGACAGTTTGCTCACACCCTTCCTCGTTGCAGTGGAAACCTCTTAGCTCTATTAATGAAGCTGCAGGGCTTGAGGGTTTGAGTACTAAAGTGTGAAGGTGACCCACTTCTCCCAGTTTAGCTCGTGTCTGTGTTTCTGCCCTCAGGCCATTGTACTTCATTCCAGGCCTTAACCAGACTGTCTTCAGTGATCAGATGTGTTACAAACACGAGTGTAAAAGATTCTGGATGGACTAAAGCTTAAAAACAACCCATTACATTTTGGTGTGGATCCAAGACAGTGACAGATTTAGGATTTTGTTCGGGACGTTCTCGCCATTCTTCCTTTAATTTTTTTTTCCAGGGAACGTTGTGGAAAGATGTGGCTTGTCGCAGACCAGCCAAACAGACGTGTGAATGAGTGTTAGGCGTTTGATTGGGATGCACGACAGTCTCAGAGTTTCCATTAACAGCAAGCACATATTCCGATTTGTAAAGTTTAAGTCATGGCTGTTCTTTTTATGGCTGCTAATGGTTTTGCGTAAACAGAAAAACGATAGCCCAGCCTGCTCATTCAGCTGAACGCATCTTACGTGAGCATCCTGTCCAAGTGACTGTGTAATAAATGCTTAATGCATATTGTCTATGCGTCGGTTATAAATGAGCTGTATTATCCTGCTGGCGTGTTCACAATGCCTGCAGCTCCCCCACCCCCTCCTTTTCGAGAGGGCTGACCCCCCCTCTAAATCCGTGTCCATACATGTTCATGCACATACCATAAATGAACATGGATTTGTGTTCATGCTTAAGTGCATTCATCAACGTGTGCACGCTCACACGTGTGTGTGTGTGTGTGTGTGTGTGTGTGTTGGGTGGAGAAAACTCCCTCTCACTTTTGCATGCACTGCAATAGAACGTCTCTGCCTAGCTTGCTTTGGTTGCTACGGTAACAAAGGCACGGAGTGGTGCGACTGCAGCAGCTGAAGAGAGAGCGGGAGACAGAGGGAGATGGAGGGGTTTTTTTTTCACGCAGACCTAATCAAAACAACGGATATAATGCAGTACATCTGAAAACATTTCAAATACGGGAGAGAGCAAAACAGCATCGGCACAAAGATGTGGTTGGATGCTGAAGGATCCTTCACCGGCTGAGGTATCCTAACACCAGTGCTGTTGGGTTTGGCTGCTGATGCCTTTGTTGTTGTTGTTTCTTTTTACATTTTGGAGCATGTCCAATACACAGCAAAGGCCACTGGCGTGTGTAGACGCCCCCTGTCTAGCACATACACACAGATATGAGGGAGGGGAGCATTAGATGGATAATCACGGACTTTAAATCGTTCATGGAGCTTGATGACGTACTCTGGAGTTGAATAGAATTCCCAGTGAGCTCCGTGCCGCTGCCATGTCTGCTTGATTAGCTGAGGCAGGTGAACAAAAGCGCAGCGGCGTGAAACACTTGCTGATTGGTTAATGGCGTGAGTGTCGACAGGTAATTTGCTACCGGGTTGCACCGTGAGGCTTTAGACATTGTTGCACACACGTTCCACGATGCATGTCAGTGTCACAGCGCTGAATCCGATGACACCAGCACGACCTGACACGCCCTTCTTCTTCCCACACGATCGCCTCTCTTCCCTCGATTGCTTGATATTCATTCCATCGCCAGTGGTCTGTTATTTATTGCTTAATGGGCTGGAAGTCTGAATATGGCAGTATCTCTCTTTCTCTTTATTTTCTGCTGCTCAAACAATCTTTCTTTTATCGTTCATCTGTCTCTCTCGTCTATCTTCCATCTCAGCAGGGAAAAAATCTCAATCGTGGGGATCCAAATGCCAAAGAGATGCCCTAAATCTCTTTAAATAACCCAGAGCATTCAAAATACTGTCTGTCTCATGGCACCGGCTTGGAGTGGAGTTATAATATATTGGCCTTTGCCCAGATGGTGATGGTTTATCTTATGGATCAATGACTATAATCAATGCACACTCTAATGAGGAGGCTCCATCAATGATTGGCTGCAGGGTTTGCTATTACTAGTGCAGGTTGTTATTTTGAGAGAGGATAGTCGGAGGACCAGCATCCATCCTGAGGATCAATTTATTTTACATTGCAGCTTTATTACAGGTATGAATCAGACGTACCTGTGAGTGTTCATTTTTTAATAAGTTGGGCTACATACATACGAGGAGTGGAAATTTTCCTTTGAATGCTACTGTGCATGTTTTCATGGGTTATTAAAATAATTCTCGTCTTGTTGCCGCCTCAGAATATAAAAAAAACGGATCTTTTTTATGTCTTGTTTGCTAGTGTGTTTTTTTTCTTATTATTATTGAAAATTTAAAATGAAAAGTTTTTTATTTTCACTCGCAGGCTTTTCACTTTTTTATTTTTTTTTGCCAAGAAGAGAAAAATACATTGTATTTCAAGTTTTTTCTTATGTGTGTGTGTGTGCTTTAAAAGTAAAATTCAAACAACCTCAATTTTTTTTTATCCTTTACTGAAATCAAAGTCAAATTACCAAAAGATTGAGAGACATTTTCAGGTGGAACCTGAACAATTGTTCCGCAAAGGACATCAGGGATGACAATCTAAAAATAAATTTCATGTCTGCCCGTGGCGAGGAAGACGGAGCGGCCAGATTGTGAGAAAAACGTATCATCCAGTGGCGAGGGGTTAATGTGACAAAGCTTGTAAATAAGATGCTGGAACACGCTTCAGTTATTTTACGCATTCATTCTTACAGTCCTCAGCCCCAGAAAACCTAACCTATTTAAGGTTTAAACCAAACATTTGGATCCCTCCCATGAAATTGGCCATAATGAAATGAGGCTGACCCAAAACCTGACTCAATCAGTTCTAGTCCAGGGAGTCCCATCGGAGAGTGAGACGAAACAAACCTCCCACCCCCTTCAGGGCCCTGATGAGGAGAGGGCTTCAAGATGTCAATCCAATCTCTGAGCTACAATTTCATTTTAAGTGGCCTTCAGTCTGCAGCACGGCGCCGACGTCGCCTCGCCATGTCTTCATACAGCGTGTCACTCAAACGCATGCAGAAGCTGATGTGTTTGCGCTTCTGTGCTTATGTATATGAGTATGCTGCATCTTTGCCTCACATATTGCTGCTGTCGTCGCCTTGGCAACGAGCACATCTACCTCCCTACCTGCTGTTCTGGCTTTGAAAACATGCATAAAAGACTTTTATTCTGAAAGAGACAAGCCAAGAAATAGAAAGAAGTCATGGAACTGGGGGAGATGGAGGATGAAAGGAAGAAAGCAGAGGCTTTGGGCAGGCTAGATATTCAGGTTTTCATGGAAATGGCATTTATGTTTCACACTATAGTCTCATTTGTTAGCTTTCTCTTTATAGCTTCTCTTCTTTTCAACATATCCTTATATATGAATGACAGTTAGCTCTGCCATGCTAGCAGCCATGTCACATTAATGCATGAAGAAGCCGAGTTATGCAGGCATGCTTGATGGTGATAACTTATTTTTGACATTTGTATTATTCACTTTACTCTTTTCTTCATTGTTTATGTACACATTTGTCGTGCCTTGCTGGAATTGTAGTTACGCTGCCCCCTACCATTTCTTGGTGGTATTGCTCCAATTTTCAGCTGGCTCTCCAAAAACTACTACAAATGCATGCAGAAAAAACACACACAAGGCATTCAGAAGTCTCCGTCCGTATCTGTCTTTGACGTATTGTGTAAAGGAGCCTTTTGTAATGGTGGTGGCGTTGTGTCTAAGCACTCCTCCAGCTACACGGTGTAATTGTGGCTGAACGAGTGACTGTTGTTTTGTGTGTGACTGTGAGTTTTCATTTGTGTTTGACAGGAGCTTATGAGCCTTTTGTGGTATCTTAACAAAGACCGTAATGCGTTTCCTGCCCTTTTCTTTCTCATTTTTTGGGCCAATCTTGACTTTTGGCCTCAAGAAAGACAAAGTCCAGCTTCTTCAAGTCACTCCCCTCACCGCTCCCTTTTCTCTCTGAAGTAGAAAGACCAGCTATTCCTTTATTTTGCCTCTAATTGCCAGTCGTAGTGTCCATATGTTCGCCCAGAAGCAGAAGAATGTTTTGTCTCCGTGTGTTATATGGCTGTGAGAATCTCTTTGGCTTCAAACTGGTTGACGGTGGAGCGGCGTCTCTGACAATAGAGCCCCGTTATATAACTGCAGGTAGACAATAGAAACACATTAACTCTCCACTGAAGACAGGCTGCCCTTCTGACCTTGTCCTATTTCTCTCTCTCTCACACACACACTTATTGTTAGACTTTCTATTAACAAAAAATAAATTGATACATATATAATTTGAGGTCCACGGATCCTCAAAAGGTTAAGTGAAATTCTGTCAATTTTCTTCATACTTTCAAAAGAATTGTTGGAAAACTAAATTTAAATCTATTGGACTTTTTTATGTTAGGATATACCATTATTTAAGTTGTATTTTAATTAGTTTAGGGCATATTTTCTAATGGAATATCATCAACAAGAACTAGATTTGGCTTCTAAAATTGAAGGTCCTCCTGGTCCTCCATTATAGGGAATCATTCTGGTTCATTATTTAAAGACTGAGGAAGGGTGAGCCAGTCATAAAGTCTCAGCTGACCAGTCAGCATTCATTAGCAGAATGCTGGTGGTTTTTGTAAGAAACGTGGACATAGGTGTGTTTTAATTTGCCTCCAGAAATATAATCCAAACAAAATTTTGTCTTTTTTGTTCTCTAGAAGTAGTTGAAAGCAATTATTTTAGCCATTTAAGTCCATTTGCTTCCATTCATTGAGAACTCCTTTGAGAACATCCTCTCTGTGAATTACAGTGGAATGGATGAAATAGGGAGTGAATAGGCTGCAACTCTCTCCCCCATCACTCTCATGTCGTGCAGATTTGAATCTCACAAGTTGCCATTTTATCTATGTCTTCATTTTTCACTGCTCACAAAAGCCTGTTGAAGAAGAAGAAATCTGTCGAGATGTAAAGCGCTAACCTGCAATCTTGCACGCACAAATGCCAAAAGAAGAATTTGGAGGACACAATGAAATTCATATCTCTCCTCTCTTCTGTGTTAACAGTGCCCGTGCATCGCTGCCATGGGGACCGTGGCTCCTCCCCTCACATTTCTCCTCCTGCTGTTTCAGCTGGCCGATGGCTCATTCCCAGAGGAGCCCAGTCCTCTCAGCTACGTCCCCGTAGAGGGTAAGCCGAGTGTTGAGCCGTTGATGGATGGCTCCGTGGCGGGTGTGGAAATCAGGGTTCAAGGGTCAGAGCCTTGGTGTGGAGCTGCCTTGAAAGCTACCCAGGCACATAGATAAATTTAAGCACTCAGGTGTGACTCTAACAGCAGTAGTAGTAGATAAATCAGCATGAAAGGGAAAGAAACAATGATGAGAAGACAGAAAGAGGAAAGCATGATTGGCAAAGACTTTGAGAAGTACAGGGGGGGATTAAAAAAGAAGAAGACAATCGGATTGGATGGAGTGATTGAGATGATAGGAAAGGAGGCTGACAGGTGGAGGAGAGAAAGGAAGGAGACAAGTGGAGATGGATGGCCAGATGCACCCTCCCTCTCCTGTAGTCAAGGGCGTTGAGAAGGTTTCCCAGTCGGTCTCCTGATGACGAGAGCTCCCTTTGGACACCACCGACCTTCGCTTGGAAACTTTTTCAGAGTCTCATACGGCCGCTCTCTCCCTCTGCCTCTTCCGCACCGCTGTTTATCTGAACCGCAGGAAGGAGAGGGAGGGGATGCTCTCATGCACAATTAAATCTCGGCGAATGTGTGCAGTTTTTCTAATTATGGAACCGCATGCATCAACAAAAGCGAAAACAAAAACACAAAGAGGGTGAAAGTGTTTTGGTGAGCTGTTACTGCCACACCATTCATTATCTGCCCCCCCCACAAACAAAAGCGTCAAGCCTGAGTGCAGATGCTGTTCAAGTAAAGGTTAGAGTTATTGTTTTACGACCTGCCTGAGCTGTTTGGATAAATATATATATGGAAAAGTGCACTGTCATCAGCTGTCAAAGTGCCCTTGAGAAAAATCACTTCATTTTCAGCTCGTGTTGGTGAACCCTGTTTGTCTCCCTGTTCTCGTCAGTTGTGCGACGGTACCCGGCGTTCCTGGGCAGAGCTCACCGCTCGGCTCAGAGACAGGAGCTGCACATCCAGACGGTCCTCCAAGTCAACCGCACTCTGTACATAGGAGCCAGGTAACCAACAGCAACCGCCTCCGACTGTGTTACCGACGCATTAATATCCTTTCACTTTCATTTGATGCTGCAGCCTCCATCTGCTGTCACTCGATAGAGGACATTCAGTGTTTTTTTTTTTTGCTGTTTTTTTTGTTAAATGTCAAACGAAAGCTGTTTGTCCTCGTAAATACATTTTACACCAGCAGAAGGCAAAGCAGGGTCCCTGGAGCCAAATCCAAAATGATTTGGCAGCCTGTATTAAAACCTTTTAAAAAAAAAAAATACTAAATATATTGCAGACAACAATTTAAATACAAGGATAAAATAAATGTCAATAAATATGACCTTGTAAAATCAAACCTAATGTGCCTCATGCTGTCATAAAATCTAATAAAAAGATCTGGGACTGGTCCAATCCCGGGTCCGTATCAGTTTGCTCTCCTGAGGAATGGAGGATGTGTCATGCAATGATGCTTTTGTTGTGTTATTCAGATGATGCCAGAGTTGGTTCGGTGAAATGATTCCACATTTTGGAGTCATTTTGCTCACGAACAAGCGAACAGCACAGGACCTCCTCCATCTACTTGGCAGAGTTGATTACATCATCCTGCATTTTAATTAAAAAATCTCTGCTCGTTTGACTAAAACAACTCGGCAAGTTGTAAACGTGGTAGAAATAATGCATCGATTGGTTTTCAGCAAAGGTCCATCCATTCAATGAGAAATGAGACGTTAGCTTTTTAAATCTAATTAGCCTCTAATTTCTATTTGTCTAATGTGAAAAATTGCTAGCAGACAAAATGTTTTATAAATCAGCTTCATGCTGAAAAAAGAATCTGGCAAATTAGCGCTGATTGTGATAGCAGCTTTTTACTGACTTATTTCCTATCACTCTTACATTGGCACTAATTTGCTGTGTCTTTGCAGAGATGACTTGTACAGAGTGGAGCTGGACAACGTGGGAGGTGATGAGATGTTTTACAGCAAGGTAAGACTCAAATAATTGGAGACTGACCAAATCAATCGTGCACTAATAACTGATCGCTTCCACGCAAAAGCACACAGAGAATTAGGAGCTCAGCGCGATTTTACTTCGTTCTTTCCGCAGAAACGGACGTGGGAATCCAACAAGAACGACATCCGAGTGTGTCGGATGAAGGGCAAACATGAGGTACCAGGCTCAAACACGACACTTTTAGACCGACAGCATCAACACAACAGCTGCTACCGAAGCCTTCTTTCCTTTGGGTGCACCTACATATGGTGTTTGTCATGTCAATGCAGAATCAGCACAACACTTAATTTACGCGAGATCAGTGAAATATTACCCAGGTTGAAAGATGTCTGCAGAACTCCCAAGCCATTTTTCTACAAGCAAGCACTTCTTCATGGATCTCATTTGTACCCCCCCCCCCGTGGGGAAGACAAAAACGAGTGGAGCAATTATGTATGCAAGTGATATTTGGTAGTGTTCTAAAATACGCGGGGAACGTGACGGGAAGGGTACGCAGTCTTAAAATATACGCTTTTATAACAGTACTCCCGGCAAAAATCCAATCTAGGCAGAACTCATCGAAAAAGAAAAAGAGGCAACAGGAAGCAATATAGAGCAAACTGAGACGAGCGAGTGACACAGCCTGAGGGAGGATGTAATTGAAATCAGATGAGGAAGGAAGTTATAGGTAGCGATGGTATGTGCGGAGGCGGACAAGAGCCGGGAGCACATAAGAAGGACAGGACAGCCACCAGGAAGTAGGAAGAAGAGGCACAGACACAGCAAAGGGGGAAAAGGAAGGCAGATGAAAGATGACAATATGTTGCAACACAGAAAGAAATCCACACAGTGATAAAAGTGTAACAATGACATGTGGACCGACTCTGGCGCCGGCATGGATAGACGCCGAGAGCTTTGGAGGAGGAACACAAACAAAGAGAGCTGTCGCCGAAAAGGATGAGCTCAAATCACAAATCCATGTCATGTTGTTGCGACTGAGAATCATCTGGCATACGCTGATTAGTCCAGTAGTAAATCTCTGCAATCTCAAAGCACCGAGAACATAAATGTGAGGAGAATCGCCTAGCGCAGGGGTGGGCAAACCTTTTAACTCGCGGGCCACAATAGGTTCTAAAATTTGATAGAGGGGCCGGACCAAGCACAGATGGATGGAGTATTTGTGTGAGCTAATATAAATGACACATGAAAGCTATTGCATTAAAGGATTTGGCCTTTTACAGGTAGCATTACAGGGAAAAGGTCAAATGAATGAGGTTTAATTATAATACAATTTTATTTAATTATATAATTCGGACAAGTTTGGCGGGCCGGATTAAAAAGACCAACGGGCCGCATATGGCCCCCGGGCCTGGGTTTGCCCATGCCTGGCCTAGCGTAAGTTAGTCCAGTCGGGACAGGAAGGTGGTGGCGGCGGCCGATGACGCTGCTGAGGCTGGCAACATTTTTAAGTTGGTGTGCAAAGGAAGAATCTCACTGGGGCTTTGTTATGGCAGAGAAAGCACAGATGAATCTAGTCTCAGAAGACGGCCCCGTTCCATTCAGGCGTGCCAACACGGAATACCGAGAACTGAAATCACCAGAGACACAGGAAGAGCAGGTATCATCAGAAAGGTGCCGTTTTAATGTGCCGCGGTTATTTTTGAGGTAGGGGGGGGTGGCATTCTTCGGGAGCCCCCTCTCTAAACTAAAGGTTTGAACTTAGTTTTGGTTTAAAGTCTAGTTTTCACACCATCCTTCTCCTTAATATAAATCTTTATTTCTGTGTTGTGTTTTTTCCTCCACAGGGAGAGTGTCGTAATTTCATAAAGGTTTTGCTCAGCCAGCACGACGGTCTGTTTGTGTGCGGCACAAACGCCTTCAACCCACTGTGTGCCAACTTTACTGTTAGTATCCATCCATCCATCCATCCTGGTCGTTCTCTGTGCATCTGCCAGTTTCTTTATGCCGGTAATTTTTTCATGTGGCAGAGAGACACTCTGGAAATGGTGGGAGAGCCTGTGAGCGGAATGGCACGCTGCCCGTATGATCCTCGCCATGCCAACGTGGCTTTATTTGCAGGTAATAGCTTTTGTTTGCACGAAAGAAGAAGAAGAAAATAAACAATAACAATTTTTTGTTCCTACAAGACTTCAGATCCGGCTTTTTCGGCTCCTGACATTGCAACATCGTCGTCCTTGTGTTTACCTTTAGAAATGATTTATGGCCAGACCTCTTGCTGCATTGCTTGTTTGGTTTTAATCTGCCTGACCTTGTGCTGTCTCGCCACCTGTAATCTCGTCCTTTGCTCTGTCTCTCATTCTCAGATGGAAGTCTCTTCACCGGCACCGTGACAGACTTCCTGGCCATCGACGCGGTGATCTATCGCAGCCTTGGAGACAGCCCCGCCCTCCGAACGGTCAAACACGACTCCAAATGGTTCAGAGGTACGGCGACGCTCTCATATAAATACCGCTATAGGAGCCGGAGGCCCCGCCGTAGAAATCATTAGAACTATTTTCAGCAGCTCAATAAAAGAAAACGGGTGCTGAATAATAGGCTCCATTCAGTGGAGGCTAAACATGATTAGGGCCTCGTTTAATACAGCCAGCAGAAATCTCCCAGCTCTACTGCAGGAACTCAAACATGCATTTGCACACGTCCGTGCAGAGCGTCTCAAACGGGCGTCGCGAGAAATGGGTTGAAAAGCAATATCCGTGAATTGCGTGCAGGTCCTTGAAACGCGAGGCCGCTCATTGTCCTGCTGCAACCTGAGGTGATGGGCGCGGATGAAGAGCGGAACAATGGCACCCCGGGATCCTGTTGTAGTATCTCTATGCATGTAAAACCAAGACGCTGCCTTTATATTTATGATGAGCGGAGACTGATTATTACCGATAGAGCGATGCACTGAGCTCAGCCTGTTGTCCTTGGATGAAATAACAAGCTGGAGCAAGTTGATCCAAGTCCATCCAAGCCGGATGAATGCTTGGGAAATCACACGATTCATCCCTGTCTGTGATGACAAACGCATCAGAACATGCATTTTTAATGAGCGAGGTCGGCGGACGTTATTAAAGAAGCGTGTTGCATCAGGCGCCGCGTTCCCTCCTCTGTTACGTACGTGTTTGTTTGTTTTTCTAACAGTGTTTTTCTCATATTGCTTTCCAGAGCCATACTTCGTGAGCTCCATGGAGTGGGGGCCTCATATTTATTTCTTCTTCAGAGAGATGGCCATGGAGTTTCATCACCTAGAGAAGGTTCATCTCCTCCTCTGTTTCTTTCTTCCTTTCTTTCTTGTCACTCCCGACGTTAAATGTTACCCCCCACCCCCCCTCTCCCCCCCAGGTGATGGTGTCCCGTGTGGCTCGAGTGTGCAAGGCGGACCTGGGTGGCTCCCAGCGTGTCCTCGAGAAGCAGTGGACCACCTTTCTGAAGGCGCGTCTGAACTGTTCGGTGCCAGGCGATTCCCACTTCTACTTCAACCTCTTACACGCCACCAGCAACATCATCCGCATGCAGGGGCGGGACGTCATTCTGGGTCTCTTCTCCACGCCGCCGAACAGGTTTCCAAGAGATGCACAACAAGAACACAGCAAAGCTGCAGATGCTATTCCATGCTCATCGACTCCTCCTTTCTTTTTCTCTGCCAGCATCCCCGGCTCTGCCGTGTGTGTGTTTGACATGCAGCAACTCGCTCACGTCTTTGAGGGCCGGTTTAAAGAGCAGAAGTCCCCCGAGTCGATTTGGACTCCGGTACCAGATGAAGCGGTGCCTAAACCGAGGTATCGTTATGCAGAATATGTGAGCAGAATTTAGGCAGCGCTGCTGCTGCCGAAAGTCTGCTTACTCTCCAAGCTATAAGCTCCAGCTGTCAGTCGCAGAAAATTCACTGCTGCTCAGCAAATATTCTAGTGAGACTGTCAAAATGTAAAGTAAATTTAAGGTGATATATGAACAGAATTGAGCTGTCATAACGCCACACAGTCACCTCCTGTTAATGCTTAGGCCTCGTTACCATATTGGTTTTGCAAAAAATATTGTTTTTCTTTCTTTCTCCTGAAAAACTCACGCAATTTTGCACAAAATTCAGGTCTTGTGAAAAAAATATGTTTTTAAATGTGTTTCACAGTTGGGACTTGAAAATTGGTACGACAGCGCCACCTACAAAAATCAAGATGCATTGTGTCATTGTGTCTATGGGAGTGGGTCCAACGCAAACTTGGTGCAGACACGTGTGATGTCACGCCAAACAAACAATATTAGTATGACAACGCCCCCAGACAAACAGGAAGTCGGCCATATTGGATTGAAATTTAGAAAACGCTGATTCAGGGTTTTTGCTGGCTGAAGTTGCATTTTAACAATCTCATCCAAGGGCATTTCACCAACCCGTGCTGTATTTTTCAAATCTGTTCAAATCAATTCAGAGTGAGTTCTTTCACCCAGGAATAACTCTTCTGGCTCATTTCTCCTTCCCGTCTCTCTCTTCACTCCTCACTTTCTCCCTCTCTGTGTATTTCCCTGCCTGCAGACCGGGGGGATGTGCAGTGCAGGGATCCAGATTTAGCTCCTCCACCACTCTCCCAGATGAGGTGCTGAACTTTGTCAAGACTCACCCGCTGATGGATGAGACCGTCCCGCTGCTGGGCCACAGACCCTGGGTGGTCAAGACTATGGGACGGTACGCAAACCGGCCCGGTCGATAGCTGTTCTTGTAGCTGCTTTGAAGACGCTGAACTGTCTGCCAAATGTTAAAACCCAGAGGGAGCTAGAACCTTTTTAATATGAAAGAAAGTGTTGCATGACCCCGATGGACCTTTTGGTCCTTGAGCTCCTTGCAGTGATTTCCGTGTGATCAGACAAAACGATTCCTGAGAGCTAGTTTCTGACAGTTGAGACTTTCAGCCAAGATCAAGGCCAATCTCTCTCTGAAGGATTTGGACAGAGTTACTGACGCTTCCGTTACCTATCGACCCGTAATTCCCCCATATGCGAGTAAAGAGCAATCACGTCTTTGTTACCTGCAGCTGGTTCAAAAAGCTGCTACTCAGACAAAAAGCGTGATCGTAAAAATCCAATAGTGACAAATACCTTTTCTCCAATCAACGCCTGTCCATCTAGATATCAGCTGACAGCAATGGTGGTGGACACAGAAGCCGGTCCCCATAAGAACCGAACGGTCCTGTTCCTGGGATCGACGAGAGGAACCATCCTGAAATTTCTCATGATTCCCAGTGGAGACTCCATCTCCCACAGCAGCGTCTTTCTGGAAGAGGTGGAAGGATTCAACCCGGAGAAGTGAGTGGGAGCGCAAACACTTTTATGCTTTGATCTCTAGCCAAGCACATATTTTTGGCCCGTTGTTCCGAGTACATCAGGTCTCATGTGGCCCGACTCGATTTGAGAACCAGACCAAAGAACCGTCTTCAATTGCAGTCATTTCAAATATTTGATTTTAACATCCTGAAGAAAACACAGACAGACAGACAGACAGACAGACAGATAGATAGACAGACAGACAGATAGGCAGACAGACAGACAGACAGACAGACAGACAGACAGACAGAGACAGACAGACACAGCTCTCCACCACGCGGCCATGGTTCTGATAAAAACCTGCTGACGTTGCAAGTCTTCGCCCGAGGCTGTCTGTTTTGACTTACTGACAGTCGTGACCTTTGACCCTGTCACAGAGTGATGTGAGGAGTCTAAAAATGCTTTGACCTCTGTCTGCCGGGCTCTAACCCTCCTGTCTTCACGCCCGTGTCATCCGTCTCCAGGTGTGGCGAGGATTCCCCTCAGGCCCGTCAGCTCTTGTCCCTGTTGTTGGACCGGACCAGCCACACGCTGCTGCTGGCCTTCCCTTCCTGCCTGGTCCGGGTGCCGACGTCTCGCTGCCACCTGCACTCGCGCTGCATGAAGTAAGAGACAAGCGAGTAGTTTTCTTTCTCCAGGCGTGTCTTTGGCTGAGAAATCACTTTAATTGTATCTGTGGCCATCGAGCTGAAGTACTGCTGAGGGCCAGCGTTTGATTGGTCTTTGCTTTATCGCAGTCTGCTACTGCAGCCATCCTAATAAAATTTGCAATAAATGTTTTTTTTTGTTTCAATCAGCAGTAAGAGGATGAGTTGTCTGTTAAACATCAGCTAGATTTAACAGTTATTATCCCGACAAATGAAGTGTGTGTGTGGGGGGGGGGGGGGTTAGGGACCGGACGACAGCGAGATAGTAAGTTCCATAACTTCATTCAAATCAGAGTCGCAGAGTCTTGTTCTCTTTACAGCTAAAAATGGTCATGTGTGTGTGTGTGTGTGTGTGTGTGTGTGTGTGTGTGTGTGTGTGTGTGCGTGTGTGTAGGAGTTGTCTAGCCTCCAGAGACCCGTACTGTGGCTGGACCAGAGGCAGCACCTGCTCCTTCCTGAGACCAGGCACACGGTGAACACCACACACACACACACACACACATGCATTTCCTTCATCTGCAGACCTGCGTTCTTTAAAAAATGCTGAAAAGAGTTTTATGTTTCCATTCCAGCAGATTGTCCGTATACCTAGTGTTGAATGTATTTTCCGCGTTGTCACATTAAATTAGTTTTCTTGTGGCATCAGTCCTCTGTCTTGCAGGCAACACCCTAGACTTTAATTTGTTTTTCCACCACCAGGAGACTCGTTCAGTCGTTGAACTCCCATTCTGTTAAAAACACAATGATGGAAAATGAAACCGCACAGTCATGCATAAAGTTTATTGTAGAGTTTTTATTTTTACAGAATTTGAAAACTTTTAATATTTCATCTGATATAAATAAACTAAATCCACCTCTTGTATGACATACATAAGTATCAAATAATTAATAACACAAATGTATTATATCTGATGCTTTTATCGTTTCATATTATTATTCTCAGTGTTCTGAAGCACCTAAATCCTCTCTTTATATATATATTTAGTTATTTTCAATCAGGTATTTTTCTCTAATCTAACACTGTGAAATCCAGGAGATATCCCATAATTGTACATGCAATTTTGACATGTGTGTGTATTAAATCTTCTGATCCCTGTGCGGCTGCAGGCTGCCTTTTCAACAAGACGTGGAATATGGAAACGCCACCTCCCATCTCGGAGACTGTGACGGTAGGTTGCAGCACTTGTGACATGATGGATGCTGAGACCGGGCGCCACCTACTGGTCGCATCCCTCATTACACCTGCCACAGAGCCTTACTGTAAAGAAAACACTACACTCTATCAAGTGAGAGAGCAGCTCTGTGATTTAGCACATTTTAATTATCTGGGCTGTAATATCATTTTCTCTGCAACTCAGAAATTCAACCGTATTATTAGCAACAGAGATGAATCAGGTGTGAAGCGAGCTGGGATATTGGATCCGGCCTCCATTGATACAGGTCAGAACTCTCCCCAGTCTGAGACAGCTTAATTATGGAGGTTGTGGAGGCATCTGCCAGACAATGCTGTGTTATCTGCGCGGTTGTGAGGCTTTGTTCTCTCAACGCTCGACATCTGAGGGAGGAATGGCCGAGGGTGTAGCCGGCGAGCAAGCTAGAAATAGCATTGCATGAAATACTGATCTCCCTTCTGTTGAGGTGCTCAGATGTCGGTGCAGCAGCGCCAGCATGGAGTCAGTGGAAACAAAAGCAGCCCTTCTCCAGCTGATTCTCTCTGAACTGTTCCTCCCAAATAATCTCATCTGTTTGGCTGATTTTCCAAAAGACTACAGGAAAAAAAAAAAAAAAAAAGAGCACATAGCGCATTCTATGCCTTAATCGCTGATGTATGGACTCCTAGTTTGTTAGAAAGTGACAGCCGTACAAGTCAGAGATGCAAAGCTGCAGACCCGACAGACTCCCAACAGCGAAAGGGAGGCATGGGCCGCTGTGTCTGCAGATGGGAGTGATTAGGACTGGGTGGAAACACTGAGGTAATGGTATGCTGTCAGGAGAGACTCCTTTCCCAGACTGGTGGAATGGAAAGTGTGAGGAGAGGAGAGGAGAGGAGAGTCTGTGGTCTTTGCTAGTGACGAGAACAGGCCTCTGAAACTGGAGCCTGTAGAGCCTCAAGGCCAGACTGGAGAGAAGCTCCTTTTAATGATCATCGCTGCAGAAACTAATCGTATAAAGATGATCACCAATTCAGATTTGTGAGAGGGGGAAGCGCTTGGTAGAAGTGGTGATATGTAATAATGATCAGAAGTTTAAATTGCCCTCGGTGGACAGACGTTGAACTCGTCCACGAAATGCCGAATTCACAGGTTAATCGCGTTTTCCTCATCTTCAGGAATCCTGCAGCAGAGTTTGCTGATCGAACCGGAGAGCTTGGTCTCCCTCAACCTCCTGGTGGCTTCAGCGGTCTCTGCGTTCACCATCGGCGCGGCGCTCTCCGGCCTCGCCGTCTGCTGGATCATGGCCCACAAGCCCGCCAACCGCAGGAACACCGGCCAGTCCGCCATCCAGCGGCGGGAAAGAGGACTGCTGAGTAACGGCGGCGGAATGGGAGGCTCCGTGCTCAGCGTGACGCGGCAAGGTGGCGGGGAGCGCCCCTGCTCCCAAGGCGGGGAAACCCTCTTTGTCATGCCCAATGGTTGGGTGAAGTCAGGAGCGCTCGACCCGGGTTTCCTGCCAACCCCAGAGCACACGCCCCAGCAGAAACGCAGAGGCCTACGCCTGTCCGACTCCAACTCTGGTGGGTGGGACACGAGCCAGACCTACCTGGGGGGAGGCTCCGTGGGTCTGGGGTCTCCCTGCCGCATGCCCCCCTCCGTCTATCTGGCCAGCAGACTCTTCCAGCAGGGAGGCGTTGGGAGACACGTTGGCGAGGGTCGCGGGAGTGACACGCCACGCCAGCACTATGTTTGCCTGAGCAAGCAGGAAAAGGGAATGAAGGGGACGCCCAAAGCCCCCCTCAGGAAGTCTGCAGGAGAGTACGTATATCCCATGACCCCACAGGACTCTCCTGAGCGCCGGAGGGTGGTGTCAGCACCCAGCGCCCCCATGGAGTACGGCGAGCCGCTGCCTTTGCGCTGGCAGGCCCCGGAAGGATACATCATCAGCAGCCACGGCATGGTCCCCGTCCCCCTGCCCCCACCCACCATGCCGGCTCCCAGCGGCCAGCCGTACATGTCCCAGCAATACACCCCCGCTCTGACCAGAGCTCTTCTGAGGGGGGCCCTGGAGAGAGGGGAGCTGGGGGAGCTGGTGGATCTCAGCCAGCTGATGAGTAAGAAGAACTGCAGCGACAGGACTCAACCCGGCCAGTGATTGTAGAAGCGAAGGAGGCGGGAGCTTTTCCACGTCTGGAGCTCGCTCTCTTTTGTTTACGGTTGCTCTTTTCTTCGCATTCTGTCTATCCCCCCCCCCCTCCCCCTTCCCTTCTCCGTTCCCGACATCTTCATTTGTCATTCGTCCTCCTCCGATCCCCTCTGTCAGTCTCTCAGGCGACCCTTCCTTTCGCCCGGTGATGAGTCGCCCCTCGTGACTGGCTGCTTGGTCTGCCGCTCACATCCTGGCTCGCACTGATTGGTCAGACGAGCCGAGGTTGTTGCCGTGTCTGCATTGCAGAGTTTCCTCTCCCTCTAGGAGGAGAGACAATGGAGGGGGGGGGGAGAAAGAACAGATGTTGTGAACGGACAAACACAGAGGCTGCCTTTCCCGTGCAGATTAATCGAGCATGCAGATCCGGTCGGATACTGCCGCTGTGGGATAGCGTTAGCATTACCTGTTGGTCTGATTACCAACTAAGAACTCTATGTGGGGGAAATGAAGCTGCAGGCGACTCATCAGACGAGTCATCTTGACTATAAACCCAAATCTCTCGCTGCACAGTAGATGCAGTCTCGTACTTGTACTGTTGACAGAGGCTGCTTAGTATTCCACGCGCAGGAGACGTGCGACGCCAGTGCCAAATGCCTCCACCTGTCTTGGATGTGGAACTATAAATCTCATCTCTGAGAGCCGACTGAGCTCAAATATCAGCGCTATTTCTGCCAAGTGCATGCTCTCTGGAGCGGCGGCATCCCGGCCGTGTTTGCTCTCTGTGTTTGTGGAGATCCGGTACAAGAGCGCCGGACCGGCACCGCAAGACGGAAAGAAGGGATGGAAGGAAGAGGGATGTTCTGGAGGATATGAACACTTTCACCTTGGGCTTTTTACACACACACACACACACACACACACTCCTTAATGCTGCATCATAGAACACAGTCTAGTTTAATAAAGCAAAAACTCCCCCGCCCCCGAAGCCCACAGTGGGTCAATGTTCCACAGACGTGATACACAACAAAGTGACAGTTAGAGTGGGCATGATTGAACACCCCCCCCCCCCCGGTTTAACTCAAAGCCAGTAAGGCTAATGGAAATGTTCCCAGCAGGAAAATAGGATCAGATATTCAGCCCATGAAAGTGTCCAGTGGCATGAAGCATTTGGCATTTAGATCAACAACAAAATAGGAGTCTTAAAAAGAGACGAGATAAAGAAAACAGATCAACTGTGGAAAAGCGTAAGAATAATTTTGTTTTTAGAGCTGATCATTTTTCTTTTTACTCAGACAACCGCGTGTTGACTGATTCGTGCTGACCTCACGGGGAGCCGGGGTAAAAAGGTTTATCTGTACATAGTACATTTAGATAACAACATCATTAAACAGTAACTTCAGACATTAATCATTCAACGTATTCATTCACGTATGAAAATCAGCTCCGAGTTTCACGTCGCCGGTGTCTCTTTTTTTTCTACATCTTTGTGCCAAAAGTTCTGACTGATTTACTAATGCCTGACGCAACTGGCATACTGACGCAAAAAAAAAAAAAAACGGAGAGAAATCATGTTTTAAAGTGCCATAAAGATCATTTCAGTCAGCGGTTGCACCTCTGTGGTGTCGGAGAACTCACTATGTATGCCTTTGACCTTACGCGCCGAATGTTTGACTGAGACGTGGGCTTGTGCTGTTGACCTCCTTCATTTCTCAGCTCCTCACAGCGGCTGAGGGTCTGTTTATCAACTGCTTTGCCGCATCATGTCATCCTTATGTACTGTAAATATGTAAGAATGAATACAGACAATTGATCATGCTCTTTATTATTATTATTATTATTATTATCCTGTATTGTATTCACCGATGCCGTGACATGAGCTGTGTGTATACCATGTAATAATAATAATGATTTGCAGGTAGTTTAGAAGCAAACCTTCAAATGCCGTGAGGGGGGGGGGGGCGTTTCTCGTCATCTGACCGCCATACTGGAGGACCTTGAAAATACTTCATCAGTGAATGAATGTAGTCTTTTTTTGGGGGGGGGGGGGGGGGTGCAGTAACAAGGACAAGCACAAACATTTGTATTTTTTTTTCTGCATTTTTTTTTTAAAGGAGCTGCTCTGTGAATAGTGTAAATAATCATGCTGGAGGTATAGCGTGGATTTGGTTGCTTGTGGGGGGGGGGGGGGGGGGGGTAGTTGATGCTCTTCTGAGGCAGGGCCATGTTTGAAATGTGAGTTTTGTTTCTGTTTATCAGTGACAATGTTGTGAATAAGATGTGTGTACAGTATTTACGTGACTTTGGCTGACTGCTGAGCTCAGCCCGTTCCTGTTATTAGAGTAGAGTCGCAGGCCTGATCTCAGCCAACGCTGAGCCCGTCTCCTTTGACTTAATGCCTGCTGAGTTTTTGCAGTTGCTAAGATACTGCTCTTACGATATCCATCCATCTTTGGGGGTACTGCTATTAAATGGCATTATATAATTGACTGATAATGTCGTCGTGTCTCCTTGCGAATGCCGCCCATTGAAACGGATGCACGCACAATTTGTCCACTGTATCAGTACAGTGTAAAAAAGCTTTGCAGCGTTTGCTTCACCAGCCACAGGAGGGAGCTGGATGATGGCCTTCATTCATCGTGTAGCGCCGGGGAGTGTTAGAGGCCTCGCCCCCCCCCCCCCACGGGTGATCCCCAGTGTGGAATGCAGAACGTGGGTTTGGTGAGATGTGCGCATAAAATAAACCTTTGAAGATCAGACAGGAAGCAGTAAGGTCACCCAAAGGTTGTACTATATGTGTCCCAAAATACACACCCACATACTGGAACATCCCGAAACCAGCTGAGTGGTGATTTCAGATGAAGCTGCATTTTATTTTATTTTTATTTTTCCCACAGAATAAAGTCAGAAAATGTCAGATGATGATCATCCAGCAGGGGTGAAGGACTGCTCCGGTGCTTTTACTTTGTATTTCCATCAGTTCAAAAGGTAAAACTCTGACTTTTTACTCCTTAAAGTGTATCAGTCTCACTCCTACAAGTCCCACAATGCAACACAGTGTCTTTGATTATACTGTCCCGAACTGTCATTGTTTTTCAAAGGCCAAACATTCTAAAAGAAGTTCCTGTTTAAATGTTATGGCTGAAGGGCAAGCATTGCCGTGTCTGCATTTCTTTCTTTGGCTTAAAAATGAAAACAACACACTAGTAAAACAAAAAAAACACAATAACTGTTTCCTGGAAAACATATGTTAGTATGTTTGGAAAAAAGTGTTTGCTCGCATTGTCATGCATCAATCAGTTTGAGCGGAGATGGCCTGTAGCTTTTTCTAACCCGAACCAACAACCGAAAGTCACAATAAAAGGTCAGTCCTTTTATGAAAGAACCTTTGTGATGTTTCTGGATTCAATAAGACACAGATAATTGAAACCGGCTGAGAAATCATCATAACATCACCAGGCCTCTCTCTGCTGTCATGCAACTGAGGCCAAGCTGTTATTTCTGTCAACAGGTCCTCCTTTTCCTATTGGACGGGCCGAGGGGAGACGCTGCCACACTGGCCGGCGCTTGGCTTTGATATGTTCCTATCAGCTTGTGCGTGTCACAAGACGTAAATCCTGTATAGAGACCGAACAGGATGCCGATGCCAGAATGAGTCGATTGTAGTATTTTGTTTGCAGCATCAAATGATGTATCTGCTAAATGACAAAAGGAGTTAAAATAAGTAACTGAATTTTACAAGTCTTCACCGCGGGCACACGATACCATGTTTGCAAAAATGTCATTGAAATGAAAAGAGCATCTAGGAGTGTGACTGATTCTGACTCCAGGCTGCATTGTATAAATAGTCGTCTTTGTATTGTGGCCTCGATCTTTTAGGACAGAGGAACAGCTTGGTTTGAGAGGAATCCAGGGGTTGTTTTGGTTTGATACATGTTCAAATTAGAGGCTTTCTATTCGTCTTTAGTTCACAAGTTTATAACTGGAATAAACAAGTATATCAATGAGGCATTCTGTGCTTTACTGCCAGGAGCAAAACTGGCTCAATAGCGTTTCAAAACTCTGAAAACTGCTCCAGTCGAATGTTTTCAGTGACTTAGGAAGTTAACCAAGAGTATATAGAGTGTATAACAGCGTCTATAACAGAGTCTTTAACAGAGTCAATAACAGTCTATAGCAGAGTATATAACAGAGTCTATAACAGAGTCCATAAAAGAGTCTATAGCAGAGTCTATAACAAAATATGAAGTTTTGGATCAAATTGGACCAACAGACAGAGGAGTTTTAACGACGTCCTGTTTTCGGTGAAACATTTAAATTTGCCACGTCGCTGCACCGGATCATGCTCCAAGTGTAATAAGCTGTTCCTCTCCCCAAGGCCAACTTTTCCACAAAATTTCAATGACATTTGTGGAAAACTATCCTGCTTAAAAAAAAAAACCACACACACACAAACCAACTGCTGCTGGAGGAGTTATCGGCAGACAACCTCTAAAGTAATGCCTGCTGCATTGATTGGATTAATTTAGTTTAACAAGACAAAGACGCTATGTGTTATTCAGTGATCTTTGTCTGCGAGTCTGACTCGCAGGTTAGAGAAGATACTAACTGTAAGAAATAAGTAACTTAAGTAATATGATTACTGTGCAGGGGTATTGATACGAGGGGTAATTGATGGGTTTGAGTTAAGTTACACAGCTCTTCTTTCTTGCGCTGTGAAGTTCAACTCTCTTTATGTTGCTATAGGCTTGAGGACTTTTCATCTGTTGGCTCTCAAACAACTGGACGGCTGGCAGGACGGGATGAGCTTCTGCTGACAACTGTGGCAGGTTTTCGTCCATCTTAAGCCACAAATCTATTTATCAATAAGAAACAAAGTCCAGTAACAAGAACCCTGAAAAGTACACGAATCTTAGATTCCTTCCTGTTTATCGAGCCTTATTATTTATGTGCCACGCAGCTATTGCCTGTCTTAGCGAAGCTCGGACTTCATTAAAAGCCGCTTTATTCTTCAGAGATGTTATTCTCCAAAAATAAAGAGAGGAATCTAATATTGCTCAGGATATGAAGTGGTTCCATATTCTGAACGTCGTCTGTTATCGTAAAAAAAAAAAAAAAAAAGTAATCTCTTTAAGATTATCCTGTTTTCACAGGGACGCTTCCCAGATTTTTCCTGATGTGGAATATCACTGTGGATCTATTTGTCTGCTCATCGTGGTTGATCTCATTTTTCTTGAATCTCCTCAGCCCCCCCCCCCCCCCCCCCCCTGCATGTCTTTAATCGCTCGGCTAGTTCTCCTGTCTATCTGGTATTGTTTAAAAATGCACTTTTTACACGTCAATGGTGAAGCAGGGTGGGGTGTGGGTGAGGAAGGATGGGGGGGGGGGGCGATTCATTGCTCTAACTAGGTCAGTGAAAACACACCCTCTCTCTCCTCCTCCTGTCTCCTCCTTTCTCTCCCTTCTCCTCCGCTCCCTGCTGCGACGCAGTGCAGGCTTTCTACAAAAGTCCTCCTGCTTCTCTCTCTTGTTACCTCCTGAGTGCTAAAAAAAAAATAAACACGCCCCCAGCAGCACCATCTTCCGCATCACTGATGACAGTTCAATCAGATGAGTCCTGCACGACGTATAGATCTGTCCATCACGCGGCGTTTCAGTCATGTGGCTGAACGGTTTGTGGTGATGGCAGGTCAGATAATGCTGCAGCATGCAGGAGTTGCCAATATTATATGTCACATTAGGAGAAATTCAACGTGTGTCTGTGTGTTTCCATCCACCATGCATAATGGAAACCATCAAATATGAATGCTGAGGAGGAGCCAACTCCACGTATTACATAAGCCCAGCATGTTACAGCACAATCACAACACTAGATGTCTCCGCTCCTGCCGGCTGCGCTGCATGAGTCATCTGAGCGGTTGCTTCGTGCCAGGTGAATCATGGCTGAATGTAAAATCCACAGTGTTTATCTTAGTAAAGAGATGGGTGGATGTACTGAGGATCGTAGGAGTTTAAGGCAAACAGGCCTCGAGGCAAGAAGATGGGGAAAAAAAACATAAAGCAGATTAGAAAGCAGGCAAGAACCCAGTAAAGGGAAATTGTACAAGGGGAAGGTACGATCTTGCATGAGTCACGTATGAAAATCATTTCGAGGATAAAAGAAAAAAAAGGGCTCTTGTGTAAATTGGTAAATGAGAGCAGCTCAGAGGAAATACGAGAGATTAGTCAACGTGCAGGACGGCTCTTTCCACCTTGATGTGCATGTTGGCCTTGATGGCTGCAGATAGGAAGATCTCCCTGTCGCCTGTGTTTCGCGTGTGCGTTTAAGCTCACATGTGCGAATCTGGGTCAGGAACATATGGCTAAGTATGTCGATTCACACTGGAGACAAGCACAGACAAACACAGCCGTGGCGACCTCCTGTTCCTCTCGCCCCGTGTGTGTGTGTGTGTGTGTTTCACTCAGAGCTCTTTGTTCGTGGTGACGCGGTTGTCACGCCAAAGCGTGGACTTAAAATCCAACTGAAGTACAATCATCTCTGACCGAGACGAGGTTCTTTAATCATTGACGAGCCTTTTGTTTCTTCCTAAATTAGACGTTCGCACCTATGAATGTGTCAACCCCACAGAGGCTTTCCCTCTATTCCAGTGTGTGTGTATGTATGTGTGTGTGTGTGTGTGTGTGTGTTGAACCTGCTTTACCAGAAACAAAAGAGAGGGTCGGTGTGTGACAGAGCGATAAATTTACTGCTGATTGTATTTGTCAAGACAAGTCAGGACATTTTGTGGAGCGTTAAACAAGTGTGTGTGTGTGTGTGTGTGGGTGTGTGTGTGGGGGGAGGGGGGGGGTGTTTGGGCACATCTTTCACAAACTCAAGAGAGCCACGAAAAACATTTCCAGGCTGAATTTAGTAACACGTTTGGAAGCGTACATCCTGTTTCGACGGATGTACGCTGTTATGCCATGGAGGTTGAGGGAAGTGCACGACTTGTTAGAGGGTTGCTAATTTGAGTCATGCGACTATTTACAAGGCGGAAATAGAGAAGAACCAATCTGTTCAGAAAGAGCAGCAAACACAGTCTGAGGAGTGGGTTTCAGTAATTGTGTCTACAAGTACTTATGCATAATACAGAGTGATAAAAGTCCCAGGTAGGACACCCTGCCCTTGTCCCAGGGAGGGTGGCGGGACACACCTGGGACAAGTCACCAGGTCGTTATGGGTCAAACATCAAACAACCATTCACACTCACATTCAAGGGGCTGGAGAGGGAATACACACAGATGGCATGCAAACACAAAAGTTCAAAGGTGAGATTTGAACCCAGGACCTTCTTGCTGAAAGACAGCAGGCTGTGTTTCAAATTAACATAGCATATTAATGAATAAATTAATAATACATTTTATTCCACATTTAGGGGGTTTTAATCAAGTTGCTCTCCACAATTTCTGATTTTGGGTGAAATGCAATGTGCAAGTTTTTATTAGAGGTTCCCAGTTCATCGGGCAGGAAGCAAACTGGATGTCTGCAGCCTCAAGGAATAGGGTGTCAGGATATAAAAGGAAACTTGACATCATTCTGGGATGCCTCTGAGCTGAAAGTGTCAGTAAATCATGACCTGTGGCTGAATTACTATTTTATTTAGACTGCAAGCTTTATCAACCTCCAGAGTTATACCTTATATGACAAATGAAACTGATAAAACAGAGCAAGAAAGAGACAGATGCTTTGGATTATGGGGTGTCTGCAGGAGCTGCCAAGACAAAGAGATAATGTGGAGAAAGGATGAGGATGTTGAACGGAGTTGAAGTGACATTACTGGGACCGTGTTTTCGTGTTTGCGTGTTTGCGTGTCTGCGTGACACACTGACCCAGTCACGCAGCAACGCCCGCAATTACAAACCTGCAGGAAGGAAGAGGGAAGACGGATTAACGGTGCTCCCAGAGAGCAGAGAACCGGGAGATTAACTGCACAGAGGATTACAGCTTTATGGACGACAGGAGAAGGATAGCAAACAATCCGTATGAATGCACCAGCATACGCTGTTTCCTCTTTGTTGTCGTGGCGTCCAGCATGACGTCTCACATGTGGATGCGTGGCGAGGCTTTACACTGTGTTGTAAGAAGGACTGGAATGTGAGGAGTTGATGCTGCAGAGAGGCAGAGGCCGGTCATGGGGCCCCACTGAAGCCATGTGCAGACAATCAGTTACAGTCCCTCATCCCGACAAAGACTCTTTGATGTGAGTCAGGACTTTAAACTCAACCTTGGGGGGGGGGGGTGTCTAAAGGCTACACTATTTATGATCAGAGTCATCAGAAACTTTCTGCTCCTCCTGACAACAAGCATCCTCCGATTTGTGTTTTCCTGTGCGCATTCATCAAACAGATTCCCATCCTTCAATAACATCCCTCTCTGCGGCGCCTTTCGTTTCAGCGAGCCGAAAATAAACCTGACAGGTGTGAACCGGATATAAAGCCATCATTTCTGTCCATCTCTGGCTCCACTGCGCTGTCACTTTAAGTGTCTGTGCTGCTTTGGGATTTCGGAAGGCTCAAGGAAGGTCGGACTCGTGATTTCACTCATGTGTGTGTGTGTGTGTGCTCGCTGTCATAAAGTCTGTCATGTATAAATATAATCATTTCTCTCTCTCCGGTTTTCTCCCTTTTCCTGTTATGCTGTTGCTGGCACCCGCCCAAAATCCTTCAACTTCCCTTTGCTCTAAGCTCTTCTTCTTCCTTGCCTCTTCTTCCACGGCTTACTTTATCGTCAAGCAACAAAATGTCTGCTGTCGGATCCCCCCCCCTCGCCTCCCAATTACCCTTTCTGTGCTGTCTAAGCGAGCTGCACGAGTGTTACGTAAGAGTTAAGGTCAAAGTGTCACTGCCGTTGTCAAGGGAGACGTAGAGCAGAGGGGTTTCAGAGAAGATTGTGCACGGGGTGAGCGAGGGAAAAGCTGCACACAGTATGCAAAAGGCTGAGAGGGAAGAATGCAGGAAAGGCGGATGAATCCCGATTTGAGCGTGAATAAAAACATCAAGCGTGAGTAAATATCCTTCATCTGACATGAGAGGCGAGGAAGCACACAACCATAAAGATGAGTGATAGCGTATGAAAGCAGGAGGAAAAGGGTTCGGAGAGAAAGCAGCAAAAGCATGGACGGGCCCGTGCAGCCTTCTGAATCAGAGAAATGATCTATAACTGAACGTGTTCTGTGCTCAGCTGATCCACTAACCTGGTTTGAGTGATCTCTCACCTTCGTGCTGCGTCATAAGGCCGCTGCCAGAGAATTGCATCGCAAGGCCACCGGCTGCAGCGAGCCCACGGCCCTCCCCCCGCCCCCCCCCTGCCCTCCTCATCGCAGCCAAACACACCACGCCAGGAGCGCATCATGCATTCAAATTGGCATCTGACAGCACTGTGCAAAGCAACAAAAATGACTCATACCTGTAAAACAAATACCCAAACAAAGGAATCAGATTTAAATGTCAGCGGCGGTAATTATCTCTTACGCACGTGTAGCACAGGATGGACGACTTTTACCATTTCAGCTTTTTTGCAAGGTGAGCGATCGTTTTCACAGCAGCCGGGGTTATATTTCATAGTACTGTACCAAACACGACTGAGAAACATTTGAAAACGGCAGCGCTGATGAATATTTGAAAGGTCCACGGAATGAGTCTGTGCGCGGCTGCAGCTACACAGCAAATACTTTTACCTGCCGTCTTCTCTGAAACCGCTCGTCTTTATGAATCATCACAGATACCTAAGCAGGAATCTCTCATTATCACCGTCAGTGTATTGCTCCTCATTTGCAGTTTTGCTTAAAAAAAAAGTGCTGATCATTAAAATACCATTCAAAGAATCAGACACAACCCAACAAAAAATAAAAAAAAGTCAGGGCATTGGGTTCATTTTTTTCTGTTACATCATCTTTCCTTTTGACAAAGGAATGTTCAGGGTGGAGGCGCTTCTACTCTTCTTTTAAAGAGAATTCACAAACATTTTTTCTTGGTATGACTTCATGGTTGGCTGAGTCTTGTTGGCTAAAGATGGAATCCTGCAGAGATTGTTGTCTGTGTTCATGCAGGGGGGGGGTTGACTTCTCTGCCCTCCTGTTGTTGAAATAAATGATCAAATCCACATCCTGCAACTGTTTTATTTTAATGACATTTCCGAAGCACAGTCACCTTTAATTTTTGTTCGGCCTTCTTTTGAAGCCAGATATGTACTGTAGGGCTGTCACGCAAAGTAATCTCGGTCAACACCTTTAATGAGCGCAAATAACAAAGAACCTGTCTGATGGCTTCGGCTGCTCTAACACCTAGTTCAACTGAGCCCAATAGACAACCCACATTTCAAGTTCCCTGCACGGCGAGGGCTCTGGTTAGAAACCAAAGGGCATCAGGGATGTTTTAAACCAGAACTGATTGTCGCTCTAATCTCCCTCCCTCTCCTGACACCGCAGGTTGTGGGGGGAGAGAAGAAAAAAAACTGAGCTCCCACATCCAATTTGCCACCTTAAGCTCGCTCCCGACTGCGCGCGCCCGCGAGTACTGCGAGAGGAGCTTGTGGGCAGTGAGATCATGGGAGTCCACGCTTGGAGAAAGTAGGTTAGCAGGGTAGACTGAGAGGAGAGCGAGCGCAGAGCGCACAGGGGGGGTTCTGGACAGGCTCTCCGGAGAGTCCATCGTGGGACTATTCTGTCAAGATCGAGCCGAATCTGCGATGCAAAGCGACTTCCTGCACGCTTTTATTTCGTTTGGATTTAACCGAGAGACGGAGGACAAGAGTTTCGGCTCGTTTTTCTTCTTTTTTGTTGTTGTTTGTTGTTGTTGTTGTTGTCGTCGTCGTGCTTTACCAGAACTCTTTGCGGCCGTGACGAAGTTGTTATTGGCTGAGCCGGACGCGTCTGTCCCAACACCTGCACATGAACCACATGTGGTCCTGCTGAAAGACAGGAGACGTCAAAATGAGAGGTAAGTTGATTTTTCTTTTCTTTTTTTATGGAACAATCAACGTGCGTGCGTGTTTAGTTTGAACTTGGTGCACGGGAAACGCACGGTGGGTTTCGGTGCGCCTTGAAAGGGAAACGCGTGTTTTGCACGGGAGATTTGAGTGCGCCTGTTTTTTTCTTCTTCTCCCAGTGCGCATTAATAATCCCTCATGACCGGATTAACTCTGCACTGATCCGGGGGGGGGTTGCCTGTTCCCGCACCGAAGTTCAACAGTGAACTAAATCTGGAGAGATGTCGTCCAGACGTCTTCAGAGTTTACCCCCATTAAAAGCGTTCGATTCAACGTCTCTCCAGGTTGTTTAGGACGAAACACGCGCAAGTGTCCAATAACACGCGTGCGCGCTTCGCTTTGCGCTTTATGGATGATCGTGAAGCCATCTCACCTGGGAGTCCTGCAAATTCTGTCTGGGGATCCATGTTCGAGTTATGCAATGGGGGGGGGGGGGGGGGGGGGGGGGGGTTGTTGTCGTTAACCAAAACTAGAATTATGTAATTGATAACTCGATTTCAAACTGAAATATTTCACTTATTTTGCGCGCGTTAAACTTTTTTCTTCTTCTTAGCATTTAATTGTAATCAATTCGTTTTATGATACAGCCAGCATGACAGGCAGCGTGCTCGTTCAGAGGGGGGGGGGCTGGCTGTTCCACTGACCTGGTTATGTCACCCGACATTAGGCGAGACGCTTCTTCCACATTTCCCTCGCATTAAAGCCCCCCCCCCCCCTTCCCCCTTCCTTTTCCACGCGCGGGGTGTCGAACACTTCCACAGGTCGTGACGCCGCACCGAGGCGCGCTTAAGTTTGGACTTTTGAGTCATATGAATGAAATCGACTTGACTGGACTCGACGTTGACAGCGACAGCAATGCATGCGTTCGCAGCGCAGGGAGGGTGAGCAGCTCTGGGAAGCGCGTTGCCTCCCGCGGCGCTGCGCCATGTGCGGTTACGCAGGCGCGCCGCGACCGTCGGCCCTCGACGTGCCGCGCCGTGACAGGCTGATCTTCAACTTGGGTGTTGCAGGCAGGAGATAATTATCATTAACAAAGATTGTTTTACAATGAAAATGTAAAAAAAAAATCAAATACACGTTTTTTTGTGACAATTCTGGGGTTTATCCTGAAATCTGTTTTGGACACTAAAGGTCATTGTGGCTGTGCAGCCACTACAAACAAATTATAACCTCTATAATCTTTGTCGGTAATAATCTTTTATGACTTTCTTTGTTCTGTTCTTGTGTTGCATCTGGGGGGGGGGGTTGGCATTGAGTCACCAATGAGCCGTGTTCTTTCAGCAGAGGAGGAAAGAGATTAATTTTTGCACAGCAAAAACGGGGGAGAGAAGAGGGGGGAGGGGGGGGGAGGCTCCATCTCTGGGAGGATATCCAAACGTAAACAAACTGCAGCCCATTCTTAGCTCGCTGCCATGACAACGTAGGTTAGCTGCTCAAACGGTAACTTCCTCACTGACCCTTCATGGACAGCAGAACGCACCCAAACGGAATTCATCCATTGCCTATAAACACACCGATAGAGTCGGACTCACATTACACACTGACACACAGTGGAAGAGGCCTTTGGAATTCTTAACTCTGTTGTAATCCCCCCTCTGTGGGCCTGCTTTCGAGAGAGAGCTGGAGGTCAGACGCTTTTGACAAGTGTTTAAGCAGAGGTCAGCAGGGATACGCGGGGTTAACGGGAAGTGTTACCTTCAGGTTAGTTTTGCCGCGGCTGCCTGGTCTTTGCAAGATGATTCAATTTGCCACGTCTGTCAAAAGGTGGGTGCTTTTAACTCGTAAAGGAAGCCGTTTTCAGCCGAGTGCCCCAATTCTCGCTCGATATTCCAAGCCCCACAGAATATTCCTTACTATGACTATGCAAACACCGAAGTTAGCAATTCAAGTCTCTTCTTTCATCAGGGGAAAAGAAAGTGTGTTCCTATCATTTTCCGTTCCAGAGTTATTGCCCGTTGAAGAGAGGCAGATTTCAATGTCAAGGTTGGCAGTGAATGTTTGGGTTATAAAAACCCGTCTATAGACGTCAATGAGTTAAAATGTTGTGCTTTTTTGTTTACTGATTTGTCTATTTCCATGTAATTAACTGGTTATTAATCTATCGGTAAGACCTCCCCGTTAATTGTCCATATTTAATCTGTTTTGTGTGAAATTAATTACTACCTGTTAATTATTAATTTGCCAGCTGCCAGGGAACGCAAGTCACATTAGATCAGAGAGTAGGGAGTTTGTCTCGGCTTGTGCCTGAACGTCTGCAGATCACCCAGAAGTGAGAAAGTGCGTGTCGCTGTTGCAGCAGCGGCATTCGTGTAATTCTGGCTCCCAGCTCAGGACGAGAATAGAAGCAGAAGCTCAATGTCAAACGCCGAATAGCTGATGTTCAAGTTCAGTCCACTCCGAGCGGGTCAAATCAGAAGCGCCGTCTCATCAATAATGCTGCACAGAGTTTGATTCTTGCACAGAACTGAAGTGGACTTATCGGAAATCTGTTTTTCCTGATGTTTTTCCGGTCTGACTGCCTCCCCGGGTGCATTTGCTGTTATGTAACAGGTTTTTTTTTTTATGCGGGCTACAGGGAAATGTTTTCTGAGTGAAGTCTGACCATTATTCAGTTCCACCTTAAATCTGGTATATATGGAGAACCGGGATCGCGCCTCCTCTCCACACAGTGGGAAAGTGTGTCAGTAGGACAGAAGGTCCACATGGGCTGACAGGCTACAGCAGCGGACTGACAGATGACCCGGCCAATAACATTAAGGTTGCAAACAGCGCCCAGCCAATGGGAGTCAGAGGCGGGGGGGGGGGCTGGTAGAGTGAGCCTGGTGAATGAGTGTTGTGAGGAATGCTCACAGACTGGAGTTATATAACCGGCAGATGAAGGAGGGGTGGAGGGGAACCTGACAGAAAGCAGCCAGGGAAGGGGGGGGTTATTTTCCGATGCATGCCTGCAGCTGCCCTGATCAGTCGGAGTATTTTAGTCGACTGTTTTCACAATGTGTGATCAAAGGGGGGGGGAGAGAAGTGGAAAGTTGTGTTCCACTTCCAGAGACACCAATTCCTTCTCAATCACATTTTCAGACATAAGTGGTTTTCCATCTACGGGATTCTGTAAATCGGTCTGAGGCCTCTCCCTGCAGACAGCGGCGGACGCCCGATGAGGTTTTTTCTGGTGCGAATGTGTCATTTGTGCAAGCGTCACGTGATTCCCTATCTGTTTGCGTACTCTGCTCCCTCACGGGGGGGGGGGGGGGGCGCGTGCAGGGTGCAGACATGCAGTTCACCACCATGTTATCTGCTTTTACACCCTGAGGTGACAGACGTCGCTCCGGTTGGTATGGTTACGCAACGTGCCGTGGAGGAGGCATATCGAACCTATACCTACGGTATCAGGGCGTGCTTTGTCCACCTTTCCTCAAAAAACTGAGGGGCTGAATCAGTTGAATTTTTAAATGTGCATGGTGGAGGCCCCTCATAATGGTCTGTATATACTGTATTATTATTTACTGTGTGTCATTACTCAATGGTGCGTTCGTGTTCCTATGAACGGCCGTGGCCCCGAGAGTCTGACCTCGTCCGTGTCGCTTGTGTCGTGCAGCTCAGATCGAGGTGATCCCCTGTAAGATCTGTGGGGACAAGTCCTCAGGAATCCACTATGGCGTCATCACCTGCGAAGGCTGCAAGGTGAGGACGGAGCTTCACTTCAACCAGCCTGTTCTAGATTAAATGTGCATCATTTACGGTGTTTGTGTGTGTGTGTGTGTGTGTGTGCAGGGCTTCTTCCGCCGCAGCCAGCAGAACAACGCCATGTACTCTTGCTCTCGCCAGAGGAACTGCCTGATTGACCGGACTAACCGTAACCGCTGCCAGCACTGCCGCTTACAAAAGTGTCTGGCTCTAGGCATGAGCAGAGACGGTAAACGCACCTCCCCTGTAGCCATGACATTCAGCAGTAAAAAAAAAAACAATAAATGTGCCCACCCCTCCGCACAATCGTTTATCCGCTTCCATCCTGGCTTCATTCTTATTCCGTCTCCTTAAGTGTTCCTTTACTTTAATGCTGATACCAGGAGAATTTGAGTCCTTTCGCTGCAGCGACCATGCCGGGTGAAAGGCTGGGCCATTCAGATTGTATATAGGGACTGGAATATGCAGCACTTATGGAAACAATTGGCAGAAGTCATGCATGCGGGCCAGAAATATCCTGCAGTCAGATGTGCTTTCTAAAGCTGTGAGGAAACAAATGTGAAAAATATTACGTCGCTGCATTAAAATGGGAAACGCTCGTGAACTATTTGATATTCTGTCGTTGGTTGGTGTGAGACTTTTACGAGGAGGAATGATTTTTATTTACACGCTGTTGTGATGTTTTCGGTCTGCAGCGGTCAAGTTTGGTCGCATGTCAAAGAAGCAGCGGGACAGCCTTTACGCGGAGGTGCAGAAGCATCAAAAGTCCCAGGAGTGTGTGGGCAACGGAGGCGGGGGCTCGACTGCTCTCTCCTCACCCAAGGCGGATGGCGTCTGCGGCGGTGGCCGAGAGGACGGCGAGGAGGGTCTGAGCAGGTCGTACAGCACCGGGGGCTCCAGCTCCACCCTCAGCGACCTGGACGACATCGCGGCGCTGCCTGACCTGTTTGACCTGCCACTGACCCCCGAGGAGGACAGCGTGTACTGCAGCCGGGAGCTGCTCGGCGGAGGGGCTAGTGCTGGGAACACCTCCAACTCTTCGTCCTCTTCTTCCTCTTCCTCATCCTTGTCCAATCAGAATTCCCCACAGCAGAGCCTGCTGGACGGGGCGGACAGCAACGGCATCCAGCGGCTGCATTCACGCGCTCACACACATCCACTGCTGGACCATCTGCCTGATGGCTGTTCAATAACAGACCTCGGTGGGTATTGATCGGCGTGATTTATAGGAAGGAAGGAGGAAATGAGGACAGGCAGGCTATAATAAGACAAGTATTTATTTATTAGTTGCAATGGTTCGCCCTAGATCATTTCCTGCTGCATATTAATACGATTATTACAAAGTACCAGCAGGTTACATTAAGAAACCAAGGAACGGCAGGCAGTAAATGTTGCTTTAGCTTTGTCAATCGCTGCTTGTGCTTTGGGATTCATAATGAATTGATCAGAAACCTAAAATGAAATAGGAGCTAATGTCATGTCACAAGGCAAGGACGAAGGGGAAAGGGTCGGAAAAACGAGATTAACAGAACAATCCGGAACAAATAGAGGAACAAAGAAACATGAAAACAAGCTGGAAGCCAGGGACAAATAAAGGGATGATAGTGTGGTGGCATTTATAGCGTCTCTAGAGACCTGAGGAAGCATAAATTGAGTTTTTATTTTACATCTTTATGGTTGCTGGCAACAGTAAACTGCATGGGAGACTTTGAAGAGCACTCTCGGGAGCTTTACAGGGAAGTAAGTATTGTGACGGGGGGGGGGGTTATTTTCAATAATGTTTGATAAGATGAGCCATTATCACGCCGGGGACAAACACAGCAGCAAAGCATCAGGTCACACCGCCACGATCAGTGGCTCTGAAACGAGAGGCCTGCTATTGTCTCCCATCACGAGCAACCTGTGTGTCTGTGTCTGTGTCTGTGTCTGTGCGCTTTTGTGGTTTCACAGAGCACATCACTCAGAGTATAGTCAAGTCTCACCTGGAGACGTGTCAGTACAGCGCTGAAGACACGAAGCGATTCACCTGGGGACAATACACGGCGGAGGAAACTCGTGCGTTCCAGATCAAGGTGCCGTAGATACCGTCTCTCGTCTCAGGATCGCAATATCTGATACAGCTACTGTATTAAAAAAAAAGAAAAAATTTGGACTTAAAATGTCCTTTCTGTCTCATTTTTTTGCAGCCGGCTGAGTGGATGTGGCAGCAGTGTGCGCACCACATCACCAATGCCATTCAGTATGTGGTGGAATTTGCCAAACGTATTGCTGGCTTCATGGATCTGTGCCAGAACGACCAGATTATATTGCTGAAAGCAGGTCAGTGCTGCAGGAATCTGGCCTTCCAGAACAAGAGGCTAAGCGTTTTAAATGCAGGTCTTTCCTGTTTTGTGTGAGCCCTGCCCTCGACCACAAACAGGTGCTAGATGTTTGAATAAGCAATGCAGGAAAGGTTCAAACAAGGGGAGATAAACACAAGACGGATGCATCAATCCCAATCGTTTATGCTTGGGATTTCTGAGGCATTCTCAGACTAGATTAGATATGTAATTCCTCCCGTAAATTCTGGAGGACTCAGATTTCTGGAAAAGTACGGCCACTCTTATCACCTCGCCTGCACCTTTAAATCAAGTCCATGAACCTAACGAATCCCGGATGGAAGATAAGGGGCAGTGTCCGTGTGCTTGAACACGGACATGGACCATTTAGAACTGTTGCTAGTAGTATTTTCAATAAAGTTGCTTTGTCCTACTCAGATTAAAACAAATCTTTTCATAAATTACAAAACACAGTATCATGTGGAAAACGACCTTGGCAGTTTGGGACTATGACCGCTCCTCTTACGAACGTTCCTCGAACCACCCTCGGTTCAGTTATTTTGTGCATGTCGGAATATATTGCTTCCTCTCTGTCCCTCCCTTTCCCTTCCACTTCATCTCCTCATCTAATTTTTTTTTTTTTATCTTCCTTTATTATCTTTCAGGCTGCCTGGAGATCCTGCTGATACGTATGTGCCGAGCTTTCAATGTCAACAACAGCACTATTTTCTTCAATGGGAAATTTGCCTCGGCTCAGTTCTTCAAGACGCTTGGTAAGGATCAGACGGGAATTCAATTGTTTCAGCTCTATGGCTTTCAGATAATTGACGTGGCCACGCGTGAAGGCTTTATTGTGCCTTTCTCATGTGCACTGTGCAGTAATTACCTTTGCTGCCAAAGGAAACGACTCTCCTCCCACTGTTCTCACCTGCACGCCGACTGGCATCGCACATTATTTTAAATGGCCAGACTGCGGCAAACGCGCTCAAAAGCTCATTACTTTGCAGATTCAATCAAACGACTGTTCCTTAAAGCCAAGTTTGTAATTTAAAGTGATTTAAAGTCGCCTGATGGATGAAGTTTTCCCATTTCTTCCCTCTATAGCACCGACAGAACAACGCAGCAATGCAGCCATAACAAACACAATTAAAGAGAGCCCTAAACAGTGTTGCAAACTCATTTAAGAGGAAATTATACGAGTTGTGCCATAAAGAAATACGACTGGGCTCATATAGCAATGCCTTTAATGTACAGTGGTTATTTTTTTTATTTCAAGTTGGTGGTGAACCTATTCAGTATTCCTTGGTATACCTCCAGAGGGAATAGATAAAAGGGGCGTGTTTTTCTTTAGGATTATTCTTGCAGCTGCAAAAAAAATATTCTTATAAGATTTTGTATTCCCTATTTTTTAAAGGTGGTGGTGGCATATTAAAATAACTCTTGCAGTTATTACTCGCCGTGTGTGACAGAGACTGCACCCTTCTTCGTTTAAGGATGCCAAACATGCTACTATAGACAAGCTCCACGATGATTAATTACATTTAAATGGAGCTAAATGGGTCACCGACTGAAAATTCCTGTTTTCTGAGTATCTTAACATTTCTGTTGTACCTTGGATTTCCTGCGGGTGTGCAGGTTGTGACGACCTGGTCAGCGCAGTGTTTGACCTGGGGAAAGGACTCTGCCGTCTGCAGCTATCTGACGAAGAGATGGCTCTGTTCAGCGCTGCTGTCCTTTTATCTCCCGGTGAATGTTTTTCCACTCTTTCTCTTTCTCACACATACATACATACAAAATAATGTACACACATATTAGTATATTCAGTGCTTATTTTTAATGCGCCTAATGTTAAATGACTTAAAAAACATCTATTTTTGCAAGACATCTATTATATTTCCACACACTTGAATTTAAATATTTCACTCTGACAGAATTTACACTCCCAGAATATGACTTAAAAACGTTAGTTCCTGAAGGAGAAATCGAACGGGTGTTCATTCCTTCTTTCCTGTAGATCGACCCTGGCTAACGGAAGGCCAGAAGGTTCAGAAACTCCAGGAGAAGGTCTACCTGGCTCTGCAGCACAGTCTGCATAAGAGCGTGGCTTCTGACGAGAAACTGGACAAGGTCAAATCACGCAATCACAATTCTTTTTCAGCAAATGCACCCAGAAAAAAACACACACACACATAAACGTACTTTTGTACACCTCCTGTCGTTGCAGATGGTGTCCAAGCTGCCTATAATGAAGTCCATCTGTAACCTTCACATCGACAAACTTGAGTTTTTCCGCTGGGTCCACCCAGATACTGCCTACAGCTTCCCGCCGTTGTACCGGGAAGTCTTCGGCAGCGAGCTGTCTCTTCCGAACTCCGCCGACAGCTAGATAGACGGACGGATGGGAGTGAAGGAGGGAGTTTATTAAGCAGTAGGGAAGCAAGAGGAGAGACAGTCGGACAGAGATGTTGACGCTCAACAACCAGCAATTAAAGAGACAATCCGAGGACGTTAATTACATCGTCGCCCACGATCCCAAAGTAGTCCTCCCTTTTTCCGAGCAGGCAAAAAGCACCTTACACTACAGGCCACACATGACCATGGTCCTCTGCATATTGTAGCAACGGGCAACACAGCATCCCACTGAGCACACAACCGCTCCCAAGTCAAATACTTGTTGAACATTGGATCTACTTGGGATCACCCAATCAGTTATGAATGTACCTCATTGGCAAGCACCAGTGCACAAGTCAGAGCTCAAACTGTTGAATGTACAAACCTGCCACTCTGAGAAGAATGAAGTCGTCTTGATCATCGGCTCGTGGTCAATATTTCTCTCAAAACTCTCTATACAAATACATCTCAGTATGGTATATCAAGTGTATCCATACAGACAGTATCTCTACTGACCATCACTAAGGGACCAAGATCATTAATCATTTTCTCTTATATGACACACACACGTGACGTGATGGTGCACGGTGCTGCCTCTCTGCAGGCTCTTGTAACGCAATGAGAAACCTCAGTCCCACACGACCCTTTCCTTGTAAATGCCACTTAGAAACAGAACAAGAAGAAATTATCTTTAATTTATATACACATTTATAAACATAATTTTAAATGAGAATGTAAATAGACGAGTATATAAGTATGTGGAGAGAGTTAGAATGCGTGAAAAAGGGCAGTTGTATGTAGGAAGAAGGGGAAAAGATGGACTTCGGCGAAGGCTGATATTTCGGACTCTTTCTGGATTAGTTCCTCTATTGACAGTAATCTCAGGTTTCCACAGCAACAACCCCCCCCCCCTTCCTGCCACAACAGCAAACTAACCCAGCTGGGTTGAGGTGGCGCGACGGGGTGGATGCTTGTTGCAGACGCAACACGACAGGGGAGGGCAGTGCACCTGGATGGAGGTGAAACGACGTTGTCCTTTGTCCTGCGTTTGAACTGGAGTCTTTCAGCCTGTGCTGTAGCTGCCTTCCCCTTGCCTAAAGAGACAAGATGGCAAAAAGGAAAAGAGAAAGCAAGGCAAAACGATTACGCCTCAAACTGTATAATACGCTGGGGATATACAGGGTCTCCCCACGTGTCCCTAACCAGCAGTCGGTACAGCTCAAGCGGTGTAATTGTCTGTCACTCATAGCGTTTCATTTGGCCGGGACGATGATGATCACACTGCGTACCGTGAACCCTCCGTGCTGGTTGGAGCAACTGTATTATTGTGTACATTTGCTGTTCCTCTCTCCTTTAGTCTCAAACCCAACGCTTGTCTGAATACTTAGCATTTCCTTCTTCCTCACCGGACACTACTAAGGCCAGGCAGAGCTACCAGCTGCCCCCCCTCAGCACCAGTAAGACGTCATAGTTTTCAGTCAGTCTTTTCAATCTTTTTTCATTTCATACTCATCACACATCGCAGATAATTGTTAGCATTTTTTTTTTTTTTTTTTTTTTTTTTCATTTTCTAACCGCTTATTCCGCTATCGGGTCGCGGGCCAAGCTGGAGCCAATCCCAGCAGTCAATGGGCGAGAGGCAGGGGACACCCTGGACAAGCCGCCAGTTCATCGCAGGGCAACACAGAGACAGACAACCAGCCACACACACACTCACACCTACGGGCAATTTAGTGTCACCAATCAGCCTAGGCTGCATGTCTTTGGTGGTGGGAGGAAGCCGGAGAACCCGGTGAGAACCCACGCAGACACGGGGAGAACATGCAAACTCCTCACAGAATGGCCACAAGCCGGAGACGAACCTGCGACCATCTCACTGTGAGGCAACAGTGCTTACCACTGCGCCACCGAGCCGCCCGCCTGTTTGCATTTTATGTACATAAATAGCACACATTCTGAAGGTTGTTATAGCATTGATGATGATGATAATGTCTTATTTGGGGTGATGGGAAGATTTTGAGCAGAGTCTAAGGACCTGCTGCCTGATGCTCAGGGAGCTTGCTGTGATCTCTTGTCCCTTTATCACCGGTGTCCACTTTTACCTTGTGCTCCTCACAACTTTTCACCTGAAACGAGACACGTAATAATAATCACTGTGGACGTAAATTCTATTTTTATGAATGCTACTCACAAAGTGTCAAAGCCCTTCCTGTTTGTCCTAATATTGTAATTTTAAAGTTAGGAGACATAGACATTAAAAATGAAGAAAAGAAATCAGCTATTGGTAAAGAATTTCATTATTGCGGGGGTTAATGTTTCTTTTGCTGTGCTTCTCATTTATTTGTCAGGCTTTTATCCACATTTTTCTTTAAATGTCTCCACTTTTGTCTTTCAAAGTCAGTGGTCCTTTTTTGTTTTTGGTAAGTTGAATAAAGACTGGAAGAAGTGCAAATAAAAAGAATACCTTGTCTCCCTTCCTCAACCTTGTAGGTCAAAATGTACAAGAGGTATTTTTCTAGTCCAAGAGTCACACTGCGATATACAGTGTTGTCCCATGGGATACATTATGGTTTTAAGAATGTAATAAATGGTTTCTTTTTCTTTTGACATGTTTAGAATCTAATCTTTAATCTATTTTTTTTTCATTCATGTGCATGTCTGATGGATGTCAGCCTTTCATTGATAGTTCAGACATCTAATCAGTCTCTAAAATAAGTGATCAAATATGCAATTCAGAAGAAAAAAAAACATTTGAGAAAACATTTTAATTTTTCCATTTCATGGAAGTCAAATGGCTGAGATACATTTCAAACAGTAATTTGCGACAAAGAAAAGTATTGTCAAAATGTTTTACTCAAAAGCTTTTTGACATTTTATGAACCCAATTAGTAATTCTGAAAATATGACTTTAAAAAAAAACACGCACACCTCCGATAAATAGAGCTTGAAGGCAGTCAGCGACCGACAGGTAAGAACGGAGCCTCCGCCCACCTGCAGCCGAGGCCAGGAAGTTGTTGTCGCCGAGCAGGTTTCGCCTCTGCGGGGCAAAGTTGGAAGACGTCCCGTCGGTGCTGCGGACTCCAAAACCGAAACAACAGCTGTTTCGAAGCGGATCTTTCTCCTTCGCTGTCCACATACAGACGGTGCAGGATGTCTGTCGCGGGAATTAAGAAGCAGTTTTACAAAGCCAGTCAGGTAAAAGCCCAATAAATAAATAAAAACACGCACCGTACTTATAAAGAATCATTATGCTCATCAACCAATGTGGAATGTGTGTTGTGGCTCACAACTATAGTGTTAGTAATTTCATGCTAAAGTTATTTTGTCTGTCCTTGACGTGGAGGGTTACGCGCACGATCAGGCCATTGTTAAAGTAACACTGCGCCTGTTGTTGCGCAATGTTACACAAGAATGCTGCGACCTCTCAGCTTCAAGGATTTACACTGAGAGCATCTCCATCTGTGCTTATAAATGTTTTCAATATAAAGCATGTAAAAAATGAATATTTCTGGGGCTAAAAATGCATGCAATGCAACACAATGCATGTAAATCACGTTTACAATGACAAGTCAAATAGATCTGGAAGCTTGGTGAAGCAAGCCAAAGTGCCAGATTGTGCATCAGCACCAAAGCCCAGAGTGTTTCCCTTTTTGAAAACGTCAGATTTGGATTCAAAATGGGTAAAAAAAAAAAAAAAAAAGCACTCATCTTTCTAAAGAGATTAATTCAAGAGAGTTCTTGTGAAATATTGTCTTTGTGTCGCCACACACTTGAAGCTCAGCAAGAGAAGACGTAGCCTGTCAAACTGGTGTTTTGGCTTTGGTCTCGCATTATGTCAAAGCGACTGCTCCTTAGTGGGCGTGTAATGGAATGCTAGTAATGAGGATCCCCAGAGAAACTTTTTTTAGGAACTCGGTAGACTATTAATAAAATGATGGTACTTTAGTATTATAGGTGTGCATTTAAGTCTTAAAAGTGTGTAAACTATTAACAATGCAGGGATTTAGCAAAAAACAACAACATTGTGTTTGTGTCCCATTGAGAATGCCTAATCTATTTGTGACATCCAATGCACCTGTTAAAACGCGTATTGAACACCCTCTGATGGCACAAACAAGTGTTGCACATTTCCTTTTAGACCAGGAAATGGAAGAAAAGGAGGCGGAGCATTATAATCAGTTCTGTGGGTTCGTTGTCTACTGTGGTCCAACGTGCCTCATTTGGGTGGATGCCTTTCAGATACTCAACTGGGGTTTACAGTTTCTGATTTATAAAAATCACGTAAAAGCTGAGCTGCTGCTAAAAGACATGGCGATCTTTAACAGCTGTGCGCTGCTACGGATGTGATGTGATCGCATAGGTCAGGATAATTCCTTTTGTATTAATGCATATAGGAAATTAATACCATAGGACATTCTTTCATAAACTACTGTTGTTTTACCGTTGCTGCATCTGTAATCAGGACCGAAGTCCACGTCCTCCCAAGCGTTTTTCCTTCTCCTTTTTCCACGGGAAAGAAAAGTGCACTGCCAACGAGTCGGCCAGATTGGGGTGTGGAATTCCCGTTCATGTTTGAATTCCACACATTTACTCATTTCTACTTCGCCTGGTGCCAAGAGGTTTGTTATTTCAAATGAAAGCGGTATCCATTAGGCTTCATAATTAGGGCTGTATTGGACCTGATGAACCAGTTAGGCGTCTGTGCTTAGGGCGTCATTCAGAGCCCCTGAGTATTTCACACAAAATAATTTTGGCACGCCTGAACTAGAAGGATCAATTTATCCATCTGGTCACACACACACACAATAAGTCTGTGTTTGGCTGGGCCTGCTAACAGCACCGTTTGTTACTCTGGAAGAGAAATGAATAATATATGTGCAATGAGTGAGGATAAGAGTGAGCGCAAGATGAAGTTAGCATGTGTGTTTGTTAAAAGTATCAACTGCAGTGCTCTAATGTAGGAAATTGCAAAGTGAGTGCTGACCTGGTGGAAAAAGGGGAAACCCTCAGTTTAATTCCATGTGGAACAGAGTCTCTTAGTAGAGAGGAAAGTCCAGTTGTATTCCTCCATTAACGGAAAATATGAATTCAAGCAGTCTGCAAATCAGGGCGCGGAAAAAAGAAAATGGTGGAAAGTATTAAATGTCCATTTTAAGTGTGGAATCAAAGCTGTGTGTCTGCGGACATCCCATGGTTTTGTTTTTCTTTGATTTATGCTGGTGTCTGGGTTGTGATGTGTGGTGTATCTAGTTTCTGTGCCTGTCGTTAGAGAGAATGAAAGGGCTCCAACGCGATCACTGAACCCTGTGAATAATTAACCTTATTTGCCATCATAGCTCTGAATGCTCTGATTTCTCAGATGGTGAGTGAAAAGGTTGGCGGGGCAGAAGGAACCAAGATGGATGAGGACTTCAAGGACCTTGAGAGAGTACATGCATCCTTAATATGTGGATCAGCAATATGTTCTTTTGGATAAGAAGTTAAATGTCGTCTAAGTTTTTGTCACTCGCTCATTTATACCGATTCTCGTCTCTCTCCTGCCTGTACCGCCAGAGAGCAGATCTTAGGAGCAAAGCAGTGGTGGAAGTCCTAAATAAAACATCAGAGTACCTCCAGCCCGACCCGGCAACCAGAGCTAAGCTTGCCATGCTCACCACAGTGTCCAGAATCCGTGGGCAGGTGAACAGTCCAGGCTACGAACAACCGGAAGCCCGTCTGGGAGATTCCATGACAAAATATGGAAGCAATTTGGGAGAGGAGACCATCTTTGGTAGGGTCAGTATGAGGAAATATTAGGTGGAAGGAATCTGGGGATTTGGGTCAAAGTGGCAACAACAGCCCTAGGCTTTCCAAGGCCGGATGGGCAATGTAATCCCTCTACCACGGGGTCTCCTTCCACTTCGAATTGCCCATGCAGCCTCCACAGGGAAGCAAATCTTAAACCCACCCAAGCATAAAATAGCCAATGTTGCGTAGGTGATGTGCTGCCCTGATTCTGTTTGAATGTTTTGACCATCCTTTGTTTAGGTTGTTATTGACATGCTTCAGGATGGGCCACACGCCATAATGCTGCTGTGTTGCATGTCTCTGCAGGCAAGTCTCTGGTAGATATTGGAGACTCGATGAAGCAAGTGGCTCAGGTCAAGGACTCTCTGGATATTGATATGAAGCAGAACTTTATAGACCCATTGCAAGCAGTCGCTGAGAAGGAAATTAAAGACGCTCAGGTAGAAACAAGAGGTGGTACGCTTCTGCATGTACAGGCTAGGCTCTGAGTGATGAGCCGAAGAGTTGGAAACGGCTGCAGCAGTGAGAGAAAAGCATTTATTCAGGAGGTGTAGAACAAGGATGAGCATATATTTTCAAAATGCATCGCTGTGAAACGACTTCCTCACAACTCCTTTCACATCTTCAGCACCACCTGAAGAAGTTGGAGGGTCGTCGTCTGGATTACGATTATAAAAAGAAACGCCAAGGCAAAATCTCAGACGAGGAGATTAGGCTGGCCCTGGAGAAGTTCGAAGAATCCAAAGAGCAGACCGAAAGCGCCATGCACAACCTGCTGGAAACGGATGTGAGTAGCATCTAGGGCTAGACGGCAAATTTAAACCACAGTAAGTCTCGGTTTGCCTCCGGGTGATGGATAAATTAAAAAAAACGAGACCATCCTCGTTTCTTTAAAAGGTGAATCTTTAACAGGTTTGTATTTTCAAACGGAATGTCTCCAAAGCTGTCATATTAATTCAAGCATGCCACAAATATTTCAACAAGATGTATGACATGTCTTGAGAACTGCCTTTTAAACATTAATTGCAGACTATTTTTTCTTTAACCATGCTCTAATGTTTAAAAAAGTGAAATTGGCACGTTCAAAGTCAAATCAAGCATTTGTGCATGTAACAATCCATGATGGCTTTAAAGCCTAGCGATTCAGTCGGTGCCATGGGGGGGGGGGGGGGGGGGGGGAGTGCTTCGTATGTACGCGGTTGGATCGATCTAATGCAGATGTTGCATCAACTTGTCCAGTTTTCTTTGAATCAAAATGGATTAGCACTTAATGGACAAGCTCAAATGGAAAATAATCCCTGTGTGTGCGCCTGCAGAGAGCGATTAGTTCCAGCTGCTGTTTCTTTATGGAGTATAACTGCATGTTGCTACACTTGCTGCTGCTCCTCGGCTACCAAACCACATTCTTTCAGGATAGAATGCATCAGGCCTTGGGGGGCGGTTCGGTTTCTCCAGTGACTTGCAGTATTGTAATCTGGGCAAACCTGTTTTGTCTTCCCTTCATCCTTTGTCGCGCCTGTCATCATGAGACTGTCCAGAGTGTTTGATGTGATGATGTGAGGCTGAAATACTAAACATTAACCCGGAAGGAATGCGCTGAAGCGTGCGCCTCTGCCGTTTCTGCATTGGGTCCCATAATTCTGAGGCTTTTTTTTTTTTTTGTCGGCATGTAGGTGGAGCTGATGAGTCAGCTGTCCGCTTTCGTGGATGCTCTGGTGCAGTACCACCAACAATCCCTGGAGGTCATGAAGGGCCTTTCTACCAGAATGAAGGGAAGGTCAGTGGCTTGACTGTTGGAGGAAGTCTTCACACTCCACCTCATAACCCGACAGCACCTGACGTTAAGCACGTGTAGCTTATTTCTGCAAAGTAATACAGATTCGTCTTTGGTTTCTCAGGCACAGGTCGTTTTTATGTACTGAGTTTGAGTTTACAGAAACATCGTAACGTCATAATATCCTAACGTGTTTGTAGTGATGCATTCCTTGCTTTCTGATCTGCTTGCAGAATGAACGAAGCTCAGTCTCATCCAAAGCGTGAATACACATCCAAACCCAGGTCGTCTGTTGACTACGGACAGGCAGAAACCTCCAACAGCAGGCCTTCATCCTCTGCAGCGAGCACTCCAGTTTACTCTCATGGTAAAACCACACGACTTGTTTTCCTCAGAGCCGTGTGGGTTTGCTTCGACCTGAATGTGTGTGTGTGTTTCCACGGCTGCACGAGGTCTGTTTACTAAGTCGGTATCATTGCTAAGACTGCCGTGTCTCTCTTCCTACGACATTAACCAGCTCCACCCGTCCAGAGACCCTCCATCAAGAGCAAACCGAGTGAGTGAGACGGGGGAAGTTAACGCGGCGGACAGGCGTAGCGAGTTTCACCTTGGTCTGCTCCCGTCTGCATTAATGTCCGTGTGATGGGAGTATTTTACTAACGCTGTTGGCTCGGGTTTGTTGTTCGTCCGCTGCATCCAGTCTGTCAGCGTCCCAGGTGGACGACGGGCTTTTTACTCTCCGCGCGGCTGCAGATATAAAGAAAGGCAATGTGGTTTGATTAGCTGATCAGTGACCCCAGTATTATTCAAAGTTATGAACCAGACGTTCCAGTTCTTTCTACCTGCAGTCGGTGTTCTGCTGAGTGTCTGACTGTAAGGTTCATGAAGCTTCAGATTTTTATTGTGTTTATGTATTTGGATTTTTCTGCTGTAAAGCAAAAAAAAATGTCGGTATTAATTAATGAATTTGTGTGCCTTTTGATATTTGAGGATCGTATAATTAGCCTGTGGTGGTGGTGGGGTGGAGGGGTTTATACCCAAGTTGATCTTTTTGCTCTATTCCTGTGAAATCCTGCTAAAGGATGAGAATATTTTGCCATTTCCCTGGAAAAAAAGATTCTATTTTCACAAAATATTTTTTCCTCCCTCCCTCTTCCATCCTCTGTTTTTTCTGTCTCCAGCGGAGCCATGCTGTAAAGCCTTGTTTGACTTTCAGCCAGAGAACGAGGGCGAGCTGGGCTTCCGTGATGGCGACATCATCACCTTGACCGGTCGTCTGGATGAGAACTGGTTGGAGGGACGCCTTCGTGGAAAAATGGGTTACTTCCCTACCAATTACGTAGAAGTGATGGTACCTCTGCCCCACTGAGAGCAGCTAGACAAGAACTGTAGGATGAAAAACGTGGATGATGGAAGGTTGTCATACCTCATTATAGGAGGGCTTTTTTTTCGTCACAGGACTGGGCACAAGTTATTTGAGGGTTTTTTTTTTTCTGTCATTATGTTGTAATTTAATTAGATATTTAAAAAGGCTGGGGGAAGTTCAATCACATAATGGGTTCGTATGGTACGAACACACGCATCAATGTTTCATTGTAAGTGCTGATTTCTGCTCTTGCCGTTTGCACTCCCGTTTCCTTTGAGCTTCAGTACCGGGTCGACATGGAGAACTGGCTTGCTTTTTTTGGTGTTTGAGGCTGTCCTCTGCTGCCACCTGGTGGTGGTAGAAATCCATAAAGAGCAGGAGCGTTTCTACAAAGTTCCTTGTTCAGAATCAGAAACTTTTCATCACAGATGACAGAGATTTCATTTATCTGTCCTCGCAAAGCGCTGATATCAAAGAGAGCTCGCACAAATTACCAAATTGACATGTATGTGTACAAAATGCTTATTTTGCTTTACTATAAGTGAATGTCTTTCCCTCTCTGTTCACATTTTAAAGAGACACAGACACCATTCTACTCTATTTTCTCAGGCTCTATTGATGCATCACTTTTGTGTGGGCTTTTACCCCAACGTTCGTAATGAAGTTCCATTCTGTGATTTGCCCCCCCCCCCCCCCCCCATTGTGCCAGGACGAGCTCGGCTTTAGTGCTTCATCCTCTACTTTGGAGCATGGAAATGAATCTGTGTGATCGGGTGTGTTTGTGCCCGCTTCACTGTTCTGCCTGAAACTGTGCACTTAGACCTGACAGAAAACGTTAATCTCCAAACTATTGTGTCCAGGATTTACTAATAAAGAGGGTAGCCCCCACACAATAGCAGGTTTCAGTTTCAATTAAGCCTTTTACGAGCTGATTATGAACTGTAAGGGTGTTCACTAAAATGCCAACTTTCTTCTCTTGCCATGATCCCCTTGTTAGGACCCCCCCCCCCCAACTCATCCCTCCCATCCATGTTTAAATGGGGCGGGGTGGAACAGGCAGGTCTTTTCAGCAGTGGATTATATACCCTCCCTCCCCCACTGGTCTTTATTCACCACCTGCCCCGGGATTCCTACCCCCTTACTCATTATCCACCCCATTCCAATCTGCGGTGGAGCTCAGATTCCAGGTCCAGCCCAGTAATAGTCTTCTCATTGTTGTGGTGGTAAAGGCCCGGGAGCTTATAACTGTAACCGAGTAATAACTGTGTGGTTCAGGTGTGGGTTTCCAGGCCTCATTACACAAAATCAAGAGAGAGAGAGAGGGGGGGGTGAAGGGTCAGGAGTTCACATAGAGCTATTATACCCTCTGCATAATATTGATAATGAATAATGACATGGGACAAGGGACTGAGATCAATTTTTTTTTGTCTGCTGCTGCCAAAATAGTTAATAGCCTGACTGCTGTGATGAACTCATCATTCTGTGACGGCCCACATTCCATCCAGACCTATAGAAGTGTCTCGTATTTATTATATCGAAGTGTTACCAGACTGTAAAGTTTTATTATCTTCAATGGATTTTGTTTTATTTTTTGTAACTGCTTTGCACACATCTAAATAGCTGCTTCTTGCATCTTCTCCAGTGCCTTGTTGTTTGGGGGGGGGGGGGGGGGGGGGTTGGATTATTATCTCTAGGATGTATGGATTACCGCTGTACTGAATTGAATCTGTTCTTTCTATGATAACGGGAATGCATGCTGACTCTTTTCTTAATAAATATGAAGCCATTTGCATGTCGGTGTCTTTTTGAGACCTTGAACTGAATTGCCTTTTTTCCAAAATGCAATTGATCATGGAAGCAGAAATAAGTGTGGCCGTGTAGCATCATTCTATAGAAATCTAAATTAAAGCCACATTTTGCTCTTTGCGGAGTGCTTGTTTTGTATTTTCCACATATTTTTGTACATCTCTCTCTTCTCTGGACATCCCCTCAATCGATAGTTCTAGATCTGCACAGCTGCCCCTCTGCGTGATCCCAGCCTGCAGCAGCCAGCTGTTGGATTATTGCCACAGCAACGTCTCATCGGTGAAGGCGTGTCGCTCCCAGGATCGCTCAGCGCCCCTTTGTCCTCGGTCGGTGCCCAGCCAGCGACGACTCATGGCGGCTGCACCCGTCAGGCAGCGCTCCGGGCCGGCGGGACCCCGGGCGCACCTCCCGCCCTGCTACTACGAAGGATACCTGGAAAAGCGAGGACCGAAAGAGAAGGTGCGTTCAGTCGGGTGGATCCTGTGCCATTTTTTTGTCGTGTCGGTGCGGCGTGCAGCTGCGGGTCCGTCTGCACGCACCCGCACCCGCACACGCACACCGGCGCGTCTCCGGTTCCCACAGAGCTGTCAACTTGGAGCGTGGGGCGAGGCGTGCCCGCCCGGCGCTGCCGCTGCCGCTGCTCCGTCTCCCGCAGCGGCTCCCGCAGCGGCTCGTTGAGGCTAGAAAGGTGGTTTTGAATTTCCAACGTGAAGCGTGCAAATCCTGGAAAGGCAATTGCTGTCAGAACATTCCCATTTAAACCACGTGACGCGAAGGATCTGCGGCTATTCCGCTCAGGTGGGCGCGTCTGCGTCACGAATGCGTGCCCAACATGTCATTTTATTTTTATTTTTATTTCAACTGCCTGAGAGGAATAAGCGGTTCTGTTTATAGCTCTGCTCTGACTGTCCGATCTCTTCATTTAATTCCTAGTAACTCTCATACAATGTAGCATGCAGTAAAACAGAATGGTGTTTTATATATATATTTTTTTATTTCTAACATAAAGTGAAAACAACGGGATGCCCTCCCTCACCCTCACCCCTCACCCTGTCACCAGGCTCATTTAAATTCTACATGGACATGTAACGTGAGCCTGGCTCAGGTGCAGGCTGCAGCCACAGATTGACAGCAGCTGGGTCTCGCTTCCTATCCATCCCTTGGGACAGGAAATGGGAAATCGGGGGGGGGGGGGGGGGAGGAGAGACACACATAGCTGCTTTGTCGAAAGCAGTGAATCCCATTATTTTATCTTTTGGCAAATGTCTGCGTGTCACAGGCCTCCAGGCGACTGTGGACGTGTCTGTGTGGGAATTCTTTGTATTTCTTCACCAACGCCAAAGACGCTCACGTAAGTAACAGACAGAGTATGTCATTTTGGGGTTTTGTGTGTGTGTGTGTGTGTGTGTGCCACAGTGTGTTGACGCTTGTGTGTCACAGTATGTAGACAAGATGGACCTCGGAGGGTTTGTGTCACTGAAGGACGACTGCAGCCGCGACAGAAACCTGGAGGCAGCCAGACTCATCCTGCGTATGAAGGACGGGGAGACCAAACTCACAGTAAGGAACCCCAACACACACACACACACACACACACACAAACCATGAAAATCTGCACGCCGTATATTATAAAAGAGCTGTTCTCTTCTCTAGGCGCCCAACTTGGAATCAAGGGAGCTGTGGAAAGGTTTCCTGTACTCCGTTGTAGATGTAAATACTCATCTCTGACAAGCCTCAGATCTGTCTCTCTCTCGCTTTGTCTCACTCTCCGCTCCTGTCTGTCCTGATTACAGCTGAATGTCCCGTCCTGTCTCACTTTACTGCCGGGGCAGCTGCAGATGCTGAGGGAGGTGGTGGACAAGGAGAGGTCCAGGAGAAGAACTCGAACTCCCACGCGGGCTCCTCCTTCACCGCTCTCTGTGCCTTTAGTTGGTGAGATCCCCCCGTAAGTCCTCCACCTTCCACGGTTTGAAACCATTTAAAGGTGACTGCGCCTGGGGGGGGGGGGGGGGGGAGAAACGCGCCCCGTCACCCTGGGACGTCAAGTTGAATCAGCCGTTTACCTGGCGTTCATTCAAACTTACCTGCAGGTGCTTTCGCCCGGTGTCTCGGACGGAGGCTGAAGTCCTTTTAGAGAGACACCCAGACTGTGGCAACATGCTGCTTCGTCCGGGCAGAGACGGCTGCTCGTTGGCTGTCACCACTCGACAGGATCTCAACGGGTAAATGTTTGAACATCTGCAGGCTGCGAATGCAAACGTCACAGTCAGAAACCGACGCGCTGCTTCTGTTGCTGCTTCCAGGTCGGTGTTCAGACATTACCGTGTGACTCAGAGGGACCAAGGTGGTTACGTGATCGATGTAGAAAACCCTGTAAGTGCCATTGATTTCCTTTTAACGGTTTTTGATGTGACAACATGATTGTGTTTTTACTGCGATTAGAGATGCGTGCGTCCATTTTTTTTAAATCTCCTGACAGCATGTGTTGATCTGACACCACCGCTCGCTTTGAGTAGATTTATTATTTGGATACCAAACTGTCTCCTTATCCCTTTAATATTCCAAACGCCCCCCTCACTGGCAACCTTTTCCAGTTCCTCTTGGGGGGGGGAGGGTCCTGATGCATTTCTTGGACAGATGGGATGTGGAATCACTCCAGCATATTCTGGGTTTTACCCCGATTGCCTCCCTGGTGCGGAAAACTTTCCAAGAGAAGCATCCTGAAGGCATCCTAATCGTGTGCCCAAACTATTCAACCGACTCCTTTTGATGTGAGGAGCCAGCGGCTCTGCTCTGAGCTCGGTCCAGATGTTCGAGCTCCTCCTAGCACTGAGCCCAGATATCCAACAAAGGAACCTCCTCTTGTATCAGTGATCTTTTTCTTTTGCTTACCGGAGAGCTTTGCCTTCCACCTCAGGTCTCTCTTCAACATGACGGACCAATATTGCCTTTAAAATACCCGCCCATCCTACGGTCATTTTTCCTGTCTGTTGAAGCAGCAACTCACTCCCGGAGGGGGCAACCAGCAGGAGAATCTTGGCCTCAGATTTTGGAGTCTGAACAGATGCAAAGCTGCCACATCCTAGTCAAGGGATTCATTATTGGACTATATGGAAAGACATATTTTTTTTTTTTTTTCCAGATTCCCTGTGCCGACCTTCACGAGGTCATCGACGCTCTGGTGGAGAAGACGGCGGGAACTCTGCAGCCTTTCCTCCTGGAGGAGCCTTACGAAGAGAATATCAGTGAGGCGATCGTGAAACACGCACCTTCTACAGATTCCTTTTTTTTTTTACTGTGTGTTTTCTTGTGAGAGTAAGCTTTTTTTTTTGTGTCATCAGCATATGTTTCTGCCAATGATGAGAACGGGGAGAGGATCCTCCACACCGCCCCCACCAGCCCCCTGCCAAAGGCTCCCGTCCTGCCTCCAAAACAAGGTTTGTCTCCTGCAGTAAAACACACACAGAAAGCCACATTCAGACTTCATTAGTGAACGCTGCTGTCGTTCTGGTGCAGATCGTTGGCCGAGCAGCCCCCTCTCCAGGTCTCCTGCCCCCGACCGGCGTATCCTGACCTCATCGGTGCCGGCTTCACCCACCAACCCAATGAGACGACTCATTCTCTCACCTTCTCCTCTCGCACAGAGTGAGTAGAAAAGCCAGTGGTTTGTGGGATGGGTTTAGTTAGAAAGTCCACATCAAGTGTGGGTTCGGGTAAGATAAAATGTGTTTTAATTGAAGTGACTAGCCCTATGTTATATATTTGAGCGTTTTAGTGTGCGAACTCGGACAAGCATGTCATTTTATTGTCTCTATAAACAGAGTCAGGAAGACGGTCTGCAAATGTGACTAGATGTAACTTGAATAAACATTAATAACACCACATTGTACAAGAACGACTAACGTAACCCCATGCTGCTTTGCTACAACATCAGACTGACGCCTTTGCTTTATCTGGGAGTCAAAGGACGGATCCTGATTAAAGACCACTCCCTGGTTTCTTGCAGGATTATTAGAGGTTAAAATTTGGTCATCTACAGTTGCCCGTACCATTCAATAATTTACAGGTCATCCTCGTCTGAATGATTTTAAGGCAGGCCTGACGATTAGTCAGTCTGTTCTTTTTATTGCGCTTGAAGGAGCACTGCATAACGGTAAAAAGTATTGTCATGTTGTTTTTATTTATTCTATTCCTCAAGTGCTAGTGATTGATTTGGACACAACGAGTGTATTTGTTCCGTCTGTCCACAGCACTCAACGAAGAACTTAAAACGATGCTGGAAAAAAGACGAGCCAGTCAGGACTGACTTCCTCAAAAGAAACAACTTCCTCTTACTGCATCCTCAATCTTCAGTGCCAAACCCCTTCTCACCGCAGCTATGTATTCATCCTGTGCCTTCTGGGTGGAAGACAAGGGACCACAAATACAGCCACGTTCTCGTAAAGAGACACAAAATCCACCAAGATTCATTCTTATGATCTCAACTGTGTGATTTTTTTATTTGGATGATTGAATGTACTCTAATTAGCTCCCTAAGAGCAGGACTGGCTGCCACACACTGGATTAGATTCTTAAAATGCTAGCTGCGTTAGCTGGGGTAATAATCCATGCAAAATGCTTTGTGCACTTGCATAATAAACTGTCTCTGGACAAAACACAGAACCAATATGACTGGCAGCTACAATGTATCAGAGAAGCACTGGTGCATGCCGGACCACCAACTGAGCCTGACGTTTTCCATTCTGAGCCCTAATCTGAGTGCTGAGCTGCTGATGTCACCGCCTGGAAACTAAGAACAAACCACAGACTACTAAGATCAATGCTGACAGGACAAACTCTGACCTGAGACAGATCGTCCGCTTTGAATTCTTTCACTTCATTAAATGTTTAAAAAAAAAAAAAAAACTGTGCTCAGTGTTTGCCTGCTGTTTGTGATTGACAAGCAACCTTTAAGGAACCTTTGTTTTCAAATGTGTCCTGATTCTATGCTACCGTTTACATGTTGGTGCTGTGACTCAACCAGTTGCTCGGTTCTCCTGAGAAGCTCCGGCTGATTTCTGTATCTCTTTCTGAAAATCAATATCCTTGGAAAGAGAGAGCCCTCCAGTGGAGAGTCCTTCAACTGAAGTTACGGAAGCCTTAGCACTGATTGGTGTTTGGCCCTTAACAGAAGGAGTACTAAGCACTTTGCATAGTCCAACCTTGTCACACGGACACACCACACCCTACCTCTGATAAAACAATCCTAATTTATTCCAGCTCTGATTGGCAGTTCTGTCAGAATTAAAGTGTCTGGGCAGCAGTGGCAAACTTTCATGAGGTATCTTCTTATTCTGAACAGTGTATTGTATGTTTGTACATGATGTGTTGTGTCTGCATTATTGGTCAGTGTTTGTTAATTATGAAGGGCATTAAATCTTTTTGCATGTGATTTGTGAATTGATGGCTTGTACATTTTTCTGAAGTTCACATTCATTTATTTTATTTGTGTCAGACTGTTAGGACCCATGCAGTCACTGAATGACATAAGATAATTAGAGAATTAATCAATATTAGTGAATGACAAGGATGTTAGAAAATCTGTTTTTTTTTTTGAATGAATGTCTTTTTAATAGTCTTTATGTTTCCACAGAAGTATTGAATGAGAAGAGAAAACCGTTTCAATTTCTTATTGTACCAGTGATCCCACACATTTCATTAAAGACATCCTGGAAATCAGTTTGAAGCTTGAAACAGACAATCTTAATCACCACCAATTAAATTGTGAAGTTTCACAATGAAATAAATTCTTAACTTCTAGTATAAAATCCATTTCTTAATTCTTGCCAAGTTTGAATAATTTATCACAATGTTTATTAAGGTGAGAGCTAACATGTTTTTCTTTCTGTGTAATTTTCTATTTTTGTCTTTCTTTGCAGCATTTGTGAATCGAATGAAAATTACAAATATTTCACTAATATAAGCTTGAAAAAAAAAACTTTGGGTCTCAAGTAGTTTATCAAGGTTCGTTCATGGTTTTAACACCTTATTGTTCATGTGTGTTGTATTTAGGGATGACAAGAATCAATGACATAATCAATTTGAGAAGAGCGGAAGTGAAATTGAGAAGAAAAAAACTGAACTACTGAAAAACGGTGTCTGAACAATTTAATAATGTTTTTGCCAACAACTATGTCTAATTTATTTATTTCAGGTCACAGATCAGTTGGAAGGAGGTGTCAAAAAATAAATAAACAAGACCTGGCGGACCAACCAGAGCGGCCCGCGAGACACGCGGATATTTGTCACTCTTCGGCCGTGCGGGGAGCCGGAAGGAGGCAGGAACAGGTCGCTGCTTTCTCGGTATGTTTCTGCGGTTTTCAGAAGTAAAACTTTGTTGTTCCTGCAAACAGCCATTAAACCGTCACCAAACGCGGGCGTAATAAAAGTTTACCTAATGGAACTTTTATTTACCGCCATGGGTGTGTCGGAGAGCAGGTAAGTCATTAACTTTGCAGAGGAAGTGTTGCCGCAGCGCTTGCGCGTTTCTTATTTATTTAATTTTTACGCACGCCAAATAACGAATCGTGCTTTAACGTGTCAAAGAGACGCATTCCCACGCCCTCAGAGAAGTTTCCTTGTAGATGCTTATTCAATATTAATGTTGAGTGAGTCTAGGACTAACACCGCTCTGCAGAGCCGGGCGTCTTAATGCGAACGCCGCGTTATTGTGTGCGTGCGTGCGCGCGCGCATTGAAGGGTGTGGAACGAGCTGATTTTTGGCACAGGGACAACTATGTGAAATACCTTATCAGGGCTGCGTTCTCTGACATGCTGCAGCTCATCCGTTACACACAGCACCCACACAAAACTTAAAACACACACACACACCTATAAATGCAACAAAGGATCACAAAGAGAAGCAAGCAAGTCCAGTCCAAGGTCATGTTTATCTCACATTAGTTACTTTTTTTCCTGACGGCATCTACAGTTAAAGTTGAATATGATGATTCTCGAATTTTGCCACCCCCCCCCCCCCCCCCAAAAAAAATTTTTTTAGACTTGTGTCGAGTTGCAAAGTGGTAGTTGTGAGTCAATAGTTGTGCTTCTGTTGGTGTGATGAAACCACATTGCACACACGACCAAATGCAACCCGGTCGCAGCAGCGCTGCGTTCTTGTGTTTGTGCTGGAGGGGGCGCCCTGCTGAATGCCCTTCATGGCCCTGCATTAGCATCACTCTGCGTGTTTGCAGCGTCTTTTCTGTCAGGAGAACTGATTGTGAAATCCGCACAACCTTTTCTCTTTCAGGCCTCCTCGGCTTCGTCGCTGCGGTCTCTGCCGTCCCGCCCCATCATGGACAGCTTGTTGAGCGCGGCCCATAAAGGGGCCAGTGCCCTTCTGTCGGCGTCGCGCCTTCGTGTCTTTGCCTCTGTGTGACTGGCAAATATCGGAAATAATAAGGCTCTTGGATTCGTTTTTAGCACGAACAAAAGAGCCATGCGTTTGCCGTTGCTCCTCGTTATCTGTTGGCTGTTGCCCCCGGCGACGATGCTGGAAGAGGACTCGCCCCTGGGTTGTGTTCCTCGGAGATCTGTGACCTATCATGGTAAGTCTCGCGAACGCGCTTGCGCAACTTCAGCTAACGGCGAGTGAACCTGTGGTTTGAGCTTATTTGCTGAAGGTTGTTACAATAACCAGTCGTGTTCTGTCTCTAGGGGACAATGCGAATCTGTTTCGTGAGGAGGGAGTGTTCAACTACTCCACCATGCTGCTGAGAGAGGATGTCGGCCTGCTCATGCTGGGTGCCAGGGAGGCAGTATATGCTCTTGACCTCAACAACATTTCTAAGAAAGTTTCTTCTGTAAGAAAACCTTTTTTTTTTTTTAAACAAACCATAAGCGGCCAGTTCCACCCTGGAGCAACGGCAATTAATAGTTATCCACTTTTGAAATTTGTCATTAGATCCTTCTTGCTTCAGGGTTAAGAAAATGTGCAGAAAATACACGCGGTTCCTTTGAAATAAATCTTGAATGGTTTATTTTTTGAGCTTCAGAAGCCTAATGGTAAAGGCAAAATGTCCCTGGTTGGATTCCCTCTCTGTGTTTACACTCTAAGCTCTCAAATATAGGTGTGAACGATGCCAGGAGAGCATTATATTTAATTTACTACGTTTATAGGTGAAATGGGAAGTGACCCAACAGCAAGAAAAGAAGTGTGGAATAAAAAGAGACAATCTTAAGGTGGGTCCCTTGTAGCGTTAGCGACTAGAATACATTGAATCGTGAACAGATACATAAAATAAAATGCATTTACAGATGGAGTGCAAGAACTATATCAGGATCCTGCACAAGGTGGAGGATGACAAGATGTATGTGTGCGGAACCAATGCGTTTGATCCCGAGTGTGATTACATGGTGAGGCAAATTCACAGCCGCACGACTGGCTTCTCTCAAGTTGCATTTCTTACCATTTATAAACTGATGTTATGGGATGCGTTCCCTCTAAATGGATACAAATAAACTGATTTTAACGATATTGGTTTGCACAGTCCTATAAAGATGGCAAGCTGACCCTGGAGAATAAAACCGAGGATGGCAAAGGGAAGTGTCCGTTTGATCCGCACCAGCGTTACGCCTCTCTGATGTTCGGCGAGTAGAAATTATACTACATGGTAGAAAAGAGACAAGTATTGGTTAATATGACAGGATGTTTATTTTTTTCTTCATATCTCTGCTGTTGTGTCTTTAATAGAAAAAAACCTGTATTCAGCCACTTCAACCAACTTCCTGGGGTTAGAACCCGTCCTGACGCGCAGCACTCCCGTCACCATACGCTCTGAGTTCAAGACCTCCTGGCTTCATGGTGAGACTTTACAATAAGTACCGAGTTAGCTCTTCAAAGGAGGAAATGTCCATCTTATTATTTCCCCAGCGATTGCCGCATGTTATAAACAAACATTCATTATTATCCGCCCCATTAAGACCTTACGTGTCTCCAAAGAACCAGACCGAGGGCTCTAATGAGATTTCTGTTTTCTTTCCCTCTGCATGAAAATGAGGAGGGAGTATATTTCTCTGACTTTCAATAATCTTTATCCAGATTATGCGCGTTTATATTTTGTATTCCCACAATTCCTCCAGATAGGAGCAAATCTCGAGCGCGTGAAGTAAGCCTCCGTCACAGGGCGGGGCGTCACGCCGTGATTGATCTTCTGTCTCCATCAGAGCCCACCTTCGTTTCCATGGCTGACATGCCAGAGAGTGAGACGAGCGCGGAGGGAGACGACGACAAGGTCTACTTGTTCTTCAGGGAGATCGCTGTGGAGTGCGACTGCTACAACAGGCTGGTGGTGTCCCGTGTGGCCCGTGTCTGCAAGGTGAACGAGTTCACGGCGCATGCGTCTCCCGGGGTGACGGTAACGTGACGGTACTTCCCCCAGTTACCGAGCCCTTTCCGCTTTGTGACGATCCATCCCGCGTGTCGTGCTTTTCCCACTGGCGAATGCGGCACGACGGTGCGTTTCTGTTCGCGCAGGGAGACCTCGGAGGGCAGAGGACTTTGCAAAAGAAATGGACGTCCTTCATGAAGGCCAGAATGGACTGTCCGGTGCTGGAGTCTCAGCTGCCGTACATTATCCAGGACGCCTACCGCTGGTGTGACCCCCAGCAGAGCTGGAAGGAGTGTTTGTTCTACGCCGTCTTCACGCCACAGTCGTACGTTCGAATGAAAAAGTTATTGTGCCAGAGGAAGGAGGGGCTCGTTCTCTTTAATGGCTTTCGGCTCGCCTTTCTGTACGTTTCAGAAAAACGTCAGACCTGTCTGCAGTGTGTGCGTACTGCGCGTCTGACATCAGCAGAGTGTTCGCGGAGGGGAAGTACAAGACCCCAGTCACGATAGGAACCTCTGTTGTTAAGTGGGTCATGTACAGCGGGGATGTCCCTGTCCCCCGGCCCGGAGCTGTGAGTCTACCTTTTAGATCAAACTTAAAACTGATGCCTTTTGTCCACTGCCTCAGTTGTTCTCTCGATGTTCTCTCCCCCACCAGTGCATAAACAATGAGGCTCGTAACGCAGGCATCGCTGACACTCTGGACCTCCCGGACCCGACCCTTCAATTTATCAAACTGAGGCCGCTTATGGACCAAGCCATCCAGCCGGTGGGACAGAAGCCTCTCCTGGTGCGAAGGGGAGCTGCATTCTCACGCATCGTCGTCACCCAAGTGCAGGCCGCAGATGGGAAGAAGCACAATGTGATGTTCATCGGCACTGGTGGGCATTTCACTCCCGGTTCTGCCCTGTGTGTGTGTGTGTGTGTGTCAAATAAATATGCCACATTTGTGCGTTCTCATGTGAAAAGAGGAAGGAACGATTCTGAAAGCGGTGAACTATAATGGAGAAATGTTCATCATAGAGGAAGTACAACTCTTTCAGGCTCCGGAGCCAATCAAGATTCTGAAATTCTCCAATGTCACGGTAACTCAAATGCTTCAATCTTTGAATCGATAATTATCAATACACTGGACACACCCCTGTACTTGTGTGTGTGTGCAGGGTCAGCTCTATGCAGGCTCAGACTACGGCGTAGCACAGATGCCACTGGCCACCTGTGAGAGGTCCTCCTCCTGTATGAGCTGCGTGCTCGCCAGAGACCCGTACTGCGGCTGGGACAAGGCTGTTGGGAAATGCGTTCGTCTATCCAGTTCACAGAGGTAGGCAGTTGTTCCAACATGCAGCCCGAGCTGCATACCTGCTGATGCCTGTTAGCCAATAATTATATCTATTTTCAGGGAGATAATCCAAAGTGTGATGGAAGGAGATGCCTCCTTCTGCCCAAAAGCTGGTGAGTTATTGCTCTATTATCCAAAAAAGCATCAGCGGGTCATCAGATTACCCTGCCCCAGGCTCTCACAGCTATCATAGATCTTAAAGGTTAAATGTATTTGTAGGAAACAGTATATATCATCACATTCCATCTACAACAATTGATGTGTATTGTCGATGTGAATATATTACTAGCTCTGATTTGTTTCGTGATCATTTTAGTGACAAAGTGAAGGTTTACTAAAAGGAAGGCTTAAATATTTCTTGCCTTCAAATTCATATTAATCATTTAAGTCCATACAAACCCTTACAGGAACATTTCTGCCTCTTACCATGTGCTTTAGTTTGGGTTATTGGATCAAAGTCATCTATGATGTACCTCTAACTTTGTTTTCAGATCCCGTGAAGCGGCCGAATGAGTCCATCTGGCCCGGGGGGAACCTGAAGCTTCACTGTCCTTCCCCTTCCAACCTGGCTAAAACCACCTGGGAGCGGGACGGAGCCGCCCTGACTGCTGTTCCTCACCTTCAGTTTCTCCGAGACGGCCTGCTGATTCTCAACGCCTCGCACTCTGATGCCGGCAGGTACCGTTGCCTGTCCGTGGAGCACTCCAAATCTGGAACATTCACCACCACCGTGGCCGAGTACCAGGTTAGCATCGGTCCGACGGGCTCTGGCAAAGGGAGCTTCATTCTTCCAGAGGCTCGGAGGGACGGCCCCTCTGTGACTGGACTGCAGGTTGTAATTGGACTCCTTGTGGTTTGCCTTCTTGCCCTTTTGACCTGGAACTTTTACAAAGGCCACCTACCACTGCCCTGGAACTGCAGAAAGAAGAGCGAGCAATCGCAGGAACAAGGGGATCTGAAATGCGGAGATGCTCAAAGGTCTGCACTGACGGAGGACAAGCCCCTGGTGTCTGTTACGAGCATCACCAGAGAGGAAGCGGCGCTCTACGCCCCGGATGAGAATGACCACCCAAACGTTAACCTCCCTTCTCTGCAATTTATCGACGATGAATAATGAGGAATATAAAAATGACAAGCAGCTTGCTACGAGTCCCATCGAGTTCTGTTCAAATGTGATTAATGGATGAGGAACTTCCTGTATTAATTACGATCCCAACTACTGTAGCCCGATCGGCTGGAATCTGAGTTGAATGACTTCGGTGCATAAAGTGGTTGAACATACTTTTGAGCAGAGAATTCAATTTGTTTTGCTACAGATGTGTTTACAGTTCAAAGTACTTTTGTTTCCTACTAGCCGTCATCAGACCCACATTAGTTTTAATTCTGATCGTCACAGAATGTATCATAACTGAGCGTCTTCTAAACACCAAACTCTTTCTAGCTGGTTGTTGTTTTTAGAGGATCCAAACACAGAGCTAAATACTTTTCAGCGAGCCTGGACTTGTTCTGCATGTGAAGAGCAGATCCCGGCCTGGAATGAAGAGTTTTAACTTGATGATTTAAAAAATCTTTAATATGTAATTTTCACACTACATTACAAAATACTTTTTGCTTTAACATCTGCAGTTTGAAACGATAGAAACAAAGAACATTGACTGGGCTTTCGGGCCCGTGGCCTCTATCTCCTGTAGCGGTACCTCTTGAAGTGGAACCACAGCTGGAAGATCCCATTGGCGAACTGACAGCGGAAGCCGTGTCGGTGCGAGTACTCCCACTCCCGGTTTACGATCTTAAAGGCTATGTCCTCGTAGGGAGGGCCTGCGTGGAACCTCAAAATACCAAAGTCCTTGTTTTCTGGACTGGGCTCGAGGAAGTACTGCGGTGTGGAACGCTTGTTGATCAGGTCCGGGTAGAAAATGTTGAATTTGTAACCCTGGACGATCTTGGGCGGAGGGTTGTCGAAGTCGTAATGCGTCTGGTTGTACTTGTTCCACTCGAAGCCCGTGTGGACCCGGTTGAAGAAGCGGGGCTTCCTGGGCCGGTATTTATCCGCCCACAGATACATCTTGCCGGTGACGGGAAACTCCACGCTGAACTGGGCCTCGTCGGTCCCCATGCCTTCTCTGGCGCGACGTATGAAGGCGTCTTCGGCGCTTTCGTTGGCGTCGCCTGATACAGAAGCAAAAAAAAAAGATGCAGTGAGCGTCATGAGGAGAAACGTGCGTCCCTTTCCTAAAGTAATGTGCATCCGGGCTTGGATTTACGGAGTTCCGTCCACACTGCATGACTGAGCTCATACCGGTGACTTGTAGCTGCTGGCGGGCTAGCTGCAGCCTGTGCGCGTCCTCTTCCGCCGTTGTCGTGTGCGAGTCAGGCGGCAGCTCGGAGGACGTGAGCAGCGAGGGACTGTAGCGGCCGGAGTCGTACTCCGCCTGGCTCTGCTGGATCAAGTCCTCCTCCGTCAACACGGCCTCCGCCGCGTCGCTCTTCTCCTCTCCACCCTTTTCTCTTTCCTCCGCCTGGTTTCCTGAGGCGGATGCTTCTTCTTTGTCCCCTTCGGTTTCTTTGGGTTCCGTGGAGGAGCCGGGCTCTTCTGTAATCGCTCCTGCCTGCTCGTCTTCCCTCTCCCTGATTCTGCAGAAATATTTAGGGTTTGATTTTTGTAGTTATAAAATACATCCTTGAACTAATCAGTTCACTGCCACAGAAAATATAGATCTGATTTAGCTACTATGTCCACGGGGTGTCAAGCTGTGTCTGCTGGGATGGCTTGTGACGACTTACTCCTCTCCATCGCTCCTCTGTTCCTCTTTGATGATGGGAAACAAAGGTTCACTTTCCACCCCTTGTTCCTGCTTGAGTTTGAAGAGCTTCTGACGCAGCACGTCCTGATGCCGCTCTCTCAACCTGGGACGTAAAAATCACACATTTCCATCGTCGAGCTTCAGACGCACGTTGGCTCTTACAATTAATGTACCGGTACGAGTAAAACTACAAAGTTTCCACTTGTACCTTGCTCTGGCCATATAGACCCGGACTTGCTGCAGCAGACTCTCCCAGTAACCGATGTCCAGATTGGATCCTCCTGCCCGAATCTTCGTCTCAATGTTCAGGTGCAGTGCCTGCAGCTGGCTGTATGTCTTTCCTTTGAACACCGTCTGTACATCTATAGTCACGGCTGTGTTGATGCCCTCGCGTCGATCACCTGCGTGTTGACAGATGATTAAGGAACGCCACCATTGAACACCGAAGGGTAAAATGACAGTTATCAGTAAATTCGCACGTGAAGCATTCAACAGTAGAGGCGACTGCAATAAAACGGTGTACCTGGTCCTTTCCCAGACGCCTCCAACTTTCTCAGCTTGCTGATCTCATCTTCTGTGATGGTCGTCATGTCTCTCCAGAAGTCCACGTTCTTTCCTTGCTCCAGCTCCATGTACACCTAAAAGGACGACGACACTCGTCCAGTAACAGACGCGCTGACGGATTTCGTTCCCTTGCAACTCGAACGCTATAAAATGACCCGACCTTAATGTCCTCCAGCAGATCATCCATGTCGGTGACTGTCAGCCCGTTGAGGAAGGTGTAAGGCTCGTGCATCTCCACGGCGAGATCGTCGTCTTCCGCACTGATGTACTTCGCCAACAGGTCAATTGGCTTGGCGCGACCATCGCGGATTCTGATTTTAGACCTGTACGCACGGCGGACGTAAACATTAAGGAACACCCCCCCATTGGGACTGGCAGTGGGGGGGGGGGGGGGGGGGTGCATCAACGCTCACCTCAGTTTGGCTTGATGCAGGTGGAAGTTGTCTTCCTGTTCAGCCCACGTTTTAAAATGCTCCGCCTCCTTCTCCCTCTGCAGCATCTCCAGCTCCGTCTCTCTCATGGCCTTTTCCCGCTCCCTCTCCAGCCGGAGTTGTTTTACCTTTACACGCCGATCAAATGGGATTAGCGGAAGGGCTGCTGTTCCCGACATTATAATGCTGCAGATATTAACACAATGCGACTCGTACCTTCTGCAACTCTCTGCGATTCTCCTCCTGAATGCATTTGTTGCGCTCTTTAAGCTCTTTTTCTCCAAGATGGCCGATTCCTTTCATGTCCAGCGCCTGATAAAGCACACGGAAACAACATTTAGTGGCGCTGTGCTCAAAGCCAAGCCATGACGATAACAAACAAAAACAAAAAAATGTCCGGCAATGCTGTGAAAACTGCTCTCCAGCTCACCTTCTGCCATTTGAATGTGCCGAGCAAGTTGTTGTCCCCGAAAGGATTGTCTGCGTTGGTGTATCCCATGTACTCCTCACTCCACCCCATCTTTTCTCTCCTCTTCTTCTCCTTTGCTTCTTTCTTTGCCAGTCTTCTGGCCCTCTTCTCCTCGGGTGTCTCCAGGGCTTTCATCATCTCTCTCTGTTTTGCCTTTTCCTCCTTGTCTTTGGCCAAACGCGCCAAACGGTCAGACCCGGAGCTATCAGAGGATTCTGGTGTACTGGGTCGTCTTCGTACCCTGTCTCGGACCAACCCCTCTCGACTTCTTGCACCCCTCCCCGTCTCCGTGTCTTCACTCCTCTTCTTTCGGTCTACGCTTCTATCTCCTCTTCTTTCCCTGTCTCTGCTGTTACTCTTCCTCCTCTCTCTATTTCTGTCTCCCTCCCTCCTATGTCGGTCTCTGGATGGACTCCTCCTCTCAGGACTTCTCTGCCTCCTCTTTTCTCTGTCACCAATTTCATCACCGGAGTCTGAGCTGTGCCGGGATCTTCTCCTCCCCTCTCGAGTTGTCTTTTCCTTTGTCTTCCTCCTCATTTTGGGATCATCAACGCCAGAGCTGAGACAGAAAAGGTGATTTAGATTAGAACATGCTTGCACCGCAAAAGTGGTATATTTCTTTATCTTTTAAAGAGAACGAGTGAGTGTCAGCATTGGGGACAGGGAAAAGGCTAGTCCGGTTGAATCTGAGTTATTCCTGAACCTTCTAAAACCTTAATACACCAGGAACACATTTTAGGGTTAACATCTCCTCACGCATGTTGCACTGGATCCTCACCTACAAAAGATGTTGCGTAACATTTTTACAAAATTAACATCAATTCCAGCCTTTTGTTTATGTATTATATTATCAATTAGTTGTGGATGTGTAAATATATACACAAAATTATCAAGATGCCAAAGACACAATGCGACTAAGTTTTAAATCCATGCAAGTACGACGTGCTTTGTTGGATGCAACCAACATTGCATTCAGAACAGGCCGAATCGAGCGTCACCAGACAGCAATAATGTTCACCTTGATGATCGACTTCCGGAACTGCTCCTAGGTCTGCGTGTCCGTCGCCGCACGTCGCTTTCCGAACCGCTTCTGGAGTCTGCATGATCCCTGTGCTGGTTCCGGCGTCGGCCAGGAGACCCGTCGTTGGATTCCCCGCTGTTCGACCGTCCCAGTCCTCGGGCGTCAATTTTCTTGTCCCCTGACCGACTCCAGGTTTTCTTTGACTGTGGGGACCGAGACCCAGTTCCTCGGTACCGTTCTCGCCGATCCCGGCTGAGACTTCTGGACATGGAGCGGGACCTACGTCGCGATTTTGAAGCCATTACGAACTTCTCGTTATACCGGGGTCCTAAATGCACTCCGTCGCGTAAATAAGTGGTAATAAAAAAGAAATGTTTTATTTGCTCTCATTAAATAAAGAAAAACTGTATTTGTAAAATATTAACATCAATTAATTAACAGCTAACTAAAACTAGTTATCAACAGCAAGTTATAGTTATATTTATAACCAAATATTATCGTTTCAAAACAAGTAAATTGTTCAGGCAGTAGAACGACAGCTGAAAGGGTCTTTCTAAAAAGATGGCGCGTCTCTCATACCTCACGAGCAACAAATAATTAAGTGCAAATGAAAACACTCATCAACCATTGTTTTATATGACACATTCTACTCAGTTCAACATACATATTAGCTATATTTCCGTATGTTCAAGTTATTTCAACGTGAAAATAGGTCAAAACTGCTTCTCGGAAACAACATTCGTGGTACATGACGTCAGAGAACTTTCGATATTGTAGTCCGAATTTTCTCTCAGTCAGATCGCTCTCAGATGGCACTCAGATGAAGAAAGTGTGAGACTTAACAAATTGTCCTTGTTTGATGTTTCTTGTTTAAACATCCAAATGTCTACGTTGTTTAACGCCATCGTTGGTGCTTCCCCGGATAAAAGTAATACGTTCAAGCAGACGCTGAACTACAAATCCCAGTCTTCATTGGGTGCTATTGCTTCTCTGTGGAGGGGACTCCTTTTCAACAACATTCTTCCTTACTTCTTCTTCTGGTAGGGCGAAATCCGACACGCTCTTGGCTAAAATCTTCAGACTTTCTCTTTGCTAGCGTTTTCGGACCAGTATTTGTATTTTTCCGACTCGTCCTGCTCTCGCACGGCGTAAAAAAAAGAATTCGCTTCACGGTAAATTCCGTTTCAGCTGATCGCTAGGATATAGCTTGTTCGCTAGCTCACTTTAGCCAGCAGCTACCACAAGATTTACGGCTTATATCTGCGGCTGCCCAGGCAGGTAGAATAACAAAAACTCGAGACGGTGGTCAGCCACCATGGTTTAGTAATGTAACTTATTTCTGAATGGTGACATTTTGAAACAGTTTGTTTTTTTTTAAAACCAACGCAACCTTTGTTTGACTTGCGCCGCCTGCGCGGTTCGGCCTGTTTCATTGTTTCCGAACACCGAAAACACACAAGTTGTTGTTTTTTTCCAGAGTCGGAAGCGTGTGGCTAGTTCGGCTCTCTCAGTCAGTGGTCAACCCCGAAAGCTAGCTAGCTAGTTCGGCATGGCGCAACAAGACCATTCTCATGTAGCCAGTTCCCAGAAAGCACTTATGTTGGAAATGAAGAACCTCCAGGAACAACCTGTCGAGGGATTCAAAATAACGCTGGTGGATGAAGCTGATATGTACAACTGGGAAGTGGCCATTTTCGGGCCCCCAAACACTCACTACGAGGGCGGCTATTTCAAGGTAAGAAAATACAAGATTACAACGTAATTTGTCAATTTGAATTAGTTACTGTAAAGCTGTTGGGATATCTTAATATAAATAATTTCATGCCGTTTTGTAAAAAAAATAGAAATCATTGTGAAATAATAAATACTAGTCTGCACCCCAACACACCAAATGAATAGTAATAGACTAACCTCTTAAAATGTACACTGGATTTTAGTGAATGCTGCCCACAGTCCAGTGGAAATCTAAAACCTGAACTGTTTGCACCTCAGGCTCGGATCAAGTTCCCTATTGATTACCCGTACTCCCCACCCGCCTTCCGCTTTCTCACCAAGATGTGGCACCCCAACATTTATGAGGTGAGTCCTTGTACCCTGATTGTAATTTAAGTCCTTACCATCTGACCTATATGTAGCTTAACTTAAAAAAAATAATTCTCAATGGTGACATCACCTGACAGTGAAATGAGACGATTCTCTCTGTTTTCAGAACGGAGATGTGTGTATTTCTATACTGCACCCTCCAGTGGATGACCCGCAGAGTGGAGAACTGCCTTCAGAGAGATGGAATCCCACCCAGAATGTCCGGTTAGTCTCCTCCTCTCATGTTTCTCTTTTCTAGTTCCTCCCAAGTTTTGTCTTCTCTACGCTACTTCAACAAATTCCTCTGACATCATTTATCACGTGCCAACATATATCTGTGTTTGGTGTATTTGTGCAAGACAATTATTTCTTTCACAAAATCAAATAAACAAGCTGGTCATTAGATGAGCACTCTTATTTCTCAGTCGCTAATGAAAAAAGCAATTTGTTGTCATCAAAATAAAACGTACCAATATGATATTTACTTACCATATATAGGGCAGTGAGTAGTAAGAAGTTTACCATTTCAAACAAACAGAATTAATTAAGGTGTGTTTTGTTGCTTTTGTAATAAACAAACATAAGAGAGAATTACATTTTATAGTATTTATTGAATGAACCGCATAGTTGGGCATTTGTGGCTTGTAGATCTCTTTTGTGGGTTGGTTTTTGTTGTGTTCTGTTTTAGCTGAATCCAATAAAACATAGGAAATCACTACAAATCCCTTTTATCTCGGCTATAAACTGAAATCAGTTTCATTTCGCTATCTGTATTTTTTAATGTTAATTTTTTTTTTTTTTACCATAGAGCCGCTAAATAAACATCAAACAAAACGTGCATATTTGACCCTGTCTGCTTCCAGGACCATTCTGCTGAGTGTGATCTCGCTGCTGAACGAACCCAACACATTCTCTCCTGCCAACGTGGACGCTTCAGTCATGTACCGCAAATGGAGGGACAGCAAGGGCAAGGACCGGGAATATGTGGAGATCATCAGGTAAAAAGGTCACAGCTTTTCATCGGCGCTCGATGACGTAACACGGTTACATTTAAAGCACATTTTTATCGCCATAGGAAACAAGTGCTGGCTACTAAGGCGGAAGCTGAGCGCGACGGTGTGAAGGTCCCCACCACGCTGGCTGAGTATTGCGTCCGTACACGCGCGCCGGCCCCTGACGAAGGCTCCGACCTCTTCTATGACTACTACTATGACGACGACGACGTGGAGGACGGGGACGGCGACTGCTGCTACGACGAGGACGACTCTGGCAACGAGGAGTCGTGACGCGCTTGTGGTCGACGTCCCTAAACTAGCTGAGTTCCGTTACCCTCGCTCTCCGTCTGGGTGGCCGGAAATTCTAGGTGGACAACCAAGAATGATTTGAAGCTACTCACTTCTAAACCAATGAAAAGAGCTGTTTTTACCTGAGCCTCTGAATTCTTTTCTCGTGGCAAAAAAAAAAAAAAATCAAAAAAATCGATGGAAAGGTTAGACCTGGTAAGATTTGCACCAGCACAAAAGTCACCGGTTTCTTCAACAGATCTCATCACCTAAAACCTTATTTTGAGAGAATAACTAATTATTGTTTAATCCTACTGAGCCCCCCATTTCCTGTACAGTATATGGTTTGGCGTCAATCCCGTCGATAACAAATGCAACATTTGCACTGGTGCAAACACTTCCAATTTTTGTTCCGCGCCTGTCACATGTTTTTATTTCCCTAATTGTAACCGGGTGTCGCTCACCAGTAGTTTCTCCCAGTGTCTCCTAGACAATAAAAGGACTTTTAGCAGCCTGTTTGAGTTGAACAATCGGCTCAGAAAATACCATGGATTCAACATCTCCAAGTTTCAACATGCGTGTTTCTTTTCAGTGGGAGGAGTTGTCACAGGACAATTGTTTTCTTGTGCATGCCAAAACCTCATTGGACACTTTGTTTTACTGGTGGGACTGTTTACCTGCATCACAGTCTGTCTTCAGCTCGCGCATAAGAAAGACTCCGTGGACGACTGGCTGCCGAGCTGAATCAGCGTGTCAAATGCTCGTGAACGTTTTTTATTTTTTTCGGTAACATGAAATTGATCTTTGCTGTGTTTCTTCTTGTTACTGTTGGATGTGTTTCTCTGTCATTTCTCGTGTGGGGATTATTATGTTGTTTGAAGTAGCTCAGATTTTAAAGAATTGTGTATGATGATAAGGTTTTGAGGGGGGGGGGGGGGGCTTCTGTGGGTTGGGGTTGTCGAATGAATTCAAGATAAAGTATGTCTCTTCAGGTTTACCTGGAGGCTGAAGGCTAAAGTGGTGTAACAGAAAGCCCAAATCATGATTGTTTATTGTATTTGTGACCTTTTTTATTTTCATCATTAGTTAAACACAATGCCTGCAATATTTGTTGAGACGAGTTTCAGTCAAAAGCTGTTGTTGCAGTATTAATTATTTTTTCCAGTTCTGCAGATGAAAGAGAACGAGGCCACTGTTTTTTATTTTCTTATACTCTTTGTGTCAGTGGAGATTGGACAGTTTTTGGTGTAATTTTTAGAATGCATGGGTGTCCTATTTTTTTGCATCTGCAATATTGATTGCTTCATTTATTCAAATTGGCTCGTCATACTGAATTTCTCAGGATAATGATTTACGTATGACAAAACATTTAAGTCTAGCTTCTATTCTCCTCTATTTGGTGGTCTTCAGAGTTGGTTTGCAGCTTTAACAGGAACCATAATTGTATGCACATGTAGCTGTACGGATGACAACAGAATCCTTCTATTCACTCGTCTACATTTTTTATTTTTGGCTATTTAAAACTGAAAAATAAAGATTTATTGGGGAAATTTTTTTGTTGGGTTTTGACAAATGGCAAATATAATTAAAGCATGCAATTATTGAGTTTATAAACTATTTAAAATAGAGGTAGATGTTATGTATACTATAAAAGCTCCTATTTTATGACTGCCAAATCCAGAACTCTACATTCATGGCTTGAATAAATATATAATTGTACGCTTTGACTTTCTAGTCAATAAAATAATCGGAGTAAAATACTAAATACAGATCAAAGACTGCAAATGCCAAAAATTAATATTTATTCTTGTCTATTTAAAATGTATTCTCGTTCATCTGTTAAAACCGTCAAAGTGAATGTTGTGAATCTATAGGGTGTGTTTTTCTATTGTTTATAAATATTTTCAGGCGAAATTCGTCGTCGCGTAGAGATGACGTCATATGGCCGCCATTGTTAAAAAAGAAAACTCCTCTTCGATGGTCACATCTAGCAGCTTTTGTTTACAGGAAGAATATCTTTGAGCCGATATAATAAATAGGCCATAAATATATTACGACAATAATGTCTGTAAATTACGCAGCTGGTCTGTCGCCGTACGCAGATAAAGGTGTCTGTGGACTTCCGGAGGTAAAAGTTACCTTCTTTGTCTCTGTGTTCAGCTCCTAAACTCTGCTAACCGGTTAGCCGAGGATGACCGGTCCCTGCTCGGTCTTCGGGATGTTGTGGCGGAAGAAAAGAGTTGGAAGTATCTGAATTTAAAAATAAACTATGAAAGGTCAATACAAATAAAAATGGCTAAATGCTTGCTAACTAGAAGCACTGACGTAACGTCTGTGGGTCTTCGCAATCTTCGTTAGGAATGGCTCCATTCAAAGTTTTAAGTCCGGTCATTTGGCTTTGTGTTGCTGTATATAACACAAACTCAATGTAGTTTGTCTTTAAGCAGCATTGTAGGTTCTGTGTTCTCTTTATATCGCCCGCTGTTCTCAGTAGGCCGCCAATTATTATTATTATTTTTAATTTAACAAGAAGAAGTCTTCTTCTTGGACTTAAAACAATAACTAGTTAGAGAAGAAATAGACTAAATGTGTTAGAGCTTTATTCTAGACTTGACATTTCTGTTGGAACTTGCATGTTGCAGATGTTATAATAGTGAAATTTACTCCTGAGTAAGAAGAAAGATTATTATTATGTCGCCCAAGCTTAAATGCACAATAAAGGTTCACATTTAAATTTCACGTCTTCAGCTGGTTATTGATTTTGGTTTAGCTGTGTATTTGCATTTCATTTCATTTGCCCCAGTTCGACGATACCACTCACCCCTGTGTCGCTAAAATACAGTACGAGCATCCTCGCAGTTTTTTATTTTAATTTTTTTTGGGAGGCATGTAAAACCAGTTTGATGCTTGTGCTGGTAGCGGCCACCTGTTTTTAAACCTGCAGTTTTCTGCTTCCTGGCAGGTGTTTGACAGTCCTGAGGACCTAAGGTCAAAGGTCGAGACCCTCACTCAGCTGATTAAAGAATCTCAGTACTTGGTCGTCCACTCTGGAGCAGGAATCAGCACCTCGACGGGCATCCCGGACTTCAGGTGAGGCACAAATTCACCTGGTTTCAAATGCACATTAAAGGCACATAGTCGGCTTTACGCCTCCTCCAGGGTGGAGACACTCAAAGTGCTCGGAGTTTCCTCTGCTTATCCGTTAATCGGAGTATAAAAATCAACTCCGATACACGTTTACTTTTCATGGTTGGTGTATAAAGATACCATGAACAATTTAGAACCTTTTAGTGATGATCCAGATCACCATGTGGACGGTGTGAATCCAATTAGGAGGGGAACTAGCTGCTTGGCGGAGGTCTGCGCTCTCTGAGTGCTTTTCTCCTTCCTTATAGAACTAACTCCCACATTGAAAGATTTAAGCAACATATTATGCTTACTATTCCAGCGGAGCGTTCATTAGAACATACGCTGCTTCCATTATTTATTTTCATCAATTAGTCTCAATTTTCCTAAACCAAAAAATATAATTGAGTAAAGAGAAATGTTATGAAATCGGCTCAATGTGAACATATTAGAAAGGTTCTTTATCCTGTTCCCATTAGAATAAATTTATTTCATGGATCAGTTTCTTTTTTTCTTTTTTTCCTTTGTAGAGCCACTGAGTGAACAGAAGAGGGCAGTGCTCCCTTATTGTTTGTCAGATCAGGCTCTGTCTTCAGCTTCCTGCTATCGTCTCTCTGGTGAGAGATGGGGAAAGATAGTAGCTGGCTTTGGGGTTTGTAAACGACGTACAGTCGATGCGTCTGCAGGCCGTGACTGATGAGGCCTGATGGGGGCTGTTCTAGTCCAAAAGAGGGATGCAGCTCCGTTTGAGGGTTCATGGGTTCAGTGTTCAGCTCCTGAAGCAACGTGAGAACGTTAGACGTCATGAGGACGTGCACCAAAGACCGACAAAATGCTTAAACTGGGGTATACGTTTATGCTTAAGTTTGATTCGCATCATTTACAGCGCCCCGCCGTCTCTCTGTCGTCCTTCAGGGGCCCAAAGGGGGTGTGGACGTTAGAAGAGAAGGGCGAGTCTCCTCAGTTCGACATCACGTTCGAAGACGCCCGGCCCAGCCTGACTCACATGGCCCTGCTGGGGCTGCAGAGGGCCGGCTACCTCAAGTACCTCATCAGCCAGAATGTGGACGGCTTGCATGTCCGATCGGGTTTCCCCAGGTGAGCCGGCGCCGCGTCCTGGTGTAGAGTAGAATGAATCGCGTCTCGGGGCGTCGGCTCTCGGACGCTGCCTCGGATAATTGTTGTCACGAGGCAGCAAAGGATAGATGATCAATCACAAGGTGTGGTGGTGCTGACGTTCGTCGTGAGCAGGGAAAGGAGGAATTCAAATTGGCCACTTTATATTCGCCCCATAATGAATATGCTAATTAGGATGATGTATCGCTCAAACATCTCATTTTACATCCTCAAAGGTCAAGTTTGCAATGACATCACCATTTTCTGCCTCCCTCTGCACACGATAGCTCAAACAGCAAACACACTTTGATAGATATTGATTTTGTTCCTGGGGGTGGGGGGGGTGGGGGTGTCACATGATCATATATTTGTGTGTTTTGCACATTTAGATAACAATTCTTTGTCTCCGTGCCCCAAACACGATGTCGTCGGTTGACCTTTCATAATTTACCGTAGCTTGAAAGTTTACCGTCGCAGCAGATTTTGTAGGATGACGCCGCAAAAACGATCCAAATGCCGATGAAAGCCGCGCTTGAAGCCGAGAGGAGGCGAGATGGGAGGAATATGTTGTGAAAACGCTCATCGGGGATGAAGCCGACGTTTTAGTTCATTAAGTCTTTTACGGTAACACAAATCCCGCCGGTGTTTCCAGGTGTGTGTGACGCAGCGTGTTGTCGGTCTGTTGCGTGTTGGCTCGCGACTCATTGTTTCTGGATGAATAAGCCGCTGCTTTGCGATAACGGCTCCAGCGGCGCCTGAATCGATTCGCGCTTTTTAAATATGCGTCACACAACTTCAAATAATCGTGGCCGTAACGAAAAAGTCTGACGAGGACATTGGGACGTCCCGAAGGCCAGGAATTCAATTTTTCATTCGGGACGTGCGTCCAGGTCTTAATGCGTAGCGAAACCTGTTTTTCCCTGGAAGCCATTTCGGCCACCTTCCATCAGTCGGATGGATGGAACGTTGTTGTTGTTGTTTTTTTTATTATAGATGTTTCTAGACAGCAGAGTGGTTGCGCTCTGAGGAAATTCAGTGAGACAGCAGCGGAGCTGGCGAGGTAAATTGCTCTGACATGAATCTGCACAGCTGTCAGGTGGAGGCACGAACGTGGCCTCAGAATATCTATCAGAGTAGGAGAAGAGGCGGAGTCTGTGCTGGGGGGGGGGGGGGGGGGGTCGGCGATCACAGAGAGGTTGTTCATGTCTGTCTCTCTTACTCCGCAGGGATCTGTTGTCAGAGCTTCATGGGAACATGTTTGTGGAGGAGTGTGAGAAGTGTGGCAGGTATCCACACACACACAAACACACACACACACACTGATAATTAAGCCCTTTAAAATCTACTTTCACAACACGATATGTAAAAGCGTGCTGACTGGAGGTTTAGTCGCTGCTAACATTAGCATGCAGCGTCCGTGCCCCCCCCCCCCAGCATCTCAGAAACTCACGACCTCCTGGGATTTTCATTTTCATTCGCCACAGAGTTAAAAAAAAAAAAAAAAAGTACAGGTATTTGGTCAGAAGACTGTGATTGAAAACATTCCAGAGTCTCGGAGGGAGAAAGGTCGGATCTGTTCGCAGGAAAGCAAAAAAAAAAAAAAAAGGACACAAGTAATAGCTGCGGTAAACGCAGCGTGCCGTTTCTGAACGCTCCGCTGTTCAGCAATGAAATCGATGCCCTGCAGCTGCAGAGATAAACCGCCAGAGTTCCACCACTGGATCGGAACGAGAAGATAAAGGCATTCTAGGAATATCAGTAGAAAAGTGTCTGAACGTGCAATAAATCGAATCTTCTGTTTTGCAAATGAGAAACGTGCCCTAAAAACACGTTGAAACTCTTGACGCATCCTACGTTCTGTCAAATATTTAAAAAATAAATAAATCAAAGTTCTCCCACCTTCTGGTGCAAACGAGCTAATCCTATCGCAGCGTAGGCCCGCTGTCACCCGGCCCAGACGACTCCGGGCCGTAATCACATGCAATCCCTGGAGAATGTTGGGGAAGAGATTTACATTCATTTTGCCCGGTAAATCAACACAATCCTGTTTTCAAGGCTTCTGTTGTCATATTTCATATTCCTATGTCCGCTTCACACGTCTCTGTTTTTAATCATTAATGAAGAAGGGCTCTAAAATATCCTTTTTTTATTATTATTGACGAGCAAATTAAATTCTGTCGGCCCAGAAAGCAGCTGCTGTAAAAGCCTCCTCGACAAACCGCTTCGCCCGGAACCAAGCGCTATGAAAACAACGTAAACGTCACTGATTTGTCCTTTCAGTGTCCGACAATCTCCAGCTTTTAGGGCTTGTGAGGAATAAAATGGGTGTTTTTGTCTTCCCTGTGATTTTCTGCTTTGCTACAGAGCGCTCATTGTCTCAGGAACACAATTACTGTCATTATCTCCTCCTACCTGAGCAGGGTTCAGCTCTCGCAATGAAGCAGAAGGAATAATTGTCATTTTTACTCGCCGATATGTCCGGCGAGAGTCCCCCGAGTCCTGAGGCGACGGCTGTCTGCTTCATAATAACAATAATAATTAGAAGAATGTATTATGTGACTTAATTCCTATTCATTATGGTGCTTTTTAAACCATTAAGCTGTTTGGACTGAGACGTAACCTGCAGGAGTCTCGGTTTTCCAGGGAGTACGTTAGAGAAACGGTGATCGGCGTGATGGGGCTGAAGCCGACGGGCCGGAGCTGTGAAGTGGTTCGATCCAGAGGACTGAGAGCTTGCAGGTGAGCGCTTGTTTTCGTTGAAGCGACGCTCCGCGGTGCCTCGAGAGACTTTTTGAATGGCTGTGTTTTCCTCATTCAAACAGAGGGAAGCTGATGAGCACCATACTGGACTGGGAGGACGCGCTTCCTGACAGAGACCTGAACAAAGCAGAGGACGCCAGCAGGTAAGAAGATGATGGCGGTCGGGTCTCCGTTGTTTCGCTCTTTCCATTATATTACCGGGATTTTCCTCGCTCAGCGTGTTTCTTTATAAGCAGGTAATACGTGGATTCATGCCGTTTTTTTTCCTTCTCCCCTGTTCCACCAAGGCACGGATCAAACATAACTGTGAAATAATGCGTTTGATTCCATTTCCCGAGCCTTCTGTGCGGTTGGGCTGTCGGCGCCCAGGTGAGCCCGCGGGCGTTCAGCTTTTTGTTCCATCACAGTCGGCACCTTTTCCCTCCTATGAATCGGTGTGAGGCATGCGGAGTTCGGCGTGCGTTTACACACAGTAGTGAGTCGATCGGGCGCCACCTTGATGTTAGTGGTTTATAAAAGATGCATTGCAACAATTTCAGAAACATTTTCCTTCTTTTTGTTGCGGCTCAGAGGTGGTTTTGTATCGATAGGAGGCCCCCACACTGAGATGTTGGCGCTGATTGTGGTGATCGCTGTCGGCTGTTAACAGTCCTAAATGTCACCGGAGAATTCTGTAGAGAGAATCGGCCGCACAGCTGACAGTCAAATCGCCGTCGACTGCGCTGACCTTTGGGTGGAGGATACTTCCTGCTACGTCCAGCTTCCTACACAGGCGGCATCTCTTCTTCCACGCTGCATTGGAGTTCCTCTTGTTCTATAATCCGTCTTTTTGGGGACATTTTCCTTTCAGTTAGAGTCCAGCAGCTCCATATGATGATCTACAAGCACTTTCTTTTGAAATGCTAATTAAATGTGATCCCGACTGTTCTCCCTCCTTTGAATCTGGTCTTTTTTTTTTTTTTTTTTACCTCTGCTTGATCCATTAATTAATTGATATGACTACATTTTTGCTAGTTTGAGGTGAATCCACAACGAATAAAAGTTGTTTCCTGTCATATTTATTTCCTGCAAAGTAAAAGTAAAACGCTTTGACTGTAAAAGCTTCAAGTTAAGTAAGAATTAATAATTAAACTCTGTCTCAAGCCCGTCCCCGTCCCCGTCCCCGTCCCCGTCCCCGTCCCCGTCCTCTGTGTAGCATTAATATGTGGAAGCACTGTGACGAATCGCTCTGCAGATTAGCTCGTTTGCTCGCTGCCATCGGCGTGGAACGTCACTGGAGACGCTCTCCTCCGAAGCACAAACTAAATTCTCGCTGAGGATGTGACTTGTCTCTCTTCTGTCCAGACGAGCAGACCTGGCTCTAACGCTCGGCACGTCGTTGCAGATCAAACCCAGCGGAGACCTCCCCCTCCTCACCAAACGCAAAGGGGGGAAAGTCGCCGTCGTCAACCTGCAGCCTACAAAGCACGTGAGTGTCATGAACACAAGCATGCGAGTAAATTAAAGGCCGGAACGTCCAGGTTGATCGCCCCGTGGTTGTGATCGTCCCTCTCGTAGGACAAGCACGCCCACCTGGTGATCCATGGGTACGTGGACGAGGTGATGAAGCAGCTGATGGAGCTGCTGGGACTGGACATCCCTAAATGGGAGGGTCCGACGGTGTGCGCGAGCGCCGGGGCCTCCTCGGAGTGCGACGACGTCAAACCGCCACGAGCCGCTGCCGCAAAGGGGAAGTCGAAAAAGGAGGCGAGGAAAAGGGAGGCGCCGGAGCTGGCGGACGATGGGACCATTGAGGTGGAGACGCTTCTGGTAAAGAAGGAGCGAGCAGAATCTCCGGTGGAGATGAGGGACGAGAAATAGCCTCGCCATTTCAGAACGAACCCTTCCCGAACGTTTCGGTTCTCTGTATCGCACGCCACAAAGACTCTTCCTGTCCTGCGGCGCGGGCCTCGTTCATTCCCCTCACAGGCACGACAGACTCGGACGTGACGCACTCCTCAAGCCTTAAACAGAACAACCCTGATCCTACCCGGGGTAAGAAGGCAGCATATCCGCCGTCCTGTCCACGTTACGTTAACTTTTCTTTTCTTTTCCCGGTCAAACGGCAAATTATGTTTCATATCCAACCAGCAGTTTTACAGAGTTAGGAATAAAGCTTTAAGTGATGCAACGTATAGGTGACGCATCTCATTAAAAGCTTTATTTAAAACTGGGTCCTCTGACATCGGACACCTTGGTTTAATTCTTCACCAGAAGAAAAGTCTAATGTCGAGTCGGATTCAGCAAATCTCATTTTGTCCTGTTCAGAAATGTCTTTGGATCGGAATGCTTCTTTGTTTCGGAGACGTTTGATGTCCTCCTTTTGAGAATGAGTGAGTCGAGCCCCCCCTCCCCCCACTCGCCTTTTAAAAGCAGCGTCGCAGTTGAAGGAAAATGTGTTCCTTTTTCTCAGGACAAAAGCACAGATGTTAAAATGCCATTCACTGTTTATTTGCTCTTAACCTAATATTTCAGGTTTTTTTTATACTTTTGACATTTTATAATTCCATTCTGCATCTCTGCTGCTGATTAAACCTTCATCCTCCCGAGTTCTACTTATTGGGTCTGAACTGAAGTGTACTAAAGTTCTTTTATCTCTTCACTTTGTCGTCAGCGATTTTAATGAGCTCCAGATTCACTCTCGGCCCTTCGAGTCCCTGCTTTTATTTTCTGTGATGTTTTTATCTAATGTTGGGATTTAAAGGCGTCGGTGATTCAGTGAGTCCACAGATTCATCTTGACCGAAATTTAATGCCTTGAATTGATTTATGAGGTATTGAACATTCTGGATTTACCAAACACAGATTTTCCTTTATCTATCTTTCCTACATTTCCCATCATGCAACCTTGAGCATCTTTCAGAGGCACCTTTTGCCCAGTCTGACAAAAACCCAAAGGACTTTATCATACGACTGCATGGACACACCACACTGCATCATCGTTCGGTTGATCGGAAGCTGTCCTCAAATCTCATTGAAGAAATTAGTGGATCGACAGCACTCCCGTTTTTGCAGATGCTTCCCCCCCCCCACTCGGTTTGAGCGGGTCTTTGAGGAAGAGCGCTGGAGCCTGATTAACGGTCAAAGCCACAGAGCTGTATTTGAGATTAAAAAAAATCTTAGAGGAAGATGCTTTAAAAAAAAAAATGAAGGCTTCAACTTTCTGAGAACACGATGTCCTGCCTGTTTTCTCAACAAGCCTGAAGACATTCAAAGTCACAGCAGTAATTGTTTTAAATACTTTCCTGTTCAAATAAAAGCCTCCCCTCACCGGTCTCCAAAGGGGACGTTACCGGACTGACCTTTTGAGTCCATCTGCCAGGAGTGACCGGACGTTGTTTTGATGGTTCCCATTATAAAGCCCAATAGATGGAGAGATACTGTACTTTGTTTTTTTATATTCTCAGGTGGGAATGATTTTAATGGTGAAGTTAATCATTTCAGAATTTTCTCCCTGACTAGAACACGAATCTCATCTTCTCTCGTGACGTATCTGAACGCTTTAATCACTAACCGCTTCATTTCAATTCATGACCGCCAGAGGATATTCTCTTGAGAGACGTGTCTTTGTACTTTGCAAAAATTATCAAGCCGAGTAGCGTGTAATTCTGCAACATGGCAGCTTTTGACTGATGCTTCATGGTGATATTGGAGGTTTTTGTCTGCATTACTCCAATGCTGAGATTAAAGGAAGGGAACGGAATGAATATTTCCAACACATAAAACTAAAGTTAGATGCTGCATTTTAACGAGTCATGTTTCATCGGACTTGAACACATCCCCCTTCCTCCAGTTGGGATAGTTCAGTGACCAGTGGCCTCATTCTGTTGTTGTTTGTAACTGAAAAATTAAATTCAACTTGGTTTTCAAATTTTGATGAGAGTTTGAAACAAAAAAAAATCACCAGTAATGTTTCAGGTTCTGCTCTGAGGTTGATCTCGGGAGAAAATAGGATTTTTAACACGTTTAAACCCGGTGATAGAATTACTCACATTCCTGTTCGTCCAATTGGAACTGATGAATGAGTGGTGTGAGCAGAGGTGGTTCAACCTCTGAGTCCATCCACGTGGCTCTGTTGTCAGAGAGGATGAGGCACGCTTTGACCGAATGCTCAGATTTTCCTTGAATGTAGCGTAACAGTGGGAGAGAAGAAAAAGGCACATTCATGGTCGCTCCAATTACTGGTACTGGTTGCAGCCACAAACATACAAGAGTTTGTTTTTTTACTTCAGCCTCGCCTCCCACCGACTCCTTGTAATGGTCTCAAGGTTAATCCATCGACGGGTTTAAAACACACGAGGATGAAACGACAAACAGGATATCTATTCTCCATAATTGTGATTCCTTCTGAATACATTCTCTGCAGTTGAATGTTAAAATGGAGCCTATTAAATCATTAATACTGCATTAATATATCAATATGACAGATCAATTTCAACATGACGTGTAATTTTCCTTGGAAGGCCTGCCTTCATAATTGAGGACATTTCAGATGATGTGATTGGTTGAATTGCACACATGCCGACAGATTAATTTCTATTTTGCCAAAATATCATTGAAAATATTTCTTATCTTTCTCTGCACGTGCATCTTGTGTTGATGAATTGAATATCATGATGGAGAGCAGGAGACTCTCAAAAAGCTAACTTTGTAAATGACAAACATTCCCAGTGGCGATCGACGCTGCTTCTCCTCGTCGATTTCCTGCCTGACCCATTTTCATGCCTTCACATATTCATCATTCATCCCACCCCTCGTCTCTTCCTGGAATAGATGCATACGGCCGCAGCTCGCTTTCCTCAAGTGTTCTTCATCGGTCCTGTGCATGAACATGAAGCACTGGGCGCTGCGCTGCTTGATTTTGTGATACAGCTCTGGAATAAAGAGCTGCTCCCTCATTGCTAGGATTACATGAATCAGCCTCATCTGAGGGAAGGGAAAGGGATTAAACTTTTAAACACACAGCGAAGAACACAGAAAACTGCAGCAGGCTGAACGAGAGCTGGCTCGGAAAGAAAATGATTGATTCTTTTTTTTTGCCCTGTCACAGTTGGCCTACTTGCTTTCAACCTGGAACAGAATGTATTGAATGAATTGGAGTTGTGGCTTCTGATTGGAAAGCAATTACTACCTGAGCGGCCCGCAATGGGAGGTGTGTGTGTGTGTGTGTGTGTGTGTGCGTGCGTGTGTGTGGTATTTACATGCCAGCTCTGTGGGCAGCTGGAGATTGTTATCCTTGTTCAAACTTTAAAGGTTGCAAAAGGGTAAAAATGTGGAGCAGGTTGGCTCATTGCCGTCGCCCGCCTGATCGCGCCGTTGCTGTGACGACAGATGAGATTTACTTTCCAGACACATCACTTGGTTCTTTTGTCTATTTTTTTTATTTAATGTCACAGTACATACGTGTAGACACAAAACAATTCACAGTGTTACAGTGAGGGAGACAGATAAGGAAAGGTCTACCATGTTGTCTGCCGGCTCTGAGTTGTTTATTCTGGAAGTTATTTTGCATGAAGGAATGAAGAATGAGTTAGCAACAATAAGACAAATAAATAATAAGCATTCCATAGGATTATCTGTGTGTGGGAGTTTGAGATGGTTTTACCCTTTAATCGCTGTTTTTGTCTACCTCTGCACGAAAAGGCTCATTTTATATTTTGGTTATTTTGGTCAGAGAAATTTATAAATGTTTATGTGTTTCTTGTATAATGACTGGGCTGGTCAACACAAAAAAATAACAAGTTTAAAGAAAGTAAGCAAATAAAAGAATTGAGCCGAAATGTGATTCAATGAGAAGTCATCATAAATCCTTCACGAAAACAAAACAAAGGAAACATCATTTTGGCCTTGAGAATTGCTGCCTTTTGTTTGTCCAAAGCCAAAGGAATATACCTTCCAACATCTATAAAGCTCACTAATGAACATTTGTTTCTGCCATTTGTACGAAAACAGACCCGTTTCCCGGGTAACGACATCTCCAGGATGCTAAAATCCAGAGGCAAGAAAACGACCCGCACAGTGTTTCCATTTGCCTTTTTTTTCTCCACCAAGTATACGTAATACAAATGCAAATACAGTACACACATCTGAGTACCGTACTTAAGTACGATTTTTTTATTCAAATAAATGAGTTGAGTGGGAAGATTAAAATATTGTGGGACGGCCGGACCAGCTGCCTCTCCCTATGCAATGCAATGCTAAGCTAAGCTAATCTATCCTGCATGCTGGCTGCAGCGTCACAATATTCTCAGCTCGCTCAGACACACAAACGATTTGTCTCACGCTTCCTTTTGCGGACGCAAAGTCAGATATTGTCTTGGTGCATCATAACCAGGCTCGGCGGTGCTTCCTCCACCCGCCTGCCTCTCAGAGCCAGGGTGAGGACGTTTCGGATGGAGTGCGACACTCTCAGCAGGAGCGCCTTCAGTCCAGCTCGGTACTCCTTTCGGATCAGGCAGTAGAGTACCGGGTTGAGACAGCTGTTTGCGTGAGCTAGGCACACTGTCATGGGGAAGGCGTAGGCCTGGGCGTTGTAGAAGGCTTTACTGAAGGGCACCAAGTCGAATTTGATCAGCACGCCCCACAGGGTGAGCGCCTGGTTGGGCAGCCAGCAGAGGAAAAAGGACAGGACCACGATGGTGACGGAGCGGGTGACTTTGGAGCGACGGCGCTGACGTCCCTTCTCAGACTCCGACATCCCCGCGACGCTGCCGACGACCACGCTGGCGACGACGCGCCGGTTCAGGATGAACCTCAGGAGGAGAAGGTAGCACATAGAAATGATAATCAAGGGGACAACAAACCCCAGGAGGACTTTCTGTGTTTGATAGAGTCCAAGGAGGACTTGAGGATCCCAGTGGCCCGAGTCGGAGTCCGAGAGCCGCACTAAGCACAGCTCGTCGTCTGCAGAAACCTGTATGGAGAAGCAACAATCGTAAGAGATTGTTAATCCAAAACTGAAAGCATGTGGCTTCGTGCAAATCAAAGCAGGCGGAGTTACAACCTGGACTGTGGTGGAGTAGAAGGCATGAGGCAGCGTGGCCACCAGCGACACCATCCAAATGGCCACGCTGGCCACTTTGGCCCGAGTGGTGGCCTTCCTGGGGCTGTCCATCTTCAGAGAGGTGACTAAGGAGTGGTAGCGGGTCACGCTCATAGCCGTGAGGAAGAAGACGCTGGCGTACATGTTCAGGGTGGTGACCGAGCTCACGATCTTACACATGGCCCAGCCGAAGGGCCAGTGGAAGTCCAGCAGGGTGTCCACAGCCCAGAAGGGCAAGGTGAGCACGAACTGGAGGTCCGTCAGCGCCAGGCTCATCACGAAGCAGTCGATGGAAGAGATGTGGTGACCCCGGCGGTGAGAGTGGAGCAGGAAGAGGGCCAGGAGGTTACCCACAAGCCCCAGAACGCACACCACCAGGTAGACCATGGCGATGAGAACTCGCACCTGCCGGATACAATCAGCACCGCTTTTCATAGGAGACTCACTACCTGATTTCTTTTTTTAAAGCATTTTCTTTGCTAGAATAACATATGTTAGTTTATATTATATTAGGCAGCAAGAAGGTAGCGGGTTCGAGTCCTATCTGTGCAGAGTTTCTCTTTAAACTTTAATTGGACGCTGCATTTTCAATTGTGTTTATCATCAGCAGTTTAACAATTATTATATGTTTTCTTTTTTTCTTCTACTTAAATATAATTTGTTTGGTTTCACCCTCGTGACATCATCACATGTCCAGCATTCATCAAAGGAGCTTGTGCAACTTTATCTGCGTGTGAGACGTCATCATCACGACAAACCAATATAATTTATGACGTGAATAAATTGATGATTCAGATCCAGAACCGGATCCAGATGATCATGAATCATCCATTTCTTTTTTATTTTGACTCGACAATTATATCTAAATACAAAAAGAAAACGTCTTTATTTCTTGACATGTATTAAAATATAAAAGTGATGATATCTTATTGACAAACAAACAAATGAGGGGGATCACATGATAACAAACCAAAACACAGGACTTCCCACCACTTTCTTTCATCAAATACTGAAGTATACAAAAAAAACTAAAGAAATAAAATAAAAATACAATTAAGCGTGCTGAATAAAAACCTACTGCCAGGTTTGCGCTGTCTCCGTGCAGCTCCAGCGAGTTCTCCTTAGCGAGGATGTGAAGCCAGCAGTTCAGCGACAGGTTAAAGGATGCGAGGCTCGACTCTCCTCCTGGGGGGCTCAGGTGTTTGAAGATGTCGCCCTCATCCTCCCCGCCGCACGCGTTCTGATGGGGGGGCGGTCCGGACGCGCTGCTGCTGATGTTGCTCTGCATGGTGGAGGAGCAGGAGCGAGTTCCTCCGCTAACTTCCAGGGGTTGAGTGCGCAGAGGAGGTCGCCAGCATCACCTCCCTCCCCCCGCGTTGGACCTCGTTCAATGTGTCAGAGGAAGATCATTATATTTATATTAGAGTGAGGTCAGGTCCCAGGTCAGCCAAAATACATTTTCTTTTCTCCACCCCCCCTCTTTTTTTTTTTTTTTAATCCACGTCAACCGACTTGGGAGCCTTCTGTCTGAGTCCACGGTGATGCTGCTTCCTCCTCCTTCCACGCTGCTGTCAGGCAGCCTGAACTGGAGGCTTTTATACCTGCTGATGCTCTTTTCCACCGATAGATGGCGCACTGCCTGGGCATGGGCATGGGATAAAATAATAGTATACTTTGATTTTCACAGCAGGAATACCTGCTGTTTATAATGTTGAACTACATATATTTGTTTTTTTTATCAGTACCTGTTCATGGATAAATAAGGAAAAGACTTATTTATTTAGTCATCTGATGAAATGCAAAACAATATTTCCTGGCTTGTCTTGGCTGTCAGGTTGATTGATGACATGATGCATGGGCTTTAAATTGCATACCTGCATGCTTGCAGCTTCGATCTTCTGGTCTGGAGTCACTCAGTCGCATAGTCAGCATTTAACGGTGTATTTTTCCTCCTTTTTGAAGGATCCATTTGATCACAGCCTCTGCTGTTATTGTCAAATATACATCTGCTAGTAATCTTCCACATGATGCAAACTGCACACAGTGTTATGTTCAGAAAGGGTTCTTCAGCGTAAAAGGATTTGTCCTAACACTCCTGTTGGGAAAGAATCACATCTGAGGAAAGAATTAGAATTCAGAAAGCTTCCGGTCCTTTGAGAGATCCAGAGCGAGAAACGTATTTTGATTTGCATTTCACGCAGGTCACTGCTGGTATAGGCTGTTCACACCTTGGCTCGTGATTCATAGAAAAGAAAGGGGCTGAAAGGGATACATTCTAAACGTCTTTGTGTGTTAGATATGCCTGTGTCGACACATTTACACACATCTTTCAGCTTCATAAAGGCTTTGCAACAGAACTAGATTTTGGATGTTCTACCTCTGGGGATATAAAGGGACCAGATGTTATACGCGGGGCTAAATTATATGTCCAACATCATGCACTTTTCCTTAATACCTCCACAAGGTTATGTTTTTACTGCCATTTTTATCTGTCTGTCTGTCTCTTTGACTGTTAGCAAAAGATACAGATGGCTCCAGATGGCTCGTGATGACATTTTGAGGGAACATTGTTGATGCTAATGACCCCTGAGGATTTATTAGTCAGGTTTCATGACTGGCGGGGAGTATTAGCGTTCATAAAGAGAATGCTAATACTCCTGAGGAGTCTGATTGCCTGTGTGGTTTCGGCCACTTCTTTGTTTTCTGCTCCAACAGGAGCATGAGCATCTGGAAATAAAATAGACCAACAGTTTGCGTGCTCTGCATGGCAAACGCACCGTCACGTCTCACACAGTCAAAGAGCCACCGAAACGCTTTCAAGCTTCTCATTTGGGTGTTTTGCAAGAGAGAAACCACAAGAATTTAGAAGTCTGCGCTCGGAGACCGGTCCCAGACTCCCAGGTCAGCGGTTCTCAGTCGGGATCCAAAGGTATTCTAATCTGCTGGAGGCAGGAGGGACTGGAAGGGCCGAGGCTTCTGGCACGTCGTTCAATGAGTGCAGGGAGTGTGATGCCACTGTGGGGTAGAAATATGATGAAGGGAGTGTATCAGAGAGAGGGAGAAAATGTGTGTGTGTGTGTGTGTGCATGCAGGCAGACCTGTGGCCAGAGTGTGGCCTCTCCGGCTCTGGTGGCTGTACAGTTTTGGCTGGAGATTTGAAGAAATGAGTAGGGAGAAGGAGAGCAGGAGAATCTGGGCATGAAAGGCAAAAAGCACAGAAGAAGAAGAACATGAGTCAATCGGAAGAACCTATGCTGTTCAAACGTCTATTAACTCAGCGGGGCTCATCAGCGACTCAAGTCTTTCTGTTTTTGACGTGATGTGTTGCATCTCACCAGGATGCGGGTCCCGCTGCGTTTTGTCCTGTTGGATCTGTTGGGGAGGAACGCCTGCAGCTGGCTGAGCTGTTCCATCAGAACGCTGCAATAGAAAGGCAGAGAGGGAGATGAAAGGGCCTGTGAAATTCTCACATGAGGGACACTAGCAGTTCATCATTTTTCCAGCATCTGTGACCACTGGAAACTGGAATTGGGAAAAGAAGAGCAGCACTCAAAAAGGAAACCTTTTTATTCGCACATTTTATTTGAAAGACAGACCACAGCTCTCTGGATCAGGAACAAAGAGGGGGGGAAAAGATAGCCGGAACACAGAACTTAAAAAAAATCAATGGTCTCTGTGTTCTCTCTTTTTGCAGGAAGGTTTTTAAGTTTTTCTTCAACACGCTGCCAGTTTCTGGAGAGCAGGGACAAACAAAATCACGACAGAGCAGAGAGGAGAAAAGACAGATAAGAGTGATGCTGGGGACATTCCTCTCTACCTCCAGTCTTCTAGCCATGTATGATGCACATACTCATCAAGGCACTCGTACTCACTGTTTTCACACAAGGTCATTTTGTTAATTGATGAATGAATGAATGCTTCCAAGTCATTATTACACATTAATAACAACCCTTCCCTGTTTCAGTTTTATTAAAAGCAGTAGGTAATTAACCGTTCTTGTCCTCTTCGACTCACTTGTTGGTCTCCTGCAGCTCCTGGATCCTCCTCTGCAGCAGGAAGTTGTTAGCGCTGCATGCAGCCATCCTGCAAAAAGACCCAGCAAGAGGGGGGGTTAAGATGAAGGAAGAAAGAAAGATGGCACTGGGCTGAGGTTCTGCATTGTCTCCTTTTTTGTTCCCCTCTCTTTTAATATCCTTGACATGAATGCTGTCTCGCACCCCGTTCTGCACTCCAACGCCCCCCCATCAAGGCCGGCTGAGCCAACGGCGGATAATGATGTCCTACTGATAGTCTCCACACCGCTGAAATAATTACCGAAAAATGCTGACTTGCTCCCTGCTGCTTGTCTCATCATTATTATTTTTTTCTGCTGTTGGGATACAACATGCCCCGACCTTGAATGAGATGCTGAAGCCAGACTCTTTGATATTTAAAGTTCCTCTATCCTCTCTGAATGATTAAAGGAAAACAAATCTCCCCATGCAGGAACGTTAGCATTTCCTTAATGAATGCTAATGCTCCCCTGCAGTCAGTAGCATCCATAGGGTGAAGGGTTGCTGACCTCTGTCCCCCAAAATCCACAACCCCCCAGCCACACCTGGATGCATCTCAGCGTGTGATGGGATTTTGACCGGGGATTCTGAGCTCTCACCTTCCCTCCAGACTATCAACGTATTCTCTCCTGTTCTTCCGACTTTCCTGAGCTGAGCGCTTGTTCCGGATTTTCCTGCGGATCTTCTTCAAAACCTTCTCTTCAAACTTGTCAGAGCGATGAAACCATCCGGGAGGATGCGGCCATGAAAGAACAAAAGGCAGCTGTCATATAACTGGGGATACATATTTCAAGTTAGATGAGTGTGAGTGTGCGTGTGTGTGTGTGTGTGTGTGTGTGTGTTGCTTACGTACCTTGGATAGGGGCAGCCTGCTGGGTAGCTTCACTCCTTCTTTAGCCAGAAGCTTCTTTTCATCCTCATTAAGAACCAGCTCCTGCGGGGAATTCTGGGGGATTTGCTGTGCCTGCGACCCGGACGATAGAATATTCAATTTAAAGTGCGTCACTGGGCAGTTTACCTCAAGGAAGATATTTCAATTCCGCTTCTTTAGTGCAAAAGCTGTTTTCTTTCTTGCTTTCTCAGTATGGGATAGAAAAGAGGACAAAAATATCCTTGGGGAAAGTATGAGGGAACAATAAATTCCTTTTGTTTCACTGGTTCTAAATAATAAACGCTTCTTTCCTCCTTTCCGGCTCTCCTCTGCTTACTTGTTGTCCCAGGTTGGACAGCAGCAGGTCTTTTACTGTCAGCGTCTGAGTGGACGACTTGGGGGACGCTTGCTTGCTAGCGAGGTAGTAGGCGATGCCAAACTGCTCCGGGAGGTCCCCGGAATCCCACTCTGCAGATTGAAGCAGTAAAACATCAGGTAATAAATAATATGGCATATTTTTCATCCAAGCCTTTTGAACAAACGTGCAGGCGGCGAGTAGCGTCCTAGAACCCCCTTCTGGGACTGCAGTTCCCTGCTGCCCCTTAGAAGCAATACACACTATATGTCAAACCTTTCTGTCTGCTGCCTTTGTGCTGTCAACAAATAGACAGTCACTATTTAAAAAGCTACACAACCTTTTTTTCCTTTACAATAAAACTGGGAACACAAATGTTCTGATTTTTATGTTTTTAAAAGGGCCGTCAACTGTCACAAGTCAATTTACGCCTTGGCTGCAGGTTCACCTTGACTATTTGTGCATCTTAGCGTAGCATTTCTGAAACCATTACGTGCTTTAGCGCTCTCTGTGGGACATTCTTGCCAGTTGCGTCGCATCGTATTCGTTTTCTACTGTAAACCTGGTCTTACCGAGACCTATGGAAACGTAGGGCGTTTTTTTGCCCGGCGGTGGCTGATGCTCCGCAGGTGATCTCATGAGGGGGTCCGTGGGATCTTTTGGGGGGTCCTCATTGCTGTCCATGGCAGTGGTGCGGGGGGACAACAGAGGGGAGGCTGTAGCCAAGGAGGAGTGACTCCCATCCAGCAGGGAGTCTAGGAAGTCATCAGCAGTACTTGGCTCAGGATTTAGTGTCTGTTGGCAATGATGGACATCATCCTGTCTTCAATTAGTAATTCACACACACACACACACACACATCGACGAGCTCATGTGTCTCCTAAGGTTTGTGTGAACAGCATGTTTTGAATATAGATCGCACTCATTAGTCGGATCGGCTCCTGAAGAGAGTCTCGGAAATTGTGGTAGGAATAATGGGGTCGCATAAGTGTCTCTGTTCAGGAGCAGCTCACACCAAATGACTGCAGTACTCACATCATGAGCTGTGATAGCCCATAGTTGGTTGCCTTGACAACCAGTGATCTCATCTGAGTCCCTGAACAGGTCAATGAGGTCTACTCCACAATGTACCTGAAAAAAAAAAAGGTTTAAAATTCAAGGAGTCCTTCGGGTTCGGGATCACTCGAGTGAGCTCATTACTCATCTTTCAAACTCTGTCTGAATATTCTTTCATGTTTATTACATGTCTTACCTTGTCTTTAGTCAGGTTCATAGTTCCAAAATTAAAGCGGCAGCTGCTGAGATACGGCCGAAATGTCCCTCGAACAAGATTGGTGCGCTCCTGTCCCGGGTCCGCCGTCTGGGACGAATGCCTGAGTCTGTTTCAAAGGGACAAAGTTGACATTCCATATCAGGCTGCTGTGTTCCCCCGGACCCATCTGATCGCCGTCCAATCCGGTGTTTAGCAGAAAGCTCAGCGAGCCAATCAGCAAGCAAGGATTACTCACAATGGCTTTACCACTCAAGCCATCTCAATGGTCATCGTGACAAGTCAGGATTAATTCCTTGGGTGGTTTCATGTTCAGTTTTGTTTGGGTGGGGTTAATCTTTTTTTTCTCTTTTTTATTGGAGTTTCACTTTCATCTCTTAAGACCTGAGCTGTTCTTTGATACATATACATACATATAAGAAATAAGGAATCCCAATTTCCATGAGGGAACCCCCAAAAATGTTGTTCTACATCTCGCTATGCTAAACCAGGCTTTCAATTCTAGCATGGCAAGAACTATTATTAATCTTAAAAATCTCTAACTTTCCTCTGTTTTTCTTTGTTTGTTTTCTATCAAATTATTAGATTATTTTAAAAAATAACAAAAAATAAAAAGCCAAAATATCTCTTTGTGTTTCAGCGTGTCGCATCCACTCATGCTTTCAAAGCGACACAATCAATTCTTCAGTACTTTTACAAAATGCACTCCCTCTGAATCCGAGGTCAATTTTCTCAAATTGTTTAAAGTGGGCTTTTTGCGAAAACATTTCCTCAGTTATTTTGTGACGATCAACAGTTCTGCTGTCCATTTTCCATCTATTGCTCTGACTCTGATTTTATCTTTACTGCCATAATGAGGAACATCTATTTTGTTCTGTTTTCAAGCATGCACTCCTTAAAGCAAAGTAATAGTAATGTAATAACGGTTACAAAAGAGGAACATGCACGCATGCAAACATGTGTTTATTATCTCAATGGCAGAGCTCATCATTATCAGCGCTGCTATCTTTGCTGTTGCTCCAGCTTTAGATTAGAGAGTTTGAAAGTACGTGCAGATACTACTGAGTACATCCCTCGATGCCTGGCATAGTTTGCAGACTATAGATAATTTCTGCATGATTACATTTGCTATCAATCGTACTGTAACTCTGTCACGCTTCTTGTGACTGAGGTCAGAAGAGTTGCATCCAATCACGTGTTTGTATAATTGTAATCACATTTTGTACTGATTATTTATTTATGTTTTTGGCTTATAAAATTCGATTCAATATTTTAAACATTTGAAAAAGCTTTTTTTTTTTAACCACTTCTTCTGTTTGCCTAAACCCAACCAGACTCCCTTTATGCTCCGGACCGCCCTCTGACCTTAACCCACACTTTTATTGGCCCAAATACCCGACCAGACTCCCACTACATACTGAATTCTAACTCCCTCTCCCTTTATTTATCTAACCCTTCCTCTCCCACCTGGGGGAGGAAGCATGGCTTCTTTTAAGAAAAGGAGAGGTGCATTACACATCTCCACCTTCCCCTGCCTACAACAATAAACCAACCCCACCCACAAGGTCCTTATCCAATAAGATAACAAAATCTTAGATTACTGCGTAATAACCACACTCAATGTCTAAATGGCCGATCACCGGACAACAATGTCTCCCAACAGTCACCGCCCTCGTTCCGTTTGATAAGAGCATGAAGTTCTATGACTCTGAATGAATAAATGAATGACTGAATTCTAATTTTCTGAGACACTGGATTTTGGAATGTCATTAGTTGTCGGTTATAATGATCAAAATTAAGAGAAATGAACATTTTAAATATAGCAGTCTGTGTGTAATGAATATAATATATATGTTTCACTTTTCGAATGGCAATACTGAAATAAATCAACCATTTCATGATATTCTAATTACACGACCAGCAACTGTATATTAGAATCCAACAGATTTTTAATGAAAACTGCAAATGAAGATATCCACACACCACAACAGTCCTGCTCTGCCCTCTGCTGGTGAGGAAGTGTTACAACATCCTGAAACAGTAGCTGCAGCTTTTTCTCATCAGACCTGTACAGGGAGGAACTATAGACAAATAACATTAAAACAGTTTGGATTTTGGAGTTGTTGTTTTTTGGGGAGGACTATGGTACACTTGAGAAATCCTTCACCTAAAATTATATTGTACATAAAATGGAATTTGATATTTGTGTAAAGGACGTGGTTGTTTTTTCATTGGATTTAAGTAGAGTATAAATTGGGGGAAATTAAACAAATCTGACCTCAGTGTTGAGAATAACATGTACGAAAATGTTCAAAATACAGAAAATGAACACTTGGCAACGTGGATTTTCCTCTGATTCAGCAATAAAGATAAAGTAAGGTAAACTCCATTGTCTGCTGGGGGAAACTTATCTTGGCCAGTGTTGCAGTCTGTTGCACATTTTTTTCACAATAAAATTGTTCTAGCAAGCAGCCACATACATTTTGAAAGCATATATCACCATTAAAAATATACAACTGAATTGATTGATTGAAAGGCTTGGGTAAAAACCCATATTTTATAATGCTTTGTGAAGAAAACATTATTATTATCCAGATTTATCTCGCCCATTATTATATATTTATTAGGACTACTAATGTATGCGGTGTCCTTGGACAACCTGTATAACCGAGTGGCCTTGAACGCACCTCGATTCAGAACAGGGTTGGGCCCAGTTCCGCCGGAAGCTGATTTGTCAGGACTGAACATCAGCGCCCCCTGCTTGCTGGAGGCCCTTTTCTGTTCGGTACCGCGGAACGGCAGCGATTCGCCATCGAACTACCGGGACTGCCTGTCCTCCCGAGGCGGATTTTTACAGCAATAAACCGACAAATAGACCAACCAAATTAGGCAGCCAAAATGGTGAGTGGATACCGCGTTCAGACTGATCCCGAACCCGAACCTATTCGCGCAGCGTAGTATTTAATCTTTAGCGGAAAGCCGGGCCGTCGTTCCCACCGAATAAACCCGCATGTAGCCGGCGGAATAACGCGTCAATCTCCGGTGTGAGGTTTTATGGCGGTGTTACGTGTGTTCGGGTGGCGTTTCCGTGCGTGTTCGGTTACCGCACGTGTTCGGTTAACGCGTGCGTAGCGAGCCGGTGGATGCTAGCCGTGGCGGCTGTGGCCTATGCCCAACGTGGCGTCTGCCTCAACGTGGCGTCCGAAGCGAAGCCATTAGACATCCAGCCTCCGACGGCACAAATTCAGATAGTTGTTTTAAAGAGAATTCCTCGTCCCGGAATGCTCGGCTCGAATGCGCTGAACGCAACCGTAACCGGCTCGTAGGCGACATTTACGAAGACTGCGTCATCATCTTTTCCGCGGAACCGACGACGAAATAGCCCGAAAATATGTCCCGTAAGCCGGACAGCTCGCCGGCAGAGAGGGCTGTAATAATGATTAATTATTAGAGTATTAGTCCGGAAGCTCAAATGAAATCACGTTATATAATGAGACTAAGTGTATTTTAGTAGGCTTTGTTAAACGCTGATAGATTAATTTTTCTTTCTCCTTTTTTGTCTTATTATAAATTTTCCTTGCTAATCGATTCTGAGTCGTTGCAATCGATCCTCTTGTCTGGAATATACGTAAAAAAATAAATAAATAAATAAAACAGTTCTGTATTTGTTAAATTTGTCAAACACGCGGAAGCGGTGCCATTTTGTATTGACAAAATTTCACACACGTGTGTATAAATATTCCGCGTGTTCCCCACCAAACAAAAAAATGTTCTTAAAACAATCCCCACTTTTTTTTGTTTCGGATTTTACGTGATTTTAGAAAACCGCAGAAGTTGCCGGTAAAGTTTCAGCAGCCGCCTGGAAGCAGATTCGCCTGCCAAGTGTTGCGTGGCTTTTCTTGTTGTTTCCAGATGGAACGTAGAATTACAATAAAGCAGATTCATTGTAATGGATGAAACACTTTATTCGTGTATTCTTGTAAACACATGAATAGTTTCTGTCCGTAAAAGTGATCAGACTAGAAAGACCTGGTTAGAACTACCAAATTAATTTTTTCTCTTTTTTTTTTCGGTTCTACCTCAAACCTTTATTCTGAGACGCCATATTCTTTTTTATTTTTTGGACTGCCTCACGAGCGCCCCCTACAGTCCTGGTGGTTTTCTGAGTGCTTTTGAGAAAAATGTCTCTGGATCTCGATCACAAAATTTGATCCACGCGGTTTTCCGACAACCCACGAAGCAAATGTTATTTTGTGATGCTAAAATTCCAACAAACGAACAATGACGGAGCTAAAAATGAATCCACTCCGCTCGTTATTGACTTGTCCCGGCCTGTTGCCGGACTATGAACCAGAAGGACAAGTCTTCACGTGGTGTCCACATTCCTTCCTGCTCGTCATCGGGCCGGCGGATTCAGTTTCCGGCATGGCTTTCTTTTTATAACCCTGCTTGGAAATGAGCTCTGATGGCCGACGGCGGTAAACGGATGTGTGTGTGTGTGTGTGTGTGTGTGATGAATTAAACAGGGCTCGGCTGCTTGTAAATGGATGAATAACGAGTCTCCTCTTCGACCCCCTCCCCGCCCCCTCCCTCCGCCAGGTGAACTTCACGGTGGATCAGATCCGGGCCATCATGGACAAGAAGTCCAACATCAGGAACATGTCCGTGATTGCCCACGTGGATCACGGGAAGTCCACCCTGACCGACTCCCTGGTGTCCAAGGCGGGGATCATCGCTTCGTCCCGAGCCGGCGAGACGCGCTTCACGGACACGCGCAAAGACGAGCAGGAGCGCTGCATCACCATCAAATCGACGTACGCAGAAGCGCGACGCGAAACCCGTTTATTGATTTACAGGAGATGTTTTCTGAATGATCTGAACATGCGACGGGAGACGCATGTTAGATGATGACCCCCCCCCCTCCCCCGACAAAACGGCACAGGAGGAAGTCTCAGTGGCAATGACCTGTCAGTCACATTTCAGAATGCGTTTCTAGTTAAGGGGAGATCGATCCAACAATACATGGGTGCTACTATGCAGGTTATTGCATCATGAATCTAAACGGTTCCACCACGATTGCTAACAAGCGTCGTCTCATAGCCGAGGCGATTCCGCATCGGAGCAGCATTAGTGGACAAATGGATTTGTTGGACCTTCAAAAGCAGAACCAGAAGAATCTGCCAATTCTGAAAGTCTGCTTTTTGTGAATAAATTCAAAACTAATAATGATATAAACCTGAATCCAGTTGCTAAATGTTTGTTTTCATGGTGAAGGAATCTAAAACTATCAATAAAATAAATGTAGGAGGATTGTTTTTGGTGTGAATCACGATATAGCGGGACGGAGGTGTTTGGTGGAGGTCTGCGCTCTTCGGTCAGGTTTATCGCATCTCGAGCAGCCGGAGCCTCTTCTGACTCCACTTTATTCTTATTTATTTCATGACGCGTGAACTCTCTGCTGCGCAGGGCCATCTCTTTGTACTACGAACTCGGGGAAAGTGACCTGGCCTTTATCAAGCAGTGCAAAGACGGCACCGGCTTCCTCATCAACCTCATCGATTCTCCAGGTCACGTTGACTTCTCCTCTGAGGTCACCGCTGCCCTCAGGGTGACTGACGGCGCCCTGGTGGTGGTGGACTGCGTCTCAGGTAATTGCCGACGTCCTCGTTGTCCCGTCCCGACACGCGTGCGCGCTCTCACTTTTACGCCCTTTGTCAGGAGTGTGTGTGCAGACCGAGACCGTGCTGCGGCAGGCCATCGCCGAGCGCATCAAGCCGGTTCTGATGATGAACAAGATGGACCGGGCTCTGCTGGAGTTGCAGCTGGAGCCAGACTCGCTCTTCCAGACCTTCCAGCGGATCGTGGAGAACGTTAACGTCATCATCTCCACCTACGGCGAGGATGAGGCCGGGCCGATGGGGAGCATCATGGTGAGGCTGGTGCTGCGAGACCAGCGGAACACAAACTCGTGTTAAAACGGTCTGGGGGGGGAGCTGTAACGGAGCCGGTTTCGTCCTCAGATTGACCCCGTTGTTGGCACGGTTGGGTTCGGCTCCGGCCTCCACGGATGGGCTTTCACCCTGAAGCAGTTTGCTGAGATGTACGTGGCGAAGTTCACGAAAGGATACGAGACGCTGGATTCGACCATGAGGTGTAAGAAAGTGGAAGACATGATGAAGAAGCTGTGGGGAGACAAGTAAGCACGAGTTACGCCGCCGCAGCGAAACCACTACAAGTGAATTTCAGCTGCTCTACATGCATTTTTTTCATTCTTTTATGTCATATATTCATGATTAAACCAGGTACAGTAATGTTGCGCAATAACTTCCATGCGCAGGTTTTTTGACCCAGCCGCCGGCAAGTTCAGTAAGAGCGCCACCGGTAATGAAGGGCAGAAGCTTCCCCGCACCTTCTGCCAGCTCGTCCTGGACCCCATCTTTAAGGTGCTAATAAAAGTGGCGTAAACCCACAATTTATATTTTCTGATGACCATTATATGCTGTATAAATGGTTGAAAGTTTTCTTCTCAAAACAAAAGCATCGATAAAACTAGTGATAAAAGATCAGAGTTTTGCACGTTGAGGTTTGACTTGAGGTTGTTGTTTATTTTTTTTGCCCTTCCTTCCTTTCCTCTCAGGTGTTCGACGCCATCATGAATTTCAAGAGGGAGGAGACGGCCAAGCTGATCGAGAAGCTGGACGTGAAACTCGATTCGGACGACAAGCAGAAAGAGGGGAAGCCCCTGCTGAAGGCCGTGATGCGTCGCTGGCTGCCGGCCGGGGAGGCTCTCCTCCAGATGATCACCATCCACCTGCCCTCTCCGGTCACCGCACAGAAATACCGCTGCGAGCTGCTCTACGAAGGGCCCGTAGACGACGCCGCTGCCATGGGTCGGTGCAGCGTCTCACCGGTCGACTCCGAAGCGCTCCATCGGCCGTGTTCTCCCGCTCACAGGATGTTCTTTCTCCTTAGGCATTAAGAATTGTGATCCCAAGGGTCCTCTTGTGATGTATATTTCCAAGATGGTCCCAACCACCGACAAGGGTCGTTTCTATGCCTTCGGCCGCGTGTTCTCCGGCTGCGTGTCCACTGGCCTGAAGGTGCGCATCATGGGTCCGAACTTCACCCCCGGCAAAAAGGAGGATCTCTACATTAAACCCATCCAGAGGTGAACGCCCCGGGAAGACGATGTTAAATTAAATTAAGGATTCTCTTCTTGCCCTTGGGAGTATTTGTTTGCAATTGCTATTCATAGTCGCGTCTTGCGTCCCCTCCAATCCAGGACCATTCTGATGATGGGCCGGTACGTAGAGCCCATAGAGGACGTCCCCTGTGGCAACATCGTGGGTCTCGTTGGCGTAGACCAGTACTTGGTCAAGACGGGGACCATCACCACCTTTGAACAAGTAACGTACTCCCGTAGTTCAAATACTGGTGTGTGCACCACGGGCGCTACGCTCCAGGAGCCCCCCCCCCTCCGGGATTGGTGAAAATCCACGAAGTATCGACACCATATTTAGTGATATTTTTTATCAATGAAATTGAAAATAATGGATAATATTAAATAAGTACCGTGTAATAGCTTCCTGCTTGTGTCCGTTAGGCCCATAACTTGAGGGTGATGAAGTTCAGCGTGAGTCCCGTGGTGAGAGTCGCCGTGGAGGCCAAGAACCCCGCTGACCTGCCTAAGCTGGTGGAGGGCCTGAAGCGTCTGGCCAAGTCTGACCCCATGGTGCAGTGCATCATTGAGGAGTCTGGGGAGCACATCATCGCTGGAGCTGGGGAGCTCCACCTGGAGATCTGTCTGAAGGACCTGGAGGAGGACCACGCCTGCATTCCACTGAAGGTGAGAGATCTGTCCGTGTTGCGTTGGTCAGGAGTCGGATGAGTCGGAAAAAAAAAAACGACAACCCGAACCTTCGTTTCTCTCTCTTCATCTCTCTCCAGAAATCAGACCCAGTCGTGTCTTACAGAGAGACGGTGGCTGAAGAATCAGAACAGATGTGTCTTTCCAAGTCCCCCAACAAGCACAATCGTCTCTTTATGAAGTGCTGTCCCTTGCCCGACGGCCTGGCCGAAGACATCGATAAGGGGGACGTCGCCCCTCGACAAGAGGTCAAGACTCGCGCGAGGTTCCTCGCCGATAAATACGAATGGGATGTGGGAGAAGCCAGGAAGATCTGGTGCTTCGGCCCGGACGGAACGGGACCCAACCTGCTGATGGACGTGACGAAGGGGGTTCAGTACCTCAACGAGATCAAGGACAGCGTGGTGGCCGGGTTCCAGTGGGCAACCAAAGAGGTGGGCAGCAAATAGCCAGGCTCCCGTTTGTGTGTGTGTGTGTGTGTGCGTGCACAATACTAAGCCTTCAGTCTCCGTCCCTCAGGGCGCTCTGTGCGAGGAGAATATGCGCTCCATTCGCTTCAACGTTCACGACGTGACGCTGCACGCAGACGCCATCCACCGCGGGGGAGGACAGATAATACCTACGGCCCGCAGGGTCCTGTACGCCTGCCAGCTCACCGCTCAGCCGCGAGTCATGGAGCCCATATACCTGGTGGAGATACAGGTGTGTGTGTGTGTGTAGAGGCACCGATTAGCTGTAGCATCCGTTTACGATGACGTCATTGCTGATGTTCACCCCTCTCTGTCCGCGCAGTGCCCGGAGCAGGTGGTCGGTGGGATCTACGGCGTTTTGAACCGCAAACGTGGTCACGTGTTTGAGGAGTCCCAAGTAATAGGCACGCCCATGTTCGTGGTGAAGGCCTACCTCCCCGTGAACGAGTCCTTCGGTGGGTTTGAGTTCATTCCGACGCACATTTTCTTTGGGGAAAACGGTCGCAGCGGGTTTGACGTTAATTTCCTGTTCTTCACCGCCTCCAGGATTCACAGCTGACCTGCGCAGCAACACTGGAGGCCAGGCTTTCCCCCAGTGTGTATTTGACCACTGGCAAGTTCTCCCAGGAGACCCCAACGAGCCCGGTACCAAACCCTCCCAGGTCGTCTGTGAAATTCGGAAGCGCAAGGGTCTGAAGGAGGGCATCCCCGCCGTCGACAACTACTTGGACAAACTGTAAAACACTGATCTCCCCGGTAAATACCAAATCGGTCTCTAAACCCGAGCCCGTGGGCACTTTAACATCTTCGCACAGGCTTCAAGATACATCACACAAATTGTTTTGACTGAGTCCAGAGCAGAAACGAACCTGAGGCTTTTGTTGTAGGCTATATATTTTTTTTTTCTTCCTCTTCGTTTCATTTCACAGCTACAGTTCTACACCAAGTGCCTGCGGCGAGGGTTTTTGGCGAGAATTTGATCAAAGCAGCCGGTATCTTCAGTTTCTTCTATTCCTTCAGAACGCCCCCCCCCCCCGACCTCATCTGTTAGGTCGGGGGGGGGGGGGGGGGGCGTACTCTGCACTGTGATACTGCTGCAATAATAACCTAGTCGCATGGGCCAGATAAAAACATGGAACCCACAATGAAGTATTACTGCGGTCAGAAACTTCCAGATTTAGACATTTGATCGGTGGATCTAATTAATAAAAGCATTCATCTCACGATGAAGATGTGGCCCTCGTTATTTGTCTGGTGAGCTTGAGTTGCACGAGGCTTGATGCATGTTGATCACTCATGGCTGCAGCGCATTTCAAACTGACCGGTACCGGAGCAACAGCTTAGTTGGAGGGAGATGTTGGTATCGGGATTGGGTATGAAAGCGGGGGGGTTGGTTAGCTCTTTACGAGCTATCATTTAAAACATTTGCAATACATATTTGGACCGCTACGACCTACAAAAGACGAAGAGTCCACTCTTCGGTGAGTCTGGGAGGACGTTCGTTCTGTTGCACTCGCTTCACAAACTACAGATTTTTTTTATGAGGTTTAGGTCGGTGCAAATTGCATAACCTCCACCAGGAGGCTGATGGTACCGGTCCGACCGGGGTCTTGGTAGAAATGTACGTTGCCGGGCGTGAAGGATAACATGTAATATAGGAGTCGGGAGTGGAGGAGATATTTCTACTGGTAAGTGGAAAATATTTCATCTGTCGACCTCAAAATAAATGAATACGACTGAATAGAGGGAGGGGGGGTCAGGTGGGCCTCCAAAGACATGAGTAGATCAGAAAGGGACTTAAAAAGATGGAGGGATCAATTCTGAAATGTCAGTAATATATAAAGTAGGTACTAACAGAAGTTTTATTTTAGCGAGTCTGTCTATTTGTCTTCTAGATGAGATCGGGTCTTATAATTGAGGCGGCTCGCCCCAGTTCTCTTCCAAAAAGTCAGTTTGGTTCCAGTTCAAGTTAGATGGTAGTTGCCTTTAGAGTTTAGACACTTTTAAATTGAAAATTAAATCTAAAGAAAAAGTATTTATTTTTTCATGCCCAAGTGAATTATTTTCTTTGAGCATTTGTTCTGTTTTTGACGGCAGATAGGACAAAACATAAATTTTGAAGGTACCGGGTGGACTTATTTAATGTTTTCCGGATGCTTTATCAAAGATAAATTGATGGAATATGTCGTTTTGGTTTGAAACAAAGCACCTGATTTAGTGACATTCCCTTTCATCCACGTCTCTTTTTTTTTTTTTAATATATATATTTTTATTGTGAACTCTCCAAATGGAAGACCAGAAAATACTGGTTTCTCTAAAGAAACACGCACCACCAAACATTTCCTCACTCTTTAATTCGTAGTTTTTTTCCAAGTTACATATGATGTTTTCTTAAACGCCACTTTAATGTACAACCCTTTAACTTGTGCACTTCTTAAAACAAACCTAAGAGGAAAACGTTCGAAGAGTTAGTTTTGCATCCACAGAACAAACAAATGAACGGCCGAGATGTGCGGCTTATCTTGGGCAAACTACCACGCGGGGACACATGATATCACAAATCGCACTGTATGGAGGAACCTGAAAAACCGCTTGGCATGTTAAATTTACTGCGAAGTTTGGTTCTGATTGGCCGAGAGTCCGTGGACTCTACGGACGTTACAGCTGATGGTTGTCTGGACTGGACAGGTGAGGAACTTTATCTTGGCAAATCTGATAGACTGTACATTCGACTGTACATCGCGACTCCCCTCGCACTAGTTCATCGGAGGAAAACGAAGGGACGTCGTACATCTTAAGTAGAATTCAGCGCCGAGCCTTGTGGCATCGATCCACACTGAATGATCTGAGGCGCCTCCCTTCAGAGTCAGAGGCCGGCATCACTGGGATACGAAAGGAAGCCGTGGAGAAAGACGAGCTACCCCCCCCCCCTCCCATGTAGTGATCTACGTCGCTTTAGGGCTATTTGACAGTAGTGCACTATATGGATGGGAGCGTCGTGATGACACGCGTCCCCAGCTGCTGGGGGCGCGGCCCCTGCTCTGGTTGTCACATTTGATGGAAGCTCTTTGCCGCGTCGGAGGCGACTATGTGTAGAAGATGACCTCGGGGATCTGTCCGTCCTCTACAGAGGTGCCGTTGTTGTTTCCCGCCGCGTAGCAGAAGGTGAAACACGTCTTTGTGCCAGTGGACGACGACTCGTGGGTCACCTTCCGCATTCCTTTGGTGCCATAATGAGAGTCTGGACCCTGCGAGACAGAGAGAGAGATTCTGATCCACCGCTGCAGCTAGTAGATGAGACGTCCGTTTGTCTTTTGGTACTTTGGAAGCTGCTGAAATTGCTTTTCTCATCCTTTCAGACATTTTGATCCGCAGACTCATTAAAAAAAAAAAAACAACCGAAGAAGTGGAGATGTTGGTTGAACAGAACAGCGCTGCGTGTGTGTGTGTGTGTGTCACGCACCTTCAGTGTCGTGCAGGCGGTGTAGCTGACGTTGGGCAGTATCTCCACCGGCTCTTTGAACATGACTCTGAAGGTGTTGGCCGAGCCGTCGCAGCTGAAGCCCGTATCGTTCTGGCCGAGCACCGTGTTGCTGTCTGTGTGAATGATCTGCATCGAAAGAGGAGCAGCGTAAAATAGACGCAAAACCAAAACCCAAGAGGACCCCAACGCAACCGAACCAGATCTGAAGGGTTCTGAAGGGTTCGGCTCCTCACCTGTATGTTAACCTGGTAGTCTGTGGGTCCGTGTATAGAACCGTAGAGACCGAAGCCCACCACGAATATCCTTCTGTTCACGGAGAACCTGAGGAGAGAGAGAGAGAGAGAGGGTGTAATTCAGCTAGCAGAGATCTGCAGCAACAACTTTATATACCACTAAACTCTACACGGATCATAGGTGGCTTTTAATTCTTCATTATTTTAACGCGACGACGTGCATTTCGTAGAACTCTTTCGGCGTTCGCTCACCGGATGCGGTCGCTTGTCCCGCTGTAGCCCCAGCGGCTCTCCACCTGTCCGAAACGCGTGATGCTGCACTCCTTCCCGCGGAGGCAGCAGCGAGGCCGGTCGATGAAGTCGACGCGGGGCTTCGGGTTCACCGTGAAGTGGAGGAAGAGACTCACCACCTCTCTGTCGGTCAAAATACTGGACTGGGCCGGACCTGTGAGATTACCACACCATTAAAAATCGGGCGCGGGGGGGAGGAGGGTGTTTTTACTGTGTCCATTAACCTGCAGCGAATTCCTCGATGGTCATGAGAGGGAAGCGGATGAGCGTCAGAGCTTTGCCGAGGACCTTGCGCTTGTTCTCGGGCGTGGGCTGCAGCTGCTGCCTGTGAGCCTCCGCCTCCGCCCAACGGACCGCCGCGCCGAACAAACGCACCTCCCTCACCCCGAGCGTGTCCCTCTCCAGCACCGCCACCAACGTGTCTGAAGAAGGGGCAGGCGAATCACAACGAGCGGCAGCCGGGGGGCGCCCCCCTCCGTTTTATAGTGAACTACGACGTTGTCGTTGGCGGCGGTTACCCAGGTCGATGTCTGTGAAGCCCTCGGCGGCGAGAGCGTCGCCCGTGTTCTTGTCGATGTTTTCTAGACAGAGGCTGGCGAGCTGAGGCTCGTCAAACAGCCGGGCCTGAAACCAAGGAGAGTTTAAAATTTACGAATTAGCAGTATTCGAACTGCACAAAATCTAGAACCGTACAATGTTTTTTTGTTCTCTTTACTGCACCAATGATCAAAAACAATGTTGGAATTTAGACGGTATTTGACGTTTAAGAATTCCGGCTTTGTTCCGTTTACGCGCTAAACTCCTGTTTTCCAGTTTAACGCCTGAAGTGACGCGTAATCGAGCGAAAGACCTGCGTGAGCAGCATGAACGCGTTGTCCGCTCGCAGGTTCTTCTTCAGGAACTCCACACAGTGGGCCTCCAGCGCCGGCACCGCGTACTTCTTCGCCGTATACAAGGTGGTCATCACCGTCTCCGGTCCGATCTGGACCTCATCAGAGTAGAGAAACCTGCAGAACGAGTTTCGACAGTGCACACATTCACAGGATTATTTGTTTAAGTAAAATCAGGAATAATTTCTGGGTTTATTTTTTTTCCTTCATCGGCCCCTAAACGCCGTTAAATAAACACCACGTGCTGTTTTCTCCTCGGGCCAGGCGGCGCTCACTTTAGCAGCGCCAGGAAAGCGGCCGGTTCCACGTCAGGAAGCTCGATCTCCGTCGAGGTCGTCGCCATTCCGCCGTTGAACATCGCGTCGAACACGGCGCTGCCGACAGCCAGGACGAACCTGGCAACGACAGAAGGAGACGCCGCCTCGCACATTTTAGCCTTTAGCTAGGTGGTCGTTGATTCGTCGCCATCTCACCTGTGCGCAGGTATCCTCTGAACCCCCATTCCTTTGCCCACTAGAAAGTGAACGTCGCTCAGCACTTCGTTGTTGAACAGGAACGCGAACCTCTCCTTGACGGTGCTCTTCGTCGCCTGCCAGTTGTACACGGGCTCCCGGTAAACGAGCACGGACGCGGCGGCCGGAGTGGCGCTCGGCGCCGCAGCCTGGGACGCGTTGGATGCCGCGGCGGCTGCCATGTTGGACGCCGGCGTGGCCATGGCTCCGGCTGCCGCTGCCGCTGCGGACTGCTGCAGGGAGTTCTGCGCAGTCGGCTGAGCTCCGCTCGAAACGCCGTTGCCGTCGCCGCCGCCAGGCCCCAGCTGCGGGTTGGGACGCCTCGCCGCTCCCTGGGCTCCCCCAGCCGCGCTGACGGCTCCGCCGTTGGACGCTTGCATGGAGAAAACGCTGTTGCTTGGCTGGCTGTTCCCCAAAGGACCCGGACCGGAGAAATTAAGGCAAGGAGGCCTGCCGCTGTTGTCTCCAGCGGCCATCTTGAACCCAGTGTAGGCGTAAATAACGTACTTGATCGCCGTGTGTATTTGTAGTAGTCTCACAGCGACTGCTACCGTGTTCTGCCCCCTCGTGGTTATTATTGGTACTGCAGGGAGCTCTCCTCTCCACGACAGGTCAATTATACTGGACTCTAAGAATAATTTATTCAGTGTGCATAATCTGATGGACAAATTCAGGCAAAAAAAATAATATTCAGGCAACTAAATAATAACTAAGGAATATCGAAGTCCATACTTTTAACATGTGTTAAAGTGAAACAGCTTTTGAGAACTGTGTGGAAGTAATTCTTGTTCTCAAACACCTCTCAATGATACTCTCATAATATTATGACTTTAATCTTGTAATATTACGACTTTATTCTCGTAATATGTGGAGTATCTGTGGAGTAATTTATTTTTATTTTATTGGTATTGTTAAATGTCGATGATTTATGTACGAAGGACTTTCAACGGAAACAAGACCGCAAGGTTGAAATGCTCCTCTTAGACAGGATGTTTCACTGTACTTGTACTCTAACATTCTATCTAATAAATATATTCTTCATCATCATCATCATCATCATCACCACACATCACACATCAGCCGTGACGTCAGGGCGGCGAGAGGGAGCTGTCCTCGTGCGGGGTGCTGATGCTGCTGCTGCTGAAACAAGATGGCTGCGCGCGCAGGAGGAGCGACGGAGGAGAGCTGAGGTACTGAAGCGGAGGAAGAGAAGAGGAGAGGAGAGAAGAGAAGCGGGGTGGGCTGCCAAAAGATCAACAGCTTCACGGGGGGAGCGCCTCTGAGATGACGCCGCTCTGCTGCGGGCGTCGTTCGGGATAAGATCAGGGCTCTTCTGCCCTTCACGTGACGGAGAGCCCAACGCAGGGACCCAACAAATCACGGAGCAGTCGGGCGAGGACAGCCGGGGACGCTCACGCCGCGACCGGAGATGTCCCTGCTGTGTGTCGGAGGTAAGGGAGGACATTTAAGGGGCAATTAAAAAACCCCAAAATGCTCCAAATGATTGGAGTTTTAACAGCGCCGGATGTCTGCTCGTGTTGGGGCTACTTTTACAGCCACAGTTTGGTTTAATCTCCGGTTTGACCTCAAAGAAAGACTCTTTGTGAATGAGTTCACCTGCCAGGTGAAGCTCGGTGGCTTTGATATGAGATCTCTATGTCTATAGACATCATCGGGCTCCAGAAGCGATTATCTGGAAGCGTTTATTCACATGGAGGAGGAGAAACTCTGCTTCATCCTGCGATCGGTGCTGATGCGGGTTCTTTCTGCGCGCGCCCGATTGTGTGTGTGCGCGCGCGCGTGTGTGTTTTTTTTTTTTTTCCATCCACTATGTTCATTCATGCGTAGGCGAGGACGAGGAAAAACCCCTGCCGCTGCCGCACCGGTTTCTGTGAAGCGATGCGTCACCACCTCCTCCTCCTCCTCCTCCTCCTCCCAGCAGACTTCCTGAACGCACCTGATGCTGATTCTGTTGCCTGTCAGTGCGATGAGTTGTCTAATGGGATTTGCTCTTACAGTAACACACGACTCCAGATCCACATCCCGGAATCAGCCCCCCCCCCCCCCCCCCCCCCCCGGTCCCGCACCCAGACGGGGTGTTTGACAGACAGAGGCTGAATCAGCATAAAATGTTTAAAACAGCTTTGCCAACACACTGACAGGAATGACTTTGGTGGCGATTGTGATCATCATCTATAGATCCATATTTTTTTTCTTTACTATTTTTTATCAATAAGTTGATCAATTGTTGGGCTGTATCATATTAGAAGATGGTACATTAACTTTTAACAATTAGAGTTGAAACACTTGACTTGAAAATGTAATCTAAACTAAGAATTCATCAGAAAGTATTTTGATACTGATTTATTTTTTCATTCACAAATTCATTATTTTCTTCTTGTTTGAGGATTTGTTGTCTTTGTGTTTGACAGTAGATTGGGGGGGGGGGGGGCATGTTTTTCTGACTGCTGACTGGATAAAACATACATTTTGAAGGTACTTATTTAATGCTTTTCCTGACATTGTTCGAGAGATAAATTCATGGAATATTTGTGTTTTTGGAAAAAATGATCAAAGGAGATGATTTGCCTGTTACTCATCACTGTTCAGGAGGAGGATTGAAATCTCCTTCGATATTTTATGGCCATTGTGAATCCTTGTCTCACCGGGTCCCTGCGCTGAGTCAGACCGACCCTGGAACGTTATTCATTCACTAACTCCGTCTGTGACTACGAGACTTGGCGCAGCGCCGTTTTTCCTGCCCCTTGTACATCATTCATGTACCTGACTGGAGCTATTTCTGGCCGTGCTTCGTGCCTCTTGAACAGGCGGCGTTTTATATTTGGAGCATCTGCAGACGAGGCAGAATTCAGACGGCTCCTCTTCCTTGCAGATATCTCACGTTCTTCTGTAACATCTGCGTCAGCAGGGGAATACCGCAGATCTGTGCGTATCCTTCGGAATAATGTCAGCCTCCCGTTTCGTATGGCTGCGTTCTCCCACCCTCCATTTTACATCCTGACCGTTCAACCTGAAGCCCTCGCTGGATTCCCTGCCAGCCTTGTTTTCTTGGCAATCCGCTTGGTTCCAATCAGTCAATCGTCCGTCCTGAATGGGGTTGCACAAAATGTACTCTTCGCTTTCACAGCAGATTTTCTGTGAATGAAAAAAAACAAACACATTTTAATCTTTATAATCCTGCAAGTCATTTAACGAGACGGTGATTTATAGTTATGTCTTTGACCTCGTTGTCTGTTCAACCTACGTTTCAACCAATTGATCTCATGTTATGAGCCTTTACAAGCTTATCGCGTGTGAGTTATGGCCACTTGTGTATACGGCAGGGTGTATGTGTGTGTTGTGGGGTCGTCCACTCTGCTTATACACACACAATAGTGACAAAATATTGTGTGTGTGTCCGGCGGATATTCCTGATTATAACTCAGCCTGTCCGAGAGATTTATGACTGTGTGGAATTATTAAACTTGAGCTTTCCTCCCTTGAAAATCCAATTCCTTTTTTATTGATCCTCCTCGTGCACTGATATATTTTCCAGGGCTGTTTTAGTGTTGACAGTAAAACACAATGAGGATCAGGCTCTTATGTGAACACAGCTGGGCTTCTTTCCTGTCTTCTCTACAGAGAAGACAGGAAAGAGTGCTTCCCTCACAGGTGATTGTGAGGGAAGCACTGTTTTCGAGCGTGTGTGTGTGTGTGTGTGTGTGTGCGTGCGCGCGCTGATGTAGCAGTATGCCCATTAAGCTTGCGTTCACTTGTATAAAACGAGCAGTGGGAAATGGAAACTAGAGAGGAACTCGCTGACTCAGGCCTGTCTTCCATTTTAATTTTGTAGCAGTTACAATGGCGGCTGGTTCCGGAGCGGATGATCCGTGGAGAATGTTGCCAAATAAGCAATGCATTGGTTTTCACAGCGTGTTTCTCGTGGGGGGGGGGGGATCCGGGTGCATCGCATATTGAGCGTGTTTTTTGCATGTCATCAATCAGAACAAGCGTGCATGTGGTGCACTCTGCTTCTGTGTGTGACTTTGTCCTTCTGTGTTTTTCCGTTTTCCACAGTGAAGAAAGCCAAGCTGGATGGACCCCAAGGTGAGACCTGGGATCCTGGGACTAGAAAGACTAGATCACATGGGTGGGGGTGACGCGGTGGGGCTCGTTGTTATGCGATAGCAATACTGAAGACGACCGGTTATCTCATGACAATTATCAGGAAGGAATCTTTCTCTCGCGTGAACTGTCTTCACCATTGTCTTGCGTTCTGTCTTCCATCTCTTTCTTCACGCCTTTCCTCCTAACAGAGAAGTTCAACACCTATGTAACTCTAAAAGTACAAAATGTGAAGAGCACCACCATCGCTGTGAGGGGCAGCCTCCCCAGCTGGGAGCAAGACTTCATGTTGTGAGTCCTTCTCCATCTTCAACTCTCTTCTCCCGCTGTACTCGCCGGCTCTCTCTTTTAATTTCATCCTTTCATCTGCTCTCCACTCCGGCTGCTCGAGTGCCTTCCTATCCACCTTCCTCCCTCTCCTCTTCTTCACTTCTCCATCCAGGGTGCCCTTCATCGCTGTGTTTTTCCACTTAGCCCTTCCTCTTCGTCGTCAGCCCTCTCTTCATGCCCCTCTCATCCTCTTCCTCATACATGGCCCCCTCCTCGCCCTTCTGCAACTTCTTCTAAATGCTGCTCCTTGATCTGCATCATCTCAGCCCCTCCTATTTCCCCATTCTCTACCTCACTTTCCTCCGTCTCTGCTCTGTAGCCGTATTTTAGCTTCTTCTGAGGTCTTGTTTCAACAAATACTTATGCCAATATGCATATATCATCTATTTATGCTAATACCCAAAGCTAATGCAGGGAGCTGTGGATCGGTATTGATAGTGTAGCACATTCGGGCAATGAATGAATCATTTAGCACGTGGGATGCAGCAGGATGGCTGACTGCGGAGTGCAGCTTTATGGCGCTCGGTACGGAGGAGGCGGGCGTTGCATCGGTGAAGCTGCGTCGTGCAATGTTTTGAGCTGCAGGGATTTGGCCTCACCCCCTCCTTCAGAGTGGCCTTAAATGATTCTGAGGGGTCGCAGGTCACTGCCATGAATCAAACAGACGTGCTTCTAAAGAGAAGTCGCCACCAAGATGGGAAATCCTCCTACTTCTTAATTCAAGTTTCCTATTCCTCCCTCCAGACATTAGCAGTAGAATTGCCTCCAGGCTCCTGTCATACTTCCTCCCCGTTTTAATCCCGTTTTAATCCATCCTTCTCTCTCTCGCTCTCTCTCTCTCTCTCTCTCTCTCTCTCTCTCTCCTTTCTGTAAATGTTGTGTTAGATTCTCCTCCACAGATGCGTTTACTCTCAATCTTGTCGTGTGTTTGCTGTTAAAAAGGGTTTTCACATATTTTACTAGCATCATTCAAACTCCTACTTGTAAAATCTAAACCTACTATTAAAATGCTAATCCGACAGAGGAGCGGTCCCTGTGAATGATATACTGCTCTGCTATTTGTGGCTTCACTGGCTGGTTAAAACAGATGCAGCAACACGTGACGCCACTTTACAGTCGATGCTGAGATGTTTTATTTTACTATTTCTTTCTTCTCTCTGTTTCTGTCCAGCGAGATTAACCGCCTGGACCTTGGTCTGACGGTAGAGGTGTGGAACAAAGGGTTAATCTGGGACACCATGGTGGGCACCGTGTGGATTCCCCTCCGCAGCATTCGGCAGTCCAATGAGGTTTGTCATTTAACCGCCGCCACCGCTTGAGACTCGTCTGCCATGCGCTTCAGCGACCAACTCGCCCGGGGTCTACTCGCCCGGGGTCAACTCGCCCGGGGTCAACTCGCCCGGGGTCTACTTGCCCGGGGTCTACTCGCCCGGGGTCTACTCGCCCGGGGTCAACTCGCCCGGGGTCAACTCGCCCGGGGGTCGACTGGACCAGGGGTCTACTCGCCCGGGGTCTACTTGCCCGGGGTCAACTCGCCCGGGGCCAACTCGCTCGGGGTCTACTCGCCCGGGGTCTACCCGCCCGGGGTCAACTCGCCCGGGGTCAACTCGCCCGGGGTTTACTTGCCCGGGGTCAACTCGCCCGGGGTCTACTCGCCCGGGTCTACTCGCCCGGGGTCAACTCGCCCGGGGTCAACTCGCCCGGGGTCTACTCGCCCGGGGTCAACTCGCCCGGGTCAACTCGCCCGGGGTCTACTCGCCCGGGGTCAACTCGCCCGGGGTCTACTGGCCCGGGGGTCTACTGGCCCGGGGTCTACTCGCCCGGGGTCAACTCGCCCGGGGTCTGTTTGTGGGTCGGCTGTGAAATGTCTTTCCCCCTGCAGGAGGGTCCGGGGGAGTGGCTCACACTGGACTCCCAGGTCATCATGACCGATAATGAGATCTGCGGCACCAAGGATCCCACCCTCCACCTGGCGCTGCTCGACACGCGTTTCGAACTGCCTCTTGGTGAGATATTAGCATTCACGTCAAAAAGCCGAAACGGGTCGGGGGGGGGGGGGTGATGATATAAAACAAGGAGGAAGATGACTTTAATAGATGATGTCGCTAAGTGTTTTTAAAGTAAATAGTGTCTCTCTGACTGATGATTTAACCCGACATACTTTCCTAAATGTATTTAAAGCTGCCAGGGTGTTTGGTTTGGAGTGTTTCCTTCTCGGTGCTCGAGCTTCCTCCTAATATTGATTAGGTGGCATTTTCATGCCATTTCCTTTCTTCCAGTCAATATTGTACGTCTGACTCCTCAGTTTGTGGATCTGACCTATTCATAGTGACGAGTTCACCGTTCAGTGTCGCTGACAAAGTATCTGCAGTCGTACAGACGCTCTTAAAACCAGATTAAAATCCTACCAAAGTATGTTTAAATTAAAGTGGTGCCTTTAATGTCTGCTTGTCTGGCTTGTTGTGTTCAGATATCCCTGAAGATGAAGCGCGATACTGGGCCAAGAAACTGGAGCAGCTCAACGCCATGAGGGACCAAGATGTAAGTTGTTAATCTGTTTGATTTTCACACCCCAGCAGGCCAGCGCGATTAGCTCGATGAGATCGCTCTCAGCTTTTCCATTATCTCCCCTTCTTCAATAAGCACTTGGCTTGTTTCGTTAATAGCAGATTTTTCCTTGCAGTATTCCTACCAGGAGGAGCCGGAGCGTCCTCTCCGTGTACCCGGCACCCAGTGCTGTAAGTGACCAAACCAGAAGGAGTGGTGTGATAATGAATGCGTTGAGATGTAATTAGATCGATGTAGCTGAGCACGAGCATTATGTGTGCAACAATACATGGTTAGAGGGGGGGGGGGGGGGTGGCTGCCCTGGAAAGGATCAATGGTGGTATCAGATTCTGTGGGATGAGCGCCTCCAGGACGCTGCTGCGCTTCGACTGCGGATCCTGCTGAGCCAGCAGTCTGCTGCAGGAGGGAACAGCGGCTTCTTCTTCTCTCTCTTTTCCACCGGCTGGAAATGTTGGGGGTGTTGCTAGCATTAATGCATGTTAACTATAATTCACAGTCGATGCTGACACCCTTGTGTCGTCGCTGTTGTTGCAGGTAACTGGAGTCTATGGGTAGATCAACAAAGTAAGTAAACACAGAGCATCGTGCATTTGTCCTGTTTAGTGCCTGTGGTCCATTAGCTTGAAACTGGAGCACACTTAAAGCTAAATATAAGTCATCTAAAGGGTTAGGTCGTCTAAATGCCTCTCTTCGTTCCTACCGCCTCGCATCATTTCCCTCTGGATGTTATTCTCTGATCTCTGGACACCACAGACAAAAAATGAAGCATATCTTTAGTGGAAAGGAATGGATTTCTGTTCCAGTGATGAGGCTGAGGAGGATGGGGGGGGGGGGGGGGGCATTATGTGCTTCGCGTATGGATGCACTCTTAATGACCTCTGCGTGGGTATATACAATGGTCCAGGAGTGGGAGGCTGTGACGTCGTCGACTAAAAGATTGGTTCAGCGCTGACTCATCTTATCTCTTTAATAACGTTTCTTTTTCTCTCGCCCGTGTGCAGATGAAGACCCAGACAGCGCCGTGGACGACAGGGACAGCGACTATCGCAGCGAAACCAGTAATAGCGTCCCCCCTCCCTTCTACAGCACATCCCAGCCCAACGCCTCGGTCCACCAGTATCCCATCAGCCACCAGCACGGCGGCTCCAGAAGCTTCTCGTACCCGTGCTCGGGCAACAACCACGACCTGGAGTACCACCATCAGAGGACCGTCAGGTGTGGGCCAGCTCCTTTGGAATTAGGAAGTGGTCAGCGTTAGGGGTTCGCCTGTGTTCTCTCCCTCTGCTCACAGCTCCCCTCACGTCTTCACTATCGCCCCCTCTACCCCGCCTTCCTCTCGGCGCCTCTGTTCTGTTTTTAATAACCCCATTCATCACAGAGTATAAATAAATGTTCCCCCCGTTTGTTGTATTTCTGGATTCTTTTCTTTTGTCAGCTTTCTGGAGGCCTCTCGCCTTTTCTGTTCCGCGCTTCTCGTATCTGGTTCTCTTGTATCCCCGGTGCTTTTCATCGGTTAGCCGCCAGCGTTATTCCTGGCGACCCCAAGATGAGCAGAAAGGTTTTTTGAGTCGGGCTGCCGAATAGAGTTTGCATACAGGAGACAAAGTAGTTGAACAAGTTCTACGAGCAGCTTCTCATGTGTACCCGGCAGAAAACGTGTGACATGCATCCATTAAATTCACTGTTGCTCTTCTCTCTCCGTCTCCAGTCCATCTGGGAGCTACGCCTCCTCTGCAGAGCTGAGCCGCTGCAGCAGTCAGCTGAGCGAGGAAGACTACGGTGGCGACTACGGAGAGCGAGACCCTTACGACGAGAACGACTCGTACCACTCCTGCCACTCGTCTGTCAGCCACAGCAAAGGCTCGCCAGACTGGGACCCGGACGAGACCCAGGGCGCGTACAGCGACGAGGGCGGCTACAGCAAAGATGGAGGAGAGGAGGTGGCCCTGTACGAGGGGGACGACGGAGGGCTGTATGATGGAGAAGAGGAGGGTCTCTATGAGGATGAGGAGATGATGTATGATGATGAGGAATTGTACAATTTAGAGGGAGCGCTGAGCGAGGACACGGAGCCGCCATTCGCCGGCACCCCGACGCCAACAGCCCCCGCATCGCTGGACGTAGCCGGCTCCAGACCTCCTCTAGAGAAGCAGCCCTCTACTCAACCTCCTCACCAAACCTCCAAGCAGTCTCATCCTCCTGGCGCTGCCCCCCCAGCACAGCCCCCCTCTGGTCAACCTACAGCGCACCCACCCAAGCAGCCGCAGCCCCAAGCAGCCCCATCTGCCACCTCCTTCTTCTCAATGGCCAAACCGCTAACGGCTGCGGTCACAGGCCTGGCTTCTTCTTTCCTGTCCTCTGTTCCGACCACCCAACCCGCCCATTCTCACCCTCCGCCCTCGGCCGCACCTCAGCAACACCAGTCTACCACAGCCAACGCTGTCCCTCCATCCCACCCAGCCACCATAGCCAACTCTCAGCCTCCTCCCGGGCAGCTTCAGACCCACCTCAACGGTCCAGCCACCACAAAGCCCGCTGCCCCTGAGAGCCGTGCTCTCCAGACGGAGGAAGAACCATGGCTAGAAGATGAAATGATGTTGGAGAAGGAGGCCAGGACGCCCCCGGGTCAGCCAGAGGAGAAACTCCCCGTGGAGAAGAAAGAGGATCCTGCTGAAGAGAGCAAGCCGCTGACGCAGGAGGAGGAGGAGGAGAAAGAGATGCCTGCTGAAAGGTAGGCAAACAAGACTCAAAGAGCAATAAAGTAATTTAAAAAACAACAAAACGACTTTCTTCCTTAGTCCTCCCGTCTTAGAGGAGCCCAAAGAGCCAGTAGACCCAGCAGTCAGAGCCAAAGAGAACTGGCTACGGCTCTACAACAAAGTCTTGGATCAGCTTCGGGAGGTAAGATCTACACTTTATCCCAACTCTGGGTTGAAATTCCAGTCCGGTCCTCCACAACACTCTGGCCCATCACCCAGAGCCTGGGGCCTGATTCAGCTCCACCCTGCACCTTAAAACACTTACTGGAGTTCAACAGATTGTAGAAGTGCCGACCAAATCTTTTAAATATGCATGTGTGGTGAATTATTTATGTGTTAAAACACGAGGGCATAAGCGGAAAGTTCTGGAGCTCTATTTTGCTGTTGCCTTCGGCTTGACTCCGTAAAGAAGACCTAAATGTGTTTCACAGAATTGCTTCTACTTTATTTCGGGGGGTGCAGCGCCACGCTCTTCCTTGATTTAATTGCACACATCACATTTTGCTTGATCACTTTTTCCACTTTACATGTTTTATTTACATATTATGTTGCTGTTCTTTATGTTTGAATTCAGTTGTGCTGAAGATTAATCACTTGCTTCAATGTTTATGTTGGTGTGTGTGTCGCGTCGCCTTATCGTTCATTTGGCTCCCTTCCGGGTTTTTTGTCCTTTTTTGTTTATTTGTTTGTTTGTTTGTGTGACCCACTTTGTTTTCTTTCCAGTTTTATGTCATTGCAATAGTGAAACTCACATGCACGTTGCTTGGCCACCATTGGAGCATGCTGACAGGTAGGTGCAACCCGATTGGTAGCTTGAAGGAACGACGGAAACATGCACCTCCATCCTGCTCATTCACCTGCAGCACAACTGTATTTATTACTTCATTTTCTTTTCCATCTCGGATTCTTCAACAATATTAGATTTAAAAAGCCACTGATTTGCAGTGTGACGCTCCTCTTTAAGCAGTTCCATTAGATAACTAGTGATGTTTGATTTCTGATCAACTTGCTTGTTTTCTTTTTTTTTTTGGGCCATTCCCCTTTCGTCTCTCTCAGGCTCGAGGAGAAACTTCCTGTTCGCTATGGTTCGGTAAAGGAGGGTGAGCGTCTGCACTCTCTTACATCGCACACGGTGCATTATTAGCAGAGCTAATGCAATGAGTCCAGAATTGAAATGATCCTCAGATCATTGAGAAAAACTGCCACCACCACTTTACTAAGTGCCCTCCTTTCAGCCGGGAATCCTCCGTTCTATTTCATTCTGATGCACGGCCTTACTCGGCTCATGGCGTTTTGCCAGCGAGTATCGAACAGCAGTGGGTTGCCCCGAATTTTTTTGGCAGGTCATTTGTAGATGAGGCAAACCTAAGAGTGGAACGGAGCCTGCTCATTGTTCCCAGGATTGTTTATTGAGGACATTGATAGAAGGTCATACCTACTAAACGTCACAGATGGTAACCTCGCCTGGACTGTTTGTTTCATTGATTCAGAATGGGAGGTGCGCTCTACAGCATTGACAGCATGCCTGACCTACGCAAGAGGAAGGCCATCCCGCTTGTCAGAGACCTGGTGAGAGACAAACACGGAACCACTTGCAAGAATAATATTCACGAACTGCTCATTATGGTTCATTATGACGAATGCTTTTCCTACCTTGTAAAAGCGGCACAGCACTATTTCACTTCGGGAATCCAAAGTGAATATACCCTGAAAGACCACGCGTGTTGATACCGGAGCGTTTCGCCTTCCACAGCTGTGTCACATGTCCTGAATCTCACGTGCTTTTGTCTATTTCCTCCTGTTTCATCACCGCCTGGATTCATTAGGCAATGGTGAGCACCTGTTTATCCCTTACAGAACTCTTGTTTGGCCATACCGAGGTAAAACTAAAACCTAAGCTTGTCTGTTTCCTCCTAGTCGCTGGTCCAGAACTCGCGTAAGGCCGGCATCACCTCCGCCATGGCCTCCACCACTCTGGGCAATGAGGAGCTGGTGAGTTGCCTCATTTCATCTCCGGATTCTCTGACCTGTAAATGTTGGCATCCTGCTTACATGAATCTCCTCCCTGCAGAAAAGTCACGTTTATAAGAAGACCCTGCAGGCTCTGATCTACCCCATCTCGTCCACTACTCCTCATAACTTCGAGGTGTGGACGGCCACCACCCCCACCTACTGTTACGAATGTGAGGGGCTGCTTTGGGGCATTGCCCGGCAAGGAATGCGTTGCTCTGAGTGCGGCGTGAAATGCCACGACAAGTGCCAGGATCTGCTCAACGCTGACTGTCTACAGAGTAAGAAGCGTTTTTCTAAACATCTAAAGCAGCTTTAGCTCCTCCTCTCCATCCTGCTGCTCCACTGACATCAAATCCTTCTTCTCTTGTAACTTGGCTCACAATGCGTTGTCGTCCCGTGCGACTGGCCGTTTCCATTCAGCTGCTGAAGCCGACTGATTTTGGAGTCAGCCTACTTATAATTCTCACCGGAATGTCTGAGAATATCTTTTAGTCTTTTGCATTTCAACGTCTTGATTTTCCGGACTAGCTCAGTAGAGAGGTGCGTTCACGTTCCAACACAATAATAGGAATGTTGGGGGTTCATTTGTTGCCAGAGAATGTCAAAAGACATTCAAAATGGATGTAATGCTATCCTAAACCCTTCAGATTTAATGATATCTAACTGAAAGAAGCAGCGATTAAATGCTAAAAGTCACCTTTAATATCTTTCGTATCATAAACTGTTCTTCCTACGCCCATTATAATTTCTATCTTTTCTCACCAGGAGCTGCTGAGAAGAGCTCCAAACACGGGGCGGAGGACCGAACCCAGAACATCATCATGGTCCTGAAGGACCGCATGAAGATCAGAGAGAGGAACAAACCAGAAATCTTTGAGCAAATCCAGGAAGTGTTTGGCCTTGACAAGACGACGCACAGCACGCAAATGAAGCAAATCAAGCAGAGCGTGCTGGATGGGACCTCCAAATGGTCAGCGAAGATCAGCATCACCGGTAATTGTTCTCTTTTTTTTTTGCTATTACAGAATGAAAAAGGTTTAAAGACAGATGTCCGGCTCTTTTAATAAACCCCTCCATGTCTGTTGTCTCTTCTTCAGTGGTTTGTGCTCAGGGCCTGCAGGCCAAAGACAAAACCGGCTCCAGCGACCCTTACGTCACCGTTCAGGTCGGCAAGACCAAGAAAAGGACAAAGACCATCTACGGCAACCTCAACCCCGTCTGGGAGGAAAACTTTCACTTGTAGGTGCAACGAAAAGCTTTTCTCTTAGGCAAATAAATCCTCTGTATCACTTTTCTTCTTCTTCACTTTCCTGCAGCGAATGCCACAACTCGTCCGACCGCATCAAAGTTCGCGTGTGGGACGAGGACGATGACATCAAGTCACGCGTGAAGCAGAGGTTCAAACGGGAGAGCGACGACTTCCTGGGCCAAACCATCATTGAAGTCCGGACTCTGAGCGGAGAGATGGATGTTTGGTATAACCTGGGTACGTAGAGATAAATGAGAGGAAGTCGCACGGCGATAACAGCAAGGGGCAGAATCCAGTCCGAATAAGGAGACATCCATCTTAATTTCCTTCGACAGATAAGAGAACCGATAAATCTGCTGTGTCGGGAGCCATCCGGATGCACATAAGTGTGGAGATCAAAGGGGAGGAGACGGTCGCTCCTTACCACGTCCAGTACACCTGCCTGCATGAGGTCAGTCCATGTGGGCGTCTCCCCGTTTCCCCTTTTATCTACCTGACTAGATGTTTGAAGCCGTTCCAAGGCTACTGATGAATACAATAATGGCCAAAGGAGTGAGACGCCTGTCCCTGTTCAGCATCTGTTCCAGTACACCACCGAGGAGCAGAACGGCGGCGTGGTGAAGATCCCTGATGCCAAAGGGGACGATGCCTGGAAGGTTTACTTTGAGGAGACGGCTCAGGAGATAGTGGACGAGTTTGCCATGAGATACGGAGTGGAGTCCATCTACCAGGCCATGACGTCAGTAAACCCGTCTGCGTTTAACTCGGTGAAATAAAAAAAAAAAGACCAGATCCCGTTTAGCTGCTCTAAATCGTCTCTTTGCTACTTCTGCCCCCCCCCCCCCCGCCAGCCACTTTGCCTGCTTGTCATCCAAGTACATGTGCCCTGGAGTGCCGGCTGTGATGAGCACCCTGCTGGCCAACATCAACGCTTACTACGCCCACACCACCCAGTCCTCCAACAATGTCTCTGCCTCAGACAGATTTGCAGCATCAAACTTCGGAGTGAGTCCCTGCTTAGAGGAGTCTGCCCGATGCGTTGTCCCATCTTCATGTGTGTGGCTTCACAACAAGCAAGCGTTACACTACGGTCTAATAAAATACGGCTCCTTAGAGATGTTGAGCTCTAATTTTTCCCTCTGGGGCCGGAGTTAAAAGTCACTTTACTGCGGTCCCGCCTGCTTCTCCAAAGGACCAATCAGCTGGGCGCCGTCTGCTCCAGCCTTGGGGCCGTGTACTCATGCTAACAAACATCTTTCAGCCGCGGTACGTCCCTGACTTTGTTTGTTCTCTTCTCGTGTCGTTTTTCTCTTGTAGAAGGAGCGGTTTGTCAAACTGCTGGATCAGCTGCACAACTCCCTGAGGATCGACCTGTCCATGTACCGGGTAATGAGCGTCTTGTTTGGATCTGGTCGCTGCTAACATTACCTTCCTCTATCCTACCACCGATGGATTGTAGAGAGACGTTTTGTGCTGCTTATGTTCCTGTGACTATGCCTCCAGAACAACTTCCCTGCCAGTAGTCCTGAACGACTGCAGGACCTGAAGTCCACTGTCGACCTCCTGACGAGCATCACATTCTTCAGGATGAAGGTACGGATGAGTGAAGGAAGTCACTTTTTCTACGTTTCTTTCTCGTAATAAACGCGGCTCCCAATTTCCGTGAAGGAGCCTGAGGCATAAACGTTAGTCAGTTAGCATTAGCCTATCCAAACTGAAGCTATTATCAAGGAGCTCTTTGGTGACGCAATGAAACGTTGTTTTTCTCTCTCAGGTCCAGGAGCTGCAAAGCCCCCCGAGGGCGAGCCAGGTGGTGAAGGACTGTGTAAAAGCTTGCCTCAACTCCACCTATGAGTACATTTTCAACAACTGCCACGACCTCTACAACAGGGAATATCAGACGGACCCTGTGAGTCTCCCTGGAATGCCGCATGTGTGCGTTTTGCAAAGGGTCTTTTCTCTGCAGTTCTGCTTCTGTGCTCTCGCTACAATCACAATCACTTAAGACGCGAACCACAATTCCTCTGTTCGTCCAGTCAAAGGCGGTTCCTCCAGACGAGCAGGGCCCCAGCATCAAAAACCTGGACTTCTGGTCCAAACTCATCACCCTCATCGTCTCCATCATAGAGGAGGACAAGAACTCATACACTCCTTGCCTGAACCAGTGAGTCCTGTAATAATATTACTGAGTTTGTCATGCGTGGAAAAAAGTGAATCTATGTCTGGTCTTTGAGTGTCATTGCTCGAGTTGTTTTCACCCTGATTACTGCCTCGCAGGTTTCCCCAAGAATTGAACGTGGGCAAGATCAGCGCTGAGGTCATGTGGAATATGTTTGCACAAGATATGAAATACGCCATGGAGGGTAGGTTTTTGTGTGTCATTTGGCGACGGGGTTAGGGTAGGGAATATTTTCGTATTGCAAGCCATGAATGGAATGAGACAGAGAGATCTTTACTCAACCTTTCTGATACCCAGAGCACGAGAAGAACCGCCTGTGCAAAAGCGCAGATTATATGAACCTGCACTTCAAGGTGAAGTGGCTGTATAACGAGTACTGCAAGGAGCTGCCCACCTTCCAGAAGCATGTGCCTGAGTATCCAGCGTAAGTACCTCATGAGCGACGGACGCGCCTCTCTTCCTACTATCCCCACTTGTGCTGACTCACGTTCTCGGTTGCGCCCTTTCTGCAGCTGGTTTGAACCATTTGTCATCATGTGGTTGGACGAGAATGAGGAAGTGTCCAGAGATTTTCTACACGGAGCCCTGGAGCGGGACAAAAAAGACGGGGTACCTTCTCATCTGCTTTTTTCTCAGTTAAATGTAGCATATTAGTGAGCTAATGGGTGTCGGTCGAGTTGGATATTTTCTTGGCCAAGAGGGGGAAATCTCTGTAATTAAAGTTTAAAACATGGTTTTACTTATTGTACGCGCAGGATAGCAACATAAATGAAGTGACAATCCCTCTGTTAAATACTACTTCAACCACATATTGTACATATGCAGCAAAACGCAAGTGTGTACTGGCCCTTTATATCGTAGCTCAGTGTTTCATAAGATGCAAAAACTTGGTAACCTGTAAAAAGTAAGTCAAACTATTCCCGATCAGTCATAAGAATTAAAATAAACATTGTTATTCAAGGTTAAATATCCACACAGCAACGGCTCAATGCAAAGCAGCCGAAGACTCTCCCTCCTTACACGACGGGAATGCTACGGGTCCAATTGTTGTTGCCTGGAGATGCTTCTGCTTCCCCGTGTCAGCAGGAACAGCGGTTCCCTCTCCCAGTCGCAAACATAATGGCAACCGCTAATGGCTTTGGCTGCTAACGAGGGCCCTGCTTCCCTTCACATCTCTGTAATTTGCCTCCATGGGCTCCCATCCAAACGCTTTCAGAGGAATCCCTTCACAAATCATCGGATTGCAGTCACATGCAGATAAAATAGGGCTCATCTTCCTCGTCTGTGCCCGAGTGGCCCCGCGGGGGATAACGCACCTCGCTTTAAATGTTTAGTCTCACCGCTGACACTTGAATCGCATCCTCGTCGTTTTTTTTTTACGCCTGTCCCATTCTCCTTCTCCCTCCAGTTCCAGGTCACATCGGAACACGCGCTGTTCTCCTGCTCCGTGGTGGACGTGTTCTCTCAGCTCAATCAGAGCTTTGAGATCATCCGCAAACTGGAATGTCCCGATCCTCAGATCGTTGGCAATTACATGAAGAGATTCGCCAAGGTGACCTTGACCTACTTTGACCTACTTTGACGGTACCGACGGTTTGGACAACTTCCCATTCGCTTGTACGGAAGCTGTGTCCAAGCCTTCGATTTGGTTCTGTGCGTTTCCTCACCGAAACTTTTCACTTCTTCTGCTGTTCCGTCCTCTTAGACCATCGGGAACGTCCTCCTGTCTTACGCTGACATCATCGCAAAGGACTTCCCAAATCATGTCAAGAAAGAGAAAGTGGTATGCGTTTATTTTTTTAAGTGCGGACGACAACATGGGAATGAGTTCCAGCGACGTAAGAAGCCGCGACCGACTTAAGAGTTTCATTTGCGCTCCTGGCAGTTTGGTGGACGCGCTCAGGACAATAAAAGCTGCACAGGCTGCAGTGTTTCACTCCCTAAGAGACCAGGAAACCTTCTAGATACGCAGTAATTACTGAAAACCTCATCCTCTTCATCACCAAGAGGGATTTCACTAAAGAAGTTCGGAGGACGAAGCTTGATTGATTACAATAAACTGCTGGGAGCAGGCGGGTGGAAAAAGGGGGAGCGAGACGTGTGTAATGGTTTCTCCTCTTTCTCCTTTCAGCCGTGCATCATCATCAATAACATCCAGCAGCTCAGAGTTCAACTGGAGAAGATGTTTGAGGCCATGGGGGGCAAAGGCGTGAGTGTGCAAAACCTTTCCTCACGTCTGCCGTCACAAAATGACTCCCGCGTTCATCGCGTTCTGTCTTCCCGTCAGCTTAACCTGGAGGCCAGCGATTTCCTCAAGGAGCTGCAGAACAAGCTGAACGGCGTCATGGACGACCTCAGCCGGATCTTTGCCGTCAGGTGAATAAATCCACGAGGTGCCTGCCGTGAAAGCCATTCCTCCGAGCTGGTCTCACGGCTTCCGTGCTCTTTTTCTGTAGTTTCCAGCCGCAGATCGAGGACAACGTGAGGCAAATGGGAGACATCCTAGCCCAGGTCAAAGGTCAGACAGTTCCAGCCAACGGCAGCGTGGTCCAGGAGGCCGACAACGTCCTGCAGCCCATCATGGACTTCCTGGACAGCAAGTAAGGGAAAACCGAGAGTCGACTCTCTGTAGATCTTTCATGTGGGATCTTTGGCGTTCAGAGATTTTGCTTTTTATGTTTCAGCCTTTCGCTCTTCGCTAAGATCTGCGAGAAGACGGTCCTGAAGAGAGTCCTGAAGGAGCTCTGGAAGCTAGTAATGAACACGATGGAAAAAACCATCGTGCTTCCGGCGCTTACCGACCAGACGGTACGACATCAAAGGCAGAAATGACGTTTCTTCTTTGTTTGCTTCATTGCTTTTCTTTGTCGGTCTCAACCCTCTCTAATCCAAGATGAAGCTTGTTCTCTGTGAATGTTCTTTGAGAACTCATTCGCCAGCCGTCCGTCCTCACCCGAATCGTCTTCATCACGTCTTCATCACGCCTCTCAGACATGCTTCTCTCTCCGTCACAGGGCACTCAGATGATCTTCAACGCCGCCAAGGAGCTGGGTCAGCTGTCCAAGCTCAAGGTGATGGAAGCAGAAAGCAACAGCAATGAGACGACGCTCTCTTAGCTGCAGCTCGGCCTCAGACTGACTCCTCTGTTTCTCCTGCAGGAGCACATGGGGCGGGAGGAGGCCAAAGCGTTGACTCCCAAACAGTGTGCAGTAATCGAGCTGGCGCTGGACACTATTAAGGTGCAGAGCAGCCCCCAGGGAAGCAGTTGTTTCTTATCGTTTCAGGACATTTAGGTTTGGGCTGTGCTTGCCTGACGCTAAAATGCTAAAAAAGACACGCAGGAAGCTTTTCTTTAAGACACCCGCCACCCTTTGTCCGTCTCTCCTCCTTCTTGCCGGGTGTTCGTTTGCGTCCGGTTAGCATGTCTGACGTCGCGTCTTGCTCACGCAGCAATATTTCCACGCTGGAGGCGTCGGATTGAAGAAAACGTTCTTGGAAAAGAGTCCGGACCTGCAGTCGCTGCGCTACGCCTTGTCCCTCTACACCCAGGCCACGGACAAACTGATCAGGAAGTTCGTCCTCTCGCAGAGCGCTCAAGGTACGTCCAGCTTCAGTTTAACGGCCGCAGACGGACTTTAGAAAGTGTGATCGGTAACCGTTTGCTGTTCTTCTGTGTCCTTCTCAGTCCACGGAGGGCGGGGGCTCCGGTACACGGCAAGCGAGGACACTCCCCCAGAGAAACGTAGGTGCCAGCCGGGTGGCGTTAATCGTCCACGTCCCCGCAGAGCGGCTTGTAGTTTCTTTTGAGCAGCGATAGCAAAACAGGATCCCTGTTTGTACGTCTGTCCTCTGTCTTTAAATGCAAATGTAAATTTAGCTCATTGTGGACAGCAAAGGTTGCGTCCACGTGAGACAAATGGCCACGCAAGCAACCAACGCTTACTGAGAGTGTCCTTTGCAGCCTCCGGAGTGGACGCAGTTGGCGAGGTGGTCATGTGTGTGGACATCTTACCCCAGCCTAATGGCGAACACAAGATAAACGTGAAAGGTGAGACAGCAGATCCCCTACCCCAGCTGTCCCTCTGTCGTTGTCGTCCACGCTTTAACGCGACTCGCTTTCGCCCCCCAGTGGTGGCGGCTAACGATCTGAAATGGAAAGCGCAGGGCTTCAGGCCCTTTGTGGAAGTCTACATCATCGGCCCCCACCTCAGCGACAAGAAGAGGAAGTTTGCCACCAAGTCTAAGAACAACAGCTGGTCCCCGAAGTTCAGCGAAAGCTTCCAGTAGTGAGTGTCCCCCCGAGTGTCCCGGTTCCGGTCCCGGTCCTTTCGGCATGTTGAAGGCAACTCAACCTTTGCTGTCCCGCCTCTTTCAGCTCCCTGGGCACAGAGGTTGGTCCGGAAAGCTACGAGCTGCAGGTGTGTGTGAAGGACTACTGCTTCGCCAGGGAGGACCGCACGGTGGGCGTGGCCGTCCTGCAGGTGAAGGACGTCGCCAGCAAGGGCAGCGTCACCTGCTGGCTGCCGCTGGGTCGCCGCGTCCACATGGACGAGACGGGCCTGACGGTGCTGCGCATCCTCTCCCAGCGCAACAACGACGACGTGGCCAAAGAGTTCGTGAAGCTCAAGTCGGACCAGCGCTCAGCGGAGGAAGGCCGCAGCTGAGGGGGGGGGGACGACACACACCCCAGAGACACAGGCATTGTGTTATACACATTTAATACACACATCTACATAAAAAAAAAAAGGTGCACTACACGAGCACACGTGAAACGCTCTGTTGTGCATAAATCTGCATACATTATGCAACATTAACATTGACTGGGATCAATGCCGACGTGGAGGACGAGGTTTCATTTTGAGTATTTCAGCAGCTCCGTCTCGGTTTTAGGGTTTTTTCCTACGACGCATCTCACCTTTTATACGCTGTACACGCGCTATGATGCAGAACGACAACACAACGGGCACTTTTTGCACTTTTGCTTCTCTGTGCTTTCAGGAGAGTCGTCCTCGCCTTGCTGTGCTCTGTCTGTCTGTCCGCCGGTCTGTCCGCTTGCCTGCCTGATTGCGTGACGTATCTCCCCTGCACCCACCGTGGGCGTGGCTTGTTGTCTAAGTTGGAATTGAGGTACAGATGGTGGGTGACATCACAGCCAGTCTGTCCCGTAGCGTGCTAACGTCCTGCATGTCGCCCCCACAAACACTGCGACCCTGCTGTAGCCGTGAAAGATGGCTGCCCCCCCCCCCACCACCCACCCACAGTTGACCCTTGTACAATAAGGTGTGTGGGACACACACACACACACACACACCAAGTCTGACGGGAGCGTTGTTGCTGTTTTTTTTTCTTTCATTTTTCCTGTTTCAAATCACAACAAATGGAGCAATACCACAGTGTATAACCCCCCCCCCCCCACATCACATCCTAAAAGGGCTTACAGAATCAGTGGTCTGGAATGTCCGTCGACCCCCCCCCCCCCCATGTGGCCATAGCTCCCCCACGCACCCTGGACCCTCTTTAAAGGCAATAGAGGTTTGAGTTCTTATGAAGAACAAAACCCTTTTGTGAAGACTGCTGTGTCTTCTCTGCATGTGTGTGTGTGTGTGTGTGTGCGTGTGTGTGCGTGCGTGTGTGTGATTGTCACTCCTGCAAAATGGGCTCTGAGATTGTGAGCAATACAAATGTATGCGCTGTCGATACAACTGCAATATCCAAATTTAAGGAACGGGACGTTTCTTTTGTTACATTTTTGCGTGTAAATCAGAATCTTTGTTGTTCCTCGAGGAGGTGTGTACCCCCCCCCCCCCCCCTTCCCCATATTGTGTTTTGCCTTTAAAGGGACCAAACTTGAGCAAAAGAGAAAAATAAAGCCATCGGAGTCACCGCCAAGCATTTAAATCATGTTGTAGAGGATAAATGAAGACGAGGCTCGTCGCGTGGTCTGTTCCTGAAACTTTACGCCACACTTTGCTGGATTCTACCAAAAACAAAGCCTCACAATGTTATTTACCATTAAAATCCACAACTTGGACTAGGTTTGTAGTCCTACCTTTAAATTTCACCTGAGTTCAGTCATGCTTTTAACACACACAGTGCAGTTTCATCGTTTGTGTGTAAATATTTCCGGGGCTCAGGTTGTAATGGAACCGACATTAAGGCATCGCCTGAAATGGAGCTGCTTCATCTCTGTTCACACACACACACACACACACAACCTCTGCTCAAGCACAAGTCACGCGTAAGATGACACACGCATGCACACCGACACACCTCTATGGAAACCATTGCATGATGGGAAACCTGATTGTGCCAGCACACGTCTCTGATGTCCCCCCCCTTTAGTTTTTTTCTTTTGATGTCCTGTATTGATAAATCATTGTTTTTTAAAGAGGCGTGTGAAGACGTAATCTGTAACTACGAATGTAGAACTCGCATGAGAGAATTATTTTCTACTGAGGATGTTTCTAATTTGTTTCCTATCATTATTGATCAGTCTTCAATAAGGATGAAGAGGAACCGGAATGCAGCCCGATTCTGATCTGCTTCCTATTAAAAGGACGTGTCACAATCTCAATGCCTGATTGGTTTTCATGACTCAGTCTGATTTACACTTATCAGTATAATATGAAAACAGCAGCTTGTGTGAAAATAAAAGGAACGTTCTAATTTCTTTACTGAGTTTAAGCAGATTTCATTCTCACGAGAATGACCTTATGCTTCACTGAGTCTGTTCTGTGGATTGACCTGTGACCTCTGTGGAGAGGGAGGACCCACTGCCACTACCATTCACACATATTAGATTTTAGAGATCCAGAACTGGCTTTAAAAAAACCTCTATGGTTTAAGAGACTCAATCCTTTATTTGTAACAATTTCAGCAACAATTAAAGTTAAATCCACGGTTGTTTTTTGCACGAGCTGCATCTTTGCTGCCACCTGAGGGTGAAGATGTAGATTTGAGCCTGCAGAAAATACCCAAGACCAGAAATAAAGACGCGACGCAAGTAATTCTTTTACAGTAAAAAAATGAAACCAAAAACAAGACTTTATTAAAGAAGCATAAAAAATAAAACTCTTGATACATTTCTCATAACCGTCAAGTCAGCACAAATTATATGATTATACAATTTTTCCCGGCTCACGGTTAAAAGGTTCATAAACTTTCAAATAAAATATATTTCAATTTTAAAATTTCTTCAATAATTTTTCTCATTTTGTTATAAATTGCCTATATGTAGTACACGGGAAATAAAGAAAAATAAAAAATGGAAAATAAAAATTTGAAGTAATAAAAAAAGGGTCACATTATTGTCTGGGATATTTAGGTAAGCAAATAAATTGTAAAAAATAAAGTGTAAAAAGTTTTTTTTTTCAATCTTAAAAATTAGCTAATGCCAGGTGGCTTAAAGACATGCAGATGGTTAACTTACAAATAATGATAAAAGTTCTTTAGAAACTACATTTATAGTCAATTAAGTCATTTTGCTTTTCAAAATAAGTTCCCAATGATTGTATTCAGGGTATATACACACACACACAAACACACGCGCACACAGGTCAGGCCTGAAACCTAGTTTGTGGACTTTAACATTTTGGTTCTGCATACAAAGAGAATTAAAGAAAAAAAAAAATAGGAGAGCTGAGGCTATAGGGGTTTCTGCCCCCCGCCTCTCTGGCGTGGCTCTCTTTGCATCCCCCCCCTCCGACTCTAATCACAAAGAAAGGTCAGAGGTCAGTGACTAGCATGCCTCAGGAAACCCTGTTTTCAAACCCTAAAGAAGGAAATGGGGGGGGGGGGGGGGGGGATCATTTTCGCTAAGAAAAATAAAAATCGGCTGTCGATCTGAAAACATTTGTACCTTAACAATTAAACTACTGTACAATAAATCCCAACATTCTCATTGGCCAGAAGCATCCCCAGTGCAGCGTTCGGGATTTACATTTAATCCATCTGGCAAATACGACATTTTATTTCTGTAACACGTTCGAAGAAAAGACTCCCAGCAGTCATGGCTGATCCGTTCCTTTAGACACGCCCTGCGCCTGCTCCGAGTGTCGGACGAGTACGAGACGCTTCGACATTGGGACCCAACACGGAGGCGGAGGAGGAGGTGGGGAATGGGTGCATGGTTGTCATGGCGCCCCACATGGAGCCCTGTCACTGGGTTCGTTCTTCATCACATATCAGTACAGTGTTGCACCGAAGCACCATGGGAAAAAGACTCGCCGTTCGGCTTCTGGGCCAGGTTTTTTTTTTCTTCCCGCCGACCCGTGAACGTTAAGATTTAGAGCGCCGCCGAGCCAAACCGGGACAGGAGCCTGTTGGATTCCTCCGGTCGGCCCGGTTAGCGCAAACAGTCAGACAGCAAATAAGTTCAACTTGAAACTGTCTGGAGCACCAAAGCAACTGTTCATTCACTCAAGTAGCGACTTCTCCGTAAAAGTATACAATCTGCTTTCTACACCCGGGGAAGGATACACAGCGCCCTGCACCCCCCCTCCCTCCCCCCCCCCCAAAAAAAAGAGGATCCGATTGTAACGACTGCAGGGACGCTAAAAGGAATCAAACGAAATGGAAACAACAAGAGAAACTTGTTCTGAACACGAGCGAGTGTCTGGAAGCCCTGGATGACCTAGCTACTAGCTGCCATAAAGGATAAGTAGACCCCCCCCCCCCCCCCCCCCCACTATGAGCCTGAAAATACGATCGTTGTCTGTGCAGTCAGAGGAAGCCCTTTGAGAATCAGAATTTTGTGGCGTCCTTCTACTTCGGTCATCATGGCTTGTCTCATTCTATGAGCTGATTCCACACACGTTTCACGAGGGGCCCCGTCAATGGCGCTCGTAATACGCAATTAACACTAGAGGAGGAAGAACAAACAAAATCTAAAGACACGGATACAAAACCGGTTCAGACCGCCTCACTGGTAGAAAACCTGGGACAAAAGTGAGCGCGCTGGACAGGAGGACAGGAGGACAGGACAGCGAGTCGTCCGCGTGCCAAACAGCGTTGAGGTGGAAGACAAAAAAACGACCAGAAACAAAACGGAGCTGATCCTCCGGTTCCTCCGAGGGCCGGGAGTCACGCCCCTCGTTATCGTTTCATGTGCGAAGGAGCAGACGAGCTTTCCTTAGACCGACTGGACAAAACATTCCTGTCAGAAAGTCCCCCCCCCCCCCTCCCCCCCCCAAACTCGCAATCGACAATCAAGAGTCAAAGAACTAGCAGAGAAGGCTGAATGAAGGGAACTGAGCGTAACAGATGACAGGATGGGGGGGGGGCGTGTCCGAATCACACAGGACAGCGGAGTGACGGGGCAGCAACGGGAGTGGACGTTACACACACACACACACACACACACATTCATCTTTTCTGATTTTGATCTGGAATTAAACTATTAATAGGATTTATTTGGCAAAACTGATGGCAAATTTGTGTGTGGCAACAAAGACACGACGAATCCATCCTTTATGGGTCGGTCCGTTTACATGACGACCCTTTAATAAAACAAATAAAACAAATAAAAGCCCCGAGCGCACAGAAAAATAGCAGCCCCCGCCGCTTTATGTAACAAAGAGCACGAATGAGAGCAGACGAGGAGAAACGAGGGATTTGATCCAACAGTTCCGTCAAGAATGCTAAAACAAGGAGTAGAAAAGTAGCAGGCCTCGTTGAAAAATATCTGTCAAGTACAAAAAGCGTGAAAAGGAAAGGCTGAGAGAGAAAGCAGAATGAATGCGTGTTGAGACGGAGACGCGGGACACAGGACGCGGGACGAGCCGGGTCCAAATGAAGGCCTGAAGAGAGATAGACACTAAGTTTCCTTCCACAAGTCTGCAGACGAGTTCCGTTTCGCTTCACTCCCAAACAAGTCGTCATTATTATTATTATTATTATTATTATTCACCGTCCTTAATGCGTCTCTATTAATGCGGTTTTTAATGGTCCATCCTGTGTGAAGATTATTAGTGTGACTCCTTCCATCGACCCCCCCCCCCCCCCCCCCCGCCCCGTTATCGACCCCCCCGCCGGGGCACTAGGAGAAGATGCGAATGCACTGTGTGGTTGGGGTGTGGCAGACGGGGCACTCCGGCTCCGCCGACTGGCAGATTTGCCCGGCGCACTCCATGCAGAACAGGTTGTGGCCGCAGGGCACCAGCGCCGCCGTCACCTCGCTCTCGAAACACACGAAGCAGTCCCTGTTGAGCCCGGGGGCGGCGCCCGCCAGGCCCGCGACGCCGGGGGCGGGGCCGCCTTTCAGTCGGAGGCCCATCCCGCCGCCGCCGCCGCCGCCTCCCTCGGAGTCGGTGGGCGAGCCGCCGGGCAGGGAGGAGGCCGAGCAGGAGGAGTAACCGGTGGACGAGCCGCCGGAGCTGGAGCTGGACGCTCCGGAGAAGGAGCCTCCTCCTGCGCCGCCGGACTGCAGCCAGGACAGAGTGCTGAGGGGGTCGCTCTGGGCGCGGCGGGCCAGCGGGTGATCCGGGGGCCCCACGCCCGTGTCCTGGGGCAGGGTTGGAGACAGTCGCGGGGTGACGGCGCCGCCGCTGAGGCCGCTGCTGTTGCGACGCAGCGGCTGCTGCTGGGAGGAGCCGGCCCCGCCGTTAACGAAGGGCGCCCAGATGTTGGCGCCACTGAATTCGAACCCCAGCTCCTCCGAGGGCAGCCCTGGCGTGGACTCCCCCCCGAAGGTGAATCCTCCTCCGGCGCTGCTGGAGCCGGTGCTAAAGGGGCTCGTCGGGCTGCCGCCCCCGTTGGCCTTGCGCGCCGCGCTGAAGCCGTCCGAGCTCACCCCGGCGTTGTGCGCGTGGTAAGCGGCCGAGGACGACATCTTCCGGCTGGAGGACGGGTGCACGGACATCGGGATGGGAGGCGGAGGGGGGAAGATGGAGGCGGAGGCGGGCCAGAGTGGTGGCCCGTCGCCCTGGACCACAGGGACGCGCCCAGCCCCGCCCCCAGGGAGCCCAGGCCTTCGAGGCTGACGTCGGTGCCGTTGGAGTGGAAGTCATTGTCCCCCTGCAGGTCCACGAAGGTCCCCGTCCGCAGGGTGATGTGGGTCTCGATCTCCTCCCTCGCCCGGTCCACGTTCTCCGGCATGCCGGTCACCTCGAACACGGGATCTTTCTCCCGGCTGGGCGTCACGATGTAGGTGTGAGTCTGCTGCTGGATGCGCTTGATGGTCGCCCCCTTCGGGCCAACGACCAAACCGACGACTCTGTAGGGGACCCGGACCTGAACCAGAGGCGAGAGGAACCGCTGAATGTCACGGAATCACGTTAGAGCACGCAGAGCCAGGGGCGGGGCTTTCTCTACCTGTATGGTCGTCTGCCCAGGCAGGTGTGGCGGCCCGGGGAGAGAGCCCCCACCCCCTCCGGGGGCTCCAGCTTTGCAGCGGGACGCCCGGATCATGGAAAAATGCTCAGCTGCGGATACAATTTCACGTTTGGCCATCTCTACGTCCTCCCGGCGCCCGGTCACGATGAACACCGGGTCCTCGCCTCTGACGGGAGTTTTGATGTAAGTGTTGGTCTTAGCTCGCAAGGCTTTGATCTTACAACCTGAAAGACAAAGACGCACACACACACACACACACACAACGGTTAATCTCCCACAGAGACTTCTAAGACGTTTTTACAGTCGTTTCAGACCGGGTCCAACAACCAGTCCCTCCGTCACTGAAGTTAAAGTGTGTTTTATTTTAGAAACTGGGACGTTCAACCCGACGGCCCCGATAGATACGATAAACACCGCCGCGTGTGACGCAACGCAACAGCAACGAACTGCAGCGTTCCATTAAGTTCAACAACAGCTCCACTCAGCGCGGCACAATCACTGCTTTCACGCATGCATGATGTTCCCAAACGACCCGAGAACCTCTAATTGCTTTTTATTTTATTTCTTTATCGTCGCACGGGAGCCCTCTCCTTCATCCGAGGAGCCATTGAAGCCGCGGGTATGGAGGACGTGCACGAGGAGCCCCGTCTGCAGCCGCAGCAGCATCTGGTGCGCTGTGCCTTTAAATATGGTCGCTTGGTTCCCGGCGACCAATCAGAAGCGCGGAGCGTGATGTCATTCTGGGAAGCAGAAAGCATGGCTTTTTCAAACAAAGAGAACAATGCCGCGACGGCTACCGCGGCTACCGCGGCTGCGGCGGGCTAGCGGCGGGCTAGCGGCGGGCTAGCGGCGGGCTAGCGGCGGGCTAGCCGCGTCCGCGACCGTCGCAAACGTTTTTTTTTTTTTGCATTTTGTTGGGTAAATAGGAAAAATGAAACGTTTGGAAAAGCGGCCGCTGCGTCGGTAAACCGAGCTGGGTGCATGGCGGCGGAACACCGCCCAGTCCGGCTGCCCCGTTTCAGCCTCCGCGTGGCCAATCAGAATCCCTCACGAGCACGTCCCACGCACGGGGAACGGGGGGACGCTGCGTTCTAATGTCACATTTAACATCCATAGAAGCATCATGTTTCCTTTGTTTGCTGCTAGACATGTCCAGACTCCCGACAAGCTGCTGCCGCTTTGTCTGACCCCCCCCCCCCCCTCTTCCTCCTCCTCCTCCTCCTCCTCCTCCTCCTCCTCATCATCATCCACGCTCACTTTATCAAAGGCATTGTCTCCACGCTGCTAAAACAGCACATGCAAATGTGGCTCGTATTGATTTTTACATCATTATTGTGGCATTTAACACTTAAAGCAGGCCCCGACCAGAGCGCCCCGGCTCGGGTTACAAAAGTTCAGAGACCCTCCTCTCAGCAGAGACAGACACCCAAACAAAGAAGCGCTCGGCGGGCATGCTGCCCTGGTGGAGCCCTCAGGTAGCACGAAAAACAAATAAAAACACACACACGCACACACACACACACACACACACACACACACACACACACAGACACACACACCAGCTCTTACCTTGCCTCCCCACTATTTCAGCCACATGTTCGGAGCTCGGGACGGGCACGCACTCGGTCATGTTGACGCTTCTCTTCCTGCTGCAGAGGACGGAGCTTTGTTCCCCGTGGAGGACGGCGTGGGAGCCCACCATGTGGTACCCGCCCGGGCCGTAGTACTCCGGGGATGGAGAGCAGGACGCCGGCGAGTCCCGAGAGCCGTTGGCGTGCTCCAGCATCTGCAGATCCACGTAGCCGACGCCGCCGCCGCCGCCTCCTCCTCCTCCGCCCACGCCATTGCAGCCCTCAGAGCCGGGACCCTGGGTTCCATCTAAGGGGTCGACCATCCCGCCGCCGCCTCCACGGTCCACCTTCTCCAGGGCCATGAGTGACAGCTGGTCCAGGGCGAAGCGGAGAACTTCTTGGTGGTCCTCTTCCCGAGACTCCTGGTCCGTCTCGCGGGGGAGGACGACCCCGCCGTGCTGGCTGCTGATCACCACGTCGTGGTCCATGATGTCGGGGTGGAATAAAGGGCTAGGCATAGTCTCCTCCTGTGGATCTCACATCAGATCACGGATGCCTGGTTTTTTTGTTTTTTTTTGGGTGGGAGTGGATCTCTCCTCTCCTGAAAGAAAGATTTTTTTTGTGGAGTAATTGTTTAGCATTAAAGCGCACAAAATAAAAAAGGTACGAGCACAAAAGTGGAGCACCGATCACCCCCCCAAATCAACCGCATCGATGAAGGATGTGTGGATTTGGGCGCCTGCCTTCGCTTTGTCTCTGTTGTTGCTCCTTGTCTGACAACTGAGCCGCCGGGAGTCCGGTTTGTTTTGTCGGGATAGAGCAATGTCCGCTCCAACGCGACTCACACAAAGTGCTTCCCATGAACCCACACGCACGAAACAAAGTACGACATAAACTCCATTCCCTCGTACACGTTAAAAAAAAAAAAAAAATAAATAAAAAAGAAGCTGTTGTTAGCTTAAGCTAACATGCTAGTCCTACAAGAGTCCGGCACTCAGTCACGTTGTCGACCCCTTTGTTTGGGAGCACCGCTTTGCTAGCAGATTAGCTCCAGCTCTGTCAGGCGAACCAGCGTCCGTTCTGTGAGGCGGCTGCTTTAAATTAAACAAAATAAAAATACAAAACAAGTCGGGGGAAAACACTTCAACTTACTTGTCTCGTCTTTGTTCAGACCCGCTTTTTTTTGTTTTTGCTTGTCCGCCCAGTTCTTGAAGGCAGCAGCAGCAGCAGCAGCAGCCGGGAGGAGACCAGTGCTGTGCAGCGCTAGGAGCTAGTGGCTAGTAGCAGGCTAAGCTAGGTAGCACGCCAAATGGGGGACGTGAAGAAAAACGTCAAAAAAAAGAGAAAGAGTGCAGTGTTGTTCTTTCCCCTGTCTGGAGAGTCAACGCGTAATATTCCTGGGAGGCGTCACCGGGTCTTCATTCTGGGCTTTAGTCGGGGAGACCCGGAGCTCAAATTCAAGGTTAGCAATTAATCTCTAATAATAAAAATAAAAACAGCGCTTCTCGGCTCTCCCTGCCTTGCCTTGCCTTGCCTTGCCTTGCCTTGCCGCCTTGCCTTGCCTGCCTGACCCCGGTCGAGCCGCAGCCTGAGCCTTTGTCTCGCCAGGCGCACACGCCGCTCTGTCTCTCCCCGCACGCGGCACTGACGTCACCCGCGACACAACAATAGGTTCAAAGGCCACATGGCAAGCAAAGAGGGGCGAGCGTCCACGCAAGGACGCTAGTTTTATACCCTCCCTGTTTTTATGCATAGTTTCACTGTTGACATGTTTATTTGAACGTGGACATGAAATGTGTGTGTGTGTGTGTGTGTGTGTGCGTGTTCATCATGGCTACGGGTGTGTCCGGCAGCACTGAAGGATGCTCAGGGAGAGGGCGATCAGTTTGTGCTTTCTAGGAAAATAACAATAGAATGTATTAAAGGCGACAGGGGAATTTTTTTTAAAGCTTGTAAATAGTTTATGATGTGAACTAAAAGACTTTGCTCCAGGGACTCTTGTGGAATAACATTTATTTTTTCATGTGAACGCAACCCTTTTCCAAAAAAGGTAGCGCAACCTCCATCCTCCATCCGACTGGCATGAAAATTAAAGATTAAATGCCTCTTTGAATGTAAAAATAAAAATGAAAATAATGAGATACACATTTTTAGGGCTTTGTTAAATGTCCAGTTATTGAGGAGCAGTGGAGATGAGACACACAGGTGTATGAGGGACTACAGGTATGGAAGCCCATTGAATACAAACTTAATAAAATAAAAAATGAAACAAATTCACAGCCATCTGAATAGAAAGTAAGAGACATCATTCGAGTATGTTGCAAAAAACATGCAAGATGTAAATCTCAATGGCAAAAAAAAAAAAAGCCAGAAAGGTATAAATAGAAGATAAACAATGGACACTTAAAAAGGAGAGGCTGAGAGTTCTTCCATGTTCATCCTAAAATAATGAACACTTAGTGACTCATCTTGGCCATTCCTTAAATAACTACTCTTGCTTCCAACACCCCACAGTGTAAAGTTATAAAAAAATATTAAATCAATCCAGCACACATGACAATGTGTGCACTGATTTAGGACCAACCGGGAAGAAAATGCAACAAGATCACATTCGGAAATCTAAAAACAGCATCCACCTCCCCAAAAAAATGTTACAAATGACAAAACAACAGTCATAAAAGAGCTGCATTTATTTAACAAAAAAGGAACAAATCATGAGGTACAGTGCTTCTTGTTATGAGGTACGTTAGTGTCGGGGTCGTTTTTTATTTTCTGGAGGGGTTTTCTGTCGCTACCTAATCTCATTTTGAAAATACAAAAACACCATGACTTGATCGAGTAACATGTAAACTCAAGTTGTTGTGAGAAACCAATGCAAAAAACCTTTTATTCAAACAAGCTAAATGCGAAGTCACACACGCGCACACACACACACACACACACACACACACAAGTGTCTGAATGTAAAGCTGAAGCAACTTTTCTATTCCAAACCTAAAAAAAAAAAAAAAACACACACAACCAACCCGCAGTGCCGGAACCAGTGCCCCAAAAACCCGATGCGCCAGAACATTTCAGAACCAACACACTTCCAAGAGGCCCAACGTGAACTAATGCATCTAAACACACAGTGTTTTTCAGCATGCTTGTGTTTTTGACTGGGGATCGGGTTGCATTGGATCGCGGACCATTCAGAACTTGAGGTTAGGTAAACATGAACTGAAACTCAAAGCACCTTAAAAGGGTCATACTGTCTCAAGTTAAAAGGACAAAAACAGGGTGACAATAAAAATAATAAAAAAAGAGGGGTGGAAATGAATGAACCATGAGATTATTATTCAGCAGCACCGGAACCGGTCCAGTGGTTTTCTCCATCCCGACTACAACTCCTCCGTGTCCACCTGCTCGACCTTCTCCACCGTGTTGGCTGCCGAGTCGGCGGCGGCGGCGGCATCCTCCATGTGAGCCAACATGTCGGCCGTGAGGGCTTCCTCCAGCCGCCGCCTCACATTCTGCACCAGGTCTTCCTGTTTCCTACGGCGGGCAAAGACAAGGAGCAAAGAGACGTCAGCGAGAAGGAAAAACCTCCAACGGCTATGAAAATGATTAAATATTCTACTGAAATGCGTTGCAGTCGCCGTCACCGATCTACTCGTCTATTCTACACGTCGTGTTCTTTAGTTGTCGATCTTTGTCATTCACAGACAAGTGGAAGACAAAGTGACCCGCAGGTGTAAGGACCACGTATCGATATACTTTGCAACCGAAGGTTTACTCTCATCGGGTGTCTCTTCAGGCCGAGGACGGCGTGTAAACGTCTTATTATTGAAATAAGAACGCGAAACTGGCCCAGCAGGTTCACCTCTGCAAACGTCGCCATTAATAATTCAGTTTTATTCGTGAAGTTTGCGTCTGCGGCTCAAAGCTCATCGGGTTGACATTTGCTCGCTCGCCGTTTCAAACCTTCGGGGCACAGAATTGATGCAGTCAGAGGAGCGCAGCCTGATTGGTCAACCGCAGCGTCGTGTGGGAGCCAATGAAACGTCTTAAAATCAGAATAATTAGATAATCAAACATGACATGAATGATTGACGATTTATAAAAAAAAAAAAAGAAAATTCAGATAATTCAAGACTGGATCATAGAGTCTTGAATTATCGGCATAAAACCAGATGACGCGTAACAAAAACAAATACTCGCTTTACAATGTTTTAATGCCCGGGCATCTAGAAAACCTTTGATCCAAGCTCCAGACACTCGACACGTCTAAGTTATGGACTCGGTGCAGAGACTCTTTCTCCGGGGACACGAAACTGGATCTGCTCGTGTCCCTCATGGTGACACCAGTCAGATTTTTCTCAGCCGCGCGAGACGGTTGGAGGATGATGTCGTTATGGCGACGGCGGGAAGCATCCTCATCCGCCCTGCGATCGACTCACCTGATGTCTTCATCAGTCACGACGAAGGCTTTGCACAGAGGTTGCGCCGTGTTCAGCCAGACTCCGGGATTCTTCTCCACGGCGGCGGTGAGCTGTCCGGTGACGGGGGCGGGGCTGGTGTGCAGAGCGCTGGCGATGGCGGAGAGGAGCGTTTTATCGGAACTCGCGGGACCAACTCCTACGCGGGGCGGCGGCGAGGTGAAAGGGTTAAGCTTCTTCACAACGTGCACGGTGAAAGCGTGCGTTTCCTGGGCGTCTCTCACCCTGCAAGCCTTTAGGCAGATCCATCGTCTTCACCAGCTCCTCGGCGATATCGAAGGCGTTCAGCCCACTCAGCTTCCTATCCCAGAACAGCTGGAGACAGACGGAAAGCCAAAGCGAGAATTAAAGAGTTCCAGCGATGACGAGAGACGGCTCGTCATCCTCTCGTCTTCCTCTTCTCGCGTCGGTGGCCGAGCGCCGACGCTCCTCATTCCCGCTCTCTACCAGACTGACCTGCTTGGGCTGGTCCACCGCCTTCTGCGGGTCGGCCTTCACCTTGTTGGTGGGGTGATTGGTCACCTTCGTCACCGGCTGTTTAAAGATGGATGCCGTCTGTCGAACCGGTAACGTCGTGTTTAAATCAGGCTTGGCCTTTTGAGAGAGACAACAAGCCGCCCGCTTTTACGTCACGGCGCCGGAAGAAAACCCGGAGAGCTCGAACCCTGACGTGAAACGCGGGCTCACCCTGATCTGATGGTGGCCGTCGTGAAGATGCTTGTTTCTGCTGTGCTGCGCTTTGGTCCGGAGCGTCCGGGCGGCCATGGCGTGGCCGTGGGTCACACCGGTGTGAAGGTTGCCGGCCAGACTCCGGGCCATCTGGGGCTTGTGGAGAATGTGCTTCACAGGCAGCAATTCGCTACAGGAAGAAAAGCGTCATCGTCACAACGCGGGGATCCTCGTCGGCGACCGGAACGAGGACGACGCCACGCTCCGATTGGCTCCCGAATGAGGCCACGTGGCCGCTGCGTCGAGCCTAAAAACACGACCCGCCCGGACAGGTGGAACGAGAAACGGCCAACGCCACTGAAGCTAACCGAACGTTGCGTCAGCTCCCCGGGGGCGACACGTAGAATCCGTAACGTCAACACGATCCTGTTGACATCGTAACCTAATCCCAACATTTGAAATCCCGTTCATCAATGGCCGTTTGAGGTTCCTGTTTATTCTGGATCTTTTAATTAATTTCAGTGACTCTAAAGCGGTTTATCTCACAGAGACGCGTCTCTCTACGCCTCCCTGTTACTAACTTTCATCTCAGCGCTGCTTAGAGAAATAAACTCTCATCTTGTAATGTCAACTCCTTTGTTGTTTACGCACGAACAATGTCAGCTAAGTTTATTTCCACCGTTTACCCCCCCCCCCCCCCATCATCAAAGAGATTGTTATTGTGTTTGACATGCAGGTCATGCGTCGTGTATTAGATTATGTATTATAATGATTATAGATCCTTTCCCAGCTAGAAGGAAGAACCAGATGACAATCAATACATGAATGGAAGCTGAGCCCCCCCACAGATCCGTTACTAGAACGCCCCTGGATCCAAACCCTTTAGTCCTGCGGTCGAAACAAACTAAAATAAACACACCCCCCCTCATCGAGTCAGGGACACGCCCACACAGGTATAATCCGAACACCTGTGTGTCCGCGGAGGACTTTTTTTTTTTTAAGCGTAAACAGTAAAAAGAAGCCCATTTCTCATCTTAGACTTAAACAGAAACCAGTTCACACTGGCGCATTTCAGAACTGGTGCGACTCCGCTTTCGGTCCCCGCAGCGCAAGTGAAGCGTGTGTAAACAATGAAAGGTAGCGAGCTAATCAAGCTAGCAGCGGTGCGCGCGCCCCGCGCAGAAAGAATAGCGTAGCTCCGAGCGTTCGGGGCGGAGCTTCACTAACGCAGTAAACTCGTTATTATGAAAATAAAATAAAAATAAAGTGTTTGTGGAGCGAGTGTTAAAAACGGCACCGTTGGGCTGCTGGACGCTCGTGCTCGTGCTCACGCACTTCCTGCACAGAAACTTTCACAACTCCCGACCGCGTCCGTTCGTCTCACCTTTTTCTCTCCATTCCTCCGCGCTGGTTTTCGCTCTCTCTGATCTTTGACGGTGACTAAACGTGAGCGACGATGATCGTTGCTAGCTGTCCGTTATCGCAGTCATAGTACTTAAATCAGACAGGTTTGTTATCGATCCCTCCCCTCCCACCCAACCGCCGGTCAAGACACAGCTACAATTGATAATCCCTCCGCCGGGCCTTGTAACATCAGGAGCGTGACACATCCGCCAAACTCTCCGCAAGCTAGTCCGAGGATGACGCCCTCGGTCACGCGTGGGATGTAAACTATAGTGATTGAGATGCTAAAATTACAGGAGTAAAATATGCAGTTTGAATAAATAAAATAATTTGTTGAGATTTCAACCCATATTTGCAGATTGAGTCGTTATATTTTAATTTTTAGGTGCGCTTGAAAATGCACTCATGCTCAGATTTTGGCCCAAGTTTTCCTACCTTAAATATACATATATTTATTTATAGGGTCAACTTTGTGATAATAAACAAGAATTGATCACACCTAAATGATTTGTAAGTATTTATACTCTAGTTTTGTTACTTGGGAAATCTAAGGTGCTTGTTTAATATATTTTATTGACTAAATTAAGAATAAAATGTTATTCCACGACAAAAATGTAGTTAATTTATCAATAAAAAAAACAAGATGTGTACATAAAACAGTCCAAAACTTAGCCCATAGACTCAGAATGCAAATAATCAATACAAAATACTGTAGTTTCTTTTAATAGATCAGCTCCGAAACTTTAAATGCCCTTTATAATCAGTTATATAATATATGCAACATAATTCAGGACATTTCATAACTATGTCCTTTGATCTGACTGAATACACAGCAGTGAATTGATTGCACGCTGTCAGAATACGGTAAATAGGACATACTTTACTTCACCTTCAAACAGCAAGGCGTGAGGGACAGATTTATTCAGGTTCGAGCCACAGTAACAAGAATACAGAAGATACAATGAAATCCATTATCCATTCATTGAACTCCAACTCCAGTGCCTTCCCAATTTGAACAAGTTCAATGTTGACTTAAGATGCAGAATGAAAATGGCTGCTTCCAGTGACCTGGTGTGGAGCTGGACCAGAGCGCATGAAGTCAGCTGCAACAGCTCTTTACTGTGAAAAGTCTTGGCAAAAAACAAAAAGGCAACAACCTGATAAAGGAAAACACAATCATTAGTTGTAGAGTAAATATTTACAGCAATTTTAAGTCCTCATAAAAAAGGAGTTATCTTGAGAATGGAAAACAATTAACGGTCTTGGGATAACATTAAAACTTCCACTTTGTCCATTCTCTACTTCTAGCAAAGTAGCATTCCCTAATATGGCATGAGGCAGATCTGATTAAAGCAATATCATAAGAAACTGATGATCTCTTCACCGCGACACAAAAATGGGAACTAAGCGGTGTGCGAGTGCAGAAGAGAATATATTTCTTCTTTTAAAGGCCTGCTGATGGACATCTGTTATGATTTTATCTCAACAGTCTGTTCCTCCTACCAACACCACTGTTTTGACATTGTTGGTAGTGCAGTAGCAAGTACACCACACCCCCTTCACTCTGGAACTAACCTATTAGTCGTCATTCTTGTATTTGCCATTTATATAGGGAACATAATCTAAAATCAATCGCCAATCTGTGAAGTGGATCAGAGAAACGCCTCCAACGATGCCCCATGCAGACATAGTTGGGACCCTGTGGAGAAAAAGGATATTATTATTCTTTTATTTCAACCTCAATGAAAATAATCAACAGCTCCCAAATCACAACTTCGGGAGAGTATTAATAATAATTCGAGGTCAATCCGAAATAGTTTTAGATTAAGATGATTTGTCTATCAATGGAAAATTACATTTGAACCTTAAATATGAGCCGAGTGATAAGAACATCTGTAGACAATCATTACCCCCCCCCCCCATTCATTTGAGTTTAACTAACAAGCATCTAAAACCAGTATGTCCCAGAGCGATGACCTCAGCTATGCTAACAGCTACTGCTAACTAAGGACACATCAAGATTACGTTGTCTAAAATGTAATTAGCCCTGCTTGTTTCCTCTGGAAATGTAATTATTTATTTTACTACTACGAGGACAATAATAAAAAACAAACATCTCACCATGATTTGGCAATAGCCACGTATTTCGGACCCATAAATTTGCTGATCATTTTAGCTGAAGTATAGCCTAGCCTGATACACAGGACGAACTTCCGCCGCCGGGCTCTCTTACTTCCTGTTTTGGTCTCCTTCGTTGGATTCTACGTTCACTGGCGGTTGCAAACGACCTCATATATGTTTTACTGCCACCTATTGACTGAAATACAGGACAGTACGCACACGCGCTCTACAATCTAAACTTTATTTATTTACAGACTCTGTATAGTGACGTAATTATAGTAACAGTAGTGTTATTAGCTTTGTTTGTTCCTATCTGTACCTGTGCTCACAGCATGATTATCTTTTCTATCAAGTGTATGGAAGATCACTCTGTTTCCTTCCCAACGTGACATGGTGGTGGGATCACATTTATGAAAAAGACATTTCTCATTTTCAACAGCTGTTATGTCAGCGTGCTATTTTTAAATTTTCCAATATTTCAATATTTTGCAAATCATCACCAAGTGATGAACCAGCACAAGAGTGCTCGTCCCTGATGTTTACTTTAATTACCTGGTCTGAATGCTTTTTTATTTATTTATTTTACAGACTTATAAAGATGATCCATCGGTGGGTTCCCTGCCTTGAATTGGGGCATGGAAATAATTTCTGGACTTCAAAAAATAAACCAGAGAAAAAAAAAGACACAAAAATGAATTATTAAAAATGGCACATTTATTGCTACATTACTGTTATATACACAACAGTTCTCAATATCTACTTTATATAAAAATAGGAAACAGGAGGCACTTTGAGGACATAGCCTACATAGATAATGTCCCCAAACATGATCGAAGACAGAGAGATCTGCAGGTTATCTGTGAAGGACACAAAGGGTCTGTTGTCAACGGACACTGGGAGGATGCTTTGATACTTGGACACCGTAGACGTATTTTTCTGTGAGAACACCAGGTTCTTCTGCAGAAAGGCTCCAGCGACTGACGGGGAAGACGTTTAGAGCCGGTCCGCAGGACAAGAGTCGTGGCAGAATGGCAAAAACCAAATACTGTTACATATTTGTACGAGCTTGCATTGATAAAGCTGAACAGGACATACGCAGCTGTACATACATATCAATGCACATGCCAGTCAGTGACATTTTATTAAACAGAACCTGTTCATGAAAAGGTGAGAAATTCTAAGTACAATTTTCAGCATCAAACTTAAAGACCAGGTTATTAGTCATCTTACATTTAATCACACTCAGACACTGAAGCGGTCAGCTTCAACTTTAGGTGTTACTGCAGTATATATGTTTTTATACATTTGTATTATATAAAGGTACAACTCAAATGCAACATCATCCACCACGGAACAGGGAAGTATTCAGGCACTGGTGAGTAACCATTATCAAAACTCCCAAAGTCAGGAAAATGACTCAGGCCACCCTTCATATTCATTTTATGCTTCATATAGTAATGAAACGGTGAATCGTGTTGCAGAATGTGTCGACCGCCCCTGTAGCCCCTTCCTCGAAATAATCAACAAGCTCATCGGGGAGAGGGGCGGGGAGGGGGTGTATGATGAAGAAAAAAATATATATTTCATTTCAGAAAAACTGTTGCAGACACCAGATCAAATTCTAACTGGCCCGACAGGTTTGTGTTGAAACAGGCATTCATAAAAAGAAAGAGTTGTATCACAACATGTGATGTTACAGCCAGATAATTCTGTCATTTCTAACATTTCTAAGCACCTGGCACAAAAAACTCACTTTGTTCCTGGAATCTAAATTGAGACGTCTTTCATTTAAACAATGTAATATAATAATAATAATAAAAAAAAAAGCATTCCAAATCATAAAAACTCATACACTACTATTTTACAAAGTAAAAAACAAAAAACAAAACCAACAACAATAAATCAATTCTAAAATGAAAAAAAAGGAAGATCCTTTTAACAGGCTTTGCAAATTGTAATAAAAGGAAAAATTAAAAAAAGCCAAAAAATGCTCAAAACAGAGCAACAACCACAACTACACAATGGCAATAGAGTAAAGTCTCCACATGGTAGCAGTAACACTCATGATCCCTTTCAATACTCATTTCTGTCAAGAACAATGTCATTTACCTCATAATGCACTGAGGCTTACATTAAGTGAGCTCACCGTGCTTGTAACAGCGTCTTTAGGTACGATCTGACATGTGACCCCTGGCTGTGTTTCACGCAGAGGGTTCAAATTGACCACGGAGCAACACGGCTAAGGATGCAAGCAGTGGAGAAGACACGCCTGCGCTCGGGTCAAACGGCAGCCTCGCTGGAGGAGAGCGTGCGGTTCGACAGTCAGTGTCGACCCCGGGTTCGGGTTCGGTCTCTTTCCGGCAGCCTTTATGTTCCACTTTCAAGCCACAGCTGTGGCGACGAAAGATGTAGCGGAAATAAGGAGATAAGACTCAGGGATCCACAGTCAAAAACAAATAATATCCCACCGCCTGCGAGTCTGGCGACTGCGGCACAGCAAAAGAACAAAAATCAAAAATAATTCAGCCAGAGTTACCAGCACATCAAAAAAAAAAGAGAAGAATGCTCTCCGATTGGCCGGCCACGGGACGTCGGCCAACCTTTGTCTGTATTCAGTCACAACATGAGAGGATAAAGACAGCTATTCTTATCTTGAACGTTATGCTTTGTGAAACAGGTGTCAAATTATAAAGCTGGGTGTCTCTCTTTGCGGCTGAAGAATGTAAGACCTCCTTTTCAGATGGGAATGCCAATAATTATCCAACACTACAAATCCTAACCCAGCGCACACAATAAATTGTTCCATAAAGTGTTTTTTTTTTTTGATCCAAACAAGTTTTGCTCCCAACACATAAAGCGATATTTCGAAATGTCTTACAAAAAAAAAAAAAAAAAAAAAACACGACTGTGAGAATGTCCTTGTGTTTCCAGAGCGCTGTTCTGTCACGTAAAGATTCATCGACGTCTCCTCTTTCTGTAAGAGTATACTTGTTACTTTTGTATTGATCGACAGGAATGTGGCCGCCTGCTTTGTCAAAAATGAGATGTGTGTGTGTGTGTGTGTGTGTATACGTGTATTTGTGTGTGCTTTTCAAAAGTTGACCAACACACACTGAGATGCACGACAATGATAGATTAAGGCCACGTGTTCAAAGGGCTGTACAATCGACGGGAACTGGAAGGAAAAAGCAGAAAAACGAATGAAAATCAACAGAAGTTGCAGATAAATTCATCGTGTTGTCTTGGAGGCGCCTCAAAGCACAGACTGACCTAAGAATTACATGTGTCCATCTGCTCCCATGCCGGGGTGACCCCCACCGAGCTGCATCTGGGGGTCCACGCCTGAAACCTTTTCCTCCTCTCTCCTCTTGAGGCAGGCAGCCTTTGGGTTCAAATTACGCTCTTTGAGGGGGGGGGGGGGAAAGAAGATAAAGACACAGATAAAATACAGGAAGGAAGAAACGGATCTCATTGTGCGTCTCCCTCAGAGATCTCTGAGGACATTTAAGCACAGCTCGGGAGGAAAAAAAAACAGACCAGTGGAGAGGAAGGGGTAGGATAATGAAAAATAGGATGTGAAGTTGGCAGAAAAGCAGGGGTATACTTCCTCAAATACTCCCCCTTTCTTCTCCTTTCCTCAAAGCGATACAGGCGAACAGCAGAGAGGAAGCCAGAGTGGATGGCAGACAGTAAGGTAGAAAAAATATAGCGATTTTCCAATGACCGGCAACATTTGTCCAGCTACGATAACAGGCACTAGGTCGTCTCCGAGGACCAGACCTTCCTGAATTGGCCGACCTACCTCGCACCTGCTTCTCCAGGCCCAGTATGATCTGGGCCGCCTGTTGCAGGATGATAAGCTTGGTCTGGGCCTTGTCGCTCTGCAGGTGGACCTGACACATCCTGCCCAGCTCCCTGAAGGCTTCGTTAATGTCGCGCACTCGCACCCTCTCCCTAGTGTTGTTAGCCCATCGACGGTCACGCTCCCTCTGCTCCTTCTCCTCAGCGGTCAAATTCTCGTCGGCCTCCGAGACCACGCTGCAGCCAGGAGAAGAGGGGGGGTGGGTGGGAGGTTGGAGGGGCTGGTTAACAAACCCAAATCACAACCCTTTTGTCGAACCCCTGGTGACTGGTGAACGAGTTTGAACCTAAAATGCCTTGAGACCAAGACGAGAGCGGAGTTATTGCTGAAGATGATGCCAGTGGAGCGGCGCCACGTAGCGGGAGAATGAGAGGAGGAGCATTTCTTCTCAGCTCTCAAGTATTTTAAGTGATGAGAGAAACATCATTGCGTAAATGAGGGGACGCTCGACTGAGCAAGCGCGACTAACGCATCGCAGACGAAGGTCCAACAGTCGACCCGAGTGCCTAAAAACAATCTGCCCTGAAGTTGAACCCAAACAAAGTTTCGTTTTGTGTTTTGTTTTGGTCATTGAGGTCCAGGATGGAAGTTGTAGGGGATTATAGTGACTGCCCAGCAGAATGAGAGAGATGACGAGGAGGGAGAGAGAAAGAGAGAGAGAGAGAGAGAGGAAGCAACACCCTCTGCCTACGTGGAAAGAGGCACAGAGAGAAAGGACAAAGCCCAGAGGAGAGACTGAGGGCATCGTTTTAAATACATCAGCAGAAGGAGATGTATTTATCTGGATGAGAGGGAGATGTGGTCACTCTTGTATCTGCAAAAAGAAAACGACAAGAGGGCTGGAGGGTGAGTGATGGAAACGGGGTGGCAACATTAAAGGGTTAATGTGTTAAAGGCTGGGGGGGGCTGGGGGGGGGCATGCACCACAGACACACAGCAACGGAGATGAGCACAGGTTAACAGCTACGCCTTCATGCTTAACACAGGGTGAGCGAACACGTAGACGTCACAACCACGAAAAATCCTCGGCGAAAAACAACGTGACAGTTTAGCGAAAGCACAATAAAGGGACCAACGAAATAAAGCGACTGAAATTCCACAAACAAGACGTGTTAATGCGCTGAGAGAGTGAGACGTGTAAGCACGTTAGCAAGACAGGCGGCTGTGAGACAAACTGCAGCACAACAGCCAGCGTGGACGTCGCCGAAGGGACGAAAGCCTTCGGGAGACGACCTGGAGAACGGGCATGCCTCAAAAACAGCCACACAGCCGCATTTCTTTATCCTGTGTCCTCCACTGTTTTAGGATGCTCTGCATCAAATCAAACAATTTGCAGCAATTTAACTCACGAGCGCTAAGCAGCCATAACTCCTTTTCGCACTGTAGGCCGGAGTTTAAATTGGTCTTTCAAAATGGCTGGCAGGACATGTCAGGAGCCGAGATGCCAAGCTGTTGAGCTCCATTTTGTACAGAGGCCCTTTCACCTCCTCCTTCCTCCCTGGACGCCCACTGACCTCGAACTTGCTGCTCCAGGTTGAGTATAACGTTAACAGCCTGTTGCAGTATGCCCAATTTGGTCTGCTGTTTCTCATTGCTCAGATGGAGCTGACACATGCGCCCCAGCTCCTTAAAAGCCTCGTTGATGTCCCGCACGCGCAGCCGCTCGCGGGTGTTGTTTGCCATCCTCCGCACTTTCTCCCGCTCAACCTTAATCTCCACTGGCAGATCTTCATTGTCATCCTCATCATCCAGACTGGCGAAGAGCCAATGGCAGATGAGGAGGGAAGGAAACAACAGTATGGGTACAGTTTAATGAAAATGGCACGCCGATTATGATAAATAAATTGTCCTTGTAATTTCATCACCACACATCATCGTTAACTCAATGACAAACACAGCAAGGAGAATCACATTAGTGTTGTTGTTCCTGGTAATTAGATCCGGACCAGATCATAGACACACAGTCAGGAATAATGGAGCCCCCCCCCAGGAACTACATTCAGGAACTATAATCTCTGCTGGAGAGCCATGAAGATTATGCAAATGAGGCTGATTTAAAGGCTTCATGTGAGAGGCAGTATCTGAACGGCAGCAGAGTCCACTAACCAAAACCTGGACTCGGCTCCTGAGGTGGGACTGCTGGCGGAAAGTTCAAGAGTTATTGAAGAGCATCGTTGGTTCCTAGAAAAGGTTTTGTGGTGGACAAGTGCAAATATTAGCATCATAAAAGACTCTTCAAGGCTGTCCAACACAACAGACAGACCTTTTCTTAGGTCTGTCTGTTAATAAGTAACCTCATTTTTATTAAAAAAAAAAAAAGGTAAGAAAAAGAGACCAGTTATAAGATAGTAGGAACCCTACGATGATATGTTTGTATATAAAAGGGTATGGTACATACTATGGACAGGGGTAGTCGTTCATGCCCCCATTTTCCAGGGGCATTAAAAATATAAAAAACCTGGAAAATGCTTCTAAAATGAATAACTAAATGTTGAGATGTAGTTGAAATAAATAAAATAAAAAGTCAAAATATAGATAATAGAACGTTTCATGACGGACACGCACCGAGATTTTATGGCATGTAATTATTAATGTAAGGTTTTAGACACCTTGTTCCGAGATGCGCCTTCATGTCTTTTTTCTCATCATCTGATTTATCAGAGCAGTTCTCATCGTCCTCCTTCTCCTCCCGCTTGATATCGGCCGCACCAGACCGGCTGCCGGACAGACCTGCACGGAGTCCACAAACCAAAACAGTAAAGACACACGAAGAGCCAAAATAAACGATTAAGCGTTCAGTCATTAAGCCTTTCTGAGAAGCACAAGGAGGAAACGTCTCACCGGCAGGCTTGGAGCCCGGCTGGACAGACGAGGGGCCGAGGTGTCCGAGCAAAAGTCCTCCGCTGGCGGACAGACCGGAATCCTCGTGATTGGACATCTGCGCAGCAACAATTTGAACATGATCAGTGTTAAAAACAATCTTGTAAAAAGTCCGACGGACCACCGCACGTTCCTCTGAACAGGCCCAAATATTAACGTTTATTTTTCGTATACGGCACTCGGATGTTCTCACCAGTCCTGGCAGGCGACTGGCCAGTCCGAGGGCTGCGTTGGTGAAAGCGGGAGGTAAACCTAAGCCAGATGAGAGCAGGTTGTGCATTTCAGCCAGGCCCGGTCCGCTGGCATGACGCTGAAGAACATTGATGGCTTCATCCAGATGATCCTCCATTTTACTCTGCTGCAGAGAGCGGCGATCAGAGGATGATCAGACGGAAGACGTGCGTGAAAACGGTCGGGATCTACTCGAACAATAAAGCAGATATATGTCGACTGACCATGGACTGAATTCCAACCTCAAAGTTGGGTGAAGGCGTCGCCTGGCCAGAGGAACGAGTCCACTGGGATGCGGAGCCTTAGGAAAAAAATCACAGAGCATGAACTCTTGAACTGGCGACAGCATATAATACACACACAGGAACGGCCCACACGCCGCCGTACCAATGCTGCAGTCAATGTCCTGTTTACAATCCGCCCTCTTCTTGAACTGCTGAGTTAAAGCCAGTTAAAGCTAAATAATGAGGGGAAACACATTCAGGGAGTCACACATACTCTAATCTCATTCTGAAGGTCATCCGAAACAAATGTTGTTTTCACTTTCTGTCCCAACACCAGAAATGGGATCTGATCCTCCCAACTTCTCGCTGCGGAGAGGCCGGTCCCTTTCTGCAAAGGCATTACGGTACTATCATCACCTTTTTAATAGAATTCTCAAAAGACAACGCTGCTCTATCCTTGGTACAGATTTCATCCACACAGTCAAGCTCTTATTCAATCTAATGCTGTTGGCACATTTTGTATGCAGCTAAAAGCTAAATCTGTAATTGAAATTAATTATGATGCCTGTATAAATAGGGCAATAAATCAATACTGACACATATTGGGATAAAAAAAATATTACACAAGAAATGTTAACATCCTTCTATGAACACAGAATAAAAAATACAAATAAAACTCAATTTACTTCTACTTTTAACCCAACAGATGGAGCTACTCACCCACAACCATTCAGGCTTAGTGTGAAGATTTTATTATCCTCTTACACAACAGCAATGACCCATGTTGAACAAACAGAACAGCCTGTTGACCTTGAAAGCCTCACGAAATAAAGAATCGAGCTATTCCCTCACCTGATACAGGCTGCGGAGAGCCGGCGGGAGTAGACGGGGACGGAGGGAAGGCATTGCTGTTTGGATCTGAAGGATAAATCTGGACAAAGAAGTTCAAGTTAGATTAAATGAGCTAAAGAGAAAGGTGAGAATGTGCCACATTTAGAGTTGCGTATTTTACTACTTACAGATGCCAGGGCTTTTCCGATCTCGTCACCTGAACTTCCAGGTGCGACTCCACGATTAGCTTTAGGGGAAGAAAAAGAAAAACATTTAAATTGGATCCTGTACTCAACGCGGCATTAAAGCGTAACATACCCATAATGGTGTCAGTGCCGGCAATGGGGGGGGTGTGGCTGGGCACTCCATAGCCACCGGATCCGGAGTGAAGCCCGGCTGGGTGGGCCCCGTTCACATCACTGCCATGCAGCGGGTAGTTCTGAGGGGAGACGGGGATCGGCTGACGTTTCTGGAGGCGATGACAAAGCGATTTAAATTAGGGGTGCGCCGATCACCGATCTTTAAAAAGCCTGACCTGCCGATTCTGATTTAGGCCGAGACCGATTCTTTAAAATGAGCTGAAAACATACACCTTCAATGTTCCCGTCTTATTTTATTGAAAACAAACAGAGAGCTCACCAGTCTGTCCTGTGGGTTGATGGCAGTGAAGGGGCCATGCTGGCTCAGGTGGGGGGAGTTGCCCAGCATGGCAGAATATCCAGGCTGAACCATCGACCTAGCAGAGCCCCACGGATCTGGGGGCGGGTGGAGGCCTTCTGTCAGGGGAGTGGGGGGGGGGGGGGGGGGGGGGATTCAAGCGAGGGGGCAGGCGGCAAGAGGGGTGAGGGATAACCAGCCACAGGAGATGATGGGAAGACAATGAGGGCCGCATATGAGGCATGTCACATTAATGTTATGACTTCATTCAACTGTGAGGCACCATTCAGTATCAGCGTGTCGAGCGGCACGCAGCTACTGCACCGCCCATTCATCCACACGTCCACGAAGACATTATGTGGCGCTCATTTTACATCCATTGGAGACATTTACACACATTCAACAAGTGTCTCGGACAGCTGAACTTTTCAACCCGACACGACGACACATCTTGTTTTGAAGCGTTACCTTGAATGTAGAATGGCGGCGGGTAGACGTTTCCTGCCTTGGAGGCCGGGTAACTGGCATTGTCCCTGTTAAAGTCCTCGCCTGAGACTGGGGCATAAACCTACAGCAAAAAAAAAACGCCTCCCATCATTTTGGCGCTTGTACAGGAATCACTAAGCTATATTGAGAACACGGTGTAGTTAAACCCGCTAAAACCCAACACAGATGGAAGTTCCCGAGGCGCTTCCTTTACAAGGAAAAACTCTTCCTTCATCGATTAGAATCTATTTTTACCATCTGATTTTAACACTCGATTCAATCCGTTCAGTGAATTCGGTGGCACAAATGCATTTTCTGCATCGTTCTCAATCGAGAAAATTGTCGACAAAAACTGTGTCTGCAAAACTCAAATCTGAACAGACTCAAGATTTCTTCTGCAAATTCATTAAACAAAGAGAAAAAGGAGAGGAAAAAAGAGGGGAGAGGAGTGAAGGGAGAGATGCACGCCTAATTACTGAACCATCTGCTGAATTCTGGACAGCAGCCAACTCCACTGGCAGCTGGGATAGAGGGATGGGGGGAGGGAGAGAGGCAGGAGGCGGGAAGGAGAGAGGGGTGGGGGGTGGATGTGGGGTAGAGAAAATGGGGGGAAGGAAGAAACAGAGAAGAGGAGGAAATAGGGTGGCCAGAGAGCGAGAGCGGGAGGGAGAAAAAGAGGTGGAGTAAGAACCGCGGAACTCTGGGGTGAGTCTCTCTCAGCGAGCGGACTTGGCGGAGGAGAAGAAATGCGGTTATAAAGTAAAGGCCTGCAAAAACAACACTATAAATACATGCAGCAAATGAGTGACTTGGTGAATGACCCCCCCCCCCCCCCCCCGATGGTGGTGCATGTACACAAATGGAAAAAGCTGGATCCCCTGCATTGCAGCTTCTCTACCAGTTTACAAGCCAGGGAAAAGTTAAGATAACAAATGGCCTGAACATGAAAACGCGAGCTTCCACGGAGCGAATGAAAGGCCGGAGCTTGACCGGGGCGATGGCGTGTCAAGCGCTCACCGAGGAGGGCAGGCCGGGGGGCACCTTCCTGATCTTTTTTGGCTGGGATTCTGAGGACAGGGAAGAAGGGCGAAATTACTGAGGCAAGCGGAAAAATCAAAAGGTCTTAAGTCAATGCAGAACATCAATGAAAGGATTCTTTGAAACAGTCCCTCTCCTTATGAACCAATCCACTGATCTCTCTTGCTACTAATTAGCATGTAGTAGCTCGGTGCTATTCAGTGACTTTCCTCATTGAGAGCTCTGTGATTTGACAGAGACGTGGAAGTTATCTTTAAAAGCTCAACATCGACAGTAACCTGTGACCACTGTGCCCATTCCAAGCCTACCAATGGGATCCTGCGGGGGTCTCCGGCGGGGGTTGCTTCCGTCGTAAGCGTAAAACTGGGAGCTGGACTTCAAGCCAGATGGGGAGAGGCCATTGGGACTGGACATCGGTATCTCAGTGGGCATAAAGCCCTGCTAATGACAGAGAGGAAGAAACCGTGACGCGTAAGAGGATAGGAAAAGACGAGAACTGGCCGGGGTTTTGCCACTTGTCCCGTAGTCCAAACAAACTTGTACTGAAGGGCAGCGCTTGTCTGTCCGACTGATTTACCTGTGTCGTAAACGAGGAGTATTGTCCCCGCTCAGGCTTCCCTGTTAGGAGAAAGGAATATAAATGCAGGTCATGGCGGTGAAAACCGGGCTTTTATGTCAACATTAAATCACAACAAGGCCATTCTCCTATCTCCATTTGGGTACCTCCCCATCTGCTGTGTGAGCACAAATGATGATGATGTGTGGCATTTATGGCGCAGGGTAGCAAAACAACAACAAATTGGCCCATTATAAATGGTTCAGGGGCGATCGTGCCCAACCTCTGTCCCCTCCCCTGACAGTTAAACAGAGGAGGGCTATAGGCTACCGTAGTCCCGCGGGAGCGCCTCGTTTGTGCATGGGTTCCCTTTACATCCCCCCCCCCCCCCGAACCCCCTCCCACTCTGAACAGGCGAACCACAACACGCAAAACAAACCCCTCCTCCACATCCCCCCCCCCGATGCCCCTGCTATCTAAGCATAAATACAGCGTGTAGACAGCTCACCCTGAAGTGGTAGATCGGTGTCTACCTTGTGAACGGCAGCACTTAGTATTTAAAACTATTGTTAAAAGAAACTGACGCCGATGTTCTTTGCTTTTTTTATTTAAAACAAGACAATGTGAAAGTTGTGGTATCTATTCTATATTGAACCTTAACAGTCTTACCAACAATCCCTGCTCCAAACATGGGGCCAGAAGGAATGTTCTGCTCACCGTAGAGGCCATCGTCGCCATAACCCTGAGGCAAAGGCATCTGAGGCACAGAAATAAGTTAGTGAAATTACGTAAACGCAGAGATTTCAAAAGAGGAATTCTCTACTTTTGGCTTTTAGCAGATATAAAACAAGGATGCCGACTCAGATTAGCAGCCAATCTGCGAACGCTCGCATGACCTGTGACCGGCACAAATTGAAAACTTTATTGAGGTAGTAAACGGAGATAAACTGTACCCTTCCCTGGTTGAAAGGGGGATTGTTGTGCTGTCCCGGCCCCCAGGGACCGGGCCCACTCCTCTCATCTATACCTGGAAGACAAAGAACTGGGTTAGACATTGAAAGGCCCGACACTCTCTCAACAGGGATTTCCACTCAGCCCAACTCGTGAGTGTGATGAAGCTGACCTGCTTCGGTGCAGGTTTTTCAGGCTGTTCTATGTTGATGAGCTTCACTTCACAGCTCACACAGAGACACAGCATAGTGACAGAACTGTCACATAGTGTGGATATGAGCTGTAGGAAGTTTGAATAATTAACACCCAGTATGAGGCTCCCAGAATCATCCTCAACATTCTTCATCCCCCCCCCCCTCCACTCCTTTACATTTTCCATGGCAACCGTCATTCACCCTCCCATCCATTCTCTCGCAGTTGGCTTACGGATTCGCCTCGACACAGACACGGGGTATCAATCGGGCATATCTGACGCACGCCGTCCGAGGCCGGAGCACACTGGCGGCTCACAGAGAGGCGAATGAGTTTGAAAGGAGCGATTCTAGTGATTGGCGAGGCAGAGATTCCTGCCCATCCCCTTTCTCCCAATCTCCTCGCTACTGCAACACAGGATCTCTTGGGGAAAGCGGAAGCTTAATTATGTACTGATTTGCATAATTGTGCATATTAATCAGTCTTCTGCTTTATGAATATTCATATTTTTTTGTTTTGTTGTCTAATCAAAAAAGCAGAGAGGGGAGATGGTCGAGGGGGGGGGGCTAGAATCGTGATGGATCAGCGGTAGGACGGGATGATGGGTCGGGTCCTCTGCAGTACGGACCACAGTTGTGATCTATATGAAACGACAGCGACGGAATAAGCGATGACCACGACAATGTCCTCTCTATGACTGTCACTCGCCGCGCCAATAAATGGCTGTGAAATAAATGCAAGAACCATTTTGTGTCTGCTGGAAGCCGCTCCAGCTTTAGATGATAAAGGGCTTTACTTCAACATTTTGTGTTTGTGACTGTGTTTCACTTTGTTGAGATTTTTTTTTTTTTTTGAAGGTTAAACTGACAAAAGGCTTTCAAAGATTCAGTTCATCCTAATATTATTCATACTTTCATTTTGTGTTGCTACAAAGAGGCTAAAAATTCATCTGTCACATGTTTAGAACCGTGAAGCACGTCATTCTGAAAGGAGAGTCAAAACGACACATATGTGCGCCTGTGTTCTTTTTTTCACCATAGGCAGAACGGAGGATTGTACTACACTCACACGAAATGTAATGATTTATTTCATAAATACCAGGATTTGAAAACGCTGTGCAAAAACTCCTTTTGTAAGAATAAAAAAAAAAACTATGCAAGATGGCGATGGCAAACATCAAGCATGAGGCTCCAGAATGGAAGACCACAAACCAGCGATGATGTCATGCATGTCTCAGACACAAATACCCCTTCCCAGGCAAGCGCAGCATTAGGAGGTGTGCGTACGGATGTGAAAAGGAATTAAATCAATATATTTTGTGGAGGATATAATTAAAGGATTAAAGTGAATTGTGGCAGAACAGAATTGTGGGATATATTTTAATATCCAATGAAAGAATGGACTTTAGATATTCAGAGCGGCCATTGTTAAATATACTATAATATAATGCGTAAAACAATATGACACAAAACACACAGATGAACTGGTAATTCATGTATGTAACAGTATTCGCTCCTGTAGCGTAGCACCTTCATGGCAGCCTTATCCTCACAGGCAAAGCGAGACGGAAACTTTCCCCATCAAAAAATAATAAATAGGTAGATTTCAGTCTCACTTTGGTCAGACAACAAAGCCACGGCAAATAAAAGAGACGCGGAAAGATCAAGAGATGCGCAACTGAACGAGGTGAGCGAGGCTGTGTGCTTCGTGCGCATCAACATAATGTCATTGTCGTTTCCTGAGCAGAGACGAAAAGCAAACCTGTCAGCTACACCTGTAATTCCCTCCCATTTGTCCAGAAACCAGAAGGAGGGAGAAGGAATCGTTCTGCTTCATCTCCTCTACAGAGAGTTGCAAACACAAACACGGAGAAGATCCTGCCTCCGCCCCGTTGAGTGGATGTCAGTGAACGTACAGGGACGCGTTGCCAAAGTGTCCAAGTGCAACAAGCACGTTCACAATGTGGTCCGTCAAAGAATTCTCTGCTACCCGGCTTTAATTTGCCTGGCTGGTGGATTGAGAATATAATAATAACAATTATTGGCTAGCATTTTTGTTCAATAATAATCAGTTCCCTTTGCACAATTGCGGTTCCACAGAATTAAAATGGATTCACATGGTTGAAGCAACATAAATAGTTTCTGGGCTGTATTAATGCATGTTTTCTTATAAATGTTATTGTTATTTACACGCCCACCTTTTTCGGAGGACATTTACGTCGCCATTACAGTGAGATAGAGGTCAATAATCATGACTGTGAACCATCAGGATAACCAAATCTGATCCAAGTAAAAACATCTGAATGGAACAATGCGGCCTTTCATGTCATCCCAGCCTTTGTAGTGGTTGGAATAATATGTCTCCTTCCTACGCTTAAACAGTAAATTCTCTTAACAGTCATCTTCATCATTATGAAACATGAAACAGACCACAGAATGTGACCCTTGTTTCACTAGGAGCATGTTTTTATTTTTCCTGGCCAACATTTCTCCTGGTTTTTAGCATTAAACACAAAATAATCTCTCAAAAACCATGACGCTCCATAATCCAACAGCAGAATACAATTTTATCAAGCATGCGAACAAGATGTTTTAAAAACTCTTCGCAATGTCAAAATAAAACCAGACAATAGCTCATACTCACTTCTCCATTAACCTTGAATAAAATACTATAAATATAATTATCATGCGTTTTTCCTTTCAAGATTTTTTTGGGGGTTTGTAGAGTCGCGTTTTCTTGTTTGCATCACAGTTTTTGCATTTTGTATTTGTTGCACAAGGATAACGGTTTAACAGATCTCACTGCTGTTGAAGCAAGAGTCAGCATTATGTATAAATGAGATATCTACTGTGTCCTATATACAGAACAAGTTCCTTTAACGCCACATCAGGTGCCAAAACCCATCAAATTGTAAATAGTGAAATACTCAGACAGCCAGGAGTGGAAAAATAAAATAATAAGGAAAAGCTTAAGTAAAGTCTGACGAATTCTCTGGTGAACCCCAATGACTTCTCCTCCCAGGATGCAATGCCCCTTTAAGGACGGCTAGTCTATAATTACACAGGAAAAGATACTGGGAACAGCGAGCCTGAGTCATCGGCTTCATGAGCAACCTCTGGCGTATACATTGACCAAACTTGCAGACATGTCTTGGTTTTTACAGGCTCACTGCCCCGGGCACCTAAAACTGTGTGCTATTTTGTCTCCGCAACTTCTTCCTTCCTTCGGCAGAATGAGTCATATGAGACACAAAGCATGAAGTCAGATCAAATCTCCAGAGAGTGAACGCTGTTAATGAAGTACAGGACAATGTACAATAACACAGGTCCTGCCGTTTCAGCCTGTGAGTCACCAGCGGCCGCTCTAACGCGCTAACAAATATAATTCTGAAGGCCCTAGAGGAGACACTTAGTCAAATTACAGACATTTCAACAGTCATGTGTGTCTGGAATTTAATAAGGCGTTCAAAAAGCAACTCTATTTGAGTTTTAAACGATTCACTAACAAGTTGGCTTCAAACAGCGGAACAGTTCATGCAAATTTTAAAGTCCTATCCCTTCCGCTTTTGAGCACAAACTGAACCTTGCAAATATATTTTAGGATTCTCGGTTTCTAAAGTTCAAAAAATGAAAGTTAACTGGAAATGACTTTAACTAATCCGAGAGATAGAACACACAGGCCCATACTATCACACCAGAGCAAAGACATCATCACTGAAGCCTCTAAAAGGGAGGCACCCCAAAGGCGCACATGTTAAACCCTCACATATCTCAAAACCCTTAACCATACTGGGGGGGGGGGCAGTGGAGTGACTCCACATGGAAACATGTGGCAGCTGCGCCATTAAAAGCAGGGATACGGTTTGAGTATCTGAACTGATTCGACTCATGCTAAATGGAATCGCAGAATGCGGCTTCTTTCTGAGAGGGAGGTGATTCCTGCACACACAGAAATTGAAAGTGCTAACAACATATTAATCAGTCAAGCTCCAGAAAACAGAGCCAGTCCTTAAACCCCACAAGAACCTCACAAACTGCGACACAGTTATCAAGGGTAATACTCCCAGGGCAGCATTTGTGGAGGCTACTCGTATAATTTCAGGCTTGGGGGAATTATTCCATGAGCAGCTGTTGAATTGATAACATCAACGTGCCTCCTTTGTGAGCGAACACCTTGCCATGACAAAAGAAAATGTAAGTGACCCCTTACACGAGTAGAAATAGAGTCCATCCAAGCCGGTTAGCGGCAGCTTTGATATCCAGTTTCAGTTCTATTGCAGGCCAAATACCAGACCACATTTCTGGAGATACACAGTGAGATGTAGAGGAAGGTTCATCTAGGAAAAGAGAATCTACTACAACAGATAAAACTTTGTAAAGGTGGGCAACCACTTTCTGAGTCTTTCACCACCAGACAAAAGTCTGTCTCACCTTGAGCATCTCATCTCTGCTGATTATAAGCAAGCGACTGCAAAGCTGAAGATGTTCATGATGAAGACAGAAATGGTAAGAATTTGTTTTTAAAACACTTTGTCAAAAGGTAAACAGAGACTAACTGAGCTGTTCCCATAACTCCCCCCTCTTCCTTTGTCTTCTAGTGATTGAATGGCAACAGCTGAGAAGGTGAAGGAAGGGACACCTGCAAGGCGAGGGTGAGGAAAAACAGAGATGGTGCTTGATCTACATGACATAAAAAACCCTGGAAATCCGTGATCTCAGGCTCTTTAACAAGCACTTTGTTCAAAATGGAAATGTTTTCCTTTGCATTTCCTATTACCAATCAAAACACCACGAATAAAAGGGGGTGAACACTGAGAATGCAAACAGCCCATTACCGCCATGCTTTACTGTCAGGAGGTGTATTAACCACAATACACACTAGAAAGTATGCTTCAACACGATCTATAGGCGAAGGAATACCAAGTAGAAGATGCCTTTTCTTCATCAAGTTCATCATCCTTTTTTTTAAAGGTGTAAAGCGAAGAGATATCAAGAAAAAAAGGTCAATAAGACCTTAAGACAGGAAGGAAAAAAACAAAAGAAAGAGTAAATAATAGGTAAATATCCAACCTGAACCTCCAAACTGGCTGCTGGCGAGAGTAGTTGGCCGGTTCTTGCCATTTGAAACTGGAGGCTCAAACATCTGAAATGAGAGAAAATCAAATGTAAGAAGAGCCCATGTTATACCCGTTTCAAACAGCTAGAAATCGCTCAGAGCACAATTAGATTTCCACCATCCACATGGTGATCTGGATCATCATCAAAAGGTTCTAAATTGTCTTTATACACCAACCATGAAAAGTAAAAGTGAATCGGATGTATTGTTTAACAGATTTTTGAATCCATCATCACCAAAATGTAAATATCTGTTCCTGGTAACATTCCCAAAATTTCCTGAAAATGTCATCAAGATCCGTCCAGAACCTTTTGAGTTATCTTGCTAACAGAAGGACGGACAGACAGACAGCCTCGGCGGAGGTCTGACAGTGTGTGAAAAGTTTAAGTACAAGACTTAAGATATTTTCATTCAAGGCTGATAAAAACTACCTTTAATAGAGATTTCACATCAATACTTATTCAGAAAACAATATTCTGAACGGCAGATACAGACACATCGATTATTATTATGTCTAGACAACCATAAAGCAGGAACTGCACCTGATCGGTGCTGTTATGCAGCTCACCTGCAGGTGACTCCTCACTGTTAAAAATCTCTCTCACTCGGAATGTCTTTTGAAAAGAAAAATAAATGATTTTTTTTATCTTCTGGATGCTATCTGACGAGATAAATGATCTGCTGGCCCCGGGTCTCCAGTGCTTTTGTCACTTTGAACGCGACACACCAGAATAAATGACAAAAGGCAATTTTTGTAGGCCGACCAGTGCTTGAAGACTCAAAATATCAATTTTGATAGAAAAATGGTATACGCCTCTGCTGAGCCGTTTCCTCTTCACAAAAGTTGATTGATTTGTAATTTAAACTATCGTATCCTGCATCCTGCCCCTTGCCAACCGGCTACAATGGGCATGGGACAATCTATACGTACTAAAACTTCAGTGACATAAAAACATTCTCAATTCTGCAATCTCTCAAACTCAGACGAGTCCGTTCCTGAAGGCCCTGATTCTGAAAGGTTTGGTAATCTGTAATTCGACGAGCACTACGCAGGATGCATACTCGACAAATGAAAAAAAACTCGTGGGGAGTCTTACCGCGCTGAAATCCAGCAAGTCGTTGAGCTCCTTGTCTGTTTCCACTGCAGTCATTCTCCACTGCTCTTCACTTGGTTCTTTCAGTCTCAGCACGCGACTACAAGCAGAGGTAAGGAGAAAGAGTATATGTTGTCCAATCAAAAGATGATTCATGGGCCAGATATTATGAGAGTCAAGTACAGCAAACCCAAAAGAGATATCTTACGAATCAACTTGTTTTCATTGTTATGTTGAAGTGTATCCAGTTATCTGCAAAGCCTGCAAAACGTACTAGACTGGATGGAATCAATTTGAACACTTACTGCAAATTCTATCATCTACACATTCGCTACAAAAGGAAGCTAGCATTGAGACGATCATTTCCGTACACTCAAAAATACCAAGATGATGAGGCAGAAATGATTTGTTGCTCAAATTTGTCCAAATGGATTTATGTGAGCGGTCCATTCACAGGAGACATGCACTTAGTGAAACAGCTGCTTGGCAAAATCTATTCGGAACCAGTAAAAATGATGACAAATTTCATGAATGAGAGACACAACTCCAGACAAAGTGTGGAACTTTCATCACCATATCTGGCTAATGTCAGTTTCTCCCAGCGTTATACCATAGACAGTTATTCAAGGTGACGCAAAAGCATCCAATTAGCTTCAGAGGACTGTGAGAAAACGTCACCATTACTACACGATACACTACTACAACTGAAACGGCTTTTGTCGAGTGTAAGTGGAGGGAGCTAGTTGTGTTAGTAGGAGCTACTGGAAGCCAATAAGCTCAGCAGAGCTGGGTAACGAGCCCACTAGAGCTGCGCTAACAACTTTTGGAATGCTACTCATAGTGACGCTGACAAGAGAAAATCAAACTTGTACAAGTCCAGTCGGTTCTTCGTTTTTGCTCTTTGTGACATATCAAGCTGTCGGAGGTGATAACAATGGCGCTACATGCTAATATACAGTAGCTACTGTGGTATGCTGTTAATGCAAATTAACACATCCAAAGTAAAGCAAATCTTCTAAAACATGATATAAGCCTCTCTCATTTTCACCCTCAAGTTTCACTACATCAAAGTCCCAATCTTATTAATTCCTTTCTTCAATGTTTAACTTTAGAAAAAGTGAAGTTGTGTGGTTATGACATGGATTTGAAACAACAAAAATAACATGTGAAAGCTGTCTTTAGATTAAGTGTCCAAGTGTTGAATCAAGTGCAAAAACAGGTAGGAGCAATATTCAGGTATTATTCAGGCCTGGCGTTTGGCTTTCTGACAAACCAGAGCCACTCATTTGCATAAGTCCAGCAATATCACTCGTATCATCCTGTATTACTATTTGGCTTCTGATGTTGTCTTGACAAAAGGCGTGTGTGTGTGTGTGTGTGTGTGTGTGTGTGTTGTCCAGTGTGATAGCCTTGCAATATGAACATCACTACACAGTATCACTTTTGTACCATCTGAAAAGTCAAAAGCGGAACACCGTCCTCCCAACGATCACGCCGGCGTAGCTCCGAGAGGCTGTAGCGTGAAACATGGCGGACGGAGAGGGAGGTCACGGGCCAATGTAGTAAATAACTATCACATAATGAACATGCCACACTCTGAGTTACACAATTAAATGTGTAACTGAGGAAAAGAGAAGTCATTGTTATCTTGTCAGCTGCAAATTATTGCTAACTACCTTAATTACTCGATTGTTGACGCGTTAAACAATTGTTTCAGGGTAATGCAATCAGCCAATTATTGAATTTCGGCCATACAAACCTCCATTAGCTGGAACTTGATTAACATGTCAAGACAGTTATTCTAAGTTCTGCTACATTTAGCTGAAAAATAAAATGTAAAATATGTCCAATAGCTTCCCAGGACTAGCGCAATGCTCTTTATTCCTGCGTAAGACAAGACACAGTTGAAAACATGACAGAACTCAGGACATTTGTTGTCCTGAGTTCCAGGCGGTGGAACACTCCTCCATTGGGAGGCAGGGCAGCAAACTCTCCTGTTTTTTTTTTTAAAAGTCCCAGCTGAAGGCTTTTGGTTTATTATGTGCTTTTCTGCTTGAGTAATGTACAATGTTTTGGTTTGATTTTCTTCCAACTGTTTTTTTTTCCCCTTTCTAGACCGCCCTTGTTGTAACCGTTGTGTCACGCTCATCTTTTGTTTTTTCAAACATTGAGACCTAGCAAAGGGTTCCATAAAAAAAAAAAAAGGTTTGACTGGTGATTTCACCTCTACCAAGTAACTATTATTTACATACAGGACACATACAAATTGATACAATATTTATATTCTTGGGTATACTGTGAGTAACATCATTTTTTATACGCAAGTAAAGCCATGGCATATACAAAAACAAAAATCAACAACCTGACTGTAGTCAAAAATCCCCAATAAAACACATCCCTATTAGATGAACGGATGGAACCAAGTTATCCAATTCATAAACGCAGTGTAAATATTAATGACACAAGGAGTAATAATCACTAAATTTAAAGTAATGCCTGATGAGAAATGTTTTGTCTCACACAAAAAAAAAAACACGCCAAAATAATCTGACATCGCCTCATCTGTTCATTTCATTTCATCCTTACTGAACAGAGGTCATAAAGCAGGATGTGTATTTTACTCTGAAAATGGAAGTTTCACAAGCTTTTATTAAGCCCCAACACTTCTGGCCTGACTATTCGGAGAAATAGGTCGAAAAAACACAAATCATACCTGCGTCAACTTAGGGTGAATTTAAAATAGTCCTTTCAGGGCTCGATTAAAGGTTTAAAAGTCTGATGGATGTTTAAAAACCTGTTGCCTGCCCTGCCCGTCGACTAAGGAGAATGTGACCCCCCCCCCCCCCTCCTGAGCACAAAGAGTCGGGGCCACAATGCGTACATTTTATAGTCGAAACACAACACAATTAAAGCACAGTGAAAAATGTATTTAAACAAAAAAATGCTATACTTGAGTTAGCTGCTATATGCTGGATCTGACAAAGAAGGCGTTCAAGTAGCTGGTTGCAGTCGTGCGTTTGATGCTGGATTAAAATTAAAAACACACAAAAAAAAGCGTTAAATTCTATAAAGTTATTTCTGCACAATTTTTGCGGCTTCTACTTTGGATTACCGCATGATTAAAACTTGCCTTTGCGATGCATTGGGAGAGGCGTCGTTAGCCGCAGCCAGGGGACGTCACAGCCCGCTTTAACTTAGCTAACTATCGTAAATGTTTCACGGCTAACATTCGTGTATCGAAAACGTATTTGTTTACATAACATCAGCCGCTAAAGGGGGGGGGGGTAAACTCGGTCTGGTAATATGCTAATGTACTGTAACGTTATAGCCCATTGAAGTGAACAAAGAAGTCTTTTCCACCACACATAAGCTCGTAATACTCGGGCCAAAAAAAAAAAAAAAAAAAAAAAAACCCCACGTCGAGCTCCCTCAGGCCGGAGGGGCGACCATCCGAGCCCACTCGGTCCCCGGCCGAGGCTACAACTTGAACGATGCACTTAAAACTTGAACACTGTCGTTAATGGCGTCATAACGCACCAGGCAACTTTTGTTTGACGCGTATGTTTCCGTATTTGTCGATATAATTACCTGGGTTCAAGTACGTAGCATCCAATAGGGAGAAATCGACGACTGGAGTAGAGAGAAAAACAAAGTTGGGGATAAGATCCTTCCCCCCGTGGTCCGGGCTGTGGGCTCGAGAAAATGAGGCGAGAAATAGGAACCGCTCTCCCGTCGGAGCCGTCTTGAAATTATCTTCGTTACGAGTGTATAAACACGAGTCTGAAAAGCATAACTCTCGTATTACCCCGCTTCCTTTATGCTAGATAAATAGGAAAGCATTTCATTTTCCTAGTAGACATTTTAACAGCCTCCACACATTGTCGGTTCACTCCGAGTATCACTCCGCGTCACAGCCTGAGACTTACGGGGAGGACGTGGACGCGGAGACATCTACGGTGTCCGATCAGAACGGAGACCCGGCGATGAAAAGAAGCCGTTTCAACACGGCGCATATATCAAGCGAGACAAATGTCGTCCTTTTGCGACTGAAAACGGGACACGCCGCGGTGTACGGGCTGATTCGTGGGGGTCTATGTCGACTAGCGGATGAGGACAAGCCCAGCAGTCTGTGGGCCAGACGAGAGGATGGAATGATAATATCACAGGAAGGACCAATCAGATGCGAGGAATATTTGATTGACAAGCGAGTCGGCCAAATATGTTTCATCATCAACCTTTAGGGGCGTCTCATTGTGCCGAGGGGGAGTTTGCGCTTACATTTCGCTCTTGATGGGCGCTTATATAAAAAAGAAAAAAAAATGCGCGAGAGTGAGAGAGTGAGAGAGAGAGACCTTACAAACCTTTCCATTGTAATTTGCTATATTGCCTAAATTCATAGTGACCTTGCAATGAGTGAATCCATTAAAACTCCACTAGTACCAATGACGCATGCTGGTATGTGCTGTATTTGACTATTAAATATCTTCAGTCACAATTGTTGACCTATTTTTTTTCGGGCACGTGTCCCAATATTAATTTCATTCATTCATTTTCTTCAGCCGCTTATCTGGATCCGGGTTGGCGGGTTTATGCTGGATGGATCCCGGGTACCAATTCACCATGTTGCCTGTTTTTGATGGTGGATATTAACCCGGAGAGATGATCCCACGCAGACACAGGGAGGACGTGCAAACTCCACACAGAAAAGGCCACGGGGGGGGGGACATGGCCTTTCTTCCTGTGAGCGCTTCACACTGCGCCACCGTGTTACGTTCAGTATTCATTCATTCATTCATTCTCTTCCGGTTTGCGGGTCGTGACTTGCTGGAGCCTATCACAGCTTCCTGTGTTCGAGGTACACCTCGGACGCGTTGCCAGCGCGCACACACAGCAGCGGAGAACCATTCACGCACACGCTCACTCCCGGAGAAGACCCGCGCGAACACGGGGGCAAACATACAAGCTCCGCACAGATGGGATTCGAACCTTCTTGCAGTGAGGGGACAGCGCTAACCACTACACCACGTGCAGTAGCGTTAACGCCCATATGCTGCAGAGTGCGTGTGCGTGTGCGTGTGCGTGTACTCTGCAAACCATGTATTGGCTGGAAATAATAATCAGGACTGAACTATTACAAATATATATATTTAATTAAAATAATGTATTTGCAAAGGCCTGATAGATGAATTTTTGTAGGTCATACATTCACATGTTAAGAAAAACAGGTTGTTTTTAACGCAACAGGTGAATAAATATTGGACCAACACATTGCTGGCTAACGTGTTGAACTATCTCTGTTTGAGGCTACCTATTGTTAAATATAAATGTTAACCTGCTCACAAAATGCAATGACCTCACGTAAGCTCATCATCAGATGAGAATGTGGTGATGACAAATGTTTTCATGGAGGTTAGCGTCTCTTATATTTTACCTTTACCAGTAGTTGATTCAGTTTAGCTGCGACAGCACCGCTGTTTGGGTGATACATAAGAATACTATGTTGAGTTCAAAACGTGTAAATGCACCACTGAGTCTTTTTAATCAGAAGAAATAACAATATAGAGGTTTAAGTCCGTCTAACCAGAATCAAAAGTGTTGCGCTTAAAGCGCGATGCCTGATCAAGCTCACTAAAACGTCTGTTTTTCACGACTTGTACCTTGGTGGTTGTGTAAACAAGGCTGCAGTTAATGCGAGTGTTTGTTTTGAGACTCTCCAAAGAAAACCTCAACCGGTTTGAGGGGAAACAACCTAACTCACATCTGTGCCGGCCTTTACGAGAAAACTCAGCCATCCACTTTGTGGTTCGCAAACAGACACGCACAAACATGCTCAGCATGCATTGCACACATGGAACTCAAACACAAACCGGTATGCCATTAAAAAAAACTGGGGCTGGAGTTTGCTTTGCTTTCCTTTTATAACTAAATACATTTCTGAAAATTCACCAGGCTGTGAAAAGACTTTATTGTTTAAGGCCGACGCGGTTAAATCAAAAAAATCTCCTATGATTTTTGCCACGGGGTTAGGAGCTTTCAGTCAGCGTGAGCCGATCAGGGTTTTCTCTGACAACACAGGTCTCGTGTCACAGATTCTCTTGTAAAGCTCCTCCAGCACATCTGGGGAGGGAAGGCACACGTATTTGCCATGGAAGTGATCACATTGCAGCGCTACAGACAACATCAAAACAATGTTTGTTTTTTTGTTGTCTTAAAATGTAGGACAAACGGCATGGAAGCAAAACAACATCAAGGTTATACGGCAGGGCCCTCGACACAAAAGATTCTATATTTAGAGCAGAAATCCATTTTCCTAACCCTCAAGTGTGTCCCCTCCTTTCTACCTACGCTTTCCGAGGTTCTCTCTTCATCTAGATAAGCACTAGATCTTTGTAAATGGGTTACCCCCATGCAGCCACCCACGCATCAGGTACAGTATAAAAACCTGGGGCATCCTGTTATGACTTTGGGTTTCCTGTTTCCTGTGAAAAATACAGCCCCCCCCCCCCTGCTCTCACACACAAACACACTCATGAACGCCACTGCTCTTCACACACCAGACAGAGCAGGCCTGGGATCAGCTGCTAACGCCACATTCCAAATACATTAGCTTGAGTATTTGTGCTTACAATCAGGACCAACTGGATCCATTTAACTGAGGCACACTTCTTCTGTTTAGACTATCACAAACAATGCTCAGCCTACTATCCTAGCATGCTTTTGATAGTCAGTGACTCGCTGTGGCCCCCCTGACAAATTCTGCAGCCTTATGAGAATGTCTTAATGCTGTAAAGCGACAAGACCAGCTGTTTCCCCCCGTTCTTCACCAAAATGTAATTTGCTTTTATTCTTCGTACACATATACCCATTCCACTTGCCAGGGAGGAAGATGTATAAGTGTCAAGGGACTATTGAACCAGTAATAACAGCAGTGTTTGCTCATGCGTGAACTGCAGCCCTCCCATGTTTGACTACAATGTAGAAATAACACAATTTGGGATCCATTGCACGCTGCCAACACAAAGATATATACATAAACATACTGTATATACCCCCCCCCCCCCCCCAAATAAGATACATGAGCATGTCTCCAAACAGGAGAAATAACAAAAAGCTCTTTACCTTCTTGTGGTGGTCTGAGAAGGACACGCTGCACATTCTACAAACCCCTCGTTCATTCGGATTTTATTTCTCCTAAGGAAAAGCACAAAGCCGTCCTGTTCTTTCCCCTCATGTTTGGATCATCATGCCCATCTCCTTTCTTTCAGATTTGAATTCATTAGCAATCAAAGAGCCTCTGACAAACGCCCAATCTTAATTGCCCTGCATTTGCATATTTGCATATTAATGACTGCAGACTTTGCTGTTTTTCTGCTGCAGCAGCCCCCCCCTCCCGTCAACATTGCTCAGACTGTCTCCACACACGCCGCAACACTATGCCTTTCTCCGCGCTCAAAGCCTCACGCTTTCAGCCTAAAGTTGACAGAAAGGAGGCCTTTCAATATCAATCAATACGAGTCAAACAGAAATATCTGTGTGTTTGCTATTTAAAACGAGGTCTCACCATTCGCTGTCCTGCTCTCGCTTTCAGTCAGTGTAAATATGAGTTAAATGTGTGGCAGAAATGTATTCTCAAAACACATCATAATCAGTGTCGTTTGAATTTTGATATTTCTGTGTGTTAGCACATAGAATTTAAAAAAAGGTGCCAGGCATTGAACCCAATATGCTTCCCTCTTCTGGTGAAAACGGGGTAAGCCAGGGAAGTGATAGCGTCTCAGATGAAGATGTATATTATATATATACATACATGCAGTATATTATAAATATATTTCACATCCATCGATGCAAGATGAAAAAAGAAATCTTGACTCATCGATGATGTCTTGCTAAGGCAGAGACAAACATTTCCCCACCGGGCTTCTGTTTGTAATTCTTCATACATTTGTACAGATGCTTAAACATGATTGTGTTAACTTTATTGACACACTAATGATGCAAATCACTGAGGACCTGTAGGAAGGAAATGTAGGAAAACATAATTCTGTGTTTTAGACCTGCTCCTGATTTCTTCTGCTTAAAGTTTCCATCTCATGCTAAACTGTGTTGCTCTCCAAAACAAAATCTAATGAACATTTTGGGCAATCTGACTAAACACAAAATGCATGCTTTACATGACAGTTTTATTTAATGAGGCAAAAGGTTTATCCATCAACTAAATATAACATGAATATACAGTAGAAATAGTAAAAGGAAAAGTTATTCACGCCTTAGAAATTAAGTAAAGAAAACCCCAAAGAACTTGCAAAACTGTATTAATATCTGGTTGCAGCAGGACTAGACACACCCATGTCTGATTACTACCCTGAATTACTACTCTGCTCATCAAATCACCCATTTGTAGAAGAATCCATTTTTGATAGTAGGACACACCAATGGAAGAACGGTTTCAGAGCCATTTCTAAGGCTCTGGAACTCCACAGATACACCATGAGACACATTATCTGGAAACACAGAAGACGAGGAACAAGACCGAGCCTTCCCAGGAGTGGCTAACCTTCCAAAATCACAATAAGGGTGTGGTGATTGCTCATTTAAAAAGGACAGAGAGAAAAGATCCAAAGAACTGCAAACCTCTCTCATCTCAGTGAAGGTCTGTGTTCATGGCTCCACCTTTGCAACACACCTTGATAACAGAGCCTCAGGACTATAAGACCATTAAGCCACTGGTGCAACACACACGGAGGTTCTGAACTGTGAAATTGGTGATTGGAGAAGCTGTTATCTAATTGAGGATACTACATGGACTGAAAACCAATGAACTTCACATTTGAGATCAGGTTGGACATTCAATCTGTCAAACCCGATCGGTCGGGTCGCCTGGGTGAGGATGTGTGATGTTTAAAGCCCCGAAACACCGGCATGACCCAAGGGAACATCACTGATGATGTGAGCAAGCATTGCATTGTGGTTCAACTGTTAGAAGGATATCAGAAAAGAAATGGTGTCCCACTCATAACACTTGGTGGCATGTGGCACTAAATGAGTTATACTGTCTATTTGCACATTACAGTTAACTATTAAGTGCGGGTGCTCTCCACGTGTGCTCGTCTTTAAAACCTTTCTCATGACAGGTCTTGCAGTTTGATTCACTTTCAGCAGAGGGTGCACTTGTATATGAGTACAGCCACACTAAAGCCAGGCTGAAGACCATTCTGTTTGGCCGTGCTTATTGTGCTTATACAAATTGAGATTCTTTATTTTTTGTTTTTATATCTTAATAATTCTTTATTTTATTGTTATGTCGTGATTTTATGCTTTGCATGTGATTTTGTGAGGCACATTGGGATGCTGTGCATGAAATGTGCCTAACAAATAAACTTGCCTTGCCTTAAAGAAGAAATTTTTGTGTCCAACTGGAGAAACAAAAGAAAAACAAAAAAGAAAACATCCCTGAACAGAGGAGGAGAATTAAGACACCATCTATCAGCAACATACAATGCAGTACTGATCTCTGTCCCCACAATCCCAAACCACACCTGGATGCTAACGACTCCATTCATTAGTCAGGTTTCATGGCTGCCGGGGAGAATTAGCATTCATAAAGGAAATGCTAATGCTCCTGGGAAATCTTATTGCCTTGGTGGATTCGGTCCCTTCTTTGTTTTCTGTTCCAACAGGAGCATACGTATCTAAACTTTCTATAAGTCTCTCAGAACTAAAGAAGCCTTTTGGATGAGAGGTGAAATGTCCAGGGGACACGTGCTCTCTCATTGAACATCTCCCATGCAGTCTCCACAGCTCCCCATCATTGACTGACCGCACCTCCTTATCCCACCACACCACTGACGGCACAGGTCACCACGCCGGCCTCTGATGGCCCCTCTTCCTCCTCAGGGACCTCTCCATCACCGGTCCTCATCGCCAGCTCCCCCTGCTGCCCAAACCCTGTAATCTCCACCATTATCTCCAACCACAGAACTTCAGCACGTGCTTCATCTCGCCCCTCTGCTGCCCATCAGGGCAATTTAATCCAAATCCCTCGGATACCTCCTCCATCTTCTGCTCCTCAAGCCACGCCTATAACCTGTGGTCTTTTAAATGAGGCTGTGACAATCAGTTCTATGAATGCCCCTTGTTTTGGGGAGGATGGATCACAACGGACTCTAAGGAGGCGTGACCAGGTAGCTGCTCCTGAACAGATTGTAAACAAGACACGAGTAAACTCAGCAATCACGAAGAACCGTAAGTGGAAAGTCTTTCAGACTGTAAATCATTCAAGAACAGTTTGGGATCCTATAATGAAGCCGAGGGCATTTGAATATACGCAGCATTAAATCTAAAAGTGAGCAGGTGCATCATCTTTTGCTGGACTCTAACTTAGACTACCTTTGTTTGTCTGAGACCTGGCTCCAGGAATCTACCCCATCAGCAGCTCTTAATGTACCTAGCTTTAACATTTACAGGAGAGACAGGGTGAGCTCAAAGGGAGGCGGCGTTATGATCTACGTCAACAATTGCATTCAGTGTCAGGAAATAGAATGGTCAAATGGCAAAGAATTAGAGTGCATTGGCATAAATATAGTTTTGTCACAACAAATGTCATTTGCTCTTATACTGATCTATCGCCCTCCCTCATCAAAGAGTAATTTCTATGAAAAATTTGAGAACTTACTTAGAGAATGTAATTTTAACAAAGAAGTAGTTATTATGGGAGATTTTAACATTAATTGGGAGGACAAAAAATCTCGAAAATACCTTAAAAAGATTACAGATCAATTTGACCTGGTGCAGCTAGTCAATGGACCTACAAGAATAACCAATTCTTCTAGTACGCAAATCGATTTAGTATTTTGCAATAGACCGGATAGGATTCCTAAATCATTGAACATGTTAACTGGCATGTCTGACCATAACTTCATTATTGTTGTCAGGAAACTAACAAATAAAAGATTTAATCCATTAATAAAAAAACATGAATCATTCGGTATTCCTAAAACTAAAATGGAGACATTAACAAATGCTATTCTACATACTGAATGGGATGACATGTTGCAGGGGATAGACCTGGAAGAAGACAGCAATGCTTTCTCAAAAAGCTTAGAGAACACTATTATAAACCATACTTGTAAATTGAGGCATAGAAATAGGAAAAATAACGTCCCTTGGATAAATGCAGATATCTTAAAAATTATGAAAGAAAGGGACAGGGCCTTAAAAAAGTCAATCAGAACTAAACTTAGCCATGACAGACATCTTTTTGTAATGATGAGGAACAAAGTGATCAATAAAATTAGACAAGCAAAGGCAGATTATTTCATAACTATAATCGAAAAAGCAAGAGGTAATAGTAAAATTGTCTGGAAACACTTGAAATATTTAACAGGAAATCACAATAAAGTAAAGGAATTGGTTGAACTTGAAATAAATGGAAAAATCATAAATAGTCCGTCTGAAATTACAGAGGTTCTCAACCATTACTTTGTTGACTCTGTGTCCACGATTGCTCAATGTTTTCCTGATGGCAAAACAAATATCAGAACAATAAGCACAAATGAACCAGCATTCAGTATAAGAAATGTTAGTGAAATGGAGGTTAGGAGAATTATTCAATCGTTAAATACGTCAAGAGCAAAAGATGTCTTTGGTTTGGACACAGTCATGCTCAAAGAGCTCAGTTCATCAATACTTTATCCATTAACCAAAATTATTAACCTTTCAATCTCCCAGGGAAAATTTCCAAGTGTTTGGAAAAAGGCAGTTGTGACTCCTATATTTAAAGGTGGAAATCCTCTGCTGCCTAGCAACTATAGGCCTATTAGTATAATCCCGACACTGTCAAAGGTGGTAGAGAAATTGGTAGCAGAACAAATAACTTGCTATCTGAATACTGGCCCGTTTTCTCTGCATCCAATGCAATTTGGCTTTAGGGCCAAACACTCGACTGAAACGGCAAACTGTTTTTTTGTTGAAAGGATCAAATCTTTAATGGATAAAAGTGGTGTTGTCGGAGCAATATTTCTTGACCTGAAAAAGGCGTTTGATACTGTCAATCACAGAATCCTCCTGTCTAAACTGTCTACCTTTAATTTTTCACTGCGCACACTTGGATGGTTAGAATCATATCTATTACACCGTTCTCAGTGTGTTCAACTACAAAACCATCAATCAGCTGTTCTAGGTCAGTCTACAGGTGTTCCTCAAGGTTCTGTCCTGGGACCATTGCTGTTCTCTTTATATGTTAATGATTTACCTTCTGTTTGTCCTGACATCGACTTACAAATGTATGCTGACGATACGGTTATCTATGTTTTTGGTAGCAGTACTACACAAGTTGCTGAAGAACTCACAGACATCATGGTTCATGTAACAACTTGGCTGAAGCAGTGCTGTTTGCAATTAAATCTATCGAAAACGGTCTGCATGTTTTTCTCAAAGACAAAGTGCTCTGGTGCTGACCCAGATGTCTTTGTTTTGGGGGAAAGACTGCAGATTGTTTCCGAATACAAGTACCTTGGAGTCCTTATAGATTCACAACTTAATTTCAAAAAACAGGTTAAAAAGGTCTGTAATAGAGTTAAATTCGGTCTCTCAAACTTTAGATTCACTCGGGATTACATGTCGACAGGGGCGTCGTTGATGTATATGCATTCTATGATTCTTTCGCATATCACTTACTGCTTAACAACCTGGTCGCAGGCCAGTATCACTACTCTAATACCTCTGCAGTCTCTGTACAAACAAACGCTTAAAATACTGGACAAAAAACCAGCATATTTTCATCACTGCCCAATATTAAATAAATACAAATTGTTAAACTGGGAAAATTTGATTAAATATATAAATTCATGTCTGATGTATAAAATTATTAATGGTTTAACATCTCCTCCGCTCGGACAGTTTGTGGATGTAAGAACTGCCACACATCGAGTTTCTAGAGGTGCTGCAAGAGGGGACTGTGTTATCCCACTCAGGAAAAGCAAATTTGGTCAATCTGCCTTTTCCTTTAAAGCTGCACATGAGTGGAATTCTATCCCAGTTATCGTCAGAAATCTTGAGAGCTGTAATGCATTTAAATTTCACCTTAAGGAATGGCTCATTAGCACACAGTTGTGTCGTCACTGAGAGAAACTGCTGTTTAATTTGTTGTTTTTTACTGTCACCTGTTTTTTATGATTTTAGTTGCTTTATAAAATTTTAGTTAATAGACATTAAGTTTTACTGTTACTTGAAATTGTTTTAGTTGATATAGTTTTTAATTATGTGGTTATTGTATATCTGTATTTTTATTAATTTTATTTCATATGTATTTATATTTTGGGGCCATGGAATTTCTGTCCAGGGACAACAGATGAAAAATAGCCTTTTGGCTAATTCTGGCACATTGACAGAAATGTTTATTAATGTGCGCTGTCCCTGTTAAATAAACGAATCATTCATTCATTCATTCAATCAAACTTGAACAAGTCCAGTTGATTCTTCTTTTTTGCTATTCGTGCTATTGCCGCATTAGATTCTCTCAGCAGACGGTGGAGTTGATTATATCTTTTGTAGCCTTCAGTTGCATCTGACTGGCCTGTAGAGCCTTTTATTTTCGGCGGCAGCAGCTTTAAGATATAGAGGGAAGCAGAGATTCAGATGAATCAAAAAGTCATTGTTAAAATGTACACTGTCATAAACAAAGAATGAAACAGATTTCTTATAAGTGCTATTGGTTTTAAACCTGTCACCATCATTAAAGGTTGAAAATGCTGCTCCATTTCACGATGCAGTGTTAGTCGTAATAATGTTTTGCACAGAGACGTACCTTCTGATGGGTCTAACCTCGCTGATAATGTCAGGAAGTTTGCCATTTCTGGTGTCTGGTAGAAAAATTATAACAGCAGCACCCCCAATGCTGATTATTCCAAAAATAATGTACGGAACGATCTTGCTATCGACACCTGGAAACAGAATTATTATTTTTTTAGACTGAATTAAAAAAAAATGCTACAATGGACGGGAGTGGTGCTATAGGTGGAGAGAGCATTGCAATAGCAATACAATAATACATACAATAATACATACAAAAATCAAGACACTTACCGATGTAGAGGACGTAGGGACACAAGATGAGGGCCATGCGCGCGGCTGTACAGAAGATCCCTAAGCCCATGTTCCTGACCACAGTGGGCATGAGCTCAGCTGAAAACACTGAGATGAAGCCAAAGCCACCACTAATTCCCATCCTTCCCACCAAGGCAAACACCAGGAACATTGTAGGCATGTCTGAGAAAAAGCCGTAGTGCAGCTATATAAATACGTTGTGTCCTCTACAGGTTTCAGAGATTTCTGCTTCAGTCATGCTCTACTTTTGGAGGACAGACCTTCAGGAACCAGCAGGGTGGCCAGTAGCATGACGCCACAGAACATCATTGTGGTGGAAAGAAGAGTGGGTCGAGACACACGGTTGATCACCAGCCAAATGACGCCATATATGGTGAGGTCTATCGCTGCTGAGAAGAAGCAGTTGAGGTAGGGATCTCCATTCAAGTTACTGGTATTGAGAGAGAGACCATAGTAGACCATGGAGACGCAGATCCTGCAGAGAAACAAAATGAAGACCAAATGAAGATGTGCTGGAGCCTATCTCAGCTGGCTACGGGAGAAAGACGTGGTACACCCTGCATGAGGCACCAGCTCATTGTGGTGCCTCATGAAAGGGAAGACAAACAAACCACCATTCACACTCACACCTACGGATAACTTGTTGTGACCAAATCACCAAAGCTACATGTTTTTGGAGGTGGGAGGAAGCCGGAGAACCAGGAGAGAACCCACACAAAATCATGGAAGACATACAAACTCCACCCAGAAAGGAAGCTCCACCCAGAAAGGTTTGTTTCCTTTCTGGGTGGAGTTTGTATGCACTGTTTAATTAAACAGTGCTCTGTTTAATTAAGAGTAAAATGTTGAAGTAAGATGAATAGAATAAAACATAAGGGACATCCTGCATATGTTTCATAACTCTTTTTTATTTTTTTTAATTTTTTTATGTATTATAGAAGTATCGACTCGGGACTTGCTATCTGTACAAAATCAAATGACAAGGAGGCAAAAAAAAAACCTGACCGGGACATTACTAGTCGAAACGTTGGAATAGCATGGATTGTGGCAAAGTACAAACATAGAAAAGATGATGCATTACCACATGATAACAGTTAGAATTGTAATATTCCTCATGTCAGGAGTTCGTATCAGGTCCATGTAAGTGTGTCTCCTCTTCTTTTCACATCTATTTTCCTGTATCAGCCATGCATGAAAAGAAAAAGAACAATGACAATGTGCAACCACTTGACAAGCTGTTACCAGCTGTTAACGACACTACACTATTTTATTCAACAACTTCCACAGCATGAAAGGTAAATATGAACAATAAATACCATTAGCTCCACGGACTCCCCAGTCTTGAATATGACCTCAGGAGCAGGGACTCGGTTCATTTTAGCAGCTTTACGGACGATGAGCTCAGCCTCCTCCACCCGGCCTTTCTGCAGAAGCCAACGTGGAGACTCAGGAATCACCCTGAACACAAGATGAGAGACAGAAGTTGAACAGAAACCCGCATTTCGTCTGTGGCTCACCTTCGACACTGAGACAGACGACATTCCTGAGCAGCAGCGCAGACACGGTGGATCTAGTTTTGAGTAATACCGAACATTGTGTTGCACTAATGTTGACTTGCGTGACAAATTGTTTGACAGAGTCCTATCATCACTAATAATGATAAGATTTGCTCTTTATAAATTTGATATGTTAAAATGTACTGACGTTGGATATTATTATGATTATTTTATTAACCGGACAGTGCATATTAATGAATATGTAAATGTCAATATGCCAGAATTAGCCAAAGCCTACTTTCCATCTGCAGTCAGAAGAAATTACATTACAATAACACAAATGAAATGCTTTTGCATTTTTATTATATTATTATTTTTATTGTGCTATTGGATTATTTTTATTGCAAAAATGTTAAAAAAAACAGAAAACTGGACAACTGGCATCCCAGTGACAGTAACATAGAAAACAGAGAGGACAAAAAAAGCTAAATTTAAAATTAAAGCCGACAAATCTTTCTTTTTCTTTTTTAGTTTTAGTGTTCTACTTGTCCTGTATTGAGTCAGTTTTTTTCTTTAGGTTTGTGCATATTTGCTTTAATTAATCAAAATTATGTTTTTTTAAATGATGGACCTAAATCAAAATGATGAAAATAATAATTTGTTTCATGCATTATTTCAAATTACTATTGATTTAAGTCTTGAAGGAAAAAATGGGCATACAAAGACACAAACAGGTGAAAGGGATAGACCAATAACGCTTCGTAGCCAACGTCTTACCACCACATAGGAAGGAATAAGAGCGGTGGGATGGCAGAAGCTACCAGCAGCATCCTCCAGCCACGAATGAAGTATGCTGCAAGCGGCAACAAGGCGTAACCGATCCCAAAACCTCCAGAATGACCCAACACACTGAAGGTGACTCTGGCAGACGTCCTTAGGATCTCAGTCCCTGATCAAGAAGAGGATCGAGAGAGGAGGGAGAGGACATGCATTTAATAAAAACGGTCTACGATTGAATCCAATGCTTCATTCAAAAACTCGTTACTTTACAGAGCTTGTCTGAGGGGAAAACCTGCCACTGTCACAAGACTAGAATCACGCTTCACATCAGAAGGCTATTGGAGAGACTATGCCCTCTTTTTAGGCTGACAGAAGGGCATCTGAGCCTTTCTCACCCAGTACGAGTGACACGATGTAAAGGGCTACTTGGCCAAATCCTCTCAGAAAGTTGAAGACACAGAACATAACCCAACTGACGGAGGCAGCCTGGATCAAAGGAAAGATTGCCTGTGAGAGCATGGTGGAGAAAAACACAGGCTTTCTGCCAAACCTGTAAGACAGAAAAATGAAAATAGGAAACAGTGAAGTTACATCATAACATGTTAATTCATGATCAGCTAGTTATTCTACTCTGTCTCACATTCCCTCATGTTTAATTGCGGTTGATAATGCCAGCACCAGTAGAAGTCGTAGAAGTAGAACAGCGAGTTATCAGAGGCCTGTTTTCAACCCTTATGGCTTTCTCTTTGAAGATAATCTAATAATTCCAAATATGCAAATACTGCACTTCAGTATAAAGTGAGTTCCAAAGGATACACCTCTTCTTCTTTTAATGTCTATAATCTGAACTATGACCATCACTTGTATTGAAATAGATTTAATAACAGCATGCCAATGGCACACTCCCTCAAAACCCGTCACAGCTATTGCGTTGTGCTGTGTTATTAAACCGAATATTTCAGTGACATTTCTTGCCATGCCTAACGTAGACATTGCCGCATTATTTATCCTGTGGGCTGGGATGAATCATATCAACAAAGGAGAAGTGCTCACTAACAGATGAGACAGATCTGTGAACAACAATTGAGAGAAATGGTATTTTGTGTATGTAAAATGTTTTTTAGATCTTTGAGTTCAGATCAAGAAAAATGGGAGCAAAAACAACAACAACAACAGTGTGGCGTGGATATTTTTGGTCCGGTATAGGAGAGTAAAACCAGTCGTGCTGGTGCTTTTTACTGAAAATACCAGCTTACTATATGCATGTGTGCATTCACAGTGTGAGCTAAAAAATAAAGTTGTTAGATGCTAAACATTTTACAGTGTAGTATCCAAGACTCTACTTGATCTGTCATACCCACCGGTCTGAGAGGTGACCGCAGACAAAGGATCCAACCAGGACGCCTACAAAGTATAAGGAGGTTGAAAAAGGGACCTTCCATGCATTTTCGCACACTAGATCCCACTGCAGGAAAACAGGAGAGATGAACTTTTAGAGTGAGTCATGAAAGAGAGAGTCTAGGTCAGGACACAGTGCTGTCAAATATCAGCTAAATAAAGTTACTTCTGAAACAATGGTGGCGGTGTATCGGTCAGTGCTGTAGACCCATCCATCCAGACACTGCTCCGTGTCGTTGCCGAGTTCCTCCTCCGTCTCCTTCCAGCTGTCGTTCAGTTTGTACCGTGAACAGCTGTCCGGTCCGGCCCAGCTGCTGTTCTGAGTGGAGCCGATCGACTCTTTGCAGCGATGTTCTGGTGCATCCGAAATAAAAACCACTATCATTGGCATGTATCCAGTTGGAATCACGCTTAGAGTGAGCATCACGATGATTAAGTTTTGAAAGAGTCCGTAGTCTCCGAGAAAAGACGTAAGGTCGTTATAATCTTCAGGTACTGCACCCGACATTGTCTCCGAACTTTGGACGACTGGAGAACTCTCTGAGGTGGTTAGTTGCGTAAAGAAGAGTTGAACTTATGTCCTTAAGGCCCCTCCCTCTGTATGCCAAGAAAGGACGTACGATGTTCAAAGTCTTTAGCTTTTGCTTTGGAAATTGTGTCCAAACTATAGCTGCACCGAGAGGGTGCTCTATTCACAGTCCTTCGGGCTGCAGGACAGAGCTATGCCTCTCTGCAACTCCGCTTCCATGTCAGATTACGCTTTTGCTATCAGAAAGAGCTCACCATTATGTCCTGTCCGTATGATCTTCTCTTTGTGTCTCTTGAGATCGTCCTGACCCAGTTCCTCTGTCACCGGTAATTGCAAACTGACGCAGGTTTGTTCAGGTTAATTTCAGTTGTTTATCCTGCTCTGACCTCCTCCGCTGGCTGTCAGTTCCCAGCGCCTGGTTCGTGATTCATATATTGTGTTAGACTGAGTTTTATCCTCGGTGCAGGAGTTACTTGTTGATAAACTGGTATTTTAACTATGACGCCAGCTATTGTCTCTGCCACAGCTTGATGCGGGCATGTGTTTTTTTCCTGTCTTCTCAGAGCCTCCTCCTGCAAACAGTTCACTCCCATGACCTGTGCTCCCGTCATGACCTCCAATCAGCCCATACTATCTTTAGTCTCTGTCGATGCCACGCCTCGCTGCCAGATTGTTAGTGATGATTCCTACCTTCCAGCATTCCAAATTGGTCGCCCGTGTTTTGACCCTGCTTGATTCCGTCTCTTTGCCTGCCCCTTGGGATTCGTCTGCTGGTTTGGACTGACTACCCGGTTTTGGACAATAAAGCTAAGTTTCCGGATTTCCTCTCTACTGTCATGCATTTGGGTTCTGTAGCGTCAGGCATTCCTGCCGCAGTCTTTGCGTTACTCAGTCACCAAAATGGTTAGCTAGTACCTCTAGTACTTATTATTCACCGGAGAAAAGGACAGCACACCTCCATGTGTCTTTCGTCTGGAAAACATACGCAGACCGCTCACAATAACTCAGGTACACGCAGGCACATGCCACATGACATCACTGCATAGGCCACGAAACATGGCTTTACTAACTCATGCTATTAAATATGCTTAACAGGTTCTCACCTGCTTTGGTCCTGACAGTCTGTTCAAATAAGCAAAATGAGTAATGTATCACGTGTCCATGTCAATATATCCTTAAGCAATACACTTGGCGCCACCTTGCTGCCCTGGTGCCTTTACTCAGCCCTGCCTGCTTCTCAGGGAAGTCAAGGACCAACTTTGAGGATAGTGAACTCTAGTCCTGTCATTGCAGCCAAATTCAATCGGTAGTCCAATACACAAACTTAAACACAAGTTAAAGTAAAAGGCAGTTTCTTTACAAACAGAATAAAAAACCACCGATTGATCATTGACCACCGGCCACATGGTTCAGCGTTGAGAGTTGCTAGTTCTCTGAATAATTACAAACTCTATATGTGATGACTCAGATCTATTTAATACAGACCAGGTTTGTTTGTGCGGTGAATGAATAGACAGGAGACAGAAAATTAAGTAGAGGTAAATTGTATTGAGGAAAGACAATAACAAATAATAAGGCACATTTAAACCACCAATCAGAGCCCAGAGGAGTGTCTGACTGTCAATCATTCTTGGCAAAGAGAATTCCACCTTGCTCTCATTCTGTCAAGAACAGCAACAGATTTTTAGAGGATTAAAATAGTAATAATTAAATATCATTATAACACATTATTTTGGTGTTTCAGACAAGAAACAGCTTCATCCACCTTGCGGGTCACGTGTGTTGCTGGAGCCCATCTCAGCTGGCTACGGGCGAGAGGCAAGCTACACCCCCGGATGAGATGCCAGCTCCTTGCGGGGCCGCACAAAAAAGACAAACAAACACACACACACACTCATGGAGAATTTGCGGTGGGGAGAAGCCGGAGATTCCACGCAGACATGGGGAGAGCATGCAAACTCTGCACAGAAAGGAATCAAGCCCAGAACCTTCTTGCTATGAGGCATCAGCACCACCCACTGCGCCACCAGTTGTTTTAATTTGTATTAAAACAGTTTTGTGTCTGTGCAGGTTCTCAGTCACCCAGGTGGAGGTAAATCACAAACAGCAAGGCAGAGAATCATCTGGAGTTGCATTAGACTGGTTGAAGACATGTCATCTCTCATCCAAGAGGCTTCTTCAGATCTAAATAACTGGTGACAGTTTTGTGTCATTGAATGTCCTATATGCTGGTTTAAGGAAATTGTCTTTCAGCAATAGTATTTCCACATTTATAGCATTCCTCATTTTGGTAAATTTTAGCAAACACATGCCAGCAAAAAAAATAATTAAAAAAAATCATAATGAAGTAACGTTTTTAAGAAATATATATTTGACATTTTTTCAAATGGCATTCGATAATGTTGTCAAAAAGGCAGTGGTAGATCTCACATTATGGTTATTAGGATACACCTCTCTTAATCATTGAATTCAGATGTTTCATCCAGATCCATTACCAAAGATGTATAAAATCTAGCCATAGAGTCTGCCTTCACAAACATCTGAATAAGAATGGGTTGTGCTGAAGCGCTCATCAAATTTCAATGTGGTCCCATCACAGGATGCCAACTTCACAATGCCAGTTAGTGAAATTTCTTACATCATCATCATCATCATCATCAACTCAACCTTAAAGTGGGAGAACATATCAGAATCAGAATCAGAATCAGAAGTGGTTTATTGCCATGGTCAGTGAGGGTTCACAGACTAGGAACGTTTCTCGGTGAAGTCGTGCTACATCTAACATTAATGACAAAATACAAAAACCATACAAGTACAGACACATCAGCAGCACCCGGAGTGGTTGCACAGGTGTGTACTAGCAGCAGTATAAGATTGAAGAAGGAATAAGAGTCACCAACTCACTGTTGACTCAGACCTCAAAGTTCCAGCAAAGGGAAACTCAATGCATCAGCAACAACACATACATCCCCATTCAGAAGGCATTATTTATTTGGGCAGCAGCACCTTTAAGGTTGAAAGAGAAGCAGAGAGTCAGATAAAACAGAGAATATTTGTAGCCTATCTGACTTAAGACACGAGGAGAAGCAGGGAGGCAGATAAAACAAAACAACTCTTAAAATGTAGATCATCATAAAACACGAAAAGCTCAGTTGATCCAACAAGAGTTTTTGGTCTTTTATGATTACAGATTTCTTAAAAAAATAATAATAGCAGTCATAATATAATATATAAACACAGTGACGTACCTTCTGATTGGTCGGACCTCGCTGATAAGGTCAGGAAGTTTGCTGTTTCTGGTGTCTGGTAGCAACATGCTAACAGCAGCAGTCCCAACGCTGATTGTTCCAAAAACAATGTACGGAACGGCCTTGCTGTAGACACCTGGACAAAAACATAACAGGCTCATGAATTGTCATTGATTTGTTTTATGTACACTGGTAGTACAGTAATCACAGGGTTTGTACGGAAAACACATTTTGATGCAAGGATGCAAAAACATTTATTCCCCCCCCCCCCCCCCCCTACAAGTCAAAGTCTACTGAAACAACGCAGAAAACTGGACAAGCAGGAGCATTCAGTGCTGGCAGGAGCATTCAGTGCTGGCACTAACACAGCTGTCGTGCATGCTAGTGGCCATATGCCGGGAGTAGAAGGAGCGTAACAGCTGCAAGCGGGTGGCTCTTTAGCGTCAAGCAGGGAGACCCTTTGTTTCAGACCCAGCTTTCTTGGCATGCAGTCATTATAGCATCTCTGCTATCAGGTCGTAAATTTAAAAAAAAAAAAGTCCTTATAAATCTATATTTCTACATGTTATAACCTCCGCCACCGCAGAAAGGTCAACAGACAGATCACAATATGATCGGATGATGATGGCTGATGTCCCTCTACCGAGCTCCAATAATTTTGACACAAACCTGGACAAAGTGATACGGACTGTTCCTGTCCTACACAGACAACCCAATGGTGAATTCCACCATGAAAAAAAAATCACTTACCTGTGTAGATGATGTAGGGGAGCAAAATGATGGCTATGCGTGCAGCTGTTACAGCAATCCCTATGCCCATGTTCCTGACCACAGTGGGAATGAGCTCGGCTGAAAACACCCAGGTGAAGGTGTAAGTGCTGGTGCTTCCCATCCTTCCCACCAAGGCAAACACCAGAACCAATATAGGCATGTCTGAGAAAAGACCATTGTTATTTATATAAAAAAAGGGACTTATGGCTATATAAAAACAGTAATACCTCGACAGACGAGCGTTCCCTGTTACGAGCCAGCCTATTCAAAGCTAATATTTTGCTTTGAGACGCGAGCATAAATGAGAAGAAAAAAAGGCATGATGCCACTGGAGATGAAGCATGAAATGATTGATAGACGTGACCATAGTGTCCGTGTAAGTGATTTGGCACGCCGGTACGAACGGAGTACATCGACGATATGTACAATACTAAATACTTTATGTATGTGGGGGCGATGGTGGCGCAGGTGGTTGAGAGGGTCGTCCTATGATCCATCCATCCATCCATTTTCTTCCGCTTATCCGGGGCCGGGTCGCGGGGGCAGCAGCCTAAGCAGGGAAACCCAGACTTCCCTCTCCCCGGCCACTTCTTCTAGCTCTTCCGGGGGGATCCCGAGGCGTTCCCAGGCCAGCCGAGAGACATAGTCTCTCCAGCGTGTCCTGGGTCTTCCCCGTGGTCTCCTCCCGGTGGGACGTCCTATGATCGAGATCGAGATTGATCGAGATTGATCGAGAGGTTGGGGGTTCGATCCCCGGCTTCACGCGCGCACGCGGCGACCAGCAGCAGACTACAGTTAGAAAGCGTAACTGCTGTAAACCAAATTGCCCCCTGAGGGACAAAACAATAAAAAGTATTTAGTGTGTGTACATGTAAAGTACAATTACTGTATGAAGCGTCTCCGTACCGTCCAACCCCCACCTCCTCGCATGACACGCTGCTATTAGCCGCTATCGTCTGTCTCGAAGGTCAAACTCATAATAAATCCACATTTTATATTACAGTAATACTGTAGATCATTTATTGCATCACTATGCGAGTGTGTGTGTGTATCTTTACAGCAATTAAAATAAATCACCCCCCATTTTTATTAGGGTTGATTTAAGTGCTTTTATACGGCCGGTACAGGTAGAGAAACTTCCCAGTTATTTTATATGTAAAAAATTAATTTGGCATACGAGCGATTTATGAGCCAGAAACAAATTATACTCATATGTTAAGGTATTACTGTACATAATTTACTCCATTCAGAGATTTCTGCTTTAGTCATGCTCTACTTTTGGAGGACAGACCTTCAGGAACCAGCAGGGTGACCAGTAGCATGACGCCACAGAACATCATTGTGGTGGAAACAAAAGTGGGTCGAGACACACGGTTGATCACCAGCCAAATGACGACATAAACGACGAGGTCTATCGCTGCTGAGAAGAAGCAGTTGAGGTAGGGATCTCCATTCAAGTTACTGGTACTGAGAGAGAGGCCATAGTACACCATGGAGATGCAGATCCTGCAGAACATCAAAAGATAAAGATGGAAGACAATAAAAAATGTGTTCTACTTCTCTTCACACTCGTGCCAAAATGCTCACACTAGCAAAATAAATCAGTCACTTTTAAGAAGCTACAATGAAAGTAAAAGAGGTTAAATGTGCTCATAAACAAATAATGACTTAATACTAAGGAAAGTTCAAACAAAGATGATGCATTACCACATGATAACAGCTAGAATTGTAATATTCCTCATGTCAGGGGTTCGTATCAGGTCCATGTAAGTGTGTCTCCTCTTCTCTTTGTGTATATTTTGCTGTATTAGACATGCATGAGAAGACAAAGAACAGTGACAATGTGTACCAAATGTTTACTATAATTTAGATAAGCTTTCCCAGCATGAGGACTAAATAAAGACTAAATACCATTAGCTCCAAATACTCTCCAGTCCTGAATATGACCTCAGGAGCAGGGACTCGGTTCATTTTAGCAGCTTTACGGATGATGAGCTCAGCCTCCTCCACCCGGCCTTTCTGCAGAAGCCAACGTGGAGATTCAGGAATCACCCTGAACACCAGTTGAGAGACAGAAGTTCATTGAACACATGAATTATTATTATTTTGCAAGTGTAAGTTGATGATAGCAAACATTTGAACAAAACTAAAAGAATCAAGTGGATGGCTTTACTGTACAAATTTTGATGATCTAAGAAAAATGAATTTAATAAAAAAAATTGTTTAAAGTACTGATGATGGACTATTATTAGTTTTTATTTTCCAGTTTTTGGCTTTTGTATAGTTGTCTTTTTTTCCATGTATATGCTGTTTTAATTAAATCAAACCAATGAGTTTGAAACAATCTGATTTTATACATCATGCCATATTACAATTAAATAAAGTCACAAAGTACACTTGCAATGAGGGCACTCACCAGGAGACAGCACAATTCAAAATAAAAGTTATAACAGAGACATACAAAGACAAAAAAAACACGAGACAATAGATGGACCAATACAATTCATCAGACAACGTCTTACCACCACATAGGAAGGAATAAGAGCGGTGGGATGGCAGAAGCTACCAGCAGCATCCTCCAGCCACGAATGAAGTATGCTGCGAGCGGCAACAAGGCGTAACCGACCCCAAAGCCTCCAGAATGGCCCAACACACTGAAGGTGACTCTGGCTGTCTTGCTTAGGATCTCAGACCCTGAAGACGAGGGTGAACAAGAAAAACAGGGGACATGAGAGCAAATACATAAAACTGTCCAAGAGTTACTTTGAATTCAACGTTTCCTTCATTTGATCATTCAGTTACTTTGTGCTGCCTGCCTGGTTGGTAAACATACCGCTGTCCCTCAACAAGAAACACACGTCACACCAGGAAGATGCAGGTATTCCGAGACGATAGAAGCGCACGTCTCACCCAGTATGAATGACACACTGTAATTCGGTGCTTGCCCAAGTCCTCTGAGAAAGTTGAAAATACAGAACATGATCCAATTGACGGACGCAGCCTGGATCAATGGAGTGACAGCCTGCAAGAACATGGTGGCGAAAAACACCGGCTTTCTGCCAAACCTTCAAGACACAAATGAAACGTTTTCAGACCATCTGGAATCATCAAAATGATCACTAGTTATAGTTGCTATTATTCTTTTTAGATTTAACAAAAGCTATTTTGTTTTGAGCCTCAATGAGAGATGAATTTAGTTTATGTTCCATTTCTACTAAAGTAGAAATTGTGTTATGGAGAGACTGAAAGGTTATGTATATAAAATATTGAAGTGTTGTGTGTTTTAAAATTATCACGTAAACATCTCACACTGCGAAATTCCTTTTTTTTTTAAATGTCTTTATTGATATTGGTGTTGGCTGGGTTTAAATATAAACCTGTGCAACAGTTTTGTTTTTTTTATTAAATATTTAATCAGAACTGAGTCATGCTTGTTTATTTTACTTTATTTTATATCTTTTTATTCGGTTTGAAGTACATATATATGTGCGCATACAGTACATGTAAAAAAAAAAAATCTATTTTTTTATATGGAAAGGGGGAAGGCGCTGTCGCCTCACAGCAAGAAGGTAACAGGTTCGAATCCCCATCTGTGTGGAGTTTGCACGTTCTTCCTGTCTGCGTGTGGTTTCTCCGGTTAACTCCCACAACCAAAAACATGCAATGTAGGTCAATGAATTACTCAAATCTAATTGTACGAATGTACGCGTGACCGCGCCCCGCTCACGCGCTGGGGGGGCGCGCCTCTCGCCCGGAGACAGCTGTGAAAGTCACTCCCGTGATTCGCAAACCGGAAACGCGGAATAAAATCGGTCAATGTACAGTATTAAAGTGCTGCACAGGCCCAATCATGCAAATACTGTTAAACGACATAATATGCGATTACGCAGCATTTTAAGAGGATTTAATTGTGACTGAATAAACCGGATCTTTCTGACGCAGAGCCGCGTCCTCCTCCACTAAACACCCACCGGTCCGAGAGGAGACCGCAGACGAAGGATCCAACCATGACGCCCACGAAGTACAAGGACGTTGAGAAGGGGACCTTCCATGCATTTTCACACACCAGATCCCACTGCAGGAAAACAAGAGAGAGGAAGTCATGAAAGGGAGAGGAAGTCATGAAAGGGAGAGGAAGTCATGAAAGAGAGAGGAAGTCATGAAAGGGAGAGGAAGTCAGGACCCAGCGCTGCAAACAAAGTTACTTCTGAAACGATGGTGGCGGTGTATCTGTCGGTGCTGTAGACCCATCCATCCAGACACTGCTCCGTCTCCTCCCAGCTGCGGTTCAGTTTGTACCGTGAACAGCTGTCCGGTCCGGCCCAGCTGCTGTTCTGGGTGGAGCCGATCGACTCTTTGCAGCGATGTTCTGGTGCGTCCGAAATAAACACAAATATCACCGTCATGTATCCGCTCGGAACCGCGCTGAGGGTGAGCATCACGATGATTAAGTTTTGAAAGAGCCCGTAGTCTCCGAGAAAAGACGTAAGGTCGTTATAATCTTCGGTTCCTGCAGCCGACATTGTCTCCGAACTCTGGACGGACCGGAGAACTTCCTGAGGTGACTGAAGAAGAGTCGAACCTATGCCCTTAAAGCCCCTCCCTCTGTAAACCAGCCTCCACACTCCTTGGATGAAACTATATATACTGTAAAACTACATGTTAGTATAACACGTATCTTCTGGTCCTAAATGCAAGCCTTATTTCAGCAAAGGTAAAGTAATTTTATAATTAAATTCAATTAAAGGTGAACCAAAGAGGGATTCTCCAACCAGCGGTGACCTTAGAGTGAACGGAACACTGATTACATTTAGATGATAAGATGGTCGTTAAATTAAATCAGGCACACAATGACGCAAAAGGATGCAGCAAAGGTATAGTCCGTGCTTCTGTAACTTCCAGGCTGGTTTGCTGCCTGGTTGCCTAAACATCTTCAGCTGATCCAAAACGCATGCAGCGCCTGTTCTGACAGGAACCAGACTGAGAGAACACGTTTCTCCTGTTCTGGCGGCTCCCTGTTAGAGCAGGAAGCTGATACAAATATATACAATCTTCTTCTCACTTTTAAAGCCCTCGACATACCTTAGAGAGCTCATTGTGCCCACTTGGGGCCCATGCCTTTGATGGGGGGGGGGGGGGGGGGGGGTCTTTCAATTATCGAGTGACTTGATTGTGGAATCAGCTCCCTGATTGGTTCATGAGGCAGACACCATCTCTATGTTGAAGAGTAGACTGAATACTTTCCTTTTTAACAAAGCTTATGTTTAATCGATACAATAATCAATATTCTGGTGGCATAACCTCATGTGGCACACTGAGCTCCTCCCCCCCCATCCGGTTATTCATGTTCTAAATGTTTGTCAGTAATCCCTCTCTACCCCGTCGTCTTGTGCTCTCTCTCCCTCTGTTGGTCACGGCATCACTGAATGTAGTGTAAATACATCATGTCTCAGTCTGCTCCTGTTCTCTCTCCCTCTCTCTGTCATTGTCTCTCTCTCGCTTAATCAACCCAACTGGTCCACCCACTATGAGGCTTAAGGCTCTTGTGGGACAAGTTGGGTTCGGTTTTTCCCTGCAGGTCTTTCCCCGTTACACCTGGAAAGTACCTTGAAATGACTTTTTGTTGTGATCTGGTGCTATAGCAATAAAAAGGAATTTAATTTTATTAATTATTTGATTTATGTTTACCCCCCCCCCCACACAAGGCAAGCTTGTAGTTACCCTGTCTCCGTAAACCAGGGCGATATTCCTTCTTGAAAGGAAACACTGCTGATTCTATCTGTGTGTAATGTGTGTCATGGAAATTTGCATTTGCTTTTTGTGTGTTATTTACTGATGTACATTTCTTTGATTGAACTTTGTTCCTGTTTAATCTAGATATGACTGGTTCCAGGCAGCCTCGGCTGTATTCCCATGTCTCCTTCCTGTATCGACCATAAATATCTCGGACTGGTAGACTGATAGCATTCTGTTAATGCTTGGCTCCTCCTTGGATACACAAATAAAATTCCCCCCAAAAAACAAGGTCTGTGTTTCTCCTTTTAAAGATTTCTACTCGTTTCCAAACAGGACATTAATTTTTGAATCCCTTAATGTTAAGATTAAATATTTTTACCGACTCCTTTCTGGATCTGAACCGGGTGAAATTCGGTGGTGAGATTAAGGTCCCCACCCTACATGACTGTGTACAATTCCATAAACATCGGTCGAGAAATTGAGGAATAAATTGTGAAGCTCCATTGACTGCAATGTTACCGAATAATTCAAGATGATCCATAATCCAGGATCTCTTCTGGATCATCACCAACATTTAGTAATCTGTTCCTGGTAACATTCCAAACATTTCCTGAAAATATCACAAGAGATCCGTCCAGAACCTTTCAAGTTATCTTGCTCACAGACAGACAAACGACCGCAAGTGGAGGTAAATATGGAATTTCTCATTAACAAAATAATTATGATGACAAAAAGGTTTATATAATGCCAAAGCCATTGTTGACCTATTTTCTACATTGTGCATTCTTCTTTTCATGTTGAAATAGATAAAATAGAAGAAAAAAAAAATAGAAAAGAGACCTGTCTCCTCTGAAACAACTTTTCCATTGCAGAAACTATGCCTCTATCGATTTATTGATTAAAAAAAAACAAAAAACAAAAAACAAAACACTTGACTTTCAGGCAGGTCCTGCTGACGTGCACACTTCACCCATCCATCCATTTTCTTGAAGAGTCACTTATCCACCTTCGGGTGACATGCGTCATACATTTCAAAAATGCTTTCTCCTTGATTGCTCCAGCTGTGTGACTTCATTTCAGCAGAGACAACACTTCATCAGTACAGCGGTTCATTTCAGGCAGCAGCATCTTCAACACACGAAGAGAAGCAGGGAGGCAGATAAAACAGAACAACTCTTAAAATGTAGATCATCATAAAACACGAAAACGCTCAGTTGGCCCAACAAGAGTTTTTGGTCTTTTATGTTTACAGATTTCTTAAAAAAAAAAAAAGTGTCTTAAACTCGTCATTATCTTCAATGCGAAAAACAAAATAGCAGTCATAATATAATATATAAACACAGTGACGTACCTTCTGATTGGTCGGACCTCGCTGATAAGGTCGGGAAGTTTGCTGTCTCTGGTGTCTGGTAGCAACATGCTAACAGCAGCAGTCCCAACGCTGATTGTTCCAAAAACAATGTACGGAACGACCTTGCTGTAGACACCTGGACAAAAACATAACAGGCTCATGAATTTGTTCATTATTATTCGTTTATTTGAAATTCTTTTGTCTGCTTTGGTGTCAGGATGGTGCGTGTCAACTTAATATCAACTTTCTTTTTTAAAATCCTTTAACCCATATTTTTTCAGTTTATTTTAATCTTTGTGACCAACAAGCAGTGGGGAATCTCTCAAATGTTTCAGGTTTAAAGTGTTATAATCCGTAACCTGGAGAAATTATATTCAAACGTAGCATCCCCTAAACTTCATCTTCTTTCTGATAAATGTATCTTTCATCATTGCCCTTGTCCTGTTGACTCCATACACAGCTACCAACAAGTAAATCTGTGCTTAAAATGCAAAAATAGTTTCATTTCCAGATTTCTTACACCATAGTTACACCAGTTAATTTCACTAAATCATCTTATTCAAGTATTTGTTTGATGAGACATAACATCAATTTAAGACAATACTTTTTATTTAAGTTGTTAATGGAGCAGTAAATTAAAGAAATTTAATGCACTGCAAAAAAAAAAGTCTTAATCTTAAAAATGGCCGATGCTCTGCCACCATTGTACAAACTCTACTCTGCACAAATCAAATCCAAGCATAAAAAAACAGTTACCCATGTAGATGATGTAGGGACACATGATGTTGCCTATGTGTGCAGCTGTTGAGGAGATCCCTATGCCCATGTTCCTGACCACAGTGGGCATGAGCTCAGCTGAAAACACGTAGATGAAGGTGAAAGAGCCGCAACTGCCCAGCCTTCCCATCAAGGCAAACACCAGGCCTAATATAGGCACGTCTGAGAAAATCAAATTATGAAACAAGGCATGTACAGATAAATTAATGCGCAATGTCCTCTACAACTTTCAGAGATTTCTGCTTCAGTCATGCTGCTACTTTTGGAGGACAGACCTTCAGGAACCAGCAGGGTGGCCAGTAGCATGACGCCACAGAACATCATCGTGCTGGAAACAAGAGTGGGTCGAGACACACGGTTGATCACCAGCCAAGTGACGACATAAACAACGAGGTCTATCGCTGCTGTGAAGAAGCAGTTGAGGTAGGGATCTCCATTCAAGTTACTGGTATTGAGAGAGAAACCAGTAAAGACCAAGGAGCCAGATAACCTGCAGAGAAATGTACAGTTAAGAGGAGAGTGAGTTAAAATAACATATTTGTCTCCAGAAGGGGTCATCAGATTCTACCACGATTCAAATATTTAATTAGCATTAAAGGAATAGCACTATTAAGTCGTATATACCAGATTGATCAGTTTGTACATTCCAATGATGAATACCGTTTAACCCATATATGCTCCCTCTCTTTTAACTTTTAAGGAGATAACATGCATTTGCACCAATTTCCACCCAACATGCACCCATCAGTCTGGTAAAATATTTGTTTTACTTTTTGTAAGACACAGCTTTGTATTTCTGAAGTTACACAAGGTCATTAGTTTGATATGTGCGTATATATTGTCAAGAAATGTAAAAACAGCACATTACCACATGATAACGGTTAGAATTGTAGTATTCCTCATGTTAGGGGTTCGTATCAGGTCCATGTAAGTGTGTGTTCGTTTCTCTTCGTGTTTATTTTCCTGTATTAGACGTGCATGAAAGGGAAAACCACAGTGACTATGTGTACTAAGTAACTGGTTAAACATTTTTGTTTAGATTTTGTACAACAGCTTTCCCAGCATGAGGACGAAATAAAGACTAAATACCATTAGCTCCAAGGACTCTCCAGTCCTGAATATGACCTCAGGAGCAGGGACTCGGTTCATTTTCGCAGCTTTACGGACGATGAGCTCAGCCTCCTCCACCCGGCCTTTCTGCAGAAGCCAACGTGGAGACTCAGGAATCACCCTGAACACAAATTGAGAGACAGAAGTTGAACAGAAACCAACATTTTGTCTGTGGCTCACCTTCGACACTGAGACAGACGACATTCCTGAGCAGCAGCGCAGACACGGTGGATCTAGTTTTACATAAAAACTGAGTAATACCAAACATTGTGTTGCACTAATGCTGACTAATGTTGACTTCCCTGATAAATTGTTTGACAAAGCAGAGAAGTCCTATCATCACTAATAATGATCAGATTTGCTCTTTATAACTTACTTTGATATGTTGAAATGTACTGACGTTGAACATTATTAAGTTTTAGTGTTCTACTTGTCCTGTCATGAGTCCGTTTTTTTGTGCATATTTGCTTTAATTTACCATAATAAAGTTTTTTTTTAAATGATGGACCTAAATCAAACCAATAAGAATAATTTGTTTCATGCGTTATTTCAAATTACTCTTCATTTAAGTCTTGAAGGAAAAAATGGGCACACAAAGACACAAACAGGTGAAGGATAGACCAATGACGTTTCCTAGCCGACGTCTTACCACCACATAGAAAGGAATAAGAGCGGTGGGATGCCAGAAGCTACCAGCAGCATCCTCCAGCCACGAATGAAGTATGCTGCAAGCGGCAACAAGGCGTAACCGATCCCAAAACCTCCAGAATGACCCAACACACTGAAGGTGACTCTGGCAGACGTCCTTAGGATCTCAGTCCCTGATCAAGAAGAGGATCGAGAGAGGAGGGAGAGGACATGCATTTAATAAAAACAGTCTACTATTGAATCCAATGCTTCATTCAAAAACTTGTTACTTTACAGAGCTTGTCTGAGGGGAAAACCTGCCACTGTCACAAGACTAGAATCACGCTTCACATCAGGAGGCTATTGGAGAGACTATGCCCTCTTTTCAGGCTGACAAAAGGGCATCTGAGCCTTTCTCACCCAGTACGAGTGACAAGATGTAAACGGCTACTTGGCCAAATCCTCTCAGAAAGTTGAAGACACAGAACATAACCCAACTGACGGAGGCAGCCTGGATCAAAGAAGCGATTGCCTGTAAGAACATGGTGGAGAAAAACACCGGCTTTCTGCCAAACCTGTAAGACAGAAAAATTAAAATAGGAAACAGTGAAGTTACATCATAACATGTTAATTCATGATCAGGTAGTTATTCTACTCTGTCTCACATTCCCTCATGTTTAATTGCGGTTGATAATGCCAGCACCAGTAGAAGTAGTCGAAGTAGAACAGTGAGTTATCAGAGGCCTGTTTTTCAACCCTTATGGCTTTTTCTTTGAAGATAACCTAATAATTCCAAATATGCAAAAAGTATAAAGTGAGTTCCACTTCTTCCATTGATGTCTACAATCTGAACTATGACCATCACATGTACGGTGTGAAATAGATTTAATAAACCTAATTTTTACAGCATGCCAATGGCACACTCCCTCAAAACTCGTGACAGCTGTCGCGTTGTGCTGCGTGATTAAACCGAATATTTCAAAGTGACATTTCTTGCCAACAAATAGCTGACATGCAGTAATAAAAGTAATAAAAAGAAATTATGAAAATATTTGAAACTGAATCCAATTTGGAGATCGTTTGGGAACACATTTCAATATTGTCTATTTTGCATAAACACACTATTGGTTATGCTAAATAAACCTGATCATCCTGATGAACTAAATACATTTATTGAGGAACTTGTGTGGTCCTAATTGATAACTTTACTTCAGACACTTTAATACCTCGACATACTTAAAAAAAAAGAAAAGAAAAAAAAAAAACTTTCTGCAGAACAAACAGATTTAATTCCCCTTTAATACGTTAGTTATATGCAACTTTTAACTTCAAAGTTTCCACAGTGTGGTATTTGCTTCTCCTCCACTAAACACCCACCGGTCCGAGAGGAGACCGCAGACGAAGGATCCAACCAGGACGCCCACGAAGTACAAGGAGGTTGAGAAGGGGACCTTCCATGCATTTTCACACACCAGATCCCACTGCAGGAAAACAAGAGAGAGGAAGTCATGAAAGGGAGAGGAAGTCATGAAAGGGAGAGGAAGTGAGGACCCAGCGCTGCAAACAAAGTTACTTCTGAAACGATGGTGGCGGTGTATCTGTCGGTGCTGTAGACCCATCCATCCAGACACTGCTCCGTCTCGTCCCAGCTGCGGTTCAGTTTGTACCGTGAACAGCTGTCCGGTCCGGCCCAGCTGCTGTTCTGGGTGGAGCCGATCGACTCTTTGCAGCGATATTCTGGTGCGTCCGAAATAAACACAAATATCGCCGTCATGTATCCGCTCGGAAACGCGCTGAGGGTGAGCATCACGATGATTAAGTTTTGAAAGAGCCCGTAGTCTCCGAGAAAAGACGTAAGGTCGTTATAGTCTTCGGTTCCTGCAGCCGACATTGCTGAACGATCCTAAATAAAGAAGCGATTCAGCAGGGACTGGCTGAACCGGTTTTAGGAAGTAATATAGGAACTGGTGGACCAGTTCCAAAAGACGTCGTCTGGAGTTTCTCAGTTTAATTCACAAAACGCTCTCTAACAAAGACGCATCTCGGAGCCCCTGTCCATGTTTTATACCATTCTTCACAATCACAGAGATGTATCAGTTACGTCATCAACCAGAAAAGGGCAGCAAAGAGCGCAAACCTCCACCAAGTAGCTCATTCCCAGGGATTCCACACGGGCATCCTGATCGCTCTCAATATTTAATGCGATCTAAGTTACCCATCTTCAGATTTCTTTCATCAACATCCATCCAGCAGTTTTCCCCTGTAATCCTGCTAAAAAACAAAACAAACAAACACACATAACCGCCTAGGTCTGTAAACCACCACAAGATGGCGCAACAAGGCTGTTACAGAATCAGCGCTTTTCCCGAGGAAGTGTCCGTCTCTAGAAATAAGGGAAACTTTGTATTTAAGTGGGGCAGAACAAAACTGAATATTTTATTGTAATTACTGTGGCGGCTAAAGCGTTAATTTAACAGCATGTTAAGGAGTACATTAATTTTATATTACCGTAAATGACATTACACTTTTTTTTTTACTGTGTATGGTTTACTTTTGGCCTTTGGAGGGCAAACATAATGCTAATGTGGGCCTTGGAGAAAATGAGTTTGACACCCCTGCACTATGCAATGACAATAAAGGCTTTGCATTCTATTCTATTAATGTTGTAGTGTTTATTCTTTATTTGTTGTAGTGCGTTTTAATTAGTTGTAGTTCTTCCATTTGTTGTAGTGGTTTGCACTTCAGGGCCACCGTAAGTTTCATCTACACATGAGTTTTAAATTATTTCCACACAGTTGCATACTGATTTATTTACAGTTTGCACAGCATCCTAACTTTTTTTTTTGGAAATGGGGTTGTACTTGGTATTTTATGATGTCATCAAGGATCAAACAGCATAGAATGGAATTATTCTATTATACTTGATTTCAGTACATGAAAATGTATTTAATTTTAATCACTGTGTGAATTTCTGGTTTATATGCGCTATGTATGAAACATTATGAAACATTAATAATGCAGACTTTAAATGTTAAAAAAATGAGTCAAAAGTTGGATTTCAAGAAGATCATTTTCAAACGTAATTTTCAAAAGCCATCTTAATTTGTTTAACACTGAACAGTTTTCAATATGCTGTTGAGAAAAAAAAATACGTTTAATTTATTTGAAGCTCTGTAGTTCGAATAAAATCATATAAGGATGACTTCAGAATATGGATGCAGGCCCAACAGCCTCACAAGTTCATGAACTTCTGAAAGCAGCTGCATTTCCAGAGTGATTCTTCTCTTCCTGAACGCCACACTTCCTTTCGCCTTTGGTCAGCGTTGTTACCAGAGCAACGCCTCTCTGACCAGCAGAACAGCCGGGCCCTCTGACCCCCAGGAGAGGTGACCTTTGGCCTGAGGGCCATCAAACGAGGCCAAAGGGTCAGCAATTGCTGGAAGACAGTAAACGCACTTCACTGATTGGCTATCATTTGCCCTTACCATACCCTCGTCTATGTAATTGTAGTATTGACCAACTGGCCTTTTGTACTTTGTTAGCAGCGCCTTACGCAGTTCACACAGAATAAAGTAGGACAGAGTTTACTGGCGCACGTCATATTAATACATGTTTGTGAAGTTATGTTTGTGTGTGTGAAGTTTCAAGGTGAAAATATCACCAATCGTCTCCACCCTTTTGTCGTGGAGGATGTGAATAAAATTGCGGAGGTCTTTTGAGATACAACTTTTGCTGGGCAGGAACAGATAAGAAGCTCAGTGAGCTGCTGTAGGGTGGATGATAGGAATGATAGAGACCCCTCCATCCGTTTTCGCCCCCCCCCCTTGATCTACGCCTCCCAGGCCCATCACTTGTCAATATCTCTACACTCATTTGAACGACTGCATCGCAGTGGGGACGCTGGGGGATGGGCTATCTGAGCAGGTAGAGGGGCGGCATGGGTGGGGGGGGGGGGGGGGGGGGAAGCAGTGGAACACTCCGGAGACAAGGACATAAGAAGGTGGAGGAGCAGAAAGAAGAGCACAATAAGCTCTGTGGTGGGTTAAAGGACCACAGGTGCCCTGTGACAAACCTTGTAACACCATGACCCCCATGCTGGTGAAGAAGAAGAAGAAGAAGAAGAAGAAGTTAACTCATCCATCCATTTTCTTGTAAACAAGATGATCGCATTCGTCTCGTATAGAGCTGCTTTGTTGCATGTCACAGCAAGAAGGTTGCAGGAATAAATCCAGTGGCCTCTCTGTGTGTTTGCATGTCCTCCCCGTGTCTGCGTGGGTTCGCTCCGGCTTCTCCGGCTTCCTCCCACCAATAACAACATGCAGCTTAGGTAAAACCGTTGGGTAGAGACCTGCCTGAATTGACTTGAATCAAATGCATATATAAACTGTGTTGATTGTATTGTAATACCTATATTTAACCGATACTCATAACAACGATTAAACTAACAAATTCATTCTGGAAAGAAACTAAAATTCATTGAAAAGAATAAAAATAAAGTAAACCCACATTTTCCCGGCCACGTGCTTTTCCAGGCTCGGCGTGTTCCTTGTTCCTTTCAAGCTTATTTTATTTTTCAGCCTCTATTAACCGCCGTTCTTTCCTGTGAAGAAGCCGTTGGGGACTATGAATGTTTAATGGTCATGTTTGTCATCATCTCATTATCTCCAAGATCTTACATCATTTTCCTGATAATATATAAGCTATGATACACTGATACTTAATATTCCAAACACACACTATTGAATGTTGGATGCAACTCGTTTGTCTTCAGTGATCGTACATCCCCTTAGAAAAGAAAACACACAGTGCATGGGAGCGTTCCCCCCCCCCCCCCCCCCCTTCTCACTTTTGTTTGCTTTCAAACGTGTCACTTGCTTCTAATAGACTTATTGCCGAACATTTTAAAAGACTTCAGGGTGAGCAGCTATTGAGTTCGACTTGCTTCAATGCATATTTCAGCCTAGAGGAATTCTTTGAAGTAATGGTCTGCTAAGCAACTTCACTGCATTGAGCTCGATAGTTCCTCCACACTACTTACAGAAATGATTTTTCTTTTTCATGCAACCATGGTTGAAAAATCGCCTTTACCACACTTATTTGAAAGTGAAAAATATTTAAGACATTCAGAAATTGCACAAATATGCTTGTGCAGTTGTGTGTGTGTGTGTGTGTGTGTGTGCACATGGGTCTCTATGTGCTCCCAGACTTTCCAGCTCTCCTGCGATCTAATGGGTTATTTGTCATCTGCAGACTAAAGGATTTTTAAAAGTCAAGCCAGGACCGACTCCCTCCTTCTCTTTCCCACTACCCCCCTGACACTCGCAATGGGAGATCGATAGGTTATCGATCAACTCTCTCTATCGCCAACCCACCAGACTAATCACCTTAACACCAGCCCAACTCTTTCTCTCTCTCTTTCCTCCTCTGTCCTGTTGCTCTGTTTCCACCGCTTGTCACACTCGTTCGCAGAGCAAACAGCATAGATTTGGAGCTTGAACAGCTTGATCGGTGTTTTCCCTTCTGAAGTAAACACACACACAACCTTTCATTGATCCCAGCATTAATTTCCAATCCTTGAATCTCCTTCCCAGTGGCCTGTGATCACCGAATGGATACGTCATCTCTGCATCAGATAAAGCAAGAAAATTCTACTGCTGTGGCCAATGTGCTTCATCTATCAATCATCTCTCTCTCTCTCGCTCCTTCATCTGCCCCTGACTCCAACCCCCCCTGCCTCCATCTCTCTCTCTCTCACTCTCTGTCTTTGTCCGAGGGCAAAATCAATGGCGTGTATGAGACCGGCACATTTCTCTGCCTCCTGTTGTTGGAGACCTGGGGGAAAGACATGGAGAGGAGGGCTTAAAGTAGATTTCTATTTGTATCTTAAACACATTTTTTTTGCTGAGGTAAATTTTCGAGCATTGGATGCTTGGTTGATTAAAAATGAAAGCTTCCAGAACGACCTCAATTCCCTCCATAGGTGGGAAAAGTAGTTTGCCTTCGTATTTCAACCGCGTGGCCTTCCTCATTTATCTCAGAGGACGTTTCCTTATGGGCAACACAGGACAGCCTCGATCCGTTGGCCCTTGATTTGGACAAGGAAAAACTTTGACACAGATGTAGAAAAGATTTGTTTCAAATTGTGTTCAACAACAGATCAACAAAGTCCAGGTTGTTTCATCAGGGAAAGCGAACGATGTCCGATCATGTCCCTTTTGGGCACACGGACCACGAGCTCTGACAAAACGCCACGTGACTAATAATCTGTTGCTTTGCCTCGTGCCTGCTGAAGATAAGACTTTCTCTTGTGAGCCTCAAACTGCAATCGAGTGACGGGATTGCTGCCTGAAGGAAAGTGATTCATGACCTGGATATATAGTAGCGGAACAGAATGTCGTTCGCAGTGTTACACGAGTTAAAATATCAAAAAGAAAAAATATCGTGCAGTTTGCGATCGATGATGTCGCTGCTGAAGACAACAGGAGTTTTCAAATACTCTAACTTCTGTTGAAAACAGCTTCTCTCAGACTTTGTTTACAGACTCAGCTGCAGAAACAATGTGGCTGTGCAATGCACACACACAAACACATGCACACACACACACACACACACACACAAACACACGCACACACACACACACACACACACACAAACACATGCACACACACACACACACACACACACAAACACACGCACACACACACACACACACACACACACACACACACAAACACACGCACACACACACACACACACACACACACACACACACACACACACACACCTCGCATGAGAATTGATTGGCTATTCTGTCTCGATACATCTCTCCTTCTGTTTCTTAGCAACCTTGCCCGTGCAGAGAGGGAAGCTGGAGAAGTTGGACTCCTGTGCATTTTCAGTTGATAAAGCGATGTGGTAAATGAAAACGTCACAAACGTTATTATGTGGTGAGACACTAAGAAAAACCAGCACGTAAGAGGCAGCATCTCTGAAAGTCCTGATGCTATACCTTTCGGCAAACTGCACAGGCTCGTGACGGATCAGCTGCAGGAGAGCCATGATCAATGACGAGAATTAATTTGTTGGTATATTTCAGTATTGTGATGTGCAGCAAGTAGATTAAAATGTTTAAATATATCTTTTTATTTTTAACCACATTATAACAGGTAAAAATATTGCATCTGAGGTGGTAAAAGCAAAAATCTTTATAATTAATTAATGTGCTGTGAGCATTTTAATTCATTCATAATTTCTAAAACTGTTTGGATTAAAGATGATTTTATGTTCTTTGGTCGTCTCATAATCGTAATGAGGGTTATTTTATTTTCAAAAGATTGAACAAAGCTAAGATATTGCAGACACACAGTCCAGCTCCACCCAGAAATAACTCAATAAAACTACGAACACAATAGAAGCTGCGTGGAGAAAACACAGACGAAAGAAACGTAAATGCACAACACCATGCAGCCTGACGCTGCTTTCAAATTATCTAATATAACATATATAGAAATATATGAAGATTGAACAGCTTTTTCCATTTACTCCTTTTTAACTACAACCTAAATTTGCCTTCAAGTGTATATTATTATATATTATATTTCTTCCCATATTCAGTGAAACAATTTCACAATGGTTGACAATATTTAGATAACTCCAGGGTAAATGTACATTTTAAGAACTAAAAGAAAGCACCAGATCATGAAAAATGCTTATAATTGAAAAAGACAATGTGAAAAAAACTGGGTCATCTAAAAAAAAATGTTTTTTTAAATTTATCAACATTTCTTGTCTTTTACAAAACAAACACACATGTAAAAGACTAAAATGTGTGACAACAAAGAAGACAAACATCTGAAATGCTAACAAATGCATTTCATCATTTTTTTTTTAATCTGGCATATTCTTCTTCCTCGTTCTTCTTTCTCCGAGACATCGATCTGGATCTATAACAAAATACTGAGCAAACCCCTAACATTTCTGGGGAAGATGCACAGTGATTTAAATTAGCATGCAAATAAATAGAGGAGGGATTAAATAGGACAGATGCGTGCCGCCTTCTACTTCTTGCCTTTAATCTACATTTTAACATTCACGCCAAACTTGATACAGAGAGACATAAACAAAAGAAAACATGTAAAAAGTACCGGAAAAATAGTATACGAAATATCAATTATATTATATTTAACGTATTAATTGATAAGTTGTTTTATTTCGAATTTACCTCCATTGAACCCGAACAGTGGGCGTCGCTCTTATTTCTTTCTTGAATGCATCTCTGTTTAGCAAACAGCTGCCGAGTGAGCATGAAGTGATCGATGATCGATATATCGAACGTGGCTATATCAATTTCTGAAAACATTTAAACCACGGGGTTTATGACAGTAACGGTGCGCATGCAGGCAGCGGATTACAGAACGGTGTACGCGCGGCTTGTCCTTTGTTGCAGTGATTGTTGACATCCTGCGTTTAATTAAAGAAGAAACAGCAAAAATATAATCGTGTTTGTGATTCACAGAGCTCAAAAAGACAAGAAGCTGCGTGTACGCGGGTTCAGTTCCCTCTCCGAGGAGAGAATTACTAAAAACCGAGAAGCCTAAAATATTAAAATGCCGTTTACAGCATGGGAATAGTCAGGCGCGTAAAAATTAATCATCAAATAGGTCGTAAATATATATATTTTTGTTTAAACCCTGATGCACTTCCTTTATTCCCTGATCACATTCAGGCTGAATTAAAGCTAAGAACTGCTTCTGTTTAATGAACACATTCAGTATTACGAGTGGAAGAAACTATAAATCGTATGAAATGATTTCTATTTCTTATTTTTTCCCTTTACGTTAAACGGAATAATTAAAGCCACAATAGTATATAAAAAAAAGAAAATTATATGAGCAAAATATTACAAATGCTCACTGGAGGTTTTAAAACCTCTCAAGTTTCTGCTGATCATGGGGCCCGGTCACACACGCACACACACACACACACACGCACGCACACCGACGCTCAAATAAAGAGGGCAGCATATCGGCCGCTGTTGATAAAGCGGATGATACGCGCATCAATCTCCACCGAGCAACCGAGGTCTGAGCACCCGGAGAGATAGTGAGCAGAGTGATCAAAGCCCTGAATGTCTTCGAAATAAATACAAATAAAGTTCAACATACATTATTAAACAAAAGCCAATATAATGATAATTCAATATTTCATGTTAGCTGAAGCATCCAAAAAAAAAAAGACAAAATATAGAGTCTCCTCTGAAAATAAAAACGTTGCTCTGAGGACAACATGTTCGTGTTGAACTTCCCCTCCAGACTTGGCGAACTTCAGGGGGCTGCTCTCTTATTGGTCTGAAAAGGGCTCCTATAACTTACTTTGTGACCTCCGTTAGTCCCCGACCCGATACCGGTCCCCGCGCAACGTCATTCATCTCTGTCAATCAATACTTCGATCAGGTTTATCACTAAGCGCGTAAAAATGCAAACCCATAGTCCCTGGGAAAACAAAGTTTATAAGCAACTCCAGTATAACTAATACTATTTTAGATGTCCCTTGTCAGACCTTCACCTGTCCACACGCGGGCAGGTGCGTGGACTCCTCGCCCGCACATCCCCGCGTAAAAACAACACCATGTGACGTTTTAATATCTGCAATTATACAAGTGTTTAAAATCCCGCAATAACCTTTGTGAAGCATCGTGGTTTCATAATCACGCAGCAGAGAGGAAGACTATAATGAAGACTCTGCTCGTACCCGCCGCCCATGCACATTTAAAACACGCGGATGCGCGCGCCCGTCACTCTGACACGTGGCTCAGCCTCCTCTTAGTGGAAGCGCGCTGCTGGACCAGAGATGAGATTTAACCCTGGAGAGCTCCCGTCCACATCGACGCTGAAAGCGCGCCGGCGCCGCGGAGACGCTCTCGCTCCTGCATGCGCGCATCCTCCCGAACATCACAACTTCTCAATATTGATCGCGCGGATCGGAATCAATGGATTGGTTTTCAAACGGCTGGTCATCCAGGAGGGATCGGGGTTAAGAGAGAGCGCGCGTCCCTGAGTGAGAGTGAGAGACAGGAGCGACAGGCAGGCAGGGGGGCGCGGGTGCGGGTGCGTGGAGGGTGGGACATCGTTCCGGCTATGGAGCTCGCCATGGACAACCTTCACAGCGTGTCTTCGCACTCCCAGGCGGGAGATCTCATGAGCGCACCGCACGCGCGACCGTCGCCGTCCCCGAGCTCCGCTCCCCGGAATCTGGTCCCGCACGCTCCGGGCTCGCGGTCAGCCATGGTTTCCGGCATGGCTTCGCTTCTGGAGGGCCCCGGCGGGGACTACCGGGCAGATCCGTCTGCGCTCTCCGGACACCTACACCAGCCTTTAAGCATGTGCGAGAGCGGGATGAGCCTCGGCAACAGCTACGCCACCCTGACGCCTCTGCAGCATCTACCTCCGATATCCAACGTCTCGGAAAAGTTTCACCACCACCCGCACTCGCACCATCACCCCGCCGCCCACCAGCGACTCTCTGCCGGGAACGTGAGCGGCAGCTTCACGCTGATGCGGGACGACCACCGCGGGCTCGCCTCCATGGGCAATCTGTACAGTCACTATCCCAAAGAAATGCCGGTGTCCGGGATGGGTCACGGCTCGCTCTCCCCGTTATCCAGCGGACTGGGCTCTTTGCACAACTCCCAGCAGCCGCTGTCAGCCTACGGTCCGAGCGCGCACCTCTCCGCCGACGCCAAGATGCTGCCTCCGGTGTCGGGCTTCGAATCCCACAGCTCCATGCTGTCCCGCAGCGACCAAGAACACCTGGCCAGGAGCTTAGGGGGCCACAGCCACGGCATGATCTCTAACCTCAACGGCATGCACCACCACCACCACCACCACCACCACCCGCACAGTCACCTCCACTCCCAAGCCAACGGAGCGGTAATGTTGGGGGATCGGGAAAGACACGGCCACGGAGCGGGCCAGGGAGCAGCGGGATCGGGCGTCCAGGCGGAGGAAATCAACACGAAGGAGGTGGCTCAGCGGATAACGGCCGAGCTGAAGCGCTACTCCATCCCGCAGGCCATATTCGCCCAGAGGATCTTGAGTCGGTCGCAGGGAACCCTCTCCGACCTGCTGCGGAACCCCAAACCCTGGAGTAAGCTCAAGTCGGGCCGGGAGACCTTCCGGAGGATGTGGAAGTGGCTGCAGGAGCCGGAGTTTCAACGGATGTCTGCTCTCCGATTGGCCGGTAAGATCCAGTTAAGGCTTATTGCAATCAGTCTAATCAATTTGAAGTCGCGTTCCGGCCGCACTCCGCCGTGCACGTTCATCCACACTGGCGGGCCTGATTCAGCACCAAGGACAGTTCCACTGGTCAAACCCGACGCGGCGGCTTCGTCACTGCGGGCCTGATTCAGCACCAAGGACAGTTCCACTGGTCAAAACCGCCTCTTTATTTGCGTAAACCTCAAACATGAAGAGTTTTTAAAGCAACGCTAAAGTATAGTGACTTTAGAGATGCTGGTGAGCCTTGAACGTGGACTTTTTCATGGCGCAGGACGCTTTAGACTAAATTTGTGGGTCTATATTTTGATCGACACGCAGCAAATCGCCATTGATTCGCGATAAACTTTAAAAAAAAACAGACACATTTCTCGCCCTTTTCTCTGTGTCAGACTTTCAGCTCCATGGGCCACCTGACGGGAGAAGCGGGGTGACCCCCCCCCCCCCAGTCTACCTTGATCAATACACTATAGCTAGTTCCCACTCTCCCTTTTAAATTTGGCACACGGATCGATACTCGTATCGGAGGAGAAAGGCGCAATAACCACACAGTCTTTCCAGCTTTGCATTTAAAGCTCTATAAAAGCTCTAAATTTAGATCATAGGCAGGATGGCTCCGCTCTCTGTGATGCAGGAAAGACGCTTCTTCTCCTACTGCAGGTCAGAGGAGCAGAATGTGACTTTCATCTGGACCTTCTTGTGACCCGCGACATGCAGCACATTCACTAACCCAGAACATAATTCATATTCATCACAAGGCTAAAGAAATATATAAAGACGCGGATCCTATGCAAAATCTGCCATCTCACACCGCTAGATCTATTTCAAGGAAACTTTCGGCTGAGTGCACCGCTTTAATAAACGTTGGTTGGCACCAGGATGATCAAAGAAGGATACAAAGCAAAATAAAGTATAAATACAAGACAGTCCTGCACTAATAAGTTTCTCCGTTATGCCCCACCAGCTTTGGTCCCATTTTAGTTTGCCCTTCATAATAAAAGTCCTTCACCTTGGAAGCCCTTTACAATCTCATCATTGTCTACTTTTGTTTGATTTTGATCAAAATCAGGAAAGTTGATTAACGTCAAATCTGACACCAAGCTGATCTCAGTTCAGCCTGTATCATTGTTATTGTTTATCAAGCCAGTATATGACATGGATCCACATCAGACTCTGGGTGTGTATATGGATTTCATGGGGGGGGGGTCGTTTGGCCAAACATTTAGAAGCGCCGATCCATCAGTGATACCCATAAAAAAATTCTGAATCTAGATGATGATTCCGATGTTTGATTGATCCTGTTGACAAACAAACAATCCAAAAAAAACATTGTTGTCTTTGACAGAGTCAGAAAACTGCATGAGAAAAAAGAAATATACACTCTGCCTAAATGCATTACACATAGATAGATAGATAGATAGATGGATAGATGGATAGATGGATAGATGGATAGATGGATAGATGGATAGATGGATAGATGGATAGATGGATAGATGGATAGATGGATAGATGGATAGATGGATAGATGGATAGATAGATGGATAGATGGATAGATGGATAGATGGATAGATAGATGGATAGATGGATAGATGGAGGAGGATTAGAAGCTGAGACTGTGAGTGTCATTAATAGTGTAGCTCTGTCCTTTCAGTGTTTGCCTGGCTTTGCACATTGGAGATCGATAAGGCTGTTTCCCCTACCCAACCCCCTTCTCTCCCACTCCCTGGAGCTCTCCCTCTCTATTTCCTCTCTCCCGCTCTCCCTCTCTGAAGCATAATAGCACTGATCTTTTACTGGTTAACCTGGAAACAGACAAGGCAGCTTGAGATTGGTGCCAAGGAACAAAACAAGCTCACAAAAATGGACCCTGACTGACCGCAGGGCGAGGAGAGGATGAACGTGAGCTGCTTTTAATGCACAAGTCCGAATCATAACGTGACCGGGCCATGAAAGGTTCCTATCAGTTTGCTGTTCATCATCAAAAGAGCCAAATGAGCCAGATTGTGATGCTATAAAGTCAGACGGTTCGGCTTTAAAGGAAAGCAGAAACTGACACGCAGAAAAGGAGGTGGAGTTGCTGGGGGGGGGGGGGGGGGGGGGGGGGTGCCATTGATTGAGTGAGGGTGGGCAGGTTTGGGCTTTGTGTGAACAGCCAGATAGAGACAGGGTAGTGAAAGGATCAATACCCACCTTAATAATTGATAAGTATGAGGGAGATGGAGCGCCAGAGAGTGGAGGCGTCTGCAACAGCATCTTTTTGGTAAGCAAAGTCAAATCTGTGGTTAACAGCGGAGGACCACACACTCCTCTCATGGTCTCTACCCCACGCCAGAGGGTGTGTTAGCGGTTTCTAAAAAAAACAAAAAAAAAAACACGGTTTACACGCCCAGACATCCTGTGAAATATCAACACCGACATGGATCCATGCGTGAGCTGAAAACTCAAATCGGCCCAGACTCACAGGGGGGGGGGGGGGGGGGGGGGGGGCTGATGGGAAAGAAGCCTCTGCTTCTCTTCCATTGGAAGCCTAAATGAAACCAGAGCCTGCGTGGGAGCGTCTTCCAGAAGACAAAGAGCATCGGGGCTTGCGTCTGCCCATCGAGACGGAGTAATGAGCCGCTTTCTGCTCATGTCAGCGAATCCTCAAAGCAATCCAAGGTTGTGATGTCATTTGATTTTAAAGGTTGAGATGCTTTATGGGGTTTCTAATTCGCCTTTATGGAGCGAGCACATTCCACCAACTGTGCGTGTGTGTGTTGCATGATTGTGTGTGTTTCTGCATGTGTGTGTGTGTGTGTGTGACTGGGTTATAGAGTGTGTCTGCACTATACATTGTTCAGGCTTATCTGACTCACCCTGAATCGGTATTGATTTCCTCTCTTCTGCTCTCTGCAGCTCTCTCTCTCTCTCTCTCTCTCTCTCCCTCTCCCTCTCCCTCCCTCCCTTCATGCCCCCCCCCCATTCCTCTCGTCTGGCCCCATACCAGCAGCAGCAAAACACATCCTTCGCTTCTCCTCCATTATTTAATTTCTGCTCTCTCTGTGATGGACAAAAGTCGTTTTGTGCAGCCGTTCCTGGCTTGCAGATGAGAAGTATATTTCAAGGAGTGTCCTGATAGGGAAATATTCTTTTCAAATATTAGAGGAACATTATTTAAATAACACTTAATGAAGTGTTTATGGCTGTCAAGCGTTCAAACAAATCATGTCTAATTATCTTAACTTGACCAACAAGTTTAAAAACTGATTCTAAGGAGAGCACGGGTTGCTATGATTTTAAAAATGTTTAAACAAACAGAAGCATCAAAATTGTTGGTGAATTGAGGTTACATGTCACTAAATGTCTTGCTTAGTTTGTTTATTTCGAGCATTCACAAAAATATATAATAATATAAGGAAATTCCAAATACATTTACACTCGAGAAGGAATGGGAAGGGGAAACATTTATGTAATCCCACCCTCCGTTCTCATCATCAATAATTTAACATTAACATTTTAAACACTCACTCCTGTCCAGCTTCAAGTCAAATTAGGCAAATTACAACTTTTTATTTTAACTTTACTGCCCATAAAAGCACATTTAACACATTTAAACTCTCTTTCTCACTTGATCAGACACACCCAAATTCTCTTATTTATTTTATTCATGGTTATGACATTGCAGAACCTAAAATAATTTATTTAGGGCTCTAAAAATGTTGGAGTTTTGGCGCACCACGCACAGAGGCATCGCAATTAAAAATAAATAAAACCTCAATCCAATTTTAAACTCATTTTAGAAGATGTTTTTTTAAAATATTTATCGCACCATAACTGTTCGACGTCCCGTTTTTCTCAGATCAATATCAACAGCATGACGTCACGGAATCCGGTGGAGCTAAGATGCATCCTATTTGGATATTTTATGGAGTTTCATTTAGTGGGGAAAACATTTAAAAGTAGCACGAGCCTCCCAAAAAACACTGTTTATGGACCAGAAGCCAATATCTGATTGGCTGGTCGATCTGGATTTACACCGGCAGCTTCAAATCACCTGAGATCTTTGTTGTTATAGGATGAAGGGACGGTTTGGTTTCACCGCTGCTGTGTGTTTCATGGGGCGGGTCATGGGGTCGGTGGTCATTTCACTTCCTTCCCAGCAATGAATAGGCCTGTAGCATGATCAATACAATCAATAACCGTATATCTGGGAAGTGTGACAGAGAGTGATTGACGCCAAACTGTTTCTCGCCTGCAGTAGTCCGTCCAGGGCGAGAGAGAGCCCGTCTCACCGGACACAAAGCCCGATCCCATCCGTCCGTCCAGGCGTCGGCTAACAGCGGCACGGTGCGGTTAGTTCACCGTCTGCCCCTCATGCCCATCTGCACGCACGCACGCACGCACACACATTAAGTGTTGTTGCCCATAGGTGACCACTTTAGCGCCCATCTCTGTTTAATTTATTTATTTATAGTCGATATGTAACTTATAGAAGGCGGAAACTTTAAGAAACGTCTGCGCACTCAAAGTCATGAAATGAAAAATAAAGTATAGGATACTCCTTTTTTTTTAAATATTAAAAACCACTATTTGAAAATAGCTTTTCTTTATGGCTGTAAATTAGAGAAATATAATAAATATTGTTCTCCAAGAACATTTATTTTATGTCTTAAATCATTTTTGGATAAGCTTTGAATAAATGCCGATCCAAACGGGTTTTGTCAGTCGGCTTTGGCTTAGAGAGTTTCCAGGTTAACACTCATGCTCTTCAGCTGCACCTTCATCCATTCTCATCCTCATGTATAAGTGCTCAGTTTTTATAGACAATCAAAGTGGAGTGAATCAGGACCAGCGGCCACTTAAGTGATAAAAATAAGCCGAGTGCTCTTAGAGGAGGCCCGAGTAGATTTGCTCTGAACTCTGCTGCTCAGCTGCGAGTTAATCTCTGGATCAGAGCGTGGCTGAGATTCAGGGAGGTGGCGACGCGGCTCTGACTGGCCCCTGAGCGCGTCCCCGCTTGTCTCTTCACCAAAATAAAAAAAAAAAAAGCCCATTTGGTAAGGAGTCAACTAAAAGAAATCCTCCGATGGCGTGGCTCGGCTGCTTTAATGAGCAGCTCCCCTCTTTATAGCTTCCCTGTGGCCCTATTCATTGCATGTGATGGGGGGAGGTGGGGGCGTTAAAGAAGGGGGGGGGGGGGGTGCTCATTTGAAATGCAGGACTATCTATTGATCGCTGAAATATGTTATAGATCAGGCCTGGCCTTGAGCTTTGCATGGCTCTCCGCGCTCTGCGGCCTCAGGAATTGCACCATGAACTGGCGGAGAACCAGAGTGTGCGTTGGCATTGCGTTGTACGAAAAAAAAGGGCATTACATATTAAATTATCACTATATTAGCACTTGCATCCAGTCATTACATTAGGAGTATTGAGTTCGTTTGAGGCAGCAACTTAGAGAGCCGCGAGGAGATTCTGGCATGGCTGGGCCTGAACCAATTGAATAAACGTTCCATGAAATGGTTCTGGAGTGGGGATCAATCAAATATGGGGGGCTATCAATCTGAGGGCAAATTAAAACAATTGAGGAAAAACAACAGGAGGAAAACAGTGCGAGAGGTGCAGGGTTCGGTGTCGTGTTCGTGGAGGCTCTCGGGCATTTCGCACGAGGAAAAAGAAATATAGAGCTTGTTTATTATTTATGTTTTGCTTGCAATAAGAAGCACGATCATGGAGATTCGACACATGCACGCTCACACACAGGCATGCATGTGCACGTTCATATCGACCCCCCCCCCCCCCCCTTTCACAGTCAAATCTGTTTACTGCTGTTTGTCTAAACCTGTTGTAAAGTCATCAATCATTTGCATACACCAACCTCTATTTTTATCCTCCCCTCATTGCCCCCCCTCCCCCCCTCCCTCCCTCCATCACCCACAAAACCTTCGAGTTTATTGCTTCCTTAATTCACGCGCAAACGCAAAGAATATGAAATTATTATTGACATTATGGGAAATATTTCTTAACAGGTGACTGACAGGTTTTTTTTCCGGTCTACAGATTAACAATTTCTTCTCCAGCTGCTGCCCCCCCCCCCCCCCCCCCCCCCCCCCCCAAAAAAAAGAAGCGCGCTCTCGAGCTACAGTTTACTCCCCAGTGCGCGCTATACCCCCACGTTACACGCGCAAGCGCACAGACACTTTGGTCTCACGGATCGATGGGGATCGATCGGGTTGGGAAGGGAGCCCTGATTACTGGACCACGTGTTCGAGAGAAAACCGCGATCATTGCAGCTTTTTAGGGCAGCAGAACAGAACAGACTCCCTTCAGTCTCCACGCACGGCGAGTCGAGCCCTGACGGCGCACATGCCGCTCCTGCACGTTCACGCACGCACGCACGCAGGCCCGCTATAGAGAAGCGTTTATAACCACTGTTCTTTTGAGGGAATTCCAATTAGACGAGAATTAAGTCGGTTGATGCAGAATAATAAACTGATTTAGCCCACTTCCCGCAAACCACAGTGCTGATCAACGTCCCCTCTACGATGCGCTCGTGCGTAATTACGCACAGCTGATACGGTCTTCGTGCAGCGAAAATCTGTTGCTCAAAGTTGCCCAAGGGACTGCTCGGGGAGTTTGTGTGTTTGCTCAGACGCATGAAAAATTAGAGGGAACATTGGTGCTGATGGACCGTTTCGGATTGATTTCCTATTTTGAAGGAAGTTTCTGGTCTCACTTCATTTCACTTTGAAAGTTGTAGATATTTGAAACTTTCCTTCAAATGAGGAATCTATGCAGTAAAGTAAATGTAACTCTGTTCATTTGTGTTATTGTCATGTTTCACCTCGATGGCAACACCTTTAATAAAAAGGGTAATATACTGTGTATTTATTTATTATTTATACCCGACTGATTTTAACGAGCCATGCAGATTATAAGGCATTCAAACGTGCAGGTGCACATTTTTACCTGCTTCTTAGTCAGACTAACAGTCGGATTATTCCTGAAACACACTATAGCAGGAAGATTTAAAGAAAGTCAGCCTAGAGTGAGTTAAATATTTCCTAAAATTGATTAAATAAATGAACAAAAACTCTCCGTATAAAGTTAGAAGTCACTACAAAAGTATTTAGTATACATGGCAAATAACAATTATTTAATATTTTCAACATTTAAAAAACTTGCAAAGGGCAATATCAGGATCACCTGACGATATCAATTTGAAGTAACAGGCTTTTATTTATTTGTTTCTGCGTGTCACACTCACCTTATATTTATACATGTCTCGCATCACACATTTGTTAGCCTTCAGTGTTTGTCCTCATTAAGGGTCTACTCGTGTTCAATAATGCATGCACCAAATCCTTGTATATGATTTAATCTTTAAAATCTTAAAACTCATTTCCCTCCTTCCTCCAGCATGTAAACGCAAGGAGGAGGACCGAGGACGGGAGCGCAGCCAGGTGCCCAAGAAGCAGCGACTGGTCTTCACTGACCTGCAGCGTCGCACCTTGGTAGCGATCTTCAGAGAGAACCGCCGCCCCTCCAAGGAGATGCAGGTCACCATCTCCCAGCAGCTCGGCCTGGAGCTCACCACCGTCTCCAACTTCTTCATGAACTCACGCCGCCGCTGCACGGGCCGCTGGGACACAGAGGAGCACAATCACGGCGTGCACGGACACGGCCACCTGCACACGCCTCACGGAAACAACAACAACAACAACAACAACAACGCCTCACCGATCCAAGGCTGCACCTCATCTGCAGCCGCTTTCTCCAAGGCCTGACTGTGGCAGGACGGATGGTTGAACAGACGCACGGAGGACAGGGGGGGGGGGGGCGCTTTTTGTCACTCGAGCTCTCGGCCCTGCAGAGCCCTGATCGGATTCATCTGATCGGATTCATCTGCTCAAATGCCGATGACTTGCGCAGATGAATCGGATCTTCCCAAAGATCTTCTCTTTTATTCTCAATGTTACTCCTCGGGGCTGTAAAAAACAAAAAAGTGACTCTATATAAACCAAAGATCAAATAGCTTTATGAAACAGTTGCCCTCAAACAATCACGCGTTGCACCTGAAAACCAAAGAGTATCTGCGCTAATCCACAAGGGGGGGGGGGGGGTCTGGATCAAAGTCTTCACAAGGAAGGATTTTCTTCTGGTTTTTAACACACCTAAGAATCACCCGCGACAGGAAAGGTTTAAAATGTTTGTGTGTCTGCTGCTGGGCGGAAACCAGCAACCTTCATTAAGGAAGGCGCGTTCGTGCGTCAAGTGTCCGTGAAACGCTCTCATCAGGTCCTCCAATCCGCGAACCACGAGCCTCTTCCGCGTCACTCTGCGCACACGCCGTGCGTGCGCTTCCGGGACGTGTAATTCCTCTGCAGTGAATCAGCCCGCATTTCAGTGTCACAGCGCCACCTGCTGTCCACGTTTCAGCCTCCTGAACAGGAGCTGTGACCAGTGTGTGTGTCTGTGTGTGCGTGTGTGTGCGCGCGCGTCGTCCTGCAAACACCGAACACGCAGATGAAACACTCACGTGACTCTGATTCTCGACACGATCTTTGACTGCGCAGCGACTCGAGAGGTTAATTTCAGGTTACAAAAGGAAAACAATCAAACAGGGTTTGTGACCCAGTGTAGAGAGTGGGGGGGGGGGGGGGGGGGGGGGCTGCTTTGTTCTGGTGGCCAAATGTAGAGGTCAAATGTCACAATATATTATAGGATCCTGAGTGCCAATGATGTTTGCCTCTTTATGATAATCAGAGAACAAGTGCAGCCCGCTGTGTCGCCACGCACGCCACTTTGTCTGGCCTGTGTCATCACAACCATCCGGGGGCGCGAGCGCCACGAGGGCACGTGGCCGACGCCACACCCCACACCCCACACCTCACGCTCACGCCATCGCCGTGAAACCAAAGCAAAATGACTGTAAATAATCTTCTCTCCTTTCTGTCTGTCTATTTATCTACTAGCTTACTACCCCCCCTGTCGTGTCATCCCTCAACCGCCCCCCCCCCCCCTTAACTATTGATGCGGGTAATAATTAGTACCGTAGACACATGGGTTCTGTCTTATGACTATTGTGCTATGCTGTGCTGAGACGATATGTGAAGAAGCACCTTGTCAGCAAAGTCTAAACACGTCAAGATGAAAAAAGGAGGCTCAACATGTCTAGACTGATCCGATGCACAGGCCGGAGGGTTTGGCGTGTTGAACCGTGCACACGTCTGAACACCCGTGTGATGGAATAGATGGGCCTCCTTCCTCGACCTCTGAACTTTGAGCCCTTTGAACTGGACATTCGCTGCATTCCTCTGCTGATGATGTTTGTTTTGTTTTTGTTTCGTTATCATGAGATCTTTATATCAGTTCTTGTTGTTGTTTTTGTTTTTGTGTGTGGGCAAAGCCACTTGTGTGCAGCATCTTCTAGCGGGAGATAATCAAATTAGAGAGGAGACGCAGATGGGAGAATGGAGGGAGGGGGAGCGGGGGGGCGATATGGAGGCCCATCTTCAGATTGCAAAGAAAATTAAGAAGCACTATAAACAGATTCCATGATGGAGGTTTGTTAGAATCCAGAGCGGAGACGGAAACCGTCGTTCGGGTGTGGCTACCTCACGGAACAGATACCAAAGATACTTCAAGCTGCTGCTGTCACACTGGGGACACACACATTCACACACACACTCACACACACACACACACACACAGCAGTCGTGCTGCACGGCAAACACATGGAGGTGTTTGTCATCATGTGGGAAGAATTGAGTGCCTTTTTCCTTCAACCAGGGGGGTCGGGCTCTGCACACACACACACACACACACACACACACAGTGATTAAAGTGAAGGGGGGCACACACTGGGTGATTGGGGAGCAACACATGAAGGGTCGTCATGAGAAATTGATTGAAATCAAGCAGAACGTTTTTTTTCACATGCTGAAAAAAACCCAGATTGTTTACGGCGTAAACCTTTTTCTTAAATATGTTTTTAAACTCACACATCCACACACACACTCCCACCGAGTGAGAGATATTTTTATGTAATTTGTAATCCAAGTGTAGGTGTGTGTGTGTGCGTGCGTGTAGCTGATTGTTTACAAAGCCCTCTGATCCCGCTCTCTCATTGGCTTGCTTCTAAATGTAACCTGTGCAAAAACCAGCCAATGATCAATCAGTACAGAAACAATGAGACACACGATGTTGACCCCCCCCCCCCCCCCCCAACCCTTCGCTGGTCCCTCCGTCCAGGGTAGCATCACAATGAGGCAGGCATGTGTAACGGAGTCGTCCTGATATACCTCAAATCTTTATTGTAAAGGTTCATGTAGTGAAACAATAACGATGTTGTTTAGCAATGAGTGACATTAAAGTCGCAGCAAAATGATTGTTCCTTTTTTTTTTTTTACATCTTTTAAGAACATTTGCGGTATAAGCTGTCTCATAGTTTAACGTCTGTTCAGTTGATAAATATATTGATTGTAGGTTTGCACGTTATATCTTTTTTTTTTGGAGGTCAGAAAATGAATGAAAAGAGGAGTCAGAAACAAGTTGAAAGGGATAACGATCCAGGAGAGACGGAAATCACCTCCAAATGATTCTGAATAAAAAGAAAGGCACGGAAAGTGGAAACGATTTAAGATCAAGGAAAAAAAATAATAATTTAAGGACAACAATTTCTATTTTTTTTGTAACTTTTTTGACTTACCGGTATTTTGTGTTTGATTGTTTCCTATGTGTGTTAAAGCGAATCCCACATCAAAAAGAAGAAGAAGAAGAAGAACGAACGAACCGACCAAAGCACCTCTGTCATTAGCGTTGGGATGAGCAATTCTTTTATGCATGCATATTATATTACTGTATATAAACTGCAGGATGAGGAGAGGGGGAGAAACAGGGAAACACAAATGGACTTTGGTTTCAATCCAACTGATCTTTACTTTTTAAGATGACGGTCTTTTCATGAGCTGTTCGTGTCTTTGTATAAAATATACATATTTGTACGTGAATGAGCATCGCCGCCGAGTCTGTCCTCCTGCTGTGACCCTTCCCCTTGTGTTGAAATCGTATCCACACCGCATCTGCCCTTTGTTTTATTCCGCAGGTGTGAGTCTGACTCTTTGTTGTGTTTCTGTATTTCTGTCCATCAGTTTTTAATCTAAATTCCAGCTACTTGTGTGGCTGCGTAAATAAGCAGACAGCCAGACGATTCAAAAGAGCATCATTTACTTTATCCTTCAGACAGACCTCCGAGCTCCGGAGGCCCCAGTCTCGATGTTCTCCTCCTCTTTCCTTGCCAATCAATCAATCTATCAGAACCAAGTGTCTTTGTGATGGTAGAAGACAATCAATTTCAAATAGAACAGAGATGTGAGAGAACGGAGGGGGAAGACAGTGATGAAGGAGGGCAGAGAAACGGATGGGGTGGAAGGATGGCTCTCAATGAGGTTAGTACATGTGTGTGTGGTCACCTTTAACCCCTGCCGTGTGACCTTTAAGGTGGGGGGCTGAGGCAACAAGGACCCTCCCCGTTAAGTGGAATCAAATGCCTGCACACACTCACACAAACGACGCACAGCCTTTCCTCTCGCCTCCATCAGCATCCACAGCGAGTCTGCCTTCAGTCTGCGAGGGGGGAGGAGACACGAGTAATCACTGGAAACAAAAACACAGCGTGTGGCTAAATGGTGTGTTTTTATGAAAACAAATAAAGGAGCAAGCAACTGACTGACTGGCTTCGCTTCTTCCCCTGTGGTGGATTCTTTGTGCGATCTTCTGTTGCCATCTAGTGGTAGAAAATGTAAGTACATGGATGTGTTTGGCATAGAGTGAATAATACTTTAAATAAATATTATACTATTAATGAAAAATACACACCAAATGTGTATTATGTTAATGTCGATTTTAAATGCAAATGTCTGCGGGTGAGTTGCTGTCATTAAACCCACACACCGCAGTTTCTATATATAGTTTGGATTCATCATGTTTTATTTAGTCTTTAATTATACTTTAAATTATTTAAATTATTATTACATTGTGGTTATACCGGTAATCAGATTACAGTTGAAAATGCATATCATTTGTATCTTCTTACATTGTAAAGGATAATTTTGTATATTTTTTATCAGGTTTGTAATCTAGGGTGCTTGTAATCAAGTAAAGACACCGTTGTCATGGTAACTCTTTGCTCTACCATCTCATAAAAAGAGCATCGAGCACTCCAGCTGTCGTAGCAGATGAGGGTTCCATTTTGTGATCAGATAAAAAAGAACTCTTTCTTTTTATTCTTTCCCCCTGTTGCTTCTAATTTGAATTTGAACCATCCCTTTTCCCCTCACTGGATGGTTTTGGCAGTGGTGGTGGGGTTTGCGAGTCAAACTTCAGTTCTGACATGTCTTACAGTGTATGTACTACATGATAAATGGGAGCTTAATGTGTATTTCTTTGTTTTCTGGCCTTCAATCGAGCATCAGGTGAACCAAGCAGGAAGCAGAAAGAGACACGGGACGCATCTGGCACAGTCACAAAGCGTTTATGACGAAAAAGAGTTTATTTACAAGACAGACCATTTATAAAACATACATTGAAATAATAAAAAAAAGAACTCTTATGTGTTATATAGACAAGTAAATTATGGTCTCGTCTTTCTCTTCGAGACCAAGCAGCCACGGGGCTGAGCAAAATACGGGCGAACCCTTGAGAAAAGAAGCGGTAGTTAAATCCTATATTACTGTACCTACACTATGTACAAGTCAGCAGTCATTATCCTGTCAGACATGGCAAAGAGGTCTACAGATTAGATGACATATGGCTAAGCTAATAATTCTATTATGTACAGTTTCTGTTCTTCACGCCCAAGGACCCACAAATATTGGTGCAACAAAGCGACGTTTTCTAATTTCGCTGCGGTTATTTTTATTTTTGAATCCACATAACAGCATCTATGACGAACCAGTCATGTGGGGCAATGATTGATCAGATCCCGTCACTAAATCTGCTCTGCATTTATTGAAGTGTTCAGCACTCATCCCTAAGTTTCAGAAATCAAGTGACGGCCGTGTCAGCGTGGAGCAACTATTCATTAGTGCAAAGAGGGATTGATTGAAAACAAAAACAACAACAATATTCAGAAATGTTTAACGAGAGCGGTGCCAGGTTGACAGCGACAGAGAGAAAAGAGAGAGAAAGGAGACTAGAGAGAGAAGATGTTTAGTTGAATGTTATATATCAGAGTCTTCCATCAAACAGAGCTACACCGACATCATCCTCTGCAGTGGGAGCGGTAAGAGCATCACATGAGCTCAGACGTGGAAAAGAATTATTGAACCATCTCGTTCTCAGAACAGAAATCTAATAGATAATGTGGAAACCTAGGAATGAGTGCCAGCCTGGTCTGCGAGAGCTCCTTATGCCTCCTCCTCCTCCTCTGCAGGGATTGTGGAAGAGTGACAAGGTTCAAGATAGATCAATACAAGTATGCCATTAATTATCCAATCCTCACACAGCATTGATCAGTCCCACCATCCTGCTTGGCAGATCGATCATTTGATCTACATCTTACACGTGCATGCGGGCAGATCCTGCGTGTGTGCGGCTAGGTAGGCGTCAAAGAACAATCATTCCGAGTAAATACACACTTCCTGTATTTAATAATTCACCAACATGCTAACAGGTAATTCCCTGCACCTGGTTTTGATTCGTACCAGACTGAAGTTTGTTTTAACCAGTCCCATGGCCAGGAATAATGGCACCAAGTAGCTCTCCACGCACGTGTTGGTGAGAGTTTGGCATGACCGAACAAAAAGGCATGCATAGATTAAACCCGCTAAGACCGCAAGAAAGAATTTGTTCTCTCAAGAAGAGCCAATCATTTGTGGATCTGTTCTCACTCATATGCAGAGAAGTGATAATGATGGTGTGAGATCTATGTGAATATGATGGCAGTGAGACTGGATTTGACTTACGGACCAGTGAGAGTCTCAGCCAACCAGGACAGAGCCATTGGTTTTGATGGGAAGGAGGCCTCTCATATAAGCAAAAAGAGTTTACGCTATGGCTTTAAGAAAATCAGTGTAGCACTGACTTTTGAAGCTAACAGTCAATTTTCTCTCTGCATGCTTATTTTTGTCACAATCTATTTGTTGCTGTTACACACAATGGCCACACGAGGGAAGTGCGGTCATGAAGAAAATGGGGCACTTATTTGGTCAAGGTTAAGATAAATGCCTGTTTTATGTCCTTAAACAATGATGTGTGTCATAACCACCTACGCGTTTAGGTTACTAGCTCTTAATCCAATTAGAGAAAATGTAGTAATGCTAACTATTAGATATGTATGTCAAAAATAATTATAATAAGTAATATTTGTTTTATAGGAATGAAACTGATAAATCAATCCCATCCCATTATTGCTTCTTTTAGATTTGATCATTTAATCGCAGCAGCAGCTGGAGGGGAGGATGTATTTGTATTTGTTAACCTATGAAAGTTATAACCAGACCTGGATGAAATTCCTTTGAGCGACACAGTTTGTGCTCCAGATTATGCTTTTAAACATAATGGATAAAGCCAACAGTTCTTGTGGTAAAAAAATAATAAAAAATCATCCTTGGAAAAAGAAAAGAAAAGAATACCGGTAAGTACCAAACTAAATGATGATGCCAATGCGATTCCAAATTCTGTCGATAGGATTTCATGCTGGAAGAGTCCTAATGGAATCCGTGCCTTTATGAGCTACGACGTGAAGGGCAAACTGAGCTGCTTCGGCGGAGGTGTGAACTCTTTAAGTAGCAGAAGTGACAGAAAAAAAAGTGCAGAAATGTCCTCCTGTAGGAGAGACTGAAAGCAAAGCCGATGTGAGTCGGGAAGAATAATAACAGATGAAGACTTCAGGATTGTCTGGAGATGAAACCATTATTCTAGTGTCTCCAGCTTTTGATATCTTGGTGTGCATCTCTGGAGAATCGCCCGGGTGGAACGCATCCTAGCGGTGAGGTTACTGCTGCGGTTTAAATGGGATGTTGAGTCTGTAGAGCGCCGACCTCGGGCAAGGACGAACAGAAGGAGGGAGAGTGATCCTCGGCCTACTTTCTCAAGTATCACAGTAGATGAGATGAATCGAGTTCAAATCCAGTGGTGCAAACACTGAGTCAGCCAGATTTAGGCGATGCCTTGGCTGTGAAGCTCAATCACACACCTCTCTGGATGCAGGCTGAGCGCTGCGCTGTAATCCAAGATGTCTCCTTCCTTCATCCGAGTGGGATTAGGAGTCTGCGGTTCATTATGGATCCATGTTGATATTCTTCTACAGGTATTTTGCTTTTTTTTTTTGTATGATCCAGAATTCTACAGTTTGTGTTCAAGAACTACAATCCCCAAAAGTAGTGAGGTTTGTGAGTTTGCACAGCTAGTGATTGGTGATGGGGTACTCACGATGGTGAGCTCAGGGCGAAGTCAGAGGAAACTCTGGAGGAGGCCCACAGTGGTCTCGACGTTCACATCAGGGTCGGACCAATGGAACCCTCTAATAGATGGTTGTCTGGTCGCGCTCCTTAAAAAGTCTTCACCAGACCAGACAATTTCTGCCAACCGATTTCTTGATCATTCAAACCCTTTTACATCAGATAGACAAAAATATTTTGTTTTTGGCATGTTTGCGATGATTAAAACTAGATGAAGGTAAATATAAAATAGGATAGCAGTCACTAAATATGATAGAACCTAATAGGTATATTTGGTTTGCTGGTGAAAATCTCAGTGACAATGACACCTCTGGATTCTGTTTCTATGTCGACAGGGTTGTACAAATATTTCATTACAGCGAGCAGCTTTCACGCAGCAGCGATATTTGCTATTCCATCTGGAGTGAGGATGTGTAATAACACACCTTCAGGACGACGCCATAAAACGGATCAGGCTGGTTTGACCTAGAGTGACTTTGTAAATGGCAAATATGAGTTCTAAAATATACTAAAGTCTCTAAAACCTTTGATAAATGGAAGAAAAATCCACCCCGGAGAGCAAGTTCACATTTTTCTAAAGAGCACTTTTGCTTTAAATTAAATTTGTTCCAGCAGTTTTCAAGGACTTGCGAGGCTTTTAGATTTTATATCAACCCTGACCAACAGGAAAACTCGTAGGCTACTTCAGCGCTATTCCTTGTTAAATGTGTCAGTGCATGGGGTTTAGCCGAATGCTAGCATCAGTGCAACTTCATATCCAGAGAAAGGTCCCCGAGTGGCACAGTGCACAGTGGGAAAGTTCCAGAAATGCTTCTTCGGGAATGAGTCTGTGTGAAATGGGAACCGATGTTTTTTTTTTTTTTTTTATAAAAGGAACCTGGGTCAACCCTTCCATCTTTTTGCCTCCACTGGTCCAATCAATGCTCCGTTTTCGATGGCACCACGAGGAGCTATAAGTCATAACACGATAACACTGACTCAGCGACCACACAAAATACGCGTCTACTACCACACAACCATATTCCAGCCTAATACTGTAAACAGGAACATTAAGGGATGGACGTGTTAAGAAGACAGGGGACATTGAGAGGGGACAAAGAGGCTAAAGAGAGGGAGAAGACTACAAATAAATGAAACGCACCCTCATCTAGACTTCGGTTTGGGATCGATGTTTACACAATAACGGCATCAACAATCACCACAGACATTCTCACTGTCTTCTAAATCTAAGATTTCACTGAGAAGTATGGTGGAATGGAAAAAAAAAACCTCCCGAAGGGGTCAGTTCACGGAGAGGAGATGTCCACGAAGGCAACGTCCTGTCCTCAACACAAAAATCAAGCCTGCCTGTTGAAGGCTCTCATTCAGCCTCAGGAATGGTAAACAGTTATTTATCATGACACAGACGATGTGGTTTCATCGCCCCTCCCGAGGGGGAAAAAGGTTTGTAGAATTTATTTTGCAACTATTTGATAAAAACATAATTTATTATGATGTAAACTGATGTTTGTTTTTTTGTTGAATCACTCTTTCGTGACAATTTCTAACTTACCAGGTTAGGAATCACTTTCTTTCTTCAGAATTTGCTTTTCATGGGTGCTGGCTGAGGCGTGAATGAGAGCTGCCTCCTGGCTGGGAATGTCATCAGGTGTTGAGAAGAGAACGGTCCGACGTGAAGGACAAGGGATTCCAAATGATAAACAACTGAGGAAATTAGAATGGATGATAAACAACTAGCAACAGAACACGTCAAATAACGTTTTGGGTGCTTTTTTTTTCGTCTTCATTTTTAAAACCACATTAACGACTCTCCACTATACGACGCACATGGTGTGGGTAGGGTCAACACATACTTCATTTACATTTTAATTCTCAATCTCCAGCCAAGGACCCCTCCCAAAGGAGGACCCAGTGGGGGTGTGGGGGTATCCAGGATGACGGGACGGGGGGGGGGTGCACTGGGCTAGGGGGGCAGAGACATTCGCACACAGACCGTCTCAGAGACAGGCAGAGCACGCAGTGTAACACTGCTCTATCAGTTGTGCATTTATTGATGTGTTCCTGTCAATCAATCAATAACATCTAACTGCTTTTTAGATTTTGTACATGTGAACTGTGTGTGACTGTTTAAGTGCGTGGATGCTATATGTTGGTGCACCGTGACAGCAGATGGTCTTCATGACATGTTGTAAGATGACAGTAGCATTATATATATATATATCTATATAGGATATAACCGAATTGTGCATCTGTTACTGTATAAAAACGACCTACTTACACTATTGCTTCTGCTTGTTGACCATCTAGAGAATAAATCTGGACTTATGGCTCTACGTAAAGTATTGCTGGAACGTTTCATTTCCACGGAGTAAGTGCTTGTGTGCCGACACGCACTCACTTTTCCTGAGAAAAGGTGCTCTACATGAGTGAATGGTGAGCGTGTGTTCGCTCTATGGGAGGATCCCTGCGATGTTAAAGCGTGCTCTGTCTACCTCTGAGCATCACCCAAACGCTCCAGGCTGCTCCCCCCCCCGGGGCAGCACCGAGAGGATCAGGTCTCTACCAACACAGCAGAGGGGAAGGGGCCGAGGGCGGAGGCCGGCAGCTTGACGCTCCCGTCAATGAGAGAACATGGATGGGGCTTGTTGGGCCCATCCAGTTGCTCCGCTGTGGCCTCCAGCTCTGATCCGCTTCACGCGCTCTCTTGTGATGGTTGTAACGTTTACTGTGGCGGTCCAGGACCGGAGGGCTTGACTTCCTAACCAAGCCGCTCCAGACATGGGCAGCCACAGCGGCTCACGGCCCGTGTGCTCGTCCCAAACGCACACAGCTGATATTGTTGTACAATCTCACAAAGAAGACAGGGTCAATTTGTGTTTGTTTGTTTGAAGCTTTATCTCAGGACAAAGTGGCACATGATACTGCTGATGAATTGTTTGACCAGATAGAATTCTGTAGCTGTGGTCAAATGAATCAATTTAGTCCTCCTGAGTTCTATAGAAAATGTTTTTACACTGCCTTTTGGAGCAATTTGTTTTACTCAGTGGTGTGAACCTGCAGCTTAAAACTCTCAATTGCGTTTACTTTATCAAACCAAATTGAGTCTTGGCCTCACGTCTGATGTGGACACTTAATTTGAATCAAATCATAGGCAGCTACTTTCTTTGTGAGTCTGTGGCCGTGTGCGTTTGCGCGTGTCAAACACGTTTTTGGGACGTGCTCATGCCTCCCCCGAGGGACCCCTGGCTGCGTTGTTTCATATCATCTTCATGTTGAACTTCCTGATCCCTCCCGACGAGCCTCCAGTGGCGGGTTCAGATTTCCGGAAAGAGTACTCTACTGTGAAGTTGTTCTTGCGTTGGCCGCGCCCCCGGCTCCACACGAACAACAACAGGAAACAGAAGAGGACCACCCCCAGAAAGGTGATGCAACCCATCGCCGTGGAGACCAAGATGGTGGTCAGGTCCAAGGTGAACTTGAGAAAAACACGCGTGCTGTTCAGATTTGTGTCGTTGAAGAAGTCGCTACTGTACAGAGAGCGGTTGAGGAAGAAGGCTGAGGCGGCATCCAGTGGCTGGCCCCGCACCGTGAGCGTGGCAAAGTAGGTGTCGTTGCCTCCAGCGTTGCTGGCGATGCAAATGTATGTTCCACTATCGGTGAGCTGGGCATAGCGGATCTCCAGGGTACCGCTAGGGAGGACAGTAATGCGCCCTGAACTCTTAGACGTGATCCTCCTGCGCTGAGGGGATATCCAGACAATAGCAGGAACGGGTTCTCCATCAGCTCGACACAGAAACCTCACCGGTTGGCCTTCACGAGCAACCACCTGTGGGAGGTAGAGCAGAGGGTCGCACAAATCAATGAATGCGAGACACATCAGAATATACGCACAACAATACCTGACGCCATGGCAGAGTACTTCGTTTGTTTTTTCCTTTCAGCAATTATCGCAACTTCAGGAAATCAGATTTGACCAGATCATCGTTATTCCAACGCAGCCATCTTTCTCACCTGCTGCAGCTTCCGGTTGCGAATCTTAGGCTTCTGGCATGTGAAGTGATCGAAGAGTGCAGAATCTGTGAAGGCGCCGAGGCTGACCCCTTGCACTTCCACCGGCCCCGCACACACCGGCACTCTGCCGTCAAAGTTGAGGGTCTTGCGTCTTTGCAGGATCCACAACAGACGGCAGTCACACATCAGGGGGTTCCCATCCACTCTGAGTGTTTCCAGGCTGTTCACAGAGTGGAAGGAGCCCTCTTCCAGACTCTGCAGGTCATTGGAGGAGAAGTTGAGGACTCGGATTTGTCGGAGGCCACCAAGGGCATGGGGCTCCACTGTCGCCAACCTGGTGCTCACCATGATGAGCTCTTTCAGCCTCAGCAAATCCTTGAAGGCCCAGGGCTCTAGACTGATGATGGGATTGTAGGACAGGTTGAGGTGGGTGAGGTGCACCAGGTTTTTGAAGGAAGCCGAAGGGACAGAAGTGATGTTGGTATTGGTGATCGAGAGCCAGTGGAGATCCAGGCCCTGGAAACTAAGAGGGGAGATGTACTCAAGGTACGGCCAGTGATTGATGTCTAGACCCCGCAGATTGGAGAGCTTGCGGAAGTTTTGGTCTTCCAGGGCCACAATGCTGAGGTGACGAAGGCGAAGAGTGACCAGGCTGCGTAGATACGAAAGCGTCTGCCCGGAGATGGACGTCAGGTTGCAACGCTCTATTGTGAGATCTTCCAGTCCCATCAGCCCTGAGAAAGCCTAGGAATAAGGAAAACAAAGATGTGATTTCTATCGGATCTTTAAGTTTACATTTGCAACCGAGTAACGATGCAGACAAGATGCCGGAGAACTTACCTTGTGAGAGATGTAAACCAAGTCGTTATCGCCCACCTCTAAATGTTTCAGACTCCTCAGATCCTGGAAGGTGTAGTCCAGTAAAATCACCATCTTGTTCTCGCTAAGGTCAAGGCTGGTGAGATTTCCCAGCTTAGCGAAGGCGCCCATGGTCACCAGCTTCAGCTGGTTCCCCCTTAACTTCAGAACTTTAAGACTCTGGAGGGTGGCGAAGGCGTTAGGCTCTAAAGTGGCAATAAGATTCTCACTGAGGTCCACTTCTTCAAGCCGTGGATAGGGCGTCAAGTCACCTGCTTGAATCCAGCGGAGCCGGTTCTTGCCGAGGTCCAGTAGTCGCGTCTCTGTGGGAATGCCCTCTGGGACATTAGTGAGCCGCCGCCGCTGGCACGACACTGACCTCAGTTGAGCCGAGCATTCGCACCGTGGAGGACAGGCATGGCTACTTCTTGGCAGCGTCAAGGATATTATGGCAACCAGAGAAGCACCAAGGACCAATCGCCACACCTTTGGCCATGGCACTAAGGCACGCCCACCAGGGCCAGGAGAGCCAGTCATGGCCCTGGTCCGCCGACTCCTCGCCTGTCACAGGCACGGTCAGTGCACCATATACCTGAAAGACGACGCACAGGGAAGGCAGACAAATAAAAAAAATATGAGCGGAATGAACAACGATATGATCCAAGACGATCTATCATCTTCCAAGCTCATAAATATTACATGTGCAGAGCTGTAAATTCTCAGTGCTTCTTGCAGTTTAAGTTATGTTATAGGGAAAGCTATGGAGATCTCCGACATATCGTGACACGGCACTAAAACTGATGAGAGCCCATTACAGGAACATAGATCTAAGATATTTAAGACACTTTGTCTCGCCACTAATCCATCCAAGGTTTCAGTTGAGGAACTGGGAGAGTGGGTGGCAGATGAAAGAGCTTCTTGCCTCAGTTGAATTCATGTGTGTTGCATCTCCTCAGCTCTCCTTACAGCGCCGATATCGCCTGCTCCATTTTTGCAAACACAATGAATTTATTATTACCATGCATGAATGCAGACTGAGCTCCTCAACACTCACGCAATGTGTGGAAGCTGTGTTTGCTGTCCATGCGATATGAGGTGAGGTGAAACACTATGAACTCAATCATATTAGATCAGGCATGTGCTTGCATGAATTTGCTGGGCGCGGCCTTTAATTACCTTCACCGAGGCGGTTGGTTGGTTTGTTTGTCTGTTAGCAACATAACTCAAAAGGTTACAGAAGGATCTTGACGAAAGTTTCAGGAAATTTGGGAATGTTACCAGGAACAGATGATTCTATATTTTTTTTAATATTAATATTACATTTTAACATTGAAAAATACATTACAAATACACAGCAACTCCGATTCACTTTTACTTTTAATGGTTGGTGTATAAAGATACCCAAGAACAATTTAGAACCTTTTGCTGATGATCCAGATCCCAATGCGGATGGTGTAAATCCAATTAGGAGGGGAATGAGCTATTTGGCGGAGGTCTGCTCTCTCTGAGTCCTTTTCTAGTGAAATTTGTTTTGGCCCTTCTTGCACAAAGATGAGATGAATCACTCATGCTTTAAAATTCCTTCAGGCAACCTGTCATCTCTCCCACTCGCTGTTTTCAACTCGGAGACAAATTAAAGAGCAGCTGGCATTAGAAATTTAACAAGACTCTATGTCCATCTAACAGAAAAACTGTGCTGAAATCCCCAGATGTTAACTCTTGGCTTTTTTTGCTCGGTTGTTTGACCTCTTCTTCTTCTGCTCTCTGAAGAAGTGAAAATGAGAGAGAATGTATCATCAGATTATGCCACCTGGGAGCATCATGTTAAAATGCACTCTGATGCTGGCAGTCCGGGGAGGCAAGGTAAACGGATGAATAAAATATGGGATGGTTTGAGCTGAATGAGCAGAGCTCAGAGGGCAAGTCTCACAGTTAGATGAGGCAAAAGTCGCCAGGTTCTTTCTTCGGTTTGGGATTTGCCTCGAGACAGGATTTGATTGGATTGGATTTAAGATCAATTTAAATGACGGCAGACATTTATTTGCACACGGGCACGACACCCATATACTTTCACACATGGTTAGACACAATTTTCACACAAAAAAAACTCAGAATGTGGCTCATCTACTAAACCTCAGGGTGCAAAAGAAGCTATAATTCCTGACAGGCCTGCAAAATACTTTGTTTACATGCATCTGAAGAATCTGGTTGAAATCTGGTGCATTTTTTATGCTGGGAGACAAAAACACAGGCACAGAAAAGCTGTTGTACAAACTGACCCAGTTCTCAACTCAGCAGCACAGCGATGCACTGTGGAGCAGCAAATACTCACCACGGCCGTAACAACAGAGCAGCAAATCTCAGCAGAATAGAGCCAGAGGGGGGGGGGTCCAATTTATAACTGCTGCATTCAAAACACAAAAATAAACTTCTCTATAAGAACAAATTTCCGTGAAGAATGTGCACAACAAAGTGAACCGTATTTAGAGATGGAGAAGCTGGCGATGCACATGGTGAGGCGGTGAACTGAAGAACATTGCGTAATACGATAATTAGAAAATAATTATACTTGCTCCAATTGTGAGCCACAACTATTCCAAGAACACCTGCCAATTAGAAAAGATGTGAATCGGCTTAAAGCAAACTCTGCTCAAGGTTTCAGCAGCGGCTGTCACACCACCTGCACATCGACCGTGTAAAGTCAGTGACAGCAGTCGTCCCTGTCCCTATAATGAACCCTAATCATAATGGGAGCAGCGTTCACCATCACCGGTTCACCAATCCAAATACTTTCCCATGCATTTCTTTTTTTTTTTTTATTGCAAATTACCCGAAGTGGTGTAGAGAACGCTCTTCATTGATCTCTGTCTGAAAATCTGCAACTTTAACACCGTCAGTAATTCTGCCTTCAGTTTCAATCTGCATGAATAAGTTGTAAGATGTGAGAGTTACCGGGATGATTTCACATGCTGAAATGAACAGCCGCTGCGCTCGCTTGAGCCTGCAGTGTAAAGTCTTGGTCTTTTTGTGAGTGTCTGCGTTGCGCCCCCCAACTCTGTCTGGCTCTTATGCATTCTGATGGATGCAACCTGTCTCCACAGGCCCTCTGAGAGTCGTCCTATGGGTCAGTAGCAGAGCACAGCCTGAATCAATGAGCTGACAAAAGTCCTCACTAGTGGCCTCAAGGACAGGCAGGGCTTCTTCAAACACACACACTCCATCAAACATGTGAACCCACACTGAGAAGGTGAATAAATACACACCTTAAATCTCATTGGGAAAATACTGTGGATAGTTTTATTTTTTTTACTGCTTTTGCCAGGAGGCTATGTCCTCTATACGGGAATATGTCGCATCTGGTTATTGTAGTGCTCAAATCCACACGACAAACAAATTAACAGTAGCCACATATTAAAAGTAACAGCAGTGTCAAATCCCAGGTCTACCAGGAGTGTGAGGAAGGTTAGCGTTGCACAGCTGTGCAAAGAGAGAGAAGAACGGGTGCAAAATTAGCCCAGGTCAGGACACTGACCCAATGAGCAGATGTTAGCCAACAACATCGCTTTCCGATCTCACATGCACTATCAGCCAGCACAGGTACAAGACTGGCAACATGGACAGATGTCTCAAACACAGAGTAAAAAAATAACTCAAAACTGTTTCTCCATAAATGACAAGCATTTGGTGTTTGCCAAGGAAAATCCTCCATTTTTAACATCGCTAAGATGACGATGAAAGCTGACATATCGTCTCTCAGTCACCTCCTAATTCTCTGACATCTGGAGTCTGTAAGCACAGCCACAGGATTAAAGCACACACACACACATTCCTAACCAAACACACACACAGCATCCTTTGGAGACCCAGCTGATGACTGTCTCCTCGTGCAGGGGATGATGCTTCATCAAAAAATGAGAGATGCTGTCTGACTCCTGCGGCTTCCTGCCTCTAATCAGATGATCCCTAAAATACTTGACTGTCTGCATCCTTCCTGAGAAGCAACTCCAGCCTCAGTTCTCCAACTGCGTCAAAGTCGCCCAAAAATCACATTGAAAGATGACATCAGCGGAGCGCATCAAAAACAATGGCTTACAGCCGCAGAGGACGAACGGCACAAAAAAACAAACACAGACACGAGCGGTGATAAAAACCCTGCAAAGCAAAAAATAAAAAATAAAATAAATAGCAGCTATGTGTTGTTCTTTCATTCATAAAATGTTTCTTCAAAATACATCACATCTCCACCAAAAACAATTAATCACTAATAATTTTAACTAATTGTTGAACAATACACGTTTGAACACGGAGAGCTTTTGTCTGGATCTGCGTCAGACGTTACCCAGGGTGGTTAGTCAAAGCAGGAAATACATTAAAAATGAATCGATGAACTAGGAAAGCAATCGGAGAGAACAGACCTCCCCCGAGCAGCTCATTCACCTCCTAATTGGATTTTTGAATGAGCAGGGAAGACTCTGGAATCTAGACTCTAGCTGGTTCTGTGTCACAGTGAAGGCGTTTCATACTTTGTGTGTGATCTGCAGGGTGACAGCTGAAGAGTCTCACAGTCATGCTAATAACGCACAGAGGGATGGTGGGATTAAAGGGGAAAACAAAACAGCAGCAGCATCCGATAAATCTCTTCAAACGTTCTTTGTTCTCGTCAGAAGTAGAACAAACATCTGTGGCTTTCTGTAACCCGGTCGTGTTTCCCATGTGTTTCCCATCTGTCAGTCTGATATCACCGGCCCCCGACAGAACAACTAGACTTAAACACAGAAAAATGTTGGTCTTAAAGAAACCTTTTTTTCCAGTACACAACAGCCTTCTTCTTATCCTTCTTATGTATAATTGTTAATACATCAAGTGAGATTGAAATTATTCCAGGAGGTGACTTTGTTTCAAAAACAAAAAGACTTTAGTTCTGTGGTCCGTCTCCTAAGCATAATTTATTCTATTCAAATATGGCAGCAGGTTTGAGTGAAAAAGATTTAGCTGGGAAATGGAACGTACTCGCATAATAATAAATCACTCTGATTTGAGCACCCATTGAAATTCCATCCGAGTTTAAATGCAGCATGCATAATCTTTTTTATTTTAGTTTTTAATCAATGACAAAGGGATTTAAGTTTGAAGAGCTTAAAAAACATTTTTTCGGTCAGCTTTAGATAAGAAATGCTTTACTTTAGAAATATTCAAAAACATGAAAATAGTGGAAAAGATTACCGGTATGTTACCTTGGTTACAGGAATTTAAAGAAAGCAGTTGTCAGTTTTACACTGGAGCAGTCACCTCTCATTAGGATTGTTTAGACGACGTCACAATAGAGGAAATGCATTGCTACTGCATTTAGGAGGAAAGTACAGTTGAGTTTCATCCACATGAGAGTGGAAATCTGCATTTGCAAGCTCTGTATTTTCATTAAATGCATATTCGACATCACCTGACAGTAGCTGTGAAGGGGACTAATGATTTATCTGGTTATCTAATCTAGTCAGAAATGTTGTATGATGAAAACAAAGAGCATTTGGTGAACATGGGTCCTGTTGTTCTCCTCTAAAAACCTGCTGTATCCAATTAGTGGTAGCCATTGTGATGATTCTCACATCCTGCAGTGTTCTGACCCGCTTTTCTCTGGCTTAAAACTGAACACATGGCCACACACACACAGAGCAGAGAGAAATGAAAAGACTACAACACACACACACACACACACACTTAAAGCTTGCATACAGATTTAAACAAGCTCCAGGGCAAGTCCTGAAGCACCAATCAAAAAAAAATATAATTGTGCATTTGGAGATAAAGGGAATGTGTCTCTGTAAAGGTTTACAAGTAAAGTTCAGTGTCTTCATTTTTTTTAAATTCATCTGCATTCAGCAGTTACAGGAGAATCACTACAGACCTGCCCCTCTTATCCAGGATGGAACTTTGCCTCATTAGTGAGCTGGTTGGCACAGAGGCAGAGCCCATTTCCTAATGCTGCAAGATGTACAACACGGATGTAGTAGAGATGGCGACGGCTGGCAATATCATACATGCACCATAATGTCATCTTCGGTACAACCAAGTGCCTTTTCTCCAGATCAAAGGTTTGGGCACAAGCCAGCTGCTCGGCAGACATACGACTTAGAAGTCATTAGGTCTATGTGCGCTACTGAAGCTACCGGTACACAAAGCTGCACAAATTGTGCCTGTGCAAGCACATAAATAAGACTATGTTTACATGTTTTTTTTTTATTGGTTTATTGAGGAAAAGATTTAACATGGCAAATGTTTATCCTGGGATGTAATTAAACATCAAGTACAGAGATTACATTATTGGCGAGAGCGTGTGTGTGAGAGGGCGATAAGAGCAGCAAATCGTTTAATCAATCTCGACCCGTCTGTGAAAAACACAAACTTTCACGTACGAACACACCAATCATTTTGAAAGACACGCAGCATGACAAGCGACTGAGCAGCCCTGGATGAGTCCTGCCCTTCAGGGATCTGTGGCGTTATTACCGGCTGAGATTGAGATGACTCATGACTCACACATGCCTCCAGGAAGCTTGTTTACCACCATGAGCCGTATTTACATGACTAATCTTTACCTGTCAGAGTCACTCAATCAATACGGTTCTGCTTACAGGCGTCTAGACAGGATATGAAGGGAGTTCGATTCTGGCGTCATTTCCCTTCTCCTGGTTAATGCGTTTCCAGGTAACAAAAACAGGCAGGTGATCCCAAGGGTTGATCACTGGGAAGCGAAATAACGTCTTCATCAAGAGAGAAGCTGCACATTGTGATGATAGTCGGGTGAAACATTTCCCAGGAGACATTTCACCTGAAAGGCTACATTGCTTTTTTCACCCTGTGCATTTTAGTGTGAGTGTATTGACGCATATGTGTGCATCAATTCTGCAGCATGTTAGATAAGTGAAAGGCAAAGAGGCACTTCAAAACCAAGACAGTTGACGCCTTTCCAATTTGACACAAAAAAAACAAAAAAAAAAGAAGTGGCTGCAGGAATAAAATGCCAGGAAAATAAATTGTAAAGAGAAGATTGAAACAAACACAGGCAGAGCTGGATAATACGACCACAGTGTGAACGCTGGATTGATTTGGGTACCAGGAGAAAGGGATGATGGACACGGACAGCAGCCGAAGAGTGAGGATGAATGAGAAGCACAAGATGGAGAAGGCGGGGAAAGAAAGAGGGATGCTGCCTGTCTGTGTGTCTAATGATGGAGACAGGTCAATACCATCCCCGCAACTAAATCTAACGAGAGGAATTAGGCCAGGAGCCTGCTCAGATGCCACAGAGGAGACCTGCAAACACAGGAAGACTCTCTGAAGGCTGTAATTTAATCATTTAAGCATCTTCAGTGTATATGAAGTTGCATTTTAATGAATGCAATGGCCACCACTGCCCTTTTCATGGCTGAACGCAGCCTGAAAGACTGACTGGTTGCAAATATATGACTATGTTTGGCAAGGAAGCCGCAACAAAGGGGATGGATTGGGGATGGGGGAGAAGCGGGAGGGGAGGAAAGTGACAGCTTTCCTTCTCCGGTCTTTGAAGATCGGCTTTGACCTGAATGCGGCTGCAATTGCATGTTCAAGCACAGACTCTAGGACAGACATGGGCAAACCCAGGCCCGGGGGCCATATGTGGCCCGTTGGTCTTTTTAATCTGGCCCGCCAAACTTGTCCAAATTATATTATTAAATTAAATTGTATTATAATTAAACCTCATTCATTTGACCTTTTCTCTGTAATGCTGCCTGTAAAAGGTCAAATCCTTTAATGCAATAGCTTTCATGTGTCATTTATATTAGCTCACACAAATACTCCATCCATCTGTTCTTGGTCCGGCCCCTCTGCCAAATTTTAGAACCTATTGTGGCCCTCGAGTCAAAAGGTTTGCCCACCCCTGCTCTAGGACATTGTCTGATTCAGAGCATTGTCAAAATGCACAGAATGAATGGAAATACTTCACCAACATCAGCATCTCATCCATTTCATACACACAAATATCCATGTGCAGTGAGAATGTTTAGTGTGCTACATGGAGCAGTGGAACTTTGCATAGACAGCAGAGTGATCGCTGCTTCATGGATAATAGTGACCTTGTTAGCCCAAAAGCTTATTGGCTGCTGGTTTTTTCTGATTCTGCCGGTGCAACCAATAGCAGCATTCACTCTACTCTTTCAGATGTGGGGATGAAGAGGCAGAAAGGGAGGGAGGGGGTGGCGGCACTGGAAAATTGAGGTAAATGAAGGAAAATGGGAATGGCTGATGCGGGAAGAGGAGAGAAATGGAGAGTGACAAGCATGAAGATGCTGAAAAAAGAAAGAATGTCGCAGATGTGGAGGAGAGAGCCGAATCCTTTGTGCTGTGGAAACAATGGCGGCGATTTCCAAGCACTGATTAAACCATCCAGCTTGTGGTTGTGCAACGCCAGCGGAGCAAATGTGTTTGATTCATGCAGCATTGTGTGGCTTCGCAGGACATTAGGTGATCGTCACGCTTACTGGATCTTCTTCTCACCAGAGATCCCAGATGAGGATACTCAAACTGCCTCAAACACACACACACACACACACACACACACGTTACAAATGCTGCTGACAAAAAGGTGCAAGAAATGTGCACACACAGCAAAACCATGTGGATGCAAAGAAGCACAACACTGTCAACCCCATCCCAGATGAATCTGTCCAAGCTGTGCAGGGTAGTGCGTGAACTGGTGGGAGGAAGGAGAGGAGCCAGAAGAGAGGAAGACAAGTGAGTGCTGCAGGAAAGGTGCCGACAGCTGATTTTTCAAAAATAGTCTGGATGGTAAGGCGCCAAAATAATGTACTTTTTCTCCCTGATCTTTACGTCAACCATGGCGGGTGAATTATTCATTCTAGACCAATGACATGCTGGGAAGGGGACAAAGAGTCGTTGCTCTATTTTGACTCGCATAATAAATTCATGACTAAATGTTTAAAAGGAGGAAGGAAAAGACTCGGAAAGGAGGTGAGGGCACGGCGAGGTCAGGTCGAGTGCTGGAATGTGACAATGAAAGAGGAATAAAGGGAAAGTACATGAAAGCACCTCCTTGATATAAATTCACAGAAACAGAATGAAGGTCAAGGTGACACAGCAGTGAGCGTAAATCAAATGTTTCTGTAGAAAAACAAGTTTAAAGACATTATGAAAACGGGAAAGCTGCCTTATGACTGATTTACACATTCATGTATTCTTTCTGATGATGATGATGGCAGTAGCGCCTACACACACTGTTGCATTACCACTTGTTTGTAGCTAGCAATTGGAGTTTCCTACAGCTATAAATTAGTTCCCTTTATTCTGCAAGAGTTTTTATGGTCTGTATGAAACAATTGAAATTAATTCCTGACACTTGAAAACAACTCAAAAATAGCTCCCGATAAAATCTTCTGCAGAAACGGGGGAGAAGCAAACCATCAGTCAAAGAAAGGTTGTGTCGCAGATGTCGTGATGAGGAGTTTGCCTCAAAAAGAGAATTAATATGACAGCTTCAAGGAGCTGAAGGGAGGGCATGCGCGTATGCATCAGTCAAACAACAGATTTCAATAATGATCATAGATTTTAAAACCCATTTTTAAAATCAGGTTTCTTTAAAACACATGCCAAGAATCTCCACAGGTGATCCGTTCTTGAACTTCATACATGCAAACAACAAAAGATTGTTCCAGAAATAATATTTCACATTCAATCACAAGCTGCGGGATTTCATTAAGATTCTCCTGCCGGAGGGAGTGATGAAAGCGCCTCCTCACTGATGAGTGATGACGTTGCCGTAGCGATTGGGACACATTACAGTTGATAAACAAGAAAACATAAAGCATGAATTTGGAAGATGAAATGGCTGTTTATCCGCAAGAACCGGAGGTAGGATCAACATCCGTGAACAGCAGCACGCTAGCCAATGCTAGGCTAAAAAAGGCAAACATATTTGCCAGGGGCAGGTTGTCTCTCATTTGCTGCTGTGAAATACCGACACAATTTTAAATCCTTAAATACATGTTTAAACATTGATGGGGTAGATCTGACGCAACCCTAAGCAGCAAAGATCAGAAGATGCAAGGCTGGATCTGTGAATGCTTCGCACCACCAGATAATCTGGGCCAGAGTTCCACAACAGATTCCTCCCCCGATTGTCTGAGGGGTGAAACCGTCCTGATTCTCCTGCATCGTGACCTCAGCTTTAATCAAGATCCAGCAGATAAACTGTTTAGAATCTTCATCAAGTCTGCAAAAACAGCCGTTGGAAAAAAGATTAAAAGTCAGCCGTCTATTTTTTAAATGGAGCATAAATAAGGGTTCGCTTGCAGAACTAAGGTATACCAGACACTCCGAAAGATAAGAAGAGAAAAAACAAAACTGACATCTTGTGTCTGGCTTTTTGTCCTTCCTAAACTAGCAATCGCTTAAAAGCTCTGCAGAAACAAACTGAGTCAGGGGACACAACTCCACAAAGTCAGCCACGTAAGAACAGGAAACGGGAAACACTTGGCTTCTTTGCACATTAATGCGCAAGGCAGCCTTCCTCGCCATCTTTTGTTTTCCTTTTTTTGAGCGAGACAGGAAGTTCTGCATGGATGCAGGCTCTCTGCTCTTGAACCCGTTTATAAATGTTAGAAAATTCCACGCTCGTCTTGCTAAAGGGCAACAAGCCCAGAATCAGCTTTGAACTGCCCAGAAACGCAGAGGCCAACATGCAGACAAATGATTTAAGAGGTTTTTGCCGTGCAAACCGGAGAAATCAAGCGAGAAGTGATTTGATTTTGTAGAGAAGCTAACCTTTAGCGCTGCAAGATGTTGTGTACATTCATAGCGTGACTCAAATATTGGCCCTTTTGTTATGTGCAACACATATAAAAGGACAAAGTGACACATGTGCTGGAATCCCCAAAGTGACTTCCACATGCCTGAGGTCCGGCAGGGAGGGTGACGCATGTGTGTGTGTGTGTGTGTGTGCGTGTGTGTGTATGCACACACCAATAGTGAACAAGCCCCAGGCTTTTGCAAGCCTGTTTGTGTAGCAGTGAGGCAGAAATAATGTCTGAAACTGTGCTCCCTCAGAGCCAAATGTGTGTGTGTGTGTGTGTGTGTGCGCGCACGTGCAGAGTAAGGGGTCAGCGCTGAAGGACATTACAGAAAATCTGTCCATCTGCATTCACCCAAACATTTATTTATTTATTTATTACCAGCAAGCAGTCAGGAGGATCTAGAGTTCACAGCCAGACGAAACCCTTACCCTGACAATCATTGAATCTGACCAGCTGTTCAGGTTGAATTTCATAGAAGTCTTCCAACCTTTTATGTAAGAAAATCCAAATTTATCTGGCAGAGATTGATTCAAACAAAGACAAAAACTTTGATTTGCCGTTTCTTTTTTTTACCATATTTGTATTAATCATTCGACCGTTTTGGTTGACTGACATCTAAGATGCGGCGTTTTCATTAAACATGGTGTGCCAACATATGTTTTAGTGCTTGGAGCGAGTGGATTAAACATGCTTAATTTAACCAGCTCACGGTTAGTTGGACTATTTTATGTCTGCACTGATTCATTTTTCATTGATATTAATGTACTGCAGGGTTAGTGCCGTCTTTCTTTTATAACAGAAGCCCATCTCCCGTCTCTTTTTCATCAATCCAACTGTGGCGATGGCATACAACCAGAGATTGGCAACAGGTCCGGACTCCCGACTCTGTGACTTTTATTTCAGCATTACACATTTTCTGCAGGGGTTTAAGTCTGTTCAATAACTGCAACCTGAAACATTAAACTCCAATTTGCAAGACCAGGGCACCACAATCTATCGCTGCTATCAGCTTAGCCCCTCTGCACTTACTGCAGGAAAAGGTTTCTGTTGCGCGAGAACAAACTGAAGGATCAGAGGTGAAATCGATAGTGATACAACATTCATTAACAGAGTCCTCATGGATCAGCCAGTCATTCATCTACTACTGAGAAACAAGGGAGAAGGACAGCAGAGAGAAAGTGCGACTGATCAGGAGCGCACACGCGCACACACACGCTTTGATATTGCTCTTGGCTAGAGGTCATGCAGATAAAGTTAATGAATAAATGCACCCTATCTGCCCCAAAGGTCTGTTTTATAGATGTCATTAGATGGTAATAACACCCCACCCCATCCCAATCCACCCACACGCACACACACACACACACACACACACACACACACCAGAGCAGGTTATTGCATCAACATAGGAGCAGCAGAATTAATTGTAGTCATCAACAGAGTTCCATTATTAAAACATAAAGTGACACTGTTTAACCTGCATTTATATTCACTTAACATGGACACACACACACACACACACACAAAGGGTAATCTGATGACTGCTCTGCATCAACATCAGTGGACGTCTGGGAAGCTCAGGTGAGCAAAGGCACAAACTCCATGACCCACATCAACATTTAATGAAGCCTGCGAAACACAAGTCTTTATTTCAAGCACATAATGAGACGCTGGGCACACACACACACACAGATTTACTTGCCCACACAGTTCCTCTTGTGGAAACAGGTACCCGAGATTGACTCGCCTCACCTTTCTCACATTCACCCTCCTGGTCTATTATCACACATAATATCACAAGGAAAAGGTTTCTCTCTCAAGCTCTCATTAGTTTTATAATTAGGTTGCAGTGTTAGGTTGGAAGTGAGAATGTTCATGTAATGCAAAACCTTTTGAAATGGCAGTGGATGAAATCGAGAGCGGCAAAAGATTCTGAACACATGAGACATAAAGGCAGACATCTCATCCCTGAGCTGGGGCGTTAACTATCGTTAGACTAATAGCATAATTGCCTAAGTCTTAGGCAATGCCTATTGATGACAGGCAATTATGCTATGAGGCTAACGACATAGGCTACTATTCTCAAGGTCAAGGATTTACATTTTTCTCCGCTGCTTTCGGGAGTAGTTTTCACTTCACGTCGCCAGCGTCGTGTTCATGTTAGCCGATTCCCTGCTAAATGGGGACACTATTTTTGCTCCGTTTTGCCCCAAGCAGTCAGTAAGAAGTGTCGATATGTTCAGCCGATGTGATGTGGATTTGACACAAAAGCTGCAGAAAGCCCAGACAGCGCTTTTCACATTCATCAAACAAACATGTTGACGTGACTCCATGAATTCCCTCAACATCCTGGAGCTCCCGCTAACTGAAGCCACATGATGCCAGTTCATTTGCAAACACATTTCGCTGTCTGTTTGCCTCCATCCAGACTGAAACAACAGTCTGCAGCGAGTGCAAATCTTAAAACACCAGCGTGATGCTTCAGTGTATTTTGGGTAAACAGAGCCTTGTTAAAACTGAGACCTGAGCCAGTCCAGAGAGGATAAGGAGATGCGTGTCTCTAAACCAAAGACGACAGCCTCCAGCTGACGCTAAACTACACCATACTGGATGCCGATTCTGTCAGACATTACAATTATGAAGTATATTTTTTATTACTACAGTGCAGCAGCGTGGGAATGGCTGCAGGATTTATCAACCACCCTTATTAATTGTATTTCTGATTTGGCGTAGAAACAGAAAGGAGGTGAGAACGGTCTGTTTGCTTTTCAGTTATTAGGAATGCTCAAAATGTCGTGAACGGTTGGGCGTGTGTGATCTGAGGAACAATCGGTTAGATCTTATTGATGATCGGGATAATCCAGAACTGTATCACCTCAAACCGAATATCGTTCTGCTTCTGAATTGTTGATATTATTGAATTGTTTTTTTTGTCACGCTGCAGCAGCGTTTACAAACTTTTGCATTCCAGAGTGTGAAATCTAAAAGGCTCTGGACAGACCTGTGTCTCACTGAAACGAGAGGTTTGAAGAAATCCAGCATCTAGATATTGACTCAAAGCTGTTGAAGGATTGCTCCAGTGATGCTGGTCAAAATAATGAAGTGCTAATGCTAATTCATTATGACTGTTGGCTCTATCGCATCAAGCAGCACAGAGAGACAGAGGGTAAAGTGAAGGAGACAGACGTACATCGGAAATGAACGACGGAATTTCAAGGCGAAGGGGCACGGCTGAGAAAACGCCGGCGGGAAAGTGAATTAAAATAAGCAAAATGGAAAGTGAACGCGTGGAATGAGAAAACAGGGAAAGTGTGCAGGAGAGTAATTTGTCATGAGGGAGAGAAATGGCAAGAGGAAGATGAGGTTGGATAGAAGGTCAAGAGGTCACAATGGAGGAGTGAGGCTGAGACTGGAGAGGAGTCGGCGTTCCCATCTGTTGGTTATTTGGAGCAATGCTTGTTCTTTATTGACCGGGATCATGATCTTATTCTACGTGCAACAACACCAGCAGAGAGACGTACACACACACACACACGTGCATGCCTCTATGCAAATACAGGCACGCTACTTCATGCTATTTAGCTGAATGATAACGGAAGTACCGGTAAGGACATCTTTGAAGCCCTGCATTTGTCAAGGTCAACCATTACATACACACACACACACACGTATGCACACACTGAGATCAAAATCCAAATCCATTGGTTAGAAAACGTTCTTTGGAGGAAAAAACAAAAGCAGACGATGAGATTTTTAGTTTACAGATGGACTTCAAGGTCAACGTTCGATGACCTCTGCCACCAACATGCCTTTTCCGCCATGGCATTTCCGGAGCTGGTTTTTAAACGGTGTTTAATTGGGAATTGGCTCCAGATTGGAGTAAAGAACCTCACTGGTTTAGAGACGCTGGTTTTATCAGGCTCTAGAAGCCAGATGGTGACCAATCAAAAACGTCATTTAAAAACACAAAGAACAGCCGACTCCAACAGTGAATTTTACGACTAAAAAGGGCCTGCTTTAGGAGACAGACGGTCTGCTGGTACTATTGCAGTCATCCAACTACGTGTGAAACAAATTACTGGGAGTCTCGAGGACTGAGCTGGTCTTCGAGAAGTAGCTCTCCAGCCAGTGGAAAGCCAAACGGGAGATGGTTCGATAGTTGAACTACATCAAACTGGATAGTCAAGACGCTAAAGTTAAAAAGCCAAACTATTTAATGAGTAGCAAGAAATAATGAGCCGATTGCATTATTAAGGATCGAATTCTTCAGTACGATAAAAAGACTCCTGCATCCACTTTCTGTTTACATTTCTTTTTTGGGGGGGGATATTTTATGACAACAGCAACGATATGAAGAGACTGCTGTGTGCTCACTTCACTGAGGGCGTTTTTTTTCCTTGGTTGAGATAGCCAGAGTGAAATGTCCATGAAATTCCTATCCATCCCTCACTTTGACTGTTGAGGCAGACAGGAAACTGGCCAACCACGGTGTCCGGAGGGGCGACGAGCCAGGTAAAGGTAATTGCTTGGCAAGAGAATGAAACGGGAGATAGAATCAGGTGGAAAGGGAGGTGGCAGCCTATAATTTGAAGTGGAGAAAGAAGGAAGACGGTGGGAAATGAGGAAGACAGAGTGAGAGAGAGAGAGAGAGAAGGGGAGCTGGATGGAAAGAAAGATGAGTCCAGCTGATACACCCTCCTGCAATCCTGCTGTCATCGGCCATATGCACCGCCACAACGTGACAGAACACATGGCCACAGATGTCATGTTACAATGCATGGCAGTCGGTAAACAGCGCTATAGATGTCTCAGAGCAGGGTGGAAAGTCTTTGCTCTGCAACCAGGGAGGTTATCCGGCTACATTTGCACAATTTACGGCTGCACACACGCAAACTGCATGTCAGAAGTAAACCCGGCAGCTTGAAGTGAAGTCTATCTCGTCTGAGGATGCGGAATCTTGACGTGCATCATTCTGATGGCCTATGAAGCCCGTTGCTGCTGGTGGTATACAGTGATGTTGTGGTGGGACAGCATCATCACACACAGACACACATCATTGTTCCTCCCCGACCCCTCCTCTCTGCTGCGAGCACGAGAGGGTAGGGTAGGGAGGCTTTTCACCAACCCCTCAGATCTGTGAACACACACACTGTTGTGTTGTGGAAGTGTCTTCTGTGGTGGGTTTTGTTCCAACACAACAACCACAGAGGACAGAATGTGCATGCAGGTGTGGACGTACCCAGGACTGAAGTGTGGTCCCTGATGCCTCCTCATCTGTCCGGCTGTGAGCGGATGGAAAGATATTTTTCTCCACGAGTTGCAGACAGTCCTCCACATGTGCCGGCACACTTCTTACCCCCCCCAGTCTATATCTCGCTCAGCCTGCTGTACCGAATCTGCCTCTCATCCCTCCCTTGTTTCTTTGCTTCGCCCTCCCTCCCTCCCTCCCGCCCGCCAAAAGGCGTGCGTGCACACACCTCCTTGCACTCCTTTGGTGGTTGTCGTCCCCCTAGAAATGATCCCGGCACTAACCAGAGAGGGGCTTGTGAGATTCCCCCTCTCCTCCAGAGCAGTGATCCTCAGCGAGTCAGGATGCCCTCCATCTCCTCCGACTCCTCTGTGGGATTGTGAGGAAGGAGAGGGAGGATGAGGGAAGGAGCGTGCTGTTGCTGCAGCCGGTGCCTCTGCGTCCTCCAGTGTGAGAGCCTCTCTCTCGCTTGGCATGCTTTTCAGCCTTCCCTCACTCTCTCTCTCTCTCTCCCGCTCTGCTCCCTCACCCTTTATCTCTCCCCTTTCTTTCCTTTCTCAGTCACTGTCTATCCGCAACCACTCCAGCCGTTTGAATTTGCAGTGGGCTGCAGGGCACACGGCTTAGGGAGTCTCTCTAAACAGCCAGGCAGGAAGAAAAGCGAGCGGCTGAGCGATTCAGGAAGAAGACGGAGATATTTTTTTATTTTGAGCCTGGAAGAAAGGACAATGTATTATTATCATTCAAAAGCATGTTATTTGTTTGTCTGTTCGATAGCATGATAACCGACAAACTGCTGGATGGATCGTTGTCTAACTTGGATCCCATTAAATATTGAGGGAGATCCGGATTCCCGTCTGGATACAAAACAAACCCCCAGAGTTTCCCAATTTACTTATAATGTAGGCTTTTTCAAAAAATAGTATCTTGTAAAATATGCATTCAAAGCACTCGTAAAAAGTGCTTTGAATGCATATTTGCCCAAAAATGCCCAAAAAATCTTACATTTTAACATTGAAAATTCCATTTAGGGATTCAAAAATCAGTTTAAAACACACAACTCCGATTTATATACTTTTTGTTTTATTGTTCGGTACTTTTGCCATGTCAGGCTAAATCAGATCACAGTGTTCTGAGGTTGGAACACAGACACACAGACACACACACACAGCCTCTCTAGCCCGACTGACTGCCCTGAGGTCAGCTAGCAGCTCACCACAAGAAAGGAAAAGTCTGGCCTGGGGCCAGAGGTCGACCATCCGATGAATCCTGGGGGACAAGTCCAGCACACAACTCCCACCCGACCCGCCATGGAAATCTGACCCACCCACCCACTTACAAACATTATACATTTTCTTATACACCTTTCCTCTGCTTAATCTACTAAAGCCACACAGATGGTCCCTCTCTGATAATATCTCTGACTAATTTGCAGATCACAGATATTATATTTATATTTACTAATGTTTATATTTGCAGTTCATATTCGTATTTCAGGTGCAAATTACAAAATAGGAAAGACAGAAAAAAAAGTAAATCAGCTTGTTTGAAGTTAACACATTTTAAATTGTAATAAGTTCAACTCCATTTTGTGTAATATTGTTCCAGACCGGTGTACCTTGCCTCTTGCTCGTTGACTGCTGGGATAGGCTGCAGCACGACCCGCGACCTGTTAATGTACAAAACGGTTCGGAGAATGAATGAATGAATGAATGACTTTAAATGTGCACTCCTTGCTAACCTGCTGAAGCTGAAGAGACGGTATTTATATTTTAGACGCTCCAGAAGGCAGGACATAATTTTCATCATCTTTTTTTAAATTGTTTTTAATTATTTCAATATTATTGGTGGTTTGCCATCTGTCTAAAACACAGGAGGAGCAGGTGGCGTGTTTCCAAAGCTGCTTAATTATTAATATTAGTTCAACTATATGGATGATTAAATGGAAAATCAGAGAACAAGTTTATATACGAGTGTAAAAACGTTTTGTCAACTCAAACAATTTTTTTGTCTCGAGTTTTCATCAGTCATTAGTAATAGAGTCAACTATTCTCATTTACTGCAAGTTTTTGGTGGATGAAGGAGGCCGGAGAACCCGGAGGGAACCCATGCGGACACCAGAAGAACATGCAACCTTCATTTACGACCACAAATTGCTTTGGAGCGGGCAGATGATCGGCTGAAATCCAACACTTGTCTAACCATGCCCTCTGCTTCAAGGTCATGGAAGCATTTCAATCACTCAACTATATGGAAAATACAATTTGTATCCTGGCTTCACCCTGAAATATGGCAATTTGCATAGTTGGGGACGTGCAGCGACTGCATGCGTGTGATGTCGTCCCGGTGGGTGCAGAGCCTTAAGATTACGGCTGCAAATGTTGGAATTTGTCACCAGTTTAGGTCCCACGTGGCAGCCCTGTTCTGGGAGGACTTTCATTTGCACTGACATTTAGAACAGAATAGGATGGCATTTGAGTTTTGATGTCAGTCAGATGTAAATCTATTAGCTGGCTTCGATGGAAAGTAGCAGGAACCACGGTGGTAAAATCAAAGCAATTTAAGAGAGTGGAAAAGAGCTCAATCAAGAATCCTATTTATTTATCATAAAGCCAAACCCCCCCAAAAAGCAACTCATATTAAGCTGTCTCAGCTTTTAAGAGCAATTTCCCAATGAGGAAAGTGAGATTTGATTTAAACATGCATGCATGATGGCTGTCAGCCTCGCTCTAGCAGCGGCGCCGTGAGACTAATCAGAGTCTTGTTCATTACTGTTGTGTTTGGCAACTTCTCAGCATTGCAGCCCATTGAACATTGAACAAGAGCCAAGTGGAATTAAATCTCTGACCGTGGTCACACTCGCAAAAATACCACATGCTGCTCGTGCCCTGAGCTATTTCCCATCTCGTAACTCTATCCTGAGGATGTGGCTCTCTGAGGACCCGGACATGAAGCTGTCGTGCATCTTAAATAGACACACGTAATGCTCGTGTTTGGATTCATCTCCTCTCTTTACACTGACCACCAGTCAGAGCAATAATTTCTACATACAATACTTGTTAAAGTTGTTGAACTTCATCTTTTTTTATTGTTTCAGTCTGAACACTGAATTTGTTTTTATTAACCCCACCAACATAGTTTTTGGCAATAAAAGTCAGTCTACTACAGTAAATACCATGTTAGTCCAATGAATGTAATTATTTTATCTTATTTTTCAGTGTTGTAATTCACCATTAGTTGGTTGATTGACAGACGTGTGTGTTTGTGTGGTTCAGACAGAAAAGCTGTGCGTCTGACAATAATAAACTCTGCAGCTCATCCGGCGGTCCCAGGCAGCGTTTCCAACGCTCCCTCCACAGCGTGTCGGGTAATAACTTTTTCTCCTGTGCAGCGCCAGACAAAATGGATTTACAGACGAAAACAACTCCTCTCCCTCTCCCAGTCCTTCTTCGTTTGCCTCAAGATAATCAATGACACGCTTATTAGCAATGACGGGAGGGAAGAAAGGACGAGCAGTTAGCTGTGATGGTAACGACATTGGTGCAGCATCATCTCCTCTGCTGTGTGTGTGTGTGTCTTATCAGTGAAAACAGACCCGGACGTGAGCAGGGTGGCGAGCAGGAGGATGGTTGGGGGGTTTAGGGGGATGCAGGAAAACACAATTTAAGGATAAGGGGGGAAAAACAGGAGACTGGAAGCGGACAGAGATGAGAGGGGGATGAACGACACGTGGGATATCAAAAAGCTGGGATGTGTTTTGAAAGAAGATAAAAGACAGAAATGGAGGACAGTGGGAGGGAAACAGGGAGCAAATGAGACGTGATGTGGCTGGAAAGTGGGAGCTGTGGGGGTGATTGGGAGGAGAAAGACAATGGAAGTTGGGTGAAGGAGACAGTGGTTAAAAGGTGATTAATAAGAGTGGGCAGGTGGAGGGAGGTGGGCTTCAGAAATGAGGTTTTTGATGGACTGAACTTTGGAGCAGCTGCCCTGGGGGGCGGGGGGGACGCCAACGTTAATGCCATGCAGAATATAATTTACAACAGGCGCAATGTATTCTAAAGAAAACTACACAAATGCATATTATATATGTAGATAAGGAAAGCAAACTATGTTTGCAATGCACTATTAGGTGGGTTTTAGATACCCTGGTGACATCATGAGCTCACACCAAAGTACAAAAGTACAATTTGCATCCACAGCACTTGTACCCGCGAAAATGAAGCTAGAAATGTTCCAGTTCCGTGGTCCTGAACACGTCAGAAAACATTGGTGAGAATCGCGTTGTCCCCTGAAAAACCAGGGTGGAAATACAAAATCTTCCAGGTCAAAGCCCGTAACTTGTGATTCATGTATCCCGCTGGTTTCAAAGTAAAATTCCTTTCTTGACATCAGGAAAAACAAGTTTTTCGCCTTGACCGGGAGAGTCAGGTAGAAATCATTGATCTCCTCGTCGTTACTACCAGATGGGCGCGCACTAATAAAATGTAATCGGCTCCTGGTTTATTGGAGGTTATCAGCAGTCAAACCAAATTGCGGGTGTAGCTTATGTTAATTACTTTACAACACTCCCTTTCACATCGGCATTTCTTTTATATTCATTGCTTTGTGGCTGATTCATTCATTTAATTTTAGTTTTTCCTGCATTTTATCTGATATTCTTAGCTTAAAAGTTCATAATTCATATTTTATTTTTATTCTAGTTTTATACTATAATCTTTCCCATTTACACTTCTACTTTATTATTATAAATAATAATAACTACTATTATTACGTGCACCCCGTCTCCACCCACATGCCACATGCATTTGGATAATCAGAATAAAATACCTGGTTGAAACAGACATTTTTAATATCCCTTGAGGATAAACATTCACATATTAAAAAAATAAATGTTTAAAGAAAATCCATCACATTCCTGTTCGTCCATCCGTAAGTACATTTTACTTAAGGATGGATGGGACAAATGAAAATGAATGATGTGGAAAGAGTAGCTGGAGAGAAAATTCTAGCGAGTAAGCGATTATGTGAAAATGGCGACAACCCTGCAAGGTGGAGTCAGTGTGGGAATGAAGAGATATGGAGATATGACAGGAGAGACCCTGCAGAAATCAATATAGCATTGACTGGAGAGAGGTCAAGTGGAATGAGGGGGAACGGAGGCCAGGAAGGATAGGGGATGGGATCATTAATGCTCAAAGAAGGGTAAAGGAGGCATGGGGAGTGGAGGGGAGAGGGAGGAAGAGTGAAGAAACGAGAGGGTGATAAGAAAAAGCAAGGGAGAGAAAGGGCGTGATGAATAGAAGAGGGAGAAAATGATGTGAGAAGAGCTGTTTGTCCTCAGGCTGCTGTCTTCGAGGAAGGACGGGAACGTGGGGGCGGTTGGAAACAGCTACTGACATCAAATCTGAGCCTGTGAGGGTGTGTTCGTCTCTGTGTGCTCACATCTCACAGTAACCAGCCACCGACATTAACAGCCAATTATATAAGAATGATCAAAATGGAAGAAACCATGGCAACCGTGATCCAACAGCCGCACAAAGAGGGAACACACAAACATTAAGAGACGCATCCTAAACGATGTCAGAAAACAAGAACAGCTTTCGATAATGCACGCGTGGCTCAACTTTTTTTTTTTTTTTTTTTTACCGCGACTGCCAAGGAAAGCGGTTTTGTTATCATGCCACTGCAGACCGCGAAGCTTTTACTCAGAACATTCCTGCCATCTCCCAGACGGTGACGGCCGTAGCTGCTGGTGAATGAGTTTATTTCAGGCCTGAGACAGAGGCCTGATGGACAGAAGATCAGGGCATCTGGGTCGCCACCCTACACGACTCCCCCGACTCCAGAGCCTCAAGCACGAGCCTCCAATGGCTGTCTGTACGACCAGCTTAGGGGGGGATGAGGGGGGATGAAGGAGATGGCTCCAGAGAACGCCGTTTCACCAGCCACAGCTTAAAAGCTCATTTACATCTGTTTCACCCTCTCATGGGGGCTAAACTGGGGGCTTGGGGGGCCTAAATACCAGTTATTCCACCTGCCTTTACTCTTCAACAAACACCACATCTGATTGGTTTCTTCTTGTTGCATTACGTCAGTACTTTCCGCCAACTGAATGTCTCTGTCTGATGAAACTATGATGTTTGGTGTGACTGCAGATGTCCAGAAGGTCGGGTTGTCTCCTCTGCCAAGCAGGTTTCCACCCGTGGCTGTGGGTTGGTTTATTTCTCAGCAGGGTCGCACAAAATTCAATAAAAGGATGGGATGCAGCCAAAAAAAAGGCCCCATTAAATCTTAGTACAGACTTGATTGAAAGGATGCATAATGGATTTTCCCCTTACCTTTAACACGGCTAAGTAGGTCCTTTTTGGTTCAGTTTCTCCATTCATGCAAAAACCACAATAAAAAAAGGAGCTACAAACACGTGTGTGTAGGACTGTTTGGCCTTGATGTGGGTACACAGAGTACATGGCCGTTTTAACTATAGTATCACTTGTCAGCACTTATTCCAAATATCTGCAATAAAATTGACAAATTACTTAAATTACAGCTATAAGTGAACATTATTTTAAAAATAATTTCTTGTTTTATTTCAAGAAAACCAATTATAATGTGATGGCGAAATATAAATCAAATGGTCTTTCAAAAAAAAAAAAAAAAAAGATTTTATTTTGTTAATAAACTTCAGCACACACATACACACACACACACAAACTTCATGCAACATTTATGGGCTGAAGTTGATCAATATTAAACAACTATGAGGCAGATTGACAGTTTAATAATGGAGGCAAATTAGGTTTTTTCCACAGAGGGCAGCATGACAGAAAAGAAAAATGAAAGCTGAAAATAAAATTAATGATGGATGGATTCCATTTAGCCGTTTCCATTTCATGATACTGGTATCACTTGGGACACTCAAATAGAACATTTACCTTACTAATAACATTCTGCACATCTCGCTCATAGAAAACCAAAACAGACTCAACATTCTGAATGTGAGCGAAAGTGTATATGGTGGCCCTTTGAGTAGCAGCAGGTCATGGGCGTTAATCTGCCTCGCACCCAGTGTCAGCTGTGATCGGGGCCAGCCCCAGCGGCGCTGCAAAGGATAGACAGTTACAATGAAAGCGTGGGTGGATGCCCAACTATTTCTATTTAATCGCCTCTGATCATTTGTTCGACACGCACTTAAAAATAATTGATTTTTATTTTCCAATTCATTATTTCTAATCCAATACATTTTTTGGGATAATACAGGGGCATCAGTTTATGTCTGTCTAAGATTGGCTACAAACAAAACAAATCTCTTCTTGAATATCTTTGCTGCATTTGGAGTCAAAAAGACTCCAAGCGGAAAACACACACACGTTGCACTCGTTTTAGAACGGGCTTGATAAGGCTGTGTGATGCTGTGTTGGTACCCAGGTGTGCACTGCATCCGTTGCATCTGGATCGTTTCTATGAATATAATCATGCAGGGAAGACAATGCAGTGATTGTGGAACAGAATCCATCAGAGCTACGCTCTATTGCCACTGGATGAAAATATGCTCCTGGAAATGAACTTTGCATTTCTTTCCCATACTTGACATTTAATTTTTAATATATAAAAAGCCGTAATATGAAGCAGGATTGATTATGCCCATATTCATCTTCATTACTTTCCTTTTTTTTTTTGCTTCTCATTATTATTACGACTCTACAATTCTAGGATGGGAGCCAGGAGAGGCCTCCTCATCCATGCGGCCTGGAGATAGAATGAAAAAAACCGACGAGCCAATTAAAGCGAAGCAGCAAGAACGTCTTCCGACATGTGGGATGAAGTGTAAGGATTACATATCGTCATTGCAGCAGCCCAAACACAATTATTGTATATTTCTGCAGTGTTCAAAACTCTTCCGCGTGTTTATTTATTTTTGCCTGGAATCTGATGAGCTTTGAAAAATGGTTTGTGACATGTGGAAGGGGAGAGGACGAAACACTGAATCGTGTTGCTTGCTGGTCATTAGAATCTCCCGTTTCCATTTAGTCACGTGACGACGGGTCGGCCGGGGGTTGGTGGTGGGGGGGGGGGAATGACAGAGCGATAGAGAACAGGAGGAGGAGAGTTTTTCATTGAGTGTGGAAGCATTATCTGCTTTTAGAGGGTGTTGTTCAGAAGCAGCTAACTGGAAAGCCCTGCCTGCTGCATCTAATCGGAACTGAGAGTGTGACGCCCTGATTAGAAACCCAATGAAAGCACTCAGACACACACACACACACAGCATCCCTCTGCTTTCAACCCGTCACGCACTTTAAATATGAAAAAGAACACCACTCTGGAAGTGCAGCAGGAAAACACACACTTCTACATCACGAATCAACCAAAGCCAGGTGGATATACGTGGAGGTGCATCGGCTGCCTCCAGCACCGAGTCTCAGTAAGCCTCCTCCAAAACTTTAACGAATGCCAGCACACTCGGCACCGGTGGGCCCGGATAGATCTACAAAGGGAAGCGCGTTAAAACAGAACCGGGTGATTCATTCAACGTTCAACCTTCATTACTCTGCCATGTCTTTCTGCTACTCTGTGTCAGTACTTCCCCTCAATCCCAAGTCCAACCTTTCACCATCCTTCTAGTTCTGCGGTTCTTAAGTTGGGGGTCACGAGCCGCGAGCGGCTACGCAGGCATAAACAGAGGAGGGGGTTGTTTAATTGACATGCTCGCATCTCCTTCTGGTTTTACCAGGCAGAACGGATGATCATTAAAGTGCGAGTGTTTATTTATTGAGCCAGAACCCTCCGTTTGCAACCGCACAGCCGGCAGATGAGCATGTTGGGGATTGAAAGGCCGCAAATGTTTAGGCTGAGGCGGTTAAATACAAATGCCGATTTTTGTAAATAGCAAGACGGTGCTTTTCTTTACGCCAACACACAGCACAAATCTTTTTATCGGAGGTTTTGACAGCACGAAGGCAACATTTATGACGTGAGGGATATGAGACCATTTACATTGTTGTTATATTCAAATTAACTAATTTATGGCTCAACTGTAGTTTTGCTTGGTTGATCCCCAACTCCCCGTTTTGCTAAACATTCCTTGAGGGTAATAAATCGCTCCAAAGTTCATTAAGAAAGCAGACCTCCGGTTCCTCATCAGCAAAACCAAAAATAAACACTGTCCCTCGAGCAAATTGAAGGGAAAAGAGACTCCTCGGACTTTACAGACTGATGGTGAACTCTTACTACTCTTCCTCTAATTGTTATTATCCATCCATCCATTTGTTTCCGCTTTGCGGGCCACGGGAGTTGAGACAGACATCCATTCATGCACACACTCTAGAGAAGAAGTAGTAGAAACACTCTAGAGTAGAACATACAAACTCCACACAGATAGGACGAACCCAGCACTGTCTTGCTGTGAGGCAACAGTACTAACCACTACACTACTGTATATATATATATATATATATATATATATACACACATCTTGATATGCATACGATGTAACGCGAGTCGGGCCATCTTAGCAAAGCTCTGGATTAATCAGTCGATCTATGTTCCACCCCTCACCTGGGGTCATGGGATTTAGGTGGTGCCAGAAAGAATGAGATTGCAAATTCTATGCAGTGAGAGGAGCTCCCTTCAAGAGGAGGCTGGGCGCAGCCCTAAAAAGGAATAGAAAAGTAGTGCCGGGGGTAAGGAAGTCTGGAACACCTCGCTTGGCAACTGCACTGGGACCCAATTCAGAGGAACATCGGGGATGGACGTTGGTCCCGCGCCGCATCACACCAACTTTAAAAATGAGGAACCTTGTCTCCTACAATAACCACGTGTCCAAGTAGAGCCATTAGCTGGCTTCCTTTTTCCTAATGCCCCGCTTCCTGTCCTTGTCCCGCCTTTCCCTTCCTAGGATGCCCGATCTGCATGAGGGGAGAAAAGACGGCACATTAATCACCAAGGGCGATATCCACAGTTCTCCTCTATGAAACACACACACCCTCCCAAACGTTAAAGATACTGAGCCTCACAAACCCACAAGCTGTCTGGGTCTTCAAAAAAGCAGCCCAGTTCTATGCCGTTTAAGCACTCTAGGCATCTCGCCGGCTTTAGGAAAGCAAAGCTTACAGCCATGTTGGAAGAGGTCAGGAAGACACGCACCAAGGGATGGGACAGAGAAAGAGAATATGATCCAGGAAAGGAGGAACGTGAAAAGGCATGAATTCAAAGAGCAGAGGGAGAGATTAAACAAAATGAAAGAAGGAGGTCTAAATGAGAATATGCAATGCATGATAGAGAGGAGCATCGACAGCTGAGTGGGCAGGAGCAAAAGGAAAATAGAGGCTTTTGCAGAGTTGCATATGAAATTGGCTGCGGAATTAGAGCACTCTGAGAAACACGATGGTGGAGAGGCCGGAAAATGAAAGGATCATCAGAAGAGGATAAGAACAGTGGGTGACTGTGACCGTGGATTTGAATGTTACTTCAATTCACCACAGAACGAAAGACTTATTCCTGCTAAAAGCCGAACAACACATTTTTGTGTTTGTGCTCCTTCACACACTCACATTCTAGATATCAGAGATTGATCTATGGATCCAGCAAGTTGTCGTTCTGTAGCTGAAGTGAAATCAGGCCTCAAATATGGAGAGGTTATTCCAGCTCACTGCAGATTGCGTTTTCTAAACCAACTGCTTCAGACTGACCCCTGCCTCTAACTTGATGATTACTCGTCCATATTGTAATGCTTTTATATAAATACTTTGGAGCAGGAGACTAATTTTAGACAACCGAGGACATTTGGCCCGCATGCCACGCCATAAAAAGAAACCGGTAGCAGCAGCTGGTCCTCTGTGCATCTGAACGCATGAACTACCTGATGAGATGTAATGCAGCATTGCTGCCTCGACACACTCAGAATAGCCCGCTGCAGCCTTGCAGCATACAACGACGGTACGTATGGCATAGCGTCCACTCAGAACCATTAACAGACCGTCCATTGCACTCGCCAGTGGCTGGAAGGAAAGAAAGAACAGTAGAAGGATGGTGGATAAACATGGATTTGTTAGTCTCCATAGTACAAGTAAAGAGACAAAATCAGTGGATCAGTAATCCGTGTCGCGTTTTTCCAAACATAACGAAGGCAATAAACTGGAATTCGGATACAACACGAATGACCTCGCTGTGACATTTTGGGTTATTTTTCCAGAGTTGACAAAGCTCTTCTTTGGTATTGGGTGTTTTTCTGGAGGCGGGGGATTTTTCATTAAACGAGAATATTGCTTCAGTGCAGCTGGTCGTCGTGGCAACGCAAAACTGCCGCGGTGGTAATCTTTGACACGACTCACCTTGCGATCTTCATGTCAGATAAAGATGTTTGACTGTTTAAAAATTGTGTCTTTGTGCTGCGCAGGATATTCTATACGTGCCACGCATTGATGATATTGATTGATTCTCTATGAGCAATCGGCCATCCTCAATGCATTTGTCACATTTTAATGTTTTGGAAACAAAAAAGTAGGAACCAGGCATTTTAACCTAAAGGAAACCCAAAAAAAGAGTTTGTACCACATGGTGGAAACACGACTTATGCTCAGAAGCTGTGTGGTGTAGCATCAGAACTGACTCAGTGCCTTTAAGGCGCTTGTGTTTTCTTCTCATATGTGGGCACCAGCGTGGAATCACATCTGAGTAATGTCTGTGAAACAGGGGGAGAAAGAAGTTTTGATTTTTGTGCCGGCTCGTATATATGTGTTTGTGTGTGTGTGTGTGTGGGGGGGGTTATAAGTGATTATGTGTGTGGAAGTAATGATGTGTGCAGTGATGCACGTCCAGCTCTTCATCCGTGCAGGACATAAGCCAATCACCGAAGGATGATGGAGGGCGGGATGAGTGATAAGAGCTCCATCTCCCAGCGGAGGCTGAGGCTGAGGGAGATGGATGATGTGTGTGTCAATGCAGGCTGAGCTGCTTTTTGCCTGGCACGACCACCTCACCTCACAGCTGAGACCAAGACGGCGGTAGCTTCATTGTTACAGAGCGCGCGCACACACACACACACACACACACGGAACTGATGTCTAGAAACGATGCTAAAATAATTGCTAAAGCTCTTTGTTTTGTGATTAATTACATCAGCAGAAATTTTGATAGCCTTGTTAATATTCACACCAGGTACCAATTATCGCATGTTATAATAAGAATTTAACACGTGTCATGGAAATTCATTAGTGCATTAAGGAAAACAATGAAAAATGAGGTTTGCAATAATTATTGCATCTCATCACCCGCTGCAGAAAACACAATCATGCAGGCGTTCCACTAAACACACAGTTTACACCCGGATAAATGCAAAAAAAATAAGAATTCCATGATGGCGTTAAGAGTCGCAATCGTACAAATAAAGGGAGCGGAGGGGGCTGCAACAAATCTCTCATCTACGCATTCACACATTGAAACGAAGACTCAGCTATGGCCGACCAGCTGATGGAAAGGACTGTTGTCTGAAAATAAAATAAGAAATTACACAACAGTGGTGAATCTAGAGGCATGTGATTGGTGTTCTTTTTGAATTGTCGTAATATGACCTCTGTTGCTGAACAACTAAGTATGTGACATGTTAGTTCTAGCAATGTTAATCCAGAAATTTATTATTTGGTCAGAGAAAAAGAAATCCTGCAGTCGTTTTAAAATAATCCACGAATGAATGAATATATGCACAAAGCCATTTGGTGGTCGTGGTAATAATTTCTCCCTTCCTTACTGACTGAGACACAATGAAGACATCTCTTCTCCTCCGGCGTGCATTTGGACAGAGGAGAATTTCATTTATAACATGTATTATTTAATCAGGAGGTTCCAATGCAGTGAGATTTCAATTACAAAAGAGGGCCGAGCTGGAAAATCATTCCAAAAACAAGTTGACTATTTGAATTTTTGGATCCATAGAGGGAAAAGAATGATAAGTACAAGCCAAAGAGACTGTCAGTATGAGTGACAGCGATGGAAAGACAAAGACTACGTGTGAGTACAGTACGTGTCATCTTCCTCTGCTTCGAGCTTCCTCACTGTTTTCTTATTTTTCTTTTTGCCTGCGGTCAAGTGCGTAGCTGTCATGGCTCCCCGTGAAACAAGAAGACAGACAGGTTCCTGTTGGGTGAGGAGCTGTGAGGAGTTCTCACGTCTCTGCCGTCCCGCCACCATTCGGCTTGTGTGAGCTGAAGACAGCAAAGTGAGGATGGAGGAGTGAGTCCCAGAAGACAGCGGCGCAGAGAAAAGAGAAAGACGTTGAAGAATTGTCAGGCAAGCCTGCGAGAGAAAAAGAGGGAGACAGAGGCGAGCTGTCATGATAAAGAGTTTGACTCATTCCCACTGTTCTGGATATAGCACCGAGCTGAGAGGCATGTAGCTAATGTATGACAGCTCAAGAACAATTACCGTCCGTCAAACCAGGACTAGTCTCACAATATGCGAGAGAACCAGCAAGTATTCACAAAACTGCACTGGACAATATCTCAGCTTCCATTTAAAGTGCCACCAACTTATTTCTAGTTGTGCATTTCTCTGTAAAATTTGGAGGCATTGACCGAAGAGCAGATCATTTAAATTAGCTCCATTCCGAACTCAATTTCCTGCAGAAGTGAGTTGCAAAGCTTAAAGTTTAGGGAGATAATGTCACGTTTTTTAAAAAAAATCCTCATCCGTGGTGACGAGATGAAGCAAGTGCCTGGTGTTTACAGAATCCATACGTGAATCCCTGAAACACCAGCATCTGTCAGATATATTCTCTCTTTTCAATCCCCACCGTTGTGTCCACAGAGGCAGTTAACGGTCTCTGCTCGGCATGTTCTCCCCCCCCAAAGTGCCTTTGCAAAGGACTGGCTGTGAAAGCTGCAGTCAAATAGCTGTAATTATCTACAATCAGTTGGCAACGAGTGGCTGAAAGGCTGCTCCTGCACCAACACGGCAAAGAGGAGGAGGCACTGAGAGGCTTGGAGGGGGAAACAACAGAAAACGGTCAAAATCAGTCAGAAAGGTGAAATATGAAGTATAGCTGGTAGGAATACCAACAGTAAAAAGGACCAAGCTAGATGTATGTTGCTGATGAACTCAAAATAAAAAAGGGAATATTTTGACGTTTGTTTAATAAGCATTTGTTTTTTATCTTTAGAAAATTTACAGCAACTTTCAAAGGAAAACACACGAGAAAATAGTGAATTATGCAGCTGGTTTGACAGGAATATTATCATTACATTACTGCAAAAAAAAGATTCAGTCATTTGGAAATCATGAAATAAACTGAGTTTATGAAAATACATTTATTGGTGTGATAGAAGAAAACATAAATGAAATAATGTAAATACATTTTTTGTTCTTTGGGCAACTGGAAAAATGTGACAACTGTAACAACTAAATACTAGTGTGTGTGTGTGTGTGTGTGAATGTGTGTGTCCATTTCAGGTGGTTTATTGGATTTTAATTCCAAGAACCAGCAGCCGTGAAGCATTAGCCTGGAAGTGAGGCTCTAGAAAGTCCGAACAGCCTCAGATGAATCGATGGTAATTAATACACATGGCACCCAGGAGATCAGCTGCAAATGATCCTATCAATAAAATAGCCTATACAGACACAAAGAGAGACAGAGGCGGAGGGGAAAGAAGGGGCCGGACGTTTCAAAGCCAAACAACTCTCAGGTGTTGGACTGGAGAGCGCTTCATTTATCAAAGAGTCGATCATTCAGTCGTGTCTCCGTAAAGAATCAAATGTCGAATAAATGTCAAATTTGTCCCGAAAGGTTAAGACTGGGAAGGGGATCAGAAAGAAGACGTTAAAACAAAAGATATTACCATCATAACACCTCGGCATAAAGGTTAGATAAAAATAGACAAGGGCCTGTGGCGTGGAAATGATATAGTTGAACTTATTATTCATGATCAAACACCACTACTTGAATTTTCCCTGCCTTTAAAGAAGTCCAATATCTCGAACCAATTACTCTCCTCACTTCTCTCATCTGCCCCCCGATCTCCTGTGCGCTTTTCTCATAATGATGAAACAAGGCTCCAAAGATATCCGCGGGGGGAAAAAAGATCAATCGGAGGAAAGACGCCGCCTGCACATGATGAAAATATTTCACTATGTTTTCCTCTTCATCTTCCCCTGGGTCAGTGTCGCACTCCTGCTTTCTCACATGAATCTCTTGGGACGTTAAAGATCTGCCTCCCAGCATCTCAGAGGAAATAAGGGACACATTGTTTGGACATCTTGAATATTGACTTGCCCGGGGGGGGGGGGGGAGATCCGGATTTGCAGTAGAGTCCCGTCCCGTGAGCTCAGCAGGGGTTCAAAGTTCAAACCCACGACGCCGTCAGTTGCATGCTGTGGACTCTGGTAGATCAAGGACCATGCGGTGGGTCCGGGACGTGAAGGCACATCTTCAAGATTCAAAGTGCGAGGCGGGAGGCGAGCGGCTTGGAGACATTTGACTGACTCTTTGTGGACTCAGTGCCATTTCTCTTCACATGCAAGTTTAAGGCTGTCAGAGCGTCAGAGAAGGTAGTAGCAGCTGGTCCTGGTTGCACACAGGCGCATTACCGAGCTGCAGGCCAGCCAGGTTGTCTTGGTAAATGAGGGTTGCCAGATGAGGCCCACCCACAGCTGCTCGCTTCGTCCGTTGTAACTGTTCCTTTTTTAATTTGCATTATCAACTAAGTTAATAGAGCAATACAAATGCCAAGGTGGATATGAATTGTAATAAAACGGCCCATTTTAAAAGGCTGGATTTTAATATATGCATAGAGTCTAATCTTCACAGGGAGCTGTGTTGCTGGCTCAGCAGAATTAGGTGTGTAAAGAGACTGAAGAGTCACACACAGAAGGCAAAAGGTATGATGCATGCTTTTTATCAACACAATGATGCAAAGCAATGTGCAAATCAACGCTTTCATTCACCTCCTTTGACCATTCAACATACATCCCATCTTTGCCTCGTGTGCGTGTGTGCGTGTGTGTGAATAGTTGGAGTTAGAAGTGGCGACGCTGCTAAGAAAAGGATCGAGTCAGCAAAGCGATTCAAGAGGAGCTGAATGGAAAGGTTTGAGCCGTGGCGTTTAATAGAAAGAATCCTGCGGAATGCAGAGAGGATAAACCGTTGTCTATTTCCGTCAGGCAGCTTGGCAGCAAGGGAAGGTCTATTTATCCTGCATGCCAACTCAGTGAGAGTTCCCAAATTCAACTGCATCCATCTCTGAAAGCATCTCTGCAAAGTGTTCAAGTCTTCTACACATTACATGTGAAGGCGGACGTTTTTTTTGACCATTTGTTCCTCAAGGGAAATTATTTTCTGACATCAAAGTAATCTGAATTTTTTAGGATAAATTGATTCGCCGATTTTATTCCAGCCAATTCGAGAAACATTACAGCGTTTCGGCCTGGTGGTCTTAAGATGACCCAGAAGCATAAACATCTACAGGAACCGGCAGGTGATTGGCTCAAAGAAAGTGTCACATGATGATGAATCTCCAAATGGCTTCCTTGGCAATATGACAATGAATAAAAGCAGTTTAAGGAATGCAGAACAGCCAGACTTTGATGATCAAGCTTAAATTTATAAAAGCGCTGACTAAGGAGTATTATTTGAAGATGTCTGGGAAGTTGCCGTCAGCATTTTTTTTTTTAAAGCAATTATTTTGTGAGTTGCAGCACTAACGGCCGAACGTAGAGGTGGGACAGATGAGGGGTGAAATGCAGGATGGACATTCTTCCTTGTGGGGTTACAGTGGGGTTTGTTTTGCACACATGAAAAGTGACAAATGCAAGTTTAATCTGAGCACTATAGTTCCCAGTATGGGAGGACATAGAGCAGCGCTCCCTTTGTGAAGGGCAGCTAGTGTGTCCCCTGAGCTCAGTCCCAATTACATTGAGGACAAATGAAGACAGGAAGCTTCACGCTGCGATGATTGCTTAAAAGCCTGGATTTAGACGTTCATCAGAAATGAGAACCGACTGACATTCAAGAGGAAGTCTGTCAACATTGAAAGACTTGATTAGGAAGAGTGAATGAGTCCAAATCAAATGAACTTTTTAAATCGGAGCCGTTGGCTGATGCAGTCTAACGAGTGGCGAAAGCTGTAATGACGGGACTAATAAGCAGGACAGCTCATTGGGGTGAGTGTTTGCAGATAAGCCCATTAGACGTAAGCACTAAATAAACTCAGTTGCAGTATAATCCACAGAGTGTGTTTGTACACTGAATTATGAGCTCCTAAATCACACGTGGGGCACTTTGCATAAAGCCATCCCTGACTGTTCTAACAAAAATTGGTCTAAAACTACAAGGATATATGTCTGAATGCGTCTCCCCGCGGATCTGTTGTCCCAAAGCCTTAGTAATTGCTCCGTTAGTATCTGCGGGGACAAGGTATTGTTATCAAATTATTGTCATTTAAAACTTGGATGTCGCGTTTACTCAGGTTTCCTTTATTTCATGTTCAATTTTCCTTCACTTCAGAAGGAGACAGACACGAAAGTAGAAGCAAAAAGAGCAGGTCTAATCCTAATCCCAGCAAAGGTATGAGTCATCATCATCATCATCATCAAACACTTCCTCCCCCCTCCCACAAAAAGGTAGCCAGAAACCACTTCACCCTGATATAAGACAAGTGCTCCTTGTTACCCCGCACCTATAGAATGAATGGTGAGCCAGCTCTATGGCTTCATGACGCACAACACATACAGTCCACCTGATCCTTTAGTTGACAGGATTAGTGAAGACAGGCACTAAAGCAGCAGGGCATAATGCGATCAGAGGAAATGATTGGCATGACAGTCGTGCGTTCCAACGTGTTTGATCTGCTCGGCAGCCCTGTCTGTCTGACGGAGCGACTTCAGAGCAGGGCGCCCAGGATCTGCATCGGTGTAGACTGCTGCTCTCTCCTGGTGAAACATTCACACGCGCACGCACACAAAGATAATAATGCTCAGACACAAGGAGGAATAGTGCGATGAAATAAAAACCTTTTCCGAGACGTTTCTCTTGTTGCCGCAAAAATATTTTGCATTCTATAATTAATTTTTGAATCCAATTTTTCTGCCACTTTTTTTTATTTTTATTAGAAGCTGGTAGAACCTTCTTCCCTGCGAGCCCTCTCTGTGGGTTTGACAGCTGTATGGCCCTGTATGGCGTATGCGATTATCAACCCCGTCTCAGTCGACGCCTCTGACCGACACGCTTCTTTCTCTTTTTTCATTCTCCGCCACCTGTGCTCAGCTGTCAGACAGTTCAGAGACTGATTGCTGCCATATCTGCAGAAGAACAACAGGCTGTGAGAAAGGTTCCCACCACACTGCCCTGGGGAGCCCAAATGTTGAGGCAGGTAGGACAGATCCTTTTTTTCCCCCCAATCACAGTCAAACGTTAGTTTTCATCAGAGGAGAAGCCATCCAGCAGTATAATGGTAATGTCAGGCCTGTTCTTTTGACTATTACACTGTACGTGCATCCATCTGTTTCGCCAGTGGCATAGCTTCATCTATTTATAGGGCTGCTAGGTCATTAGCTCTGTCTGTATAGAAATGTCATGGAAGACAGAAGGGCCTCACGGCATTCGTTTGTAAATGTGAAGGTCAGAAAACTGCTTTAGCTTCATTAATGAACTGGTGATTTATTGGTAATATTTCTGACATTAAACGCTAATGAAAGAGTTTGAGCAACTTTTATTCTGCAGTTCATTGTGAAAAGTACCAATAAAAGGACAGCGACGCCGCGATTCGCTCGATACTTGCTTTTGGAAAGAAGTAGCAGGCATTTCTATAAATAACGACAGAACCAACAATGAGCAGAGCTTTCCTCTGACTATAACCAGGTTCATACTGCAGACACAGCTTTGGGTCCGGCCCAGCCTAGAAGCAACCCAAGCAACTACTTGGAGGGGGGGGGGGGGCTGGCTACTAGGGGGCCCCCGACCTGCACACGTCAATATTTCCTTTGTTCACTGTGCGCGCCAAATTAACACACTAGTTTGTTGTGTGTGCTTCGGCACCAGGAAGAGTTTGGGAAACTAACACTGGGTAACTGGGGGCTTACTTTACATATTTTAATGTTATATAAATCGCACCTGACTGAGTATAAGTCGGGAAAATACGGTAATAAAACATGTAGCCAGAAACATGTCCCGGTGGAGGCAGCCCCACGGCGGAGGCGGCCCGATGCCTTTGAAACTATGACACTACCGGAAACACATGAGCAAAAATGAATCCAACACAAATACCCCAATTAATATAAACAAAAAAGGATACAATGAATAAATTCTTAACAGCCCCACAGTCACTTAAAACAATGGTCTTAAACCCAATTACCCTATTTTCCGGACTATACTTCACTCCGGGGTATTTGTTCCGGCCCAGACAAAAATACGGAGCGTGGGCTGATGGCTGGAGAGGAGCCAGTCTAGGAACCTTTTTGCTGCCAATCACTATTAAACAAGTATTACACCAATATCTACTCACCATAAGTTGCGGTCTCAATAATTGCTTCTGTCCTTCATGTTCAATTTATTTTGTTTCATAAATGCCACATTGTTGTCTTGTAATCCAGGGTTCTTGGTCTCTATGTGCCGAAGCAGCTTCGAACCCTTCCGGTCGCTAAAGCAAGTGATTTTAATTGTCAACACCTCCTTCAATTTAAGAGAAGAAGCTCATTAGTGAGATCAGCTGCTGGAGCGATGGTTGCAAAGAAAACGTGGAGTGTCTCGGCCCTCCATGGCACGGTTTGGACGTCTCTGTTTTAGACGCTAATAACCGATACAACGGAAACCATATAAATTAGATATTCTTTCTGTGCGGGCCGGGGGGGACCACTGGTCTAGGCCACAGCTGAGGTGCCCTGGAGCAACGGCCCCAAAATAACCTGGTCCGGCCCTACACAACTTGGTGTAATCTTTAAATCTGACAAATGCTTTTTATTTCTTTCTTTTTAAAGAAACTCTGTTTGAGCCAGTTTTTCCACCTCTTTCCCTCGCTTCCTCTCAGGGAAAAGATGGACGAAAGCTTTGAGACATTTGAAGAGGAGTTCGGATCAGCACGGGCTGATCCCCCTCTGCGGAAGCCTGTTCGGCAAGTCCACAGACCAGGTGGCAGCACACACACACACACACACACACACACACACACATGCATACACACACATACAGATGGAGAGACATCATCCGTAATGCATGCACCAAAAAAGCCTGCATCCATTGTAAGTCTTTATATATATATATCAATATAATCTATAAATAGGAGTCACTGAAACATGACTCCATGCAGGTTGTGGGGGCAAAGTGGTTTTGCCTCATGGACGGTGGGTGTAATAAACCTCAAGTTTTCTTTGGAAGTATAAAAAGACCATTTGATGATGATGATGATGAGTTTTTAGAGACAATACATTTTTATTAGCCACCATTGCAGTCTAGACTGGAGTCCATTTTTGTTGCCCTAAGTGAATGAATCCCGGTGGCTTTGGTGATGCTTTGACTTTCCCTCTAGCGCCACCATAAGGTTGATTGTGTCGATAGCAACATCCCTGCACTGAAACTGTGTTATTGAAAGCAGTTATGTCGTTGGCCTGATGTCGACCTTTGCAGTAGTTCCAACTAATTTACAAAGATGGTGGAAAACATCTATAATTCCTGATTTAACACATTTTTTATTTGAATAAATTCCAAATAAATGTCATTCAATGTGGATAACTTCCAGAATAAGATTCCTGCTTGGCCCAATTTAAAATAAATATCTCCCAATGTGAACACATTCAAAAATAAATATCCTTCAGCCTGGATAAACTCCAAATAATTATTATTTAATGTGAATAACTTCCAGATAAATATTGTTCAGAGTGGATAAATTCCAGATTGAGAACACGGCTGTTTCGGTTTTCATTTCCTTGTTTCACCCCATCTCTCCGTCTGTCTGTTTCAGAAATGTACACTGCGAGGAAAGTCAGACAGGTTAGCTGGAGAACAGCCAACATGAATCATTTTCACTGTGGTAGCAAGCCTAATGCATGTTTTCTTCTAAGATACAGAATGTTCAGGAAACGGCTCCATTTGTACAGCAGCCAGGAGCAGAACCCAGAACGTTACCAAGGGAACAGAGCTTCACCAGGACAAGTGGGAAAAACTCCCATCTTTTTCATCCGTTTCCAGCTTTTACTGTTTAACCATGACGACAGTTTTCTCTTCTTCTTGTATTTATTTCAGCATCCTTGCAGAAACCTTCGTCCACCCAGAACCAGACTGAAACCCCGTGGGAGAGTATCACCCTGAACCGCTGTCTGTTTGTGGCCATTGCCATCCTGGTGCTATCCTCTGGCTGTCAGAAACTACATGGCAAGTAAACTAGTGAGTAAAAATGGAAATTGCAGTTAGAAAAGCGCAAGCATACTGTGGCTGAATGATCTATTTTTACAACAGAAACTCTGCGTGGCCAAAGGAGAGCAGAGGTGGAGGAAGAAGCTGGACTGACGGTGAGACGGTCAGGAACGTTACGACACAGCGGGCGTCCAGCAGAGGTCAAGAAGCTTTGTTACTGGTTCGTTTTTATTCTCCAAATATAGGATCAGCTGTTTCACAGTCTATACTTTGCACTGTGTCAATAATCCTTTAGCCTGTCACAACTCTATGGGAAGTCGTGTCCCGGTGGCTGCCGGGCCTCGATGACATCACAGGTTGGCAGTCGAAGAGAGGAGCAACATCGAGCGGCCTCAGAAACAGGCCGCTGCTCGACAAGAAACTCTTGAAGCAAAGAGAAGGGAAATTAAAACACAGGAGAGCCAAGAAAGATAAAGAAAACAACGGGAAGAGAGAAAGAGATAACGCGGGGGAGCCCAGCCCGATGGCAGACGATGAAGACGAGGATGAAGGAAATGAGGAGGTTGTGCCCAAGAACCAAAAGTTAAAAGAACACGGAGAGAAGAACACTTAAAATGTGATTCACTCTTCTGCGACAGACCGATCATTTTAAAGGTAAATTTATAATTTATGAAAAGACAAGATTGGATAATGGTCTAAACCAAAAACATATAATGATGCAACACAATTATTGTGTTCCAGCCTTTTGCTGCGTATCTAGAGGACAGTGATGTGATGTAACCTAACTTGGAATCTGCTTCATTAGAGAACATGAGATCCCCTTCGGCGTCGAGCGACCTGCATCCTCAATAAACTGCTCAGAGATCTCCCGCCTCAGTCGTCTTCACATTTTGGAACGTCCCAATAAACTCAAGCTTTCACAGCGATCAACCAACAATCAATAAATGTGTGTGCGCGTGTCACGTACTGTCGAAAACAGACTGAGATATAATTGTTTTACTCAGCAGAATTTAATTACAAACATGTCTTCAGATTTTCAACTTTAGCTTCATACCCAGAATCGAAGAATTTATTATACAAAACAGCAGGGGATGTGGGCTGCCCTCCACGTTAAAATAAGCCAAAAAAAGTTATAAAAATCCACTAAATGTGCACATCGTTGTAGAAATAGTACAAATGAATGAACCTACAGGGTGACAGATACAGGCAGGCAACACGTCAGGACAAAATGCGATCATTATTGGTAGGTGATCAATGATTTCCCATTGAAAGGCCCTGAGGAGGAGGCGGTCTCATCGGCATGGGGGGCATGTGCATCTGAGAGGGCATATGTGGGGCACCCGGGGCCCCAGGTGGGAGAGGGGGGATAGACATCCCTCCCGGTGGAGGAGGGGGTAAGGAATCATGTGTAGGGCGAGGTCCAACTCCAGTCATGAGAGGAGGCGGACGCTTCACACCTAGAGGCGGTGGAGGACCGCTGGACAGGGGAATAGCTTTCTCCATTTTGAAGTGGAACTGCAGGAAGAACTGGGAGGGGAAAAAATGAAACAAGTGAGAATACATGGCGTGTTTAACGAGTCACGTTTTCAAATTACATCCAGCTCATCAGTACCTGCTTAGTTTCTCTGTTCCAGTGGGTCCAAAAGCGGTTTTCTGCTTTATCAATTTCTCTACTGGGGACCTGAAGGAGGGATGAGCATTGTGTGAACCACATATGTAAATAAGACGTCCTTGAGGAGCACAAGAAGTCCAGTTTCTGCTCACCTTAAAGGCAATAGTTTCATATGGTTCAGCAGCCAAAAGCAGGTACTGCCAGCGGCGATCAGGAGGCTCGATGCGCTGTTCATAAGCAGACATGAAACGATGCCTGGGCCCGATTCCTTCAGCGATCTCTGGGTAATCGATCTGGTCAAGAGAGAACAGAAAAAGAGGGAGTTCATAGGTTTGCATTTGGATATCTCATCTCTACAGCTTTACAATACTAGTAATTGATGCTTTACAGAAATGTCATATTATCTTCCTTTCTAAAACCACAAAATGAATCACATCAAAAGGATTACCGCAAGGATTCCAATCACACATACAAACCTGGAAAAGCAAAGACTGCTGCCCGGTCTCTGGGTCCCTTTGTTTGGTTACTAAAAAAAAGAACAAGGGGGGAGAAAGACATTGCGTGATTGGGGAGGAATAGGAAAGGTAAAAGAAATTGGCTGAAGTAATTACTGCACTGACTGCTATCCTTGCAGCCGGCATACCTTTGTATCCTGGTCGACCAATTTTGACAAACTTCTTGACTTCGACTTTAACTTTAGCTGGAGCTGGTTGAGCAGGAGCTTCTTTGGCCTCCTTGGCTGCTCTCCGTGCCCTGAATGAAACCGACACAGCGGTTTAGTACTGTCAAGTAAAATACTCAGTCGCGTTAAACAAAAGACAAAATACTAACAAAGTACAAAAAATAGCTCCAAGTTGGTTTAGCAAATGCTCTTTGCTGTTAGTTGAAAAAAGAATTAAGCCGAACCCAAAATGATTACACAAACACTAACTTTTTTGTGATTAGGGGCGTAGGCAAGATATGTACTCACAAGTTCGTCTGATGTTTCTTTCCTTGAGTGTGAGCCAAGTAGCTTCCCTGTAAGTGCAGGATCGGGGTTTGTAAATTTTTCTAGCTGCTTAAACACTTAGAAATTCAGGTTATTGAACACAGGACAGTTTAGTCATGCGTCTACTCACCTCATTGTTATGAAGTGTCAAACAAAGCTTGCACTCGTACGATCCCAAATGATTTTTCATAAAGTAGGGGTCTTTGTTGATGTCAATGGTTTCCAGGGCCAGCTGGCGTAACCGCTCTCGCCGATCACGGTTGCTCTCAGAAGCAGAAGCCACACCACCGCTCCCGGTCTTCCCTCCAGCTCGATGCTGGAAATCCATCTTTGCTAGACGATAGGTTCAGTCACAGAAACACCCAACACCCGTTTGCCTAGTCAACAAAAAGAATGGTACATTAGATCCTCCTTTATTGACTGGGGGGGAATAAAATGCACTAGGATGTGAATAAAATATAATCGTGTCACTGCCATGCAATGTATTTTCTATGCGCGGTACAATATTAATTTAATACTTTTAGACTAGCAAGCTATCAACAAGAACATCAGTTAATTACCCAAACATTCTTATATCACGATAAAATACATTAAAAAATATATATCAAGAAATACATTTCCAGGTAATTGCAGTATGTTAGCACGTCACATCTACTACAATGCTAACGAGACTGGTTTTGACGATGCTAATGCTAACGGCGCGTTAGCGGCGACTAACTAATGCCTTTTAAACACACAACAATGGTCAAATGACGTTACAAACAAACACAATTATGTGCATACGATGATAATTGGTTTAGCTGCACAAAGAATTAACTTTTCACAATGAGCATTTCTCTTATATCATAACACTCACCGAAGACAACTCGGATCGTGCCGACTTCGACGTAATACGCATGCCCAAGCGAGCGGCGCCTTCCTCGTCTCTTTTCGGTCTTAACGAGGCGATTCTGGTTCATTGGCGCCCCCCCTCGGACTGGAGTGGAAATCGACCCACAACCACATTAATGCGTTATCTCTGCATTTGCGCCTGCTTTTGCTTGTTTTTATCTCAATAGCTCTTCAAATTATTTTGTCGCATTTTGAAAAGGGGTAAATTTTAATCCAATAATTTACTATATTTACTGGTGTATGTTTGTTGGCCCCAGTACAGTGGTTGGCGCTCGTGTAATATTATCGATGTCAACAAGAAGAAGAAGAAGAAGAAAGGAAATAGTAGAAGAAGAACAGGAACGACCCTCACCGGCTTCCGTACTAGTAGCGGTGAGGCGTGTTCACCTAAAATGTGTACATGACGGAAGCCTTAGGCTTGTCCTAATACCTTCCGTCACATTTTAAGATCACCGTACGGCGGGTCGGTGAAGTTTAGCCGGCGCGACAGACAATATTTACTACGTATCGCTGTTATCTCAGCTTATTATAATGTTTTCGGTCGTTGAATGGTTCCGTTTTAGATAAAGGATCTCCGTGGACAACTCTTAAGGTGTGTTTTTTTTTTTCCTGCTGCGTCAGTCACCGCGATGCGTTTCAACGAGAAGGAGCTCGTCTTTCTGAGCCGCCAGCCTTCAGAGAAAGCGGCTGAGCTGGGCATGCGAGGACCCAAGAAAGGAGACGGTAACGCCGTTTAACATTTAGCACGCGTTGCTGTTTAGGTAGATAACAGCAGATATAATCAGAATCGGTGCCCATCAAAGATTCGATCAGTCAGCCGTAGTGTCGACAGAGCTGTCTGAAATGTAACCTCAGTTTCTGTTTGATGTCTTGCAGTTGTGAAGAAAAGGCTGGTGAAACTCGTCGTTAATTTCCTCTTTTATTTCCGGACCGATGAGGAGGAGGTCAGTATTTCAGCAAAGCAAAAGCAAAGCAACCAATAATATATCAAACTAACTTCAACGTAATAATAACAATGCAAGGACAGTTGCCCGTAAGTCAAACCAATAATCCTACACGTACACACTATACAGCAGTCTGACCTTCTTCCCGCCGAGTTGCATGAAACTCTGTTTTGTTGTATTTTTATCTAATTCTGTTGACAAAACGACAAACGATTGGACACCGGTGACAACATGGCCTCCTTACTGCTTGTAATAATACATTTTTAAAGTATTCATTGGAACAAATGGTTTCATGGCTCATCAATTTCAAATCAGTAATATACTTTTTAGTAACCTATCGCCCCCCCCAGTATCAGTCTAAAGGAATCCGCTGACAGGAATTAGAAGCTTGTTAAAATCCAAGATAAAATTCAAATGTGTTTTTCCTTTAGCATAGCAGTTCAGCACTAGAGCACAATGCCTCCTAACATATTCATCCTTACACACATTTATTGTGACATTTAATCTTTCTTACCTGTACATTATCTTAAAGATGAAACTACGTCCTGTAAATGACAACCACGTGTTGAGTAAGTCTTTATTTATGTATTCGACAGCCCCTTGGAGCTCTGCTGCTGGAGCAATGTCGGGTGGGCAAAGAGGACACCCAGACCTTCTCCATTGGTAAGCTGCAGAATACTTCATTTCCACATTATCAATATAAACCTTCTTCTTTGCTTATTGATTTCTTCAGTTGATATATCTCTGAAAGGCAACAGAGCAGTGTTTCGTCCATTATGGTTCCTCGTGCTTTTGGATTGACATTGGTGTATCCACATCATGTATTTTTTTACTTGTTTCCTTGGTAGCATTTCTGGATGAAGCAGAGAGGAAGTATTTGTTTGAGTGCGACTCCGAAGAGCAGTGTGAGGAATGGACAGACGCCATTATTAAGGCCAGGTAGACCGAAAAGCAGTCTATCCGTCACTTTACAGGCCGACTGCCAGGCCTAATTTTAACAGCATTGCTTCGGATGCTGTAATCCCCTTGAAATATGATTGAGTTTCTCGTCTCTTTTCTTGCAGCTATGAATTCATGAGGAAGAACCTGATATTCTATAGAACTGAAATCCACAGGCTCACAGGCAAGGTGAGTTCATCCAAAGCATCATGTTACCATCATCCACGCCTGTGAGGATAGAAGAAGAGCAGGTTTTATCACTGATATTTATGCCATGGTTGATTGAGCCAGACTTCAGAAATAGTTCTCAATATAAGAATGAAGGTGGTTTTTGAGGTTCATCAAATGCATGTTTAGTTAAATTCCACTTACAGGCTTCTGCCTAAAGTAAAACACAGCATGGGTTGCAAGTGGAGGTAGATGTTCTCGATGTCTCTGTATAAGTCGACTCCTACAGATGGGACGTGATTCTAAGTATTCTTTTTATTGTTCTTCTATTTATTAGGACCCCTTGGAGCAGTATGGAATATCAGAAGAAACTCGCTTCCAGGTCAGCAACGGCCTGCAGCTTCCGCCCAGAGATACCGCCTCCCTGTAGACCACTGCTGGGTCCAGGCCTACTTTATTTTTAGTCTAGTCCCAGTCTGCCATTCCAGCATTCACTCCTCACTGGTTGGGAAACTTAATGAATGTATATAATGTTGTTCCAGAGGAGGTTCTGATATAGATATAAGGGTGTCAGGGGCCATGCAAAGTGACAGTTGCAGAGTTCTGTCTTTTAAGTCGCATTGCTTATCTCAAAGTGATCTATGGATTTTGATGACATTTTTTGGAGAGGCAGGGGAATGGCTCATTGAAGAGTCCATTGTGGTGATGTGGACGAAAAACTGAGCCACCTCGAATGACCTTGTAGTCTTAGTGCTGTCTAGTTGCCTACATGAAAGCAAATGTTCAGCTATATTAATATATATCCATCAGACTGTTTATTTTTATATACTATACTTTTGCACATTCCCGGGGTTGAGATATTTTTTTAATAGAATTTCAATTATTTACTTGAATTCACTGTACCTTCTTTGCGTCGCTTGGCATCGGGAAACCAGACTCTGGATATTAATTTTTTTCAATATACTATACCAGTACTTATCACTTTTTCTACAACTTGATAGTTCAATCACATTTCGGTCACTACATTGCTGCATCCTGCGTACTAGTTAAATGATTCTTTTAGCTGTCTGGTCTACCAACGTTCATGATATGTCAGTGAATGTGTCTCTATTGGAAAATGTTTGCACATGGAATGCATTTAGTCTGTTTTTACTTAATGGAAGATATTTGTTTCACTTTTCTTTTTTCTAATAAAGCATTTTTAGAGACTGCCATTTTTATTAATGTATTTACATAATTTCCAGTCCAGTTTCGTCTTATGTCCATCTGATTAATTAAATATTCCTGTCATTCAACAGTGTCTCTGTGTCTCTAGTTTACCATGAAATACGATCACATCTGGATAAAGCGACGCTGGAGACGAGCTTTTCTATTTTATTTATTGTTTTTTGAATGTGAATAATGACGAGCGCTTCAGTTCACTTCACTACTGAAGACGTGGAAAGCTCTTTGATCATGGTGTTGTGTTTCCCTGGTAACAAAAAAAAAGTGTGTGATTCAAAAAAGAGCTACGTCACGGTGCTCCCGTGATCCTTTGCGGACACAAATTGAACGTCGGGTTAAAGATATTTATGTATTACAAGATCTGTTTAGAAGACTAAAACCCGAACTTTAAAATCAAACTAGGGTAATCGAACCTAGGAAACAAAGCAGAAAAGTGAGCGACAGATAACGGAAGGTGTTTACCGGGCGACGGTAGGTGCTAATTTAACTTAAGATTGAGAACAATGTTGCTAATACCATTAGCCGAGCAGCTAGCTTTGCGTAGATAAACCTCAGCAGTCGTTAGCATTAGCATAGCTTTAAGTGCCGGACATTTTTTTTTATTCGTTTATGTGTTAAGAGAATAGATAAATTAAATTCGTCAAAACAGTTTGTTTTCTGTCCTGGGACTGGAAAGCTCTTATCTGCCTTCGAAATGGTGCCGGACGTTTTGTAGAAGGCTAGGGCAACCAGCATTAGTTAGTGTACGCTACACCTAATGTCATTGCTTTAGTTTACCTGTCTAATAGGGGCTTCATTGTCTTTGTAATCGCATCGATTAAGTCTTATTGTCACGAATTGTAATAGACGTTTTGACCCTTAGCTCACCAACGATCGCTTCAAATCATCTGCACCCTATGAATTATTTATGGCGGATCCACATTCGTTGATTTTCAAACAATTTGAAGTCAGACATTATGCTCACACCGCTTTGCAGAATTCATTGAGATTAGTTGAACTACGGCCAATTAGCAATTATTTGGAAATTAATTAAAAAATATAATTTAGGAGCAAACGTTTGACAAGCTAAGCGATAAGATGCGTGAATTAAAAAAAAAAAAAAAAGCAATTAAAAAAACCACCACTGGTGCTGCATTTTGTGGTCGGCTTGTAAATGGAAAACAAGAAGATAATTTAAAAACATAGTAATAGATTAAAAATAAATATTTATGTTCGTGCATTAGTGTTGAACTTTCTCATCGGGAATTAAAGAACTGGACAGGCTTAGTTTTTTTATTTAATTGCAGAAATACCTATTGCTCCATGCCACCTGTCTTATTTGTAAATAGTAGTAAGTGTGACAACATTTCAGTTACTCCCTTATTAGTGTCAGATCCAGTATGTATGTATGTATCATGATTGCGTTGACTGGCCTTGTTCTGTTTCCAGGCATCATGGATCAGGTCTATGAGTGCAGGCTGCTCAGGCAGATCAATATCCAAAATGAAAATGCAAGCCCCATCGTAAGTAAATAATAGATGTTATTTGTTTCATTTTTTGTCTGTATAGATAGATCTATTTACGTAGTATCAATACCGTTGTGATTAGGTCATAATATCTTGACACTTGGGGTAGTTATCAAGGCTGCAACCAATAATCCTAAAATGGATTGAATACAATGTCAGAAAATGCATTCCAGAACAGGATTGTTGACGAAGCAAAGGTCAGAGGAGGAGAGACAGTCGCACTCGTGGTGTTTGAAGAACTGTTAAACAGGCCAGCCTCTTTCTCTTGACACTCACCGAGGTTGCTAAGTGATAAAACCCTTACTGCCCAAATAACTGGGTTTTGTGAATGCAGCCTTCTGTTGTTAACACTTCAAACCAATGCACCATCTGCCTCCTAAAATATCTCCCCGGTTGTGTCATCAAGCTTTCAAGTGGAAGGCCTGTTTTTTTTTTTGTTGAGCTCCCATTCATAAAATGCGCTCTCTCTCCTCTCTCGTGCAGAAATCTGTCGGAGCCGGGCGAGCTCTGACACCCACCAGCTCCCCGCTGTCATCGCCCAGCAAACACGGAGATCGCTTTATTCCCTCTCGGGCTGGAGCCAATTGGAGTGTCAACTTCCACCGCATCAACGTGAGTGTGCTGCAGTACGCCCAGGAATATCAAACAGCTATCTCCTCAAGAGCTAAAATGTGATTGGCTGGATAGAGTAACGTTGTCTTTACATTTCCGTTTCGTTTGTCTGCAAATGCACGGCATGTTTAACGATAAAGTGGAGAATGATCATTTATTGATTTCATCGTCTGGCACAGGAAATTGAAAAGTCACACAATCAAAACAGGAAAACCAAAGACGGCACAACAGACAGCAATAAAGGTAATCAGCCCCGCCCCCCCCCCACCTTTTATACCAACAGTCTGATGTGAAAAATAAAATGTCTGGTAGTGTCATGTCACTTGTAACAGTAATTCAATTCAGCTTGTTCATATTATTATAGTTGTTTTTGTGATTTTCTCCTATGATTGTCGGCTGGAAATGGCTGACGCTCATCTTGCTTGTACGTCTTGTGGGTTTCACCCCTTTCATCAGCTCATGTCCAGCGTTCTCTGATCTTTACGGTTGTGAGCCCGGAGAGGTGAGACATTTTAAAAGTGTTACCTCGACCGCTGTGTTTAAGTCTCTGCCTGTTCTTCGGCCTCACAGCGGACGGCTTGGCCTATTCAGCTCTGCTGAAGAACGAGCTGCTGGGAGCCGGCATTGAGAAAGTCCAGGACCCGCAGTCAGAAGACCGCCGTCTGCAGCCGTCCACTCCGGCCAAGAGGAGCCTTTTTAGTGTAAAAACATGAAGCGGCCATAACTTTGGGTGCTTCGGTTTAATAGGGAAGTTTTCCTGCTTTTCACTTATCTGTTTTGGTTTTCTAGTATTCTGTAAGCGCCAAGAGGGCTCTGCCAGAAGAGGACGGGAACACCGTCTCTCCATATTCTCTCTCGCCCGTCAGTAGCAACAGGTAATGCGTTCTTCTTTTCAATTTTTAAATATCAGCCTGTCTTTTTGGAGTACCATCATTAAAATCCTGGCCAAACTATCTTTGTGTACTCGCAGCCAGAAGCTGCTGCGGTCGCCAAGGAAACCTACGCGAAAAATATCTAAAATTCCTTTCAAAGTTCTGGACGCTCCAGAGCTTCAGGACGACTTCTACCTCAACCTAGTGGACTGGTCCTCTCTGAATGTCCTCAGTGTTGGACTGGGAACCTGTGTCTACCTGTGGAGCGCATGCACCAGCCAGGTATGTGTGTGTGATTGGGCCTCACTGTAATAAAAGCCAGTTATGTAATTTACAAAATACTTATAATCATGTCGCTGAACTGCTTCCCGGATGTCCCGGTGATTCTGTGTAATTGTCCTCCTCCGTCCGTTCAGGTGACGCGTCTGTGTGACCTTTCTGTCGAGGGAGATTCTGTAACGTCTGTGGGCTGGTCAGAGCGGGTGAGCGTCTCCGGTCTACCGTCAGCTTTCTCAAATGATCTGAACACACAATAGTCACAGATGTCAAAGTTCAGCTGGGAAGTAAAAGCCAGTGAGAACAAGACGGGTCTTGAAATAGTTCTCGGGTCTGCGCAGATCCTACACGAAACGTTAAACTTGTTCCAGAGTTCGGGAGCAGCCGCTGCAAAGGCCCGGCTGCTTCTGTTGTTTTTAAACTGGGTCTTGACACATCCAGGAGCAGCTGGTTGCTAAACCTCAGTTCCCGAACTGCTTTATGAAAGTGAAAGAGAACAGATCACTCATTGAAAACATTAAAAATAAGCAATAACGTTGTAAAGCTTGAAATGTACTCGAAGCCAGTGGAGGGAGGTCATAAAAAAAAAACATCCACGGGATGTTAAATAAAGTTTTAATCAAGGGTTCTCACATTATCTCCATTCACATGTTTACGGATCAAGCACAAAGAAATTGAATTTACTCATATGAACTTTATTTAAATAAAGGCTATTGCTACACGCTAGTAAAGATAGATGTTGTCATTACGGATTGTTCATGCATCGGTGTGTCTATTTTAGGGTAACCTGGTGGCTGTGGGGACTCATAAAGGCTACGTACAGATCTGGGATGCAGCAGCAGGGAAGAAGCTTTCTGTCCTCGAAGGGCACACGGCCAGAGTGGGTGAGTTTTAACGGCAGGAAGGAAGTATTACTACTTTCACATTCCTCATGGATCGCCTCCCTTTAATTTGCCTTTTATCCCCTGCTGCCAGGCGCCTTGGCATGGAACGCGGACCAGCTGTCATCTGGGAGTCGCGATCGAGTGATCCTTCAACGTGACATCAGAGCCCCGCCCCTCCAGTCCGAGCGCCGTCTCCAAGGACACAGACAGGAAGTCTGCGGCCTCAAGTGGAGTACCGACCATCAGCTGCTCGCCTCGGGAGGAAACGATAACAAGGTCTGTCGATGTGGAATCTCGCCCGTTTTTTTCCAGGAACTCGTCGTCGCGACACATCTCAAATGAATATCAACCCCGTCGCCCGTAGTTACTGGTGTGGAACCACTCCAGCGTCCTCCCGGTCCAGCAGTACACGGAACACCTGGCTGCAGTGAAAGCCATCGCCTGGTCTCCTCACCAACACGGCCTGCTGGCGTCGGGAGGCGGCACTGCCGACCGCTGCATCCGATTCTGGAACACGCTGACGGGCCAGCCGCTACAGTGCACCGACACCGGCTCGCAGGTCTGCAACCTGGCCTGGTCCAAGCACACCAACGAACTGGTCAGTCCCAAGAAGGGGGGGGGGGGGTTTGGCGGTATGCATTTTTATGTCCAAAAACAATCTTACCTCAAGTCTGAGATGAAATAGTAGATAAACCATGCTTGGTGTCCTGCAGGTGAGCACGCATGGATACTCCCAGAACCAGATCCTGGTGTGGAAGTACCCCTCTCTCACTCAAGTGGCCAAACTCACTGGACATTCCTACAGAGTGCTCTACCTGGTCAGTTTTCACTGTGACCGCCTCCAGACAATTATTTCAACAATCCTAGGGTTGCTTTAAATAAAAGCAAAATCTAGTCTGAGAAAGAAGCAAGAAAATGAAACCCCCAGACGTGTGTAAATAGGAAAGTCCAGTTCCGACAGTCGCTGATGGGTTTCGTTTGCAGGCCATGTCCCCTGACGGCGAGGCCATCGTCACGGGAGCCGGGGATGAAACGCTTCGGTTCTGGAACGTCTTTAGCAAGATGAGATCCACAAAGGTATTTCCCCGCCCTGCTTCAGTTGTATTTGGATCTAAAGATCAACTTCTCATGTTTCGTCATTCTGCCCTGCCCCCCCCCCCACCCCCTTCCACACACACACACACACACACACGAGCTCATACATCCCCCTCCCTCTTTCAGGAATCCGTGTCGGTGCTGAACCTCTTCACCAGGATCCGGTAGTGAGCACACCTCCGTGCCGCGAGGGAAGGAATCCGAGGAGTGGATTTACCTTTGCCTGCACGGAGCCATAAATGGACACCTATAGTCGACAGAGCGCCCCCCCCCTGGATTCCCCAGATGTATGGAGTCAAGTGGGGAGGCAGCTGGAGAGTGTAAGAGACAGCAAAGGAGAATCACAGGGATTATTCCACCTCCTGCTGAACGCGGGAGCCACGGCCTCCACCAGAAGACCAGGGGGTGTTGGGGGGGGCAGGGGGGGTCTTTCTCTCCTGTTGCGATTGGTTTCGTTTACAGACTGATGCGTGCTTTCCTGCCAAATGATTGAGTTTCTCTATTTATTTAACTGTTTCTGTTTTTTTTTAAAGCCCTTAGATGTCTTCGTTTTTATGTTGAACTGCTGGTCTGGTCTAATCTGTGAATTGTGTTGTGGCTTTGCTCAGGTTTGAAGAGGAGAAGAAGAAAAAAACAAAACATAAAGGTGTTTTTATTTTACTGGGAGAAAAGTGTGTTGCACGACGATAACCGAACCCTGGGCTACTTCATTATCAAGACTTGGGTGAATGATGTTTATCTTTCCAGACACTTTCGTTCATGCCGGTTTGTGATAATGATAGAGGAGAGTAGTATTAAACCCCTATTGGTTCTTATTCTCAAGAAAAAACTGTTATTTTCTAACCATTATGGCCGATGGTGCGTCTTGGAACTGCTTAAAAATGTGAGAATATGGGCATATTTTAAATGTGGCTTTTCATTCACCTTTTTACGCTTTATTAGAAAATCAAGGAAGAACGGTAAAAAGACTTATTATGGTGGCTTGTAACGGCAGCTAAAGCACAGAGAAACGCCTTTTCTCTGCTTTCTGCTCAGATCAAGCAGCTGGAGGCACTTCGTCTTTTACATCAGCCCATTCATGCTTTTAGCAGGAACGGTCTGATTTCTTATCATCTGCAACATTTTCTTCCCTGATTGATATTGCTTCCCACCGCACTGTTAACAACCGTGTCACATTTAAATGTGTGCTCTTTATTTGTGCTGTGTACAAAGCTTCTTGGACGGAGGCGTGTTTGTTTACTGATGTCATCAGAGGAAAGCTGAACTCGATGGAAACCTCTTTATGCCACTACAGAGTCAAGACGGATGCTTCCAGCTAGAATTACGTGAAGAATGTTAAAAGGAAACGCATTTCTGTAATGGCATAATCAAAAATTAAATGATCATATCTTGTACCATATGGCGTCGCCATTTTATTGACCAATTACACGAGAATAGACTTCATAAAATCTCTGCTGCCGGCGTATAAAGCGGCGGCTACAGCTATCACTGTCTGTGCAAAGGTTTTCTGTGACTCAAGAAGTAAAAGTTGGCCAAAACATCAAGCGCACACGACTCCTACTGCAACATCGTGCTTTTGCATGTGTTGAAAAAATATTCAATTTGTGCTTCTAAGACTTTTTTCTGGAGCTTGACTTTAAAACTCTTCCATATATCTTCAATAAACTCTGTGTACACCGCAACCATATGCTGGAGTTATTCACAATTTGTACTTTTTCTGTTGCCATGGTAACAATTCGAACCCATGCTGAAGAATAGAGCGGTATTTGTTTTTTTATTAAACACATCTTGCATACTACCTTTGTATTTGAATGATGCAAAAGTTCTTTGGTGTCCATGGCAACAATTTGGTTTCGAACTTGTTCAAAATTAAAATCAGTTTTGTTTTTTTCGGAATCTGGCATCAGATTTGGCTGGAGGGTTTGGAACCCATTTAATTTTGGGGTGGATCTGTTCTTCGCATTGCAAGGTGGGACTTTGTCAATGATGCTTAAACTCTGAGATGGATTATGGTGGTAATGGCTGTTGCCCCAAAAATAAAAAGATGGGTCCATGTATTTATTTATTTTATATTAACACCGGAAGATTGGAATTGAGTTTATCTGATCCATTTAGTAAAGAGTTTCTTGAGGCTTTATTTCCTTAATTTTTCCAGACATTTGAATTTGCCGATTCCTGTGTTGCCCAAAGTGAACACCAGAGGGCGCCGTCCCAAAGTGTGTACTCTGCCACGCCCTTTCAGCCAACCTGTCACCTTAGAAGAGAGAATCAGAAAAAAAATCAACACAATTAAAAAAATTAAAAAAAAGGCAGTGAGAATAACTTCAAGGCTTCACAGAACAGAAGCTTCGAGCACCAACAAAACCACCGAGGCCTCTTTGTCCCCTGAAGTTTCCAAATGTTCATTATATAAGCAGCAGTCCTGCCCACACATGCATAATTTTGGCTGAGCGCATGAAAAATAATGAATGTTCACAGCTTTCCAAAGCTCCCACACCTCTGGCCTAAAGCTTTACACAGTTGAACACATTCTATCAGAATTAAACCCCAGCTAAAGCATCTGAATGCATAAGTGGAACTCATAAAGCAGCTTATATACCGAACATGTTGGAATTTTACAAAAATATCTGGGGGGGGGGGGCAAAAAACAGTTAATTTCATGCCTTAAAATCTTTTTCAAGGTGATGCAGATCAGCCGCTGCTGGTCTGCTCGAAAGCATCCATCAACACCAGAGAGCCTGAGCGGCTCTCCCTATCCAGACGCCATTGTAATGCCATCCAAATAGCATGCATGTATTCCATTATAGTGATCAGATTAATCATCTGAATAGAATAGGAAGACATTCAACAAAAGTCTTCCAGCTCATCTGCGGTTCTCGGTGCGGGCAAGATGTCAGCATCAAGCCATGAAAGCAGAGAGGAGAACAGAAGAGGATCGCTAATATGCGTAATCCCACCTCCTGATGTTTCTATCAAGGGGCACAGAGCCTGGTGTTCATTATACAAGCCTTAGAGCACATCCAGCAGCATCGTCCCCCGGGTCCCTCCCTAAGCCCGGCTCTTCAGTTGTATTGATAACCAGACTACAGGGATAAAAGAAGAAAAAAAGAACAAGGCTTTTGAGGTCTCCAGACAGTCGGGTTTCTTTTTGGTCATTTTTGACAAAAAAAAAAAAAAAAAAAGAACAGGACACAGCAAGCCACCAACCCGTTGACTCCCACCGAGCACAGTAAGGGTCCCTCAAAGAGACCCCCCATCCTGACAGCAGCGTTCATAAATTTGCAGGGATCTGTAGATGTGGGTTTTTTTTTTTTACTCAGCTTGTAAAGTGTGGCAAGCTGTGGTGTCAGAGAGGAGTTTAGAACGTCATTAAAAATAAGGATAAAGGAGCGAGACGGAGAAGGATTTTAGTAAAAAATGACACAAGTGGGTCCTGAAATAACGATTTACTTGTATTCCTAAAATTAGAAAGACATTTACGAGCATTGTTTGTCTTTTTTTATGTATATATATATTGTGTTCCATTAGAAGTGACCCCTCAAGGGCAAACTAAACCTAAATGTTGCTTTCAAAATATATAGGGAACATGTATGACGTCTTGTGTCCACTACATTCTCCTTGCTTGATAAAAAAGGAAAAGAAAAAAGAACGCTTTCAGGCTTATAATTTAATGACGTTTACAACCCATTGATTTTAAACGTTTAAAGTCAAATGTCCTTCTCTCTTTCAGGGTCAAACCAAAACTCAAACCTCAAATATTAAAGCCAAACATGACGCTTGAAACGTCGCTCTTGTGTCTGCCAGCCCAGAATCGCTGCTGAACTGTCCGATTTTACTTATATCATCTCGTCTGAAGATGGAACCCATGATTATGACCTCCGAATCAGTTTTCAACAGCCGCACCCCCTGCTGACAAGAACATTTTGATTTGAGACTATAAAAAAGGGATCCAAGACTTCCTCGAGACTCGTCTCACCCACCAAACGCATTATTAGCGACATCCCTCCTTTCACGAGGCTGCTGCGATCGTCCTCCATCGCCTTCGACATGCACAACGACGTGCATCAGTTCGTGCCGCTGACAGCATCCTGTGCAAATGCTGCTTTGCTCTTTCGTTCTTTGTTGCATTTATTAAAAGCAAATCCCAAAGTTAAAATGACAGAAACGAGCAAATCCAGACAAAGATCCGCTGGTCTTGTAGTTGATCGCCGTGCGTACGTGAACGTTTTAGCACATGAGGAAAAATGTAATAATATTCTGCCCAGTTTTTATCCAAAGCAATTAATTTTATCATTTTTCAATTTTCACAGCCCCGAGGAGGCGGAACTTCCCTCTAGTTGTTTCCATTACCAATTAATTGAATGCATAAAGTTCAGGTGGAATTCAATTATTTGAGCTCCTCATCACGTCGGGTTCAGGTGAAGCGTTTTGGACTCTTGGGAGACACAGTTTCAATTTTGTTGAGTTGACAGCAGGATTATGCAAAAACTTAAGAATGGATTTCCTAAAATCTTTTGGGAGGATGACTTCCAAGCAACAATCCACCCCATTAGATGAAATCTGGATAACAGGTGGATCCAGAATTCTCTTCTTTTTTTCCATTTTTTTCCATTTTTGAAAATGATATCTCCATTAGATTTTGATTATTTGGGTGGGGTTATATTTACTGCTTTATGGGTTTTCAATGCTCCAAACCGCCACAATCCGGTTCGATTGACATTTTACACAATGACTCCCCAACATTGTTTTTAGAAACAGGCTTGTATTTTGCATCATCTCTGTGATTCCTCAGGGAATAATGCTCGGATCGGGCATACTTAGGGTCTGGTGGGATTTATCCATGAGGAACGGGCTGAGTTTCTCAGGAAGAGAAGCTGGTTTCTGGATATGCATCCGTCACGGTCTCTTGTGTTATCTGCTTCTCTTGCAGAGTGGGCGTGGCCGCGGGAGAGTTGGCTGCACACCTGGAGACACACCTGCCAGTCATTTGCCATTAGAAATGTTTGCTGCCTGTTTCCCATATAGTGTGTGTGCATGTATCTCCAGCGTGTTATTGCCTTTGTACTTTGCATATTTTTTTTTATTTCCATCATTTTTCTAGACCACTGTTTCTAGTTGAGTATTTTGTGATGACGTTTTTCCGGGACCTCATCCACTCCGAGCCTTTCTTCGTTTCGTACTGTGATTTTGTGTTTTTCTGATTGATGTTATTCTGCACCTTCACCTTTTTTGAATAGGAGTAAAGTGCTTTTGTTGAACTTTCATATACGCCTGCCTCTGTCTGCACTGTCACCAAGCATCATGTCAGCAGCTGAAGGGTTGTTATTTATTTCAGCAGCATGAATTACATTTTTCCTTAAATATAAAAGATGAAAGAATATGTTTTCCCCTCCAGCATGTTAGAAACCTGGGCAACAATCGATCTTTCTATCTATAACCTGGAGACATTTCTTGACATCCAGCCTTCATTCATTCATTCATTCATTCATCCGTATGCACCCTTAACCTATATAACGTAATTTGGCTGCTGGATTGGGCCGCACCCTAAACGAGATGGGGGGGGGGGCACACGTCAAACGTTCTCCTGCAAGCCATCGTCACTCCACGTCGTCCCGCCTCCTCCCCGTCCTCTCCGGAGCCGCAGACGTATTTAAACCCGCCGATCCCTCCTCCTCCAGCTTACCCAGTGACATCCGGATGACCGTCTCCGTGCGTGGAGCTCGGATGGGAGGGCGATCCGTCTCCTCCGGTCGTGCAGCTGATTGCAAGGAGAAAAAGGGATCCCCCCCCCTCCCCCCCACCACCAAACAGCGGCAGAGATCCGGATCCCGTCACCTGTTGTTCCCGTCGACGCGCGGTGAGTCGCTTAATATTATAGTCGCGCTAAAAGGGATTTTAAAACGAGTTGAGATGATGCAGAAATCCTAAATGAGGAAAATGTACTGAAGAAATATATAAAACGCAGCGCGTCTTATTGGAAGACGACCTCCTGTCCTCCGCTTCCTCCCTCGGAGGGGGGGGGGGGGGGGTGTTATCATGTCGTCATGTGGAGGAGGAGAAACATGGTCTGACTTGAGATCAGGTTGATGTAAGTCTGATATCGGAGGCTTTTCTTCTGCGATATGGCCTTCTGAGAGAGAAAACTTTGGTTCAGCAACAGGTGGCCTGTTTCCTACCCCCCCCCCCCCCCCCCCCCCCCCCCCCCAGTCGAGATGATGAGGAAGGAGATGGAGGAAAAGTAGGGCGTCACTCAGCACCGCCACACTGGACAGCTCCCGCTCCAGCCTGTTGATGAAACATTAACACCACCTGATGCTCAGCATTCAAATGCACCTGCTGTCTGGAACCCGATTGGACGACGTTTGAATGGCAGACGCTCCTGCAGGAGGGTCAATCGATCATTTTGTGTTAATCGATAACCGTATTAGCGTGACTTGGCTGCACGTCGTCTTCACTGAGGTCTCCGCTCTCTCTCCCCCCCACCCCTTCCTCGCTTCCTTCCTTTCTTCCTTCCCCCCTCCCACTGACTCCCAGTCTTGTTGCATAGCTACCAGCGCTAGAAACATACTGGAGATGCGGGACAATTTTTTTCCTCACGTTTCCTCCCCTCTCTTTCTCTCACATCTGACTTATTCAAAAGAAAACGCAGATCGCTTCGGTTCTCGCTCTGCATTCGCGCTTCGCCCTTTTGTCAATCTAAATGGAGCGTAATTGCATATTGTTCAAGCTTCTGCTTTTTTTGTTTCCACTCCCCGTTTCCATGCATGTGGCGAGCAGAATGTATTCTAAATGCTGGCTGTCCTCCTCTGTACCCCCCCTCCCCCCCCCCCTCTCGTCTCCCTCTTCTGAGAGGAGCTGAAAGGTTGGCATTACAACAACAAAGGAAGGATGGAATGTCAACAGGCTTCAGAGAGAAACGGGATGAGAGAGACGCAGAGACAGGATGTAATGTTTTCACCCCCCCCCCCCCCCCCAACCATAACTGAAGTTCAGGTCCCGGGCTGCCACACGCGTTCACCCTGGCACGCTCTGCTCTCTCCTGGCGCCGGTTTCAACCCCTTTAAAGTGGAGGGAAGAGTCGAACCGAAATGTTTTAAGGCCCTGTGGCGTTACGAGGTTCCTTCTTTTGTCTTTTACCACAGACTTGCAGCAGCGGCTGTGGCTGTGGCTCTTCCTCGCTGGAACATGAGGATGACTTGGGGAAAGTGTTGGCAGTGCTGAGTGGAAGACTAGTGATTTTGTTGTGGTGCTGGTCAAAAGAACAACAAGTCCCAGTCTGCCTCTCGGCACAAGCGGCGCGCGTCGGTCCGTGTCGGCGTTGACCTGCAAATCAGCAGCTGCTCACGCCCCCATGGTGTGTCCCTTTCTCTTTACTCATCTGCAAAATAAATAAAAATACAGCTCCGTCCTTGATGCCCCCGGGTGACTGTCTACATGTTCATGTTCAATTACTGCAGAAAAGGAAATGATTTCCACATTTAGAGGAAAAGCAGGATGAAACAACCCGCCCTGTGGAAATGATAACTTGTCTAATTTGTATCGACTTGTCAAATAAAACCCAAATCTAAATATTTTCTGTGTGTTTCTTCATGTGTCTTTGTCAGCAACAAGTCAAGGCTGAATTTCAAACCATCTCACACACACACACACACACACGAGACGACGCAACCGATGCTGAGGGGACATCCTCCGGCCTGTCCTGCGTCTGTCTCGTTAAACTTGTCCTCTGTCCTGCTGCCAGAAAGGCTCATTTTAACGCATGTGCAGCACCTTGATGAATAAATACGGTTCATCCATTAATAAAATTCCCCAAAGGTCAGGTCAGGTTGCTGACCTGACCTTTGTGCCTCATCAATAGCGTTTCAGTATTTGCTCTGTATCGTGTGTAGATGCAGTGCTTTTCTTGAACTCACACTAACAGCAGTAAACAGATTGAGGTATAAGAAGTCATGAAGTCCGTGATCTAACACCAGGAAAGACACACGTCCGTTAGAACCCACTCTCCCATCCGGGGCTGCTGCAGCCAAACAAAAACGCCACATCATCACGAAGCTTCATAAATGCAGAGAAGCTGCAGACAAAAAAAGCATGAGGAGGTGAGGCTGAGTATTTATGGTAGAATGGTGGGAAAATGCTTGAGGCATCGGGCATTGGACCCAAACATCCTCCGCCTCCTGTCGTTACCAGGATACCTGCTTGAGTGACCCGAAAGGCGTGGACAGAAATGTCGAACGCCTATCAGCAAAATAAGGACATTCTCTGAAGACGAGGCGATTTGTTAGAACATTATTAGAACGATGCAAAGTAGAGACAGTCCACGGTGTGAAGTCCAGGAGTCTTAAACGATGAATCATTTCACGTCTCCGTTTCGTAGCGATCCCAGACAACGCCGCTTTCACCCAGAGAGGCTTTAATTAACGCTGCATCGGCGGCTGGTCTCATTCACGCTGCGCTCCATGCAAGTCTCCAGATTGGCAGCATGCTGGTTTTTCATATATATATATAAAAAATCAGGGACAAGCTGACGTTGCTAAGCAACATAAAAGAGTTTTAGTGTGTTTGTTTATCGATGGAAAGAGAACACAAAGTTTGGAGGATTTGGAGTCTGAGAGCTCCAAATCCTTACATATATATATAAGATAAATTTAAATTGACCACACAAATGTTTGGGGCACCGTGCATGAGGGTAACGCGGTTCTTCGCGGAGCATCGCGCGGCGGAGGACGCGCTCCTGGACGCGCTCCTGGACGCGCTCCGGGACGAGCAGAGAATCAGCGACAGCCAAAGACGCCTACGCGCTTCTCCAGTTTGTCTGCTGAACAATACAAAGCTGTAGCAGATGGTTCCAATGAAGGAGGAGAGTGGTATGTTAAAAAAAAAAAGTGTGTCAATGGAAACGAACAACAGGTGACGAGCTGCAGCAGATGCGTCGTCAAGGACCTTCTGTTCTGCATGTGTCCTCCTCCTTGTTATTACTATCTGGGCAACCAGCCTGGCGTTATAACATGCCGACTGCCCCCCCCCCCCCCCCCCCCGTCAGCACTGGCACCTCAGCGGGACTCTGTGGGAGGGAAAGGTGCGTCGATACACGCGTGGTAAGGAGGATGATGATGATGGTGGATCGTCCATCACATGCATGGCAGAATCCTTTGAGCACTAAATAATGATAAATATCGAGGCTGGATCGGCTCCAGCGTGATTTAGTTTTAATGAGATAATGTAGGGAAATTCCAGCTGCTGTCATCAGCGTGCGTAAAGAGCGAGCAGGAAGCTGCAGAGGCCATTAACGCAGCATCTCTAAGAGCTCGCTCCATGGCGAACAACACAAATGGAAGAATAATCAATAAGGATTGTAATAATGTTTATTTCGCACGCTGCGTAAATCGACATTCCGAAATATCCGCTGTGATTATTCCTGAGTTGAATCTTAGTCACCAATGCGTTGAAAAATGTGACGGATGTCGTGCTGTTGCATCATCACGAGTACATGAACGTATATTATTTGAATTACTAGCAAAATACTAACGCTAATGCGATTCCAGATTCTAGAGTCTCTTGCTTTTAGGTGCAATTACATCAAAATGTAGTTGTTGTATATTTTCACATTTTGAAATTGTTCCCAAATGAATTGAATCTCTCTGTGCTGCGGCCATTAATGCCTGATCCCTGACCCTCCCACAGGTGTGGAGGTTTCAGAGGGTTCAAAATGAACCTTAAATTAAATTTGTGTCACGTATCATGATCTTGAAAGATGGTCACTTTGGAACATAACAGCAGCAGCTGCACGTTTTCAATGAGAGCCACGATTTAAAGGTTTCACACAGAAACTAAAAATACTCGCAACACCCCCCCCCCCCCTCCCCCCCCCGAGGTTAGTAGAAAGTGCAAGACAAAAAGGATGTACAGTAATGCAAAATAATTCAAACAAAAGCAACCTGCCAGATCCCTCTTTTCTTTCTTCTATTCTGCAGAGAGGACTTTATTTCTCCACTCTCAGCCCCCCTCCCAGCTGAATGATTCGTGATGGTTCACCCTGGAGAGGTCGCCAGTTTATCACAGGACCACAGGCAAAGACTCAAAGACAAGCAATCACACAGGTCCTCAGGTGGATGAGAACCCAGGACCCCCCCCCCCCCCCCCCCCCACTGCACTGCTACAAGCACTGCCCCCACAAAAATCAATGTCAAAAATATTTGTTCGGCTGTAAACACACCAGAATTCCGAAGACTATTCTGCTGTGTTCCTTTTGGTGCAGAATCCCAGCACGCTTTAAATGTTGGTTTTAAAGTGGGAAGGTTGTGTTTTGCTTTTTGTATCCGGTATCTTTCTATCTTTGTACAGAGAGTGCGGATGACGAGACGCCAAGATGTTCATCACGCAGTGAGGAAACATATTCCCAAAGCTCAGATTTGGGACGATGGCGTTAATGGAGAAGCTGAAACTGAGGTGATAGAACCAGCCTTCATCAACTCATTTTTTCTACGCTGTTTTATTTATGACTATTGAATTGAAAATAAAAAAAAAGTTGGAGGAGGCACCTTTGCGGAAATGAGGTTGAATGAATTCCAGTAGAGGGGAAAATGGGCACATTTCTGACTCGCAGGGACCTGGAAAAAATTGCTCTTCAAGAGTTTGCACATTACTTACATCTCTTTAGAGAACCAGACAAGAGTTCCACTCGTAGGGGTCACAAATTGAATGAATGGGTCAGTCGCTCCACCGTCAAGCTGGGAGCCTGAAAATGAAGGATTACCTGCTACTTGTGGAGAGAATAAAAATGCCAAAATGAAGCTTCATTTGGTTCCAGATTTGATGCTTCCGACACACGAGACTTAAAGAGCCTTTGGAGACATGATCACTGTAACCAACCAGTGCAGGTGGCTTCATTCCACAAATCATGTATGCATATTTAAACTGTTTAAATATTGGGGGTCCAGCAGCAGAGAAGAGTTCAAGGGACAGCAAGCATTTCAGTCAGTTCTGATTCACAAAGTTTAGCTTTTGTTTTTATTCTGCATCTTCTTTAGTCCCAAAACAAGAGAGGGAAGTAGAAACTGGAATGCAGGAACATGGCTGCAGCAGCTAGGAGGACATTACCGAGACCAAGGAGGTTATGTTTCCGACGGTGTTTGTTTGCGTGATTGCGGGAAAAACTGCTGGGAGAAAGTCTGAAGATGGGTCTTGGTCTAAATTAAATCCCATAACATTTTGAGAGCGATCCGGATACCCGTCTGGATACAAAAGAAAATCTGTATTTTCCCATTTATTTATAATGGATGCTTTAAAAACCAAAAATGTCTTCTGGATCTGATCCAGAATGAAGACAGAAAAAGTGCTTTTCTATTTTTAACTGCGTTTGTCCGGCTAATCATTGAAAGAGGGAACGTCCAAAACCAAATGTTAGCCCGCAGTTTGGCCAAAAGAGAGCCATCAATGGTTTCCAAGTGTTTGCCGTTTATTTAGAAGGGAGCGCTCCTGTAGCTGTACAGAGCGGCGTTTTACACTCACGAGCATGTTTAATACACATCTGGCCTTTAAATTTAGCTTAAAATGCTAAGCTAGCAGGTCAAACACAGGGACAAAGTGTAGACCGTCATTCATCCAGGTATGGATCTGGACTACGTCCCACTACGTCCTGATGGAGGATCCCGCCTTCGCGCCGAGCCGAATAAATGTTTTTACGCACAGAAAAGGAGTCTCTAGAAAATGGATAGAACGTCGCACACAAGCGTGATCCGAGACACATTTGAACTGATGAAATGCGCTTCTCATAACGCATGATTGGCACAAATGAACAGAAACGTGTTTCTTAATATCCCCGAGGAGAAAATAATTCCAAAACAGGCTTGTTTTAAGGTCATAAAAATGTCTGATTATATTTACACAACAAAGGGTCACAATAAACAAACAATATTTGGAGGCCTGAACATATCATATGATTCATTCGGCAAATTATAAAAGGACTTCTGCCCAAAATACTAATAAACAATGTTTGCTGCTAATTTGAACTACATAAATATTGTGTAGCACACCATTGAAACAATTTGACATTAACATCAGCCTTTTTTTTTTTTCTCATTATTAACACAGCGAATAAAACTTGCAGTTTTACGATGGAACATGGCAGAAACGCAATAATAATAGAATCATTTAGGTCGAGGCTTTCTTTCTCCGTCGATGTGAGACGGTCGAGTCTCATCGACGTCCGTACACTTTAACTGAAACCTGGGTTCACTGTGATGGTACAATTATCACACTGCAAGAATCACCAAACTGAGAACTACCCAGCGATACGCATGAAGCACAACAGACAGCCGTTGACAACAAAAAAAAAGTTACAGCAGCACAGCCGGACGTGCAAAAAAGTGAAATTAAACAGAAAGGGACAAAGCGGAGTTTACTTCTGCTCGACTGGTCGGGTTCCTTACAAAAAAGTACGCATTTCAAGTTTGAAACAAACAAACATCGCGCTCCATGTCCTCTGCTTTTATTTACATTAAGGACATCCTGACTAAGTACGTTAAGGTGAAATTGAGATTGACAATCAAAAAAAAAAAAAAAATCAACATGTCGTGAAACGTGAGAATGAAAGAAGCCCGCGAAAAGAAAAGAACTAAACCTTTTAATATTCAGCTCATCGCCTCCTGCTGGAGGAAAAATGAAATTGGCGACGCTTCAGCCCGGGGGGGACGACGAGGTTGCTTCAGAGACGAGCATGAAACCGGACAGTCAGCATTAGGTGGTCTTCACCAGGTCGTAGACGTGGACGTGGACGTCATCGTCGTACTTGATGTAATACACTGTGGGCTTAGCCGGGACCTGGTAGATGACCAAGCCCGTCCTCTTTAGACCATTATCTGTGACGTATTCCACCTGTTTCCCCACCAGGCTCTCCGGCTCCTCCCCCGGCTTCCTGTCCGCAGGTAGTAGGTGTTTGTTCTCTGGAGGGACAGACGGATAAAACGGCCCAAAATGAGACTGAAGTGATTCCAGCCATCCTTTCTCAGCAGGCAAACTTCAAACATTTAACGCCTGTAAGTCTGAGCCAAGCTTTTTTTTTTTTTTAATGCTGATCTCCTTAGTTTTTAGAGTCTTAAATAAAACGCAGCAGAGAGACTGGGCTGTCTTTTTAATGCCGACTATGCAAATGTGTCCCGTCCTCTTCCTCCCACCTTCACAAGACCAGTCAGAACGAAACTTTTTATCGTACCCGATTCAGGCAGGACACGTAGATCCCCGTCCTTGTAGTCGTCCCACAGCTGGTACATGTACAGCACCGGGTCCTTCTCGTAGGTGATGTAATACCAGTGGGTCATGATGGGAGCTCTGGACAGCACCATGCCTCGCCACTCGTTTTTCTCACCGTCCTCCTTCTCGAACAGATGCTCCACGGCCCGGCCCACCAGCTCCTCCGCCCCAGGAGGCACCCTGATCTTATTGTTCACTGCGAGGACAAATGACGGTCTGTTAACTCCGTCGATGAGGACACTTGACATCCCTCGTGAGACATTGCAGCAGGACGTTAGCTTTACGATGGAAAACGCAGAAAAGGCGAGTAGAGACAAGACAAGCTTCCACCTTAAACGAAACAGTTTGTACAGCATTTACTTCCTGGCAACACTTTGACGTTTTTAGTTTGGCACAAAACATGCGATAAGCTTCATGATTCTGTTAGACACAACAGAGCGTGTTCGGTGCAGCCGTCCCCACATCAGAAGGACATTATGAGAAAAGCAGAGACTCAAACGACAAAAATAAAACTGCAAATTGATCCCAGAGAGACGGAAAAACACACATCAGACCAAAGCAGCTAAAAACTATCTTCTTTGCACTTTAGACACAATTCATGCCCCAAAAAAGGTTTAATTTTTTTTTCTTTTTTTTTTTACAGCAGAGAGGTGTCACACCTACCAACTTTCTCGGTCAGCACCTGTAGGCCGGACACCCGGTTATCTTTGAAGAGTTCGATGCCGTACACGCAGTCGAAGCCATCGTATTTGACCATGTAGAGGGAAGTGTTCACAGTCAGGCGCTCCAGGACGGTCCCTTTCCACTTGGTTACGCTGCCTTTCTCCCGCCAGCTGTGCTGAATCCTACGACCCAGCAGGTTGTCGGGGTCTGGGCTCAGGGTCGACTCTGAGCTCTCACTCAGCTCTCCATTGCTGCGTTTCCTGAGCGCGCCCGAGACAAGCAAGAGAGATTATGTGGAAGTGCAATTTGGCAACCTCTGCCGTCAGGTGTAAGTGTTATTATAAATGTATTATAAAGTGCTTTGAGGAGTCGGGAAATGCTCGGATTTTAACGCACGCTTGTTTTCCACGCAAGTTCACGTTGAGCGACGCAAACATTATTTGTGTGGACTGAAGAGGCTTTTAAGACATGAAAATGAACTGGTGGCGCGTCTTTACACAACATCCAGTGCAAAATAAGTACCGTCACCACAAACAGCGAGGACTCTATTCCACAGAAATGTTAAACACGGCTCTCCCTGGGGTGCCGGATGCCTGAGGCGCTCATTACCCCCGAGGGAAAATGCATGTCCTTTTCTTATCTCAATGTCTGTGTCACGCTTCTGTTTTATTTAGTTGTTTTGTTTTAGCGTTTAGCGTATTGTTCTTTTTGATCGTTTTTCCTGTCCTTGATTGAATTAAAAATGACAAATAAATTAAAACTGAGCCAATGGTTTGTGAAACTTTTAATTACTAATGTCCAGAGTGGTGATGACGCACAAATGCCTGAAGCCCCACAAGATTCTGGACAGATTCATCTCAGCATTATTTTAATTATCATCCACATACAGACACACTGAATAATATTATATATTATAATAAATACTCAACCTATAAACAAATGTAATTTGTATTCAGCTTTACTGAAAGGCTGAAATAGACAAGAACATAACTCATGTAAGCCTAACAGTTTTAAATAGTGCTTTATCAAATGCTGCAGACGCTAGACTGTGTTTGATTTTAAGATAGCTAGCTTAGCTAGTCACAAGACTTTCATGAGATTTGATCCTACCTGCCCCGTTTCTTTGACATGTTTCCATAAATTCGCACAAACCCTGTGAAACACAAGAAAAGGCAGTTAGGGAAAATGATCAGGCCAACTCATGTTTACATTCTCTGCCAACATAACAAGAGGGCTGGGAGGCTGCAACCGCCGTCAAGGCTGAGCGTTCCCTGATAAACCCTCGTTCCTCCCTAGAAGCGGCACTCAGATTCATATGCAGCACCTGCATTTAGATTCTCTCACACAACCCAAATCCACCCAAAAACCTTCGTTTTAAGGAGTCAGCGTTTCCCGTTTCCGCTAGGTGGAACGTTGCCAAAATGGAATCGCTTGTTCCCATCCGAGATGCCCGTCTCTGGTAAGGGATTCATGCAGATCCGTGTAACCTTTTGAAGTTGAACTTTCTCAGTTCTCTTATTGTTAAAGAGAGACAGAAAAAAAATCCTGGATCCACCACTCCAGCCGGACTGACTTTGCCCACCTATGTCACAGTTTCAGGTATTTAATCAGGCAGTCAGAATCTTACTATGATGCAAAACCTCTGCTCATCTGTCTCTACTTATTTCTATTGCAAGATCGGGTCATATGACCCACTTTGAACTTGGCATGCGAGTTGCTGGGGGCTGAAAGAAGAGCATTGTAGAATGAAGTTGCAATCACATGTTCAGTTGTAAAAAACAATGAATAAAATAAACAGGAAAACAGTGCTTCAGGAGCGTGAGGGCCTTTTCAACATAAGCGACGCCACCGATATTAACGGCTGCTCCTGATCCAAAATGGCACGTCCATGACTTAAAGAGTCTCCTATTTGCAGGCCCTGAACCAAATTCAGACCACAAGAGACTCCGATCTACACCTCACAGCCCTTCGACACCACAGGGAAAAATCGAGTCTATTTTTAACTTTTGACATTAAAAGGGATTTTGAACAAAGAACAATGGTTCAGGGTCGTACTTGAGTCTTCCTGCTGCAAGGCAGCTAACAGAGTGCAATAAACTATACATAGGAACACTATGGCACAGAGACCCACGACATGCATGAAGGATGGAATTAGGGTTAGGGTTAGACAAGTTTACATGAAGAAACCAAGTCTAGTGTCTAATTTCCATGGAGTCTGTTGTGGTTGACAAAGTGGAATAACATTAAATATCACTATGAAGCTAAACATAGAAATCTGAGGTAAGGATGAGGAAAATAAAGAAGAGCAAGGTCACTACATTTATCTGATCAGCCTTGGAAAGCAGTTCTTTATTTCCATTCAGAATTTTTCTGGTCAGAAATGTCTCCACATTTCCAACTGAAGTAATCAAAGCATATTTTGGCACATACTGGATCTCTACTTGTCTGCAAAGAAATTGAGAAAGCATTGTGTAGTTTCCCCGACTGCATTTTGAAAGCGACGCTGCACATGCATGTGGATCTAGCCTATTGATCCACTCAACCTGCATTGATTAAAAACAAGATTTCCGATCAGTAGGGGATGCACATTATTTTCTTAGTAGATTACGTGAATAAATATTATTTGTCAAAATTTCCAATATTAGGAGTACCAAGTTAACAATAGATTGGAATGCGTCAATGTTGTCGATCTGGATCCACTCCGAATTAGAATGGCCTTGTAGTCATGATGAAATCCTGCTATCAAACAGATAATAAAACGACCACGGAAAAAAATGCAACCCAAACAACAACAACAACTTTTACATTAAAATGCAACAAACAGACTTTTGCTTATCAGATGTCCGGCTGCCCTCAACTTGATAAACTACAGTCATGCAAATTAGCCAACAGGTCCGCGGTTGTTACCGGATGTAAACAACGTAACTTAGCCTATTGCTAAAGCTAACTAGCCTAGCTACATGCTAATGAGGAGCACATTAAATGCATCGGTACTCCCAACCATATGGCTATTAAATCTAACTTTACCTTGACGAGCTGAATAAAACCCAACGTGCCCGAGTACAGTCGGAAATGTGAAGCTACAGCGCCTCTAAAATTGGAAACAGCAAGATAGCCAGTATTAAATGACGAGAATCCCTTCAGTCACATTCCATAAATGACATTTCTGATAATCCGGCTTCTATATTTCTTCACTTAAGCTAGCTGAACAAAAGAAAACGCTTCGCCATGTAAAGCGCTGATTCTGGTTGTTAGCTTCCTACATTTACGGAAAAAGAAGGCAGGACCACGAGAAATTAAATGATGTTTTTCATATAATAGACTATTTCAATAAGTGAGAACATTGATAATTGACTGTTTGCCCTACCTGATCAATGTTTTCACATGTGTTTGTCTTTGCAGAGTAGATTCCTCCACCTAATGTAAGCTACATACACGGAAACGAGCCCTTATGACTACAAGTACCGGACACAAATCAAATCTCGCAAAGAACTCTGGGATTTGAAGTTATTTCTATGTACAATAATTTGAATAGTTCCAGTGAATGTGAAACTGAAACTCTAGAACTGCAACTAAATTTGTGTAGCTCGATGTATGTGTGTTTATTCCAGTTCGATATGAACACACTTCCATTGTTTGTTCACTTTCATATGTTTATGACTCGGGAATCACCAAGGTGGTCCTGAAACTACAGATCCCATCGTCCATCAGAGACGCATGAGTAAAGCTATTTAAGACATGTTTCCTGATGGAATTCCTATAGTCGTAGATTGACAGTTACCACTTAAAGCGAAATTATTACCATTAAACACGCAGAGGGGGAGTTTTACAACTAGCACGTTTTGTAATTAGACTTAATCAATTCAATATTTGTAGAATTTTAAGTTTATATTTTTGGCTCAAAGCTCTATTTATTTGGATTTTCTTAATATTAGTCGATTAGTCTATGAATATGGCCAGAATGGCTAAACTTATGGAGGTTATAACAACAGATTTTCCTGTATCTGTATTGTTTTTGTCTGTGTGCTTCGTGAGAGTCATTGTTTTTCTTGATCTGGGTATATTTAGCAAGTCAAAAGATGCATAATGGTTAATATATGACTGCATTACATTCATTATAAAAAATGAATCAAATCTAAAATATATTGGGCATTTGGGAAATCCATAATTACCTGTAACTATGCTGAAACTTTCCTACATCTCCTGAGTCGGTTATATTTGGATTTTATTTTATTTTTGTCTCTTAGCAGTATTACATAACTATTTCCATGATTTTTGTTTGGGCATGAGTCAGGAAATGATCATATGTCATAAACCAGACATGATCATCTTTCATGCCTACTTTAATTAATTCCATCAAATCACTTTTAGTTCATTTTTACTCTTCCACTTTAAAAGTCGAAAGACATGTAATAGTGTTTAGCTTGAGCTACGGTGTGACCTCTCCTGACTACTCTCCGTGTTCTTAGTGCAATCATAATTTTACTTTAAACTGAAGCATTAGTTTCTGCCACAAGATGTCATACTAAACACAAATCCCTGGCATTGGCTCCTCTAACAGCCCTCAGATGATGGACTGTGTGGGGAGTGAATCATGGAGTACCTTTGGGTGCCCGTCTAACAGCATTTTCATAAAATAAGCTTTCAGTTTTATTTTGTGCCAAACCACCTGTATTATATGACTCTCACGTGATAAGGTACATAAAAACAAAATATTCTGAGCATAGTAATAAAAAACAATCATACTTAGTCATGAATGCTGTGGATCCACTTCTGAAACAATGGTGATTATATGGTGATGTGTACTTTTAAGGTCACATATCTATGGTGATTACATTTTACAATTAAAAACATACATGTTGTTGAATCCGGTCTTTGTAGACATTGAATATTTCAATGATAAACAAGTGAGTCAGATTTTTTTCTGGCAATATAAACGGTATCCAGCTGCATTTAGACTCCAACTCATAAAAATGGTGGAAGATATATAGATATATATATATAGAAACACAAGCACACAGTATTTTGAGCAATTTACAGTTTAAACGTTATTTGCTCCTATAAACCCCTCTGTCATTTTACTATCCTGAGTAACATGGGTATAAATATACATCTATTAATCAGACATTTTTACCTCCACACAGAACACGGTTGTCTGAGTGAATGAAGAACAGCCTCACTAATAGCCAGACCGTGACTTTAACTTTCATAGTCTGACCACAGATAGTCCAGATCAGTCCACTACAGACAGAATTTGTTGTGAGGCATGAGTAAGTGCTGTACAGCTGATAGCCTTCGTGTGGAAGCCAGTGTTGTATTGACACAAAGCTGTCCGGCATCCAAGGTTGTCTCCTTTTGTCCTTGGTGTTGTCACAGCAACAGAAAAGACCTGAATGCTGGAGAAATGAATTGGCTCCGTATTTTTTGATATGTCTAGTCCCTCAGTTTTCAGGGTGAAATGAAGAATAAGCCTGCAACCTATCACAAACCCCAAAACCAGTTGCCGGCTTCTAGCCAGTGCAGCCATCCGTGGAGGGAAGCTCGCAGCGGCCGTCTCCCCGGGAACGGGGTCTCCTCCTCCACCTACGACTCGTCTACTACACATTCCTGGGAGGAGAACAGTCTCACGTTCCTGCACGCAATCATGTTGATGTTTTTTTTTGTTTTTTTTGGTGAAGCATTGCAGGGAGATTCCACTGCAGACTTGCAAAGTCAATCCAAGGTTAAGGGTGCGATTGTGTGTGCGTATGTGTGTCTGTTCGTGTGTCTCCATTGATTAGGTATCTCTATAATTAGCAGCAATCCCCATGCAACATGAACTAGCCTTAAAGGGATGCATATCACAGCTGTATCGTGCATGTCTGGAGCTCAATTGAACTTGACTGTGTGTGTGTGTGTGTGTGTACCAGGGTATCAGCGCTAAAAGAGAAGTGTGATGCTGATGACTAGAGCTTTAATTAGCAGCGTTCTTTTTCTGTCTGGATCAGCAGCTCACCTTTCCTCCCTGAGGATGAAATGGCAGTTATGAACAAATTGCACAAAACCCAGTGAGCCAAATCGAGACCAAAAGTGAAGAAATAGTATCTGGAGTATTCTGATTTGGATGATACAAAGTAAAAAGAAGAAAGACAAAAGTCTGGGCTTGTAAGCATTTGTATTCGGCAGGCTGCAGGCTTTTCCTGTGTTTTCTGTCATATTGGATGAAAGCTAATTTCTCTTCAGCGTTGGAACTGTTTCTCATTTCTAAGTTCTGAAATCATTTTGGGACTATAATCTTTGACCACATCTGTCCCGGGAGGAATGTGATCCATACATGACTGTGGAGACACATTTCTTTTTACTTTTCACTCATTTGATATATTCAGTCAAATTGGCCATTGTATTGTAGATTAGTAATTTCATTTCTTGGTCCTGTATTGTCAGGACCAAGAATTGCCACCTATTTCTCTACCAACACATGACGAAATGCCACAGAAATAAAGTCACAATGAAAAACAAAAAAAAACGGTCCTTCTCTTCAGCTAAATGCAGCCATAGTAGCTGCAATTTAACACTTAATCATGAGACTAAATGCTTCAGTGTAATTACATCAAGTCAATGTGATAATAAGTAAATCTTCCCATTAATTGGGTCTTAGGATTGCGTGGCTACTTCTGTCGCAGCTAATTGACCCCAGAAATTAGGAGGAATACATCTGCCTTCATCTCTAATTAACGCCACCCAAGAACCGGGAAGAAAACCTGAGCGGAAAGCGTTCGAGTGGCCATTTCCAGTTGGACTCTTCTTATATTTCATCCTTTACACAGTCCCATTTTGGTAGCTGCTGCTCTCTACTGTCCAACACGGTGTAAAAGGTGAATGGCAAACTGAGGCCTCCTTGGTACAGTCATATCCCTGCAATACTACAGTAGTAGTAGTAGTAGTAGTAGTAGTAGTAGTAGTAGAAAGTGCTGTGTACATACATGGTCATTTGCATTCTTATATGCCCTGTTGTTGTTGTTATTATTTTTTGCATCCGTTCTTATTAAGCTTCAAAGAACTGAGTGAAGAGGTTAAGTTTTTGATTTACAAGCGATTCACATTAAGTGATAATGCGCACCTTCAATCGGACATGCAGTCTGCCCATCCCATAGAAGAACATCTGGATGTAAAATGAAGTTCATGTGAAATAAATAAACGGAGGAATCGGTCGTTCCAGGACATCCACATGTCTTTGCTCTCTGTGTCAGCCCACGCCTTCTCTGACTTCTTCCCTGATCCTTTAATCTACGCATAAACCCACTCTGACCTCATAGACCCGAGTCATACTGTATCACACCCAGACTTCTCTAATCCAGTTTCTCACAGTGTATTTTGGTTGTCACAGCATTTCATGTGTTTTCTTCCTGTCACTCTTACACAAACAGCAGGGGGTGCTGCTCTGCTAATGGATTGTTGACGCTGCTTTCGTCTCCCTCTGTCGGAAGCAAAGAAAAAATGGGGAAGTGCAATTATTAGACCGACACTGACAAGAACCAAATTGTGATGCTTGTTGTGATGACTGGGCTGGCATCTCCTAAACTGCTGTCGTGTGTTTCCGGGGGGGGGGGGGGGGGTACAGGCTCAGTCATACACTTGGGGTGCAAAGGCTAATCCGTGGCGTCCGATTCAGAACTGGACCCCGGAGCAATGGGATGGTTTGAGGGCAAAAAAAAAACAAGTCTGAGGTGTTGATTTGGCTTCTAGATTTCACAGATCTCAATCCTCAACATCTGTTAGATGTGCAGAACATACAAATCTTTATTATGGGCTATACTTCTCAATAAAAGGTTCTGCACCAAACCAAGTTTGGTTGTCCTCATTCTCATTTTCATCAGTTTTTCTCTTGGACTTTATGTTGCCTTTGTGTGCGTGCGTGCGTGCGTGTGTGTGTGTGTGTGTGTGCGTGTGTGTGCGTGTGTGTGTGTGTGTGTGTGAGTGTGTGTGTGTGGGGGGTGAGATGGTGGCAGTAGTGGGTCGTGTTTTCGGTGACGGAGAAACCAAGCTGGTCTACATCTCAGCAATGTCATCGATGCGTTTTCATTGATAATCCCCATTTCCCTTCACTCCTCACCCGCTTTGCCCTTTAGCATCCTGTAACACCCAGTAATAATTTTGTCTCATTACTTAATTGCTTTTCTATATAAAAATAACATTTCATCATGGTAATGACTCAATTCAAGAGGACAGGGACAACATATTTGAAAACTGATCACACATCCGTTCTATTATTATGGAAAAGCATTTGAGGTGGGAAACATATGGTGGTGGCAAAAATATATTAATTAAAGTCAGATCTTCAGCTGACAATACCATCACTGAGAAATCTCATCTGCGTAGCACACAGAGATGTCAGAAGATGTGGGCAGAACGACACAGTATTTGAAAAGCTGAATGTGGATCACATTTTACTATGTTTTTAGTATAAACATAGTAGTATAATTCCTCCCCTTTCTAGCTACCTAAAACTTTCATGAAATGCTAAGCTAACAGTAGCTGTAATAACTTAAAATAATTCAATTGATTGATTGATTACATTTTATTTATTTTTTCGGTTTCTTTTTTTCTTTTTCTTCTAACTTGTCTGCATATGAGCTCGAAAATGAGAACGAGCAAGCACGCGATCGGGCCCGATTTCCGATCACGTGATCGGATCAGATCGGGACTTCCCTAGTTCTAGCTAGAAAAACAGCTTCTCTCTGGTGCAATGCTGGACAACTGGAACAGTACAGACAAGATGTCTGCCGTTTCCAACTTTTCTGATGCTATGCATGCATTTAGTGTGTCACTAAATCTTGGACTGAATAACAGTTTGTGTGGGGTCGTGTGATTTATATGCCATGTGCCCTTGGATGAAGACTGCACTGACCAGTCCGAGGAAAATGTCTCTGCGCCAAGCAAAGTGAAACAGACGCCCTCGGGGACCGGGGATAAGAGAACCACTGAAGGGAACTGAAATTGTTAATAAGGTGATGGAGATCATGTGACCCTTCCCGCCTGTCTCTTACTGTTTTCCTCTTTATCATTTCAGCTTCCCGCACTTCTCACTTCCTCCCCATCCAGCAACTGTGATGTTACTGAGGCTGCCTGCAGCTGTAAGATGATTTACCCTCTGTCTCTGTGTGTGTGTGTGTATGTGTGTGTGTGTGTGTGTGTCTTGCTCACTGACTCATTCATGTGGTCAGAGCTTGGAACAAATGCTAATCCTGGCATTCACATTTGAGCTGCGTTCTCTAGATGTTCTCCATGTTTAAAGAGAAGTGGCTGAAACAACTTCAGCAGAGAGGAGATGTGAGGGAGGAAGGGTGAGCACTCGTGCTTGTGAATGTGCTCTTTAAGCACTCGCGCACAGAGCGGCATATTCACAGGGACACCTACGATGGGCCAGAAATATCCACCTGCACCTCATTAATCTCAGGAGTTGGAAATGCAGATTTAGCTGGGGGGGGGGAATCCTGGGGGACACACGTTTCCACTTCTAAAATACGTGTCACGGAGTAGTGCGAGGAAGCTTAAAGGAGATGGATGGGAGGTGACGAAGATATCAGCAAAAAGCTAAATAAGCAAATTACCCTCTGGAGGCAAACATCCATGGGGGGGGGGGGTAGGACAGGAGATGCTGATATGATTAATTGAAGTAGGACAGCCAGGGACAGAGTAAGGGCCGGAACTGTGCAGAGGAAACAAGGTAGAGGACAATCCTCGTGTATGCAGGATGGAACTATATACTCGCACTACATTTAGCTTCACGACTTGATGTAGTGTCTGCCTGCGGCCGCTGGCGGTGCGTTGCTCCCTCATTGAATTACGATGAAATGGATAGCGAGGGCGAGACAGTGTGTGTCAACAAAGAGAGAGAGGACATTATGTCACGTCAAGGTAAACCGACCCACACCGACACGCACTGCGGCTGGCTCCACCCCTTTGTATCAGCCAAGTGTGAATGTGAGGAGACAACGCGAATGGTGTGAAGTTGTGTGTCAAAACCTTACCGTGCATGTCATTTACATCTTTTTTATCTCTGTGTGACATACATACAAAATCAACAGTGTGTGCGTGTGTGTGTGTGTGTTTTTAGGAATGGAAACAAAGTAGACAAAATCGAGAGGAAACGAGTGGGAGTTGCTCCCAGGCTGTGGGTGTAGTGTGTCCTTGGACTGCCCTCGTCTCAGACGCACGCACACACACACACACACACGCACACACACACACACACACATACCGCTGGTTCATTTACTCTCTATCAGACAAATACAAAACTGGGGCTTGTATGTGAATGCACACACTCCCACTTGCCGCTGTGCTGAGTGTGTTTTCACACACAAATGCTCTCATGGTGGTGAGCTCTTAGAAGGAGCTCAGACATCTCATCAGGGATGCAGTACAGCCCTTGTCTGCAGAGAGAGAGAAAGAGAGAGAGAGAGAGAACTCATCTAATGTGGGGCGGAACGAGGGCTGATTTACAAAGTTAAGGTGTGCCTTTGTGTGTGTTTGTGCGTGTGTGTGTGTGTGTGTGCGTGTAGGTTTGCAGCTATCAGTGTAATTTCAGGATGTATGTTAACCTTTGTACCGGCTGTAACAACATCCTCTGAGACATGCGCCACTACTTTCTCTTCGTGTAGCCGAGCGACATCCACATCTTCTCCTGGAACACGGAGGAACACAAATGACATGTCAAATTGGAGACGTGCAACATCTATTTAACCTCAGTGAGGCTTCTGGGGCAGGAGGCAAACCTGGTTAAGATGCAGGTGTTGGAGGAGTGACCCAGAGACGGTTAGTTTGTCTTAGCTCACCGTAACTCAGGGTCATTTATTTGCCTTGAGCATCAGCTCTGCTCACTCACTCACTGTGTGTGTGTGTGTGTGTGTTTGAAAGCACAATATTATGACCCCTTGGCCCCGTTTGCACCACTGGTTCATTTTAGACAGCAGGAAGTCTGTAGATGTGTAATATCTATCGTTTAATGAACGCAGTAATCAATCAAGATAATCAATTACTGAGTGGCTACAGTGGAACCGTCCAGGTTCGTCTCGTGGAAATGAAAGAAACCCTTATTTTTGGATATAAAACTACTGAAAGCTAATCGTGTTTGACCTGCAGACAACGGGGAGGTGAAATATTCACACCCACGTCATCCAACACGGCGTGAAAACCAACAAAGACGCGAATGAAAGTCCACACTTAGATAAGTATGCCAATGCGCTCATGTTTTTATTGCACAACAATGTATTGTCTTTTCACGAACGCTTAAACGACATTGCCACTGACTGACAGACCAGCTTATTGAGAGACACCAGGGCATGGCTCTGTGTTCTCGGCCAGCAGAGGTGGTGGACAAGACAGCCTTTTGGACACAGGCTCAAATCAGCCCCCCCCCCCGCCCCGCTCTTGTCGCCAGCTGTGCATCTCTGTCTGAAAGTACTGGAGAGCAACAAGTAGGACCAGCAACCCAAGAATCCACCCCCCCCCCCCCCCCCCCCCCTGATCTTTTGAGATCAATTTGGAAGGTTGCGGTTGGGGCTGGGAGCTGATTTGTGTCTGTGGCTGCAGACATCAACTTAGACAGAGGGAGCATTTTGGAATGCTTGAATCCTTTTTTGTTCAAAGCAAAAGCCGAGCACAACCTGAGATGGTTGCAGACTGACCTCGAGAGAGAAGTCACGCTCTGTGTCAGATATCTGTGCTGTTGTCTACACGGTGCTGGTAAATTGTGTTTAGATGCCCACACCGAGCTATACGCTACTAAAGTCTAGGTGGTAGAGTCAATTTCCAGGAGCATTTTACAGTTTTTTATTTAGAGCAAGTGGAATTATGATCATGGAACACTTTCCAGCTTGTGCTGGCATCTCTCCCCCAAAACCCCTAAATGGCATTATATTCTCAAGTGGGACCGACATTGTAGAAGGAAAGGCACAGGAACACACACACACACGCACACACAAACTCAAGCACACAGAGAGTCCTGAAGCAGAGAGAGGGCTTAGGTAAGCTAAGCAGGCTACAGTAGCTACGACACAAGGTTTCAGACAAAATCAAATCATTGTACAGTAGTTGGTGTCTGAAGTTGAAGGTCCCACTAAGAATTGCACACAGAAGAAAAATACAAGCATGCAAGCATGCTATATCCAGTCAGGCCGGCGACTGCTGAAGCTCGCGAGCCAAATTCAGCCTTGCTAATGAGAGTTTAGAAATCTGTGCAACAATATGGTCCGAGGAAGATTATTCAAAGCATGTGCGCGGTCTCGGTTTTGTTTCTGTGTTTATAAGTGTGGGCATCTCCACCGTTTCATTTCTCATTTCCTTTGTCTCAGTTTTTTTTGGCACTGTGCAGCAAAAGCAGGTCATCTAAGCAAAACGTCTAGACTGCCGATATCCACCGGAAGCCCGTCAGGGCTCATCCGCTCACTGTAGAAAAGGTTACAGCAGGTTGTGGCAAACACACAACAATGTGCCCCCCACATCTCTGTGTATATACCACATGAACATGAAGGTACAGAATACAGCGGCGTTGAAAGGCTCAAACCAACAGAAAATGTGCAATTTTGTGTTTCCCAAATCAGGGAAAATGATATATACTGACATTGTCATTTCATTTCAGCTTCATCTAATGTTTGTTTGTTGGTTTTTTTCCACATATATTGCAAGTTGAAAATAAAAACACATATTTGCATTTTTACAGGCACATACATACCACAAAAATAGACTATGTGGAAACTAGATGCACTAGGCACAAGGTATATACAGTCCATGTGCATGGGGCACATTGCAAAAATACAAGAACCAAACCAAAATGTATCAACAAATCAAAGACACTTTTACAGACAAAAAAATTAATACCCTGATTTGCTAACATATCAACACCAAGGCATGCGGTACCCTCGATATCTGGTACAGCAAGAATGAGAGGTTTGAAAATTAGGTGCTCTCAATAATTGTCAGTCAGTGTCAAACATGAGTCAGGGATTTCAATCCCACTTCACAGCAAGGTCCAGAAGAAGAACCATTGGACAATCGCACTTTGAACCCCCCACCCCCCTGTCATCAGGCAAATACAGCGCTAAATCACACGCACACACACACACACATGCTGGCAGTGGCTGGAAGCCCACTGACTGAACACACTTGTGACACAGACACAAAGCAGATATAACTGACAGAAGTATGTGGTTTGCCTTGTGGCTGAGGGTTAGGACGGAGCGGTAGCGATCAAAATGTCTGGGGATTCCATCCTTTGAGTGGGAATGAATGATACACAATGGTACCTTACTGCACGGATGCAATGAAGTGGAGACGGTGCCTGATATTGCCTGAAACGTTATCTCGTAGCTCTCCTTCAGTCTCGCTGTCACTGACTGTGGACTCGTTCCAAAAAAAATAAAAAAAATATCCGCACAGTCCTGATAGCAGCTTAATAGGGCAAACTCTGGTATTAGCACAAAGGAATGGGGAAGAGGACCAACTGATTGCACTGAAACAGTATTGAAGCACACGACAGCTAGTAACGCAAATGGACTCAGTTCATTCACAATCACATTGACATTTTGGTATGTACCTTTCCCATAGGAGAAAAAAAAAAAAGCAATACAAAGTTCCTGTGTTGCAGCACTGTGACGCATGAACGACAAACAGACAAGATTTAATGCATGTTACTAGTCTAACAGAAAAAAAGAAAATGTGGCTACTCTAAGGAACAATGGGCCGGGTTTTTCACGCCATACAATGAAGCCCTTGGATTAAAAACAATCACCTACACCTTGTTTCAAGATTTAAACAGCTCTCAGGAAAAGTGATGAAAGCAAAAATGACAGCGAGTCATTAAAACAGCAATCTAAGGGTTAATAAAAAATAAAATAAAAACTTCATTAGATCCTTCTGGTTTAAGCCGATCGAAGTTCAGCAGGAATCTTTCAGCATGGTTAAATCAACAAGTTGTTTATGGGACAGTAGACACGTCTCGTAAATCAATGGGAAGCCACACTGTGGCAATCAATACATCTCTCTGGAAAGTTAGCGAACCTGAGTGAAAATGTCCCATCGCATCGATGGTACAGTTCGGCTCCGGACCGATGCTCCCAAGCTGAAAAAAAAGTTGTAAGCTGTGTTCCTTCAACACATTAATTCAGCTGCCTATTTTCATGCACCGATTCGATTTGCTTCTCGTCCGTTCGGTATTTAACCAGATGATGGAACCAGGAGACGTTCGGCAACCATCTTGAGAGAACAGACTTTCCTTATTCACTTCACAAAGTGCAACAGAAGGTGCTTCGCTTGAATGTCCGCAGTTCAAAGGGGATTGGACTCTCTCTCTCTCTCTCTCTCTCGCTCTCTCTCTCTCTCACACACCTTCTTCAATAAAGCACATTTTTAAAAATGCAAGTTTATCCTCTCATATTGGTTCTGGAGATGCTGTGTGTGTGTGTCTGTGTATATATATATATTTGGGGGGGTGTTTTATGTTCAACGCAGCAACGTTCTACTCAGGTAAGCATCAACAAACCTAGAAAGATCACACATACAGCAATGCCCACAATCCCCTTGCATCGTAAAAGCCTGGTAAAATCTCTGTCCCTTTATTTACATGGCAGTTTAATCTCTGATTCGCCGTCTTCCTTCTCGTATGGCGTACATTCAGTTAGAGAAGGCTTTGAGATTCAGCAGAATCAGCATTGCTGTGGATCCAAATATCAGCCATTGGAGTTTTGGCCGAGAGTTTTTAAGAAGAGAGAGACATTCTTATCACATGTAACCCCGTCAAATTGGGCTTTAATGCAACACATTTGAGGGTCTGACTCGCTGAACTCAAACTGTGGATTCCTCCCGTGACTCCAAATGAATTTGGAGCACAAATGTCCAGTCTGTTTTTAAGAAAACGACGCCCGCACTTCCTCTCCTTCCCGTGAAAAAAACCTTTTTTTTTGGTTAAGGTAATAAACATGATCATTGGATTACAATAGCTCAGGTGAAGCCACAGTAGCTGCTGGATTCTTGACGTGTTCACATGAAAAATGAAACAAAAAGGAAAAAAAGAAATATGTCACTTTCCTGTACAGCTTATGTATAGATATTTATATTCATATAGATTTATATATATATATAGGCGGGGTAGAGTATTGCAGAATTATATTGCATGTGTTAATCCATAAACCTAGACACAAAAAAAAACACAAGCAAGTATACAGTATGAGTTGTTCACAAATGTTTCCTTTAGGTAAAGCTCAGATTATTTTACCACCTTCGCCTTCAGGGTTACAATCAGTACGGTGGCCAAACGGCTGACCGCCCACCGGGTGTTTCGCCAACGCGAGTCAGTGCATCAGCACATTTGAGCCAATCGCACCCGACAAAGCAGTGGAGAGAGGATGCGAGTCCATTCTCTGAAAATAGAACCGAAACGCATCAGCGAAGTCATACACACACACACACGCACGCACACACACACACACGCAAACCTACGCACACATATATGCATACACACAAACCAAATATATGGCTTCTAACGTTGAATCAAGGCAGTTAAATAAATGGCATTTTTTCTTTCTTTTTTTTCGTTGATACAGACACAACCAGACTTTGTGTTCGAGCTCAACTTTGGTTTGGGTAGATACAATGAATAGAATATCCCTCCGTACTTTTTTCCTATTTACAAATCGATGTAAGATCGACCAGCGGTCTAAAACACTATTTTCCACTACTATTTGAAACGATGATGAAGAGCAATGTTTTCCTTTGCTACGACAGCTTATACAGTCAAAACACTTGATGAACGCTTAAAATGTCATTGTCGTTTGACCTTAAGTCCCTGATTTTTATTTTTAAGTCCAGCTCCAGCTAGATTGCATTGCATGGATTCTACACAGTATGCAATAGTTACATTAATCGTACTTTTCTTCATATCTTTACAGTCGTTGACAGCAATATACAGTATGTTTGGAAGCAGAGTGTCAGGGGTGATACTAAGACTAAAGGCGCTGGTCCTGCAGACCAGACCGGTTCAACTTAGTTGTACTAGTTCAGTCGTGTCGACACTTCCTAGACGAAGTGCCTCTCGAGACTTTCAGTGTCTCCTGTCTTTCTGCTGATGCCAGCACACGGTGCGTCCACGTCGGATTCCTGTGGCGCTGGCGGTAACTGGTCGTTTAGCAATCTAACGGATCAGCTGGTCTGACCTAAAGCAAACACATTTTCCTACAAAAAAAAGGCCTCTTTCCTGAACTCTACCAGGGTCACAAGTTGGAAGACAGCCGGGATCTGGCAGAGTCTAGCTCTGGAAGGCTGACAATTGAATCTTTCTTGGGAGCTCCAGAGTCTGGAGGTCCTGATCCAGCGGCAGCTGCTGCTGGTGCTGCTGCAGCTGCTGCCCCCGTTCCGGCAGGTCCACCGGGTCCACCGGGAGGAGGTGTAGAGGCAAATGCCACCCTCTGCTGAGCTCCTGCTGATCTCCCCACCCCTGAGGGCCCAGGAAGGTTAGGGTGACAGGGCTGAGGGGGGCCAATGGAGTTGTTGGATGTGCGGGTGGATGTCGGAGGGCTGGGGGCTGCAGAGGCAGCTTGTGTCGTTCCCTCCTGGGGGAGTGAGGGCTGGGAGGCAGACAGGGCCCGGGTATCCTGGCTCAAGCTGCCTGTATGAAGGGAGTGGGTGCTCTTATGTGAGGCAGGCCTCTGCTGGAGGTGCGTGGGACTGGGTGAATGGTGCTGCACTAGAGATAACTGGGAACCAGAAGGCCCCGCGCTCGCCAGATACTGGAAAGTCCGTCCTGATGCTGCAAGTGGACTCTGGACAGGCGGGCTGGAGATTGCAGATCCAAACGCTCCTCCAAATGCTTGAGGGGGCTGAGACTGCAGAGGAGACATGGCGATCGGGCTGGATATATTCTGCATTACTTGGAATCTCCTAACCATACGAGGAGATTGCAGAGTTCCTGGACCCACCAGTGGACTCGCCATTTGGGGACAAAAGCTCATGGCCACGGCCTGCTGGAGGCTAGCGATAGCAGAGCCAGACTGCTGCTGCTGGCCGGGAGGAGCGAAGATGCCGCCTATGGAAGGCGTCATAGACATGGCCCGCGGCCGCTGCAAGTCCACCAGCTTCACCATCTCCCGGTCGTACTTGACAATCTCCTGGATCATTTCATTCTCCTGGTTGTTGAAGACTCCGGAGTTGAGATCATGCTGAACCTTGTGCATCAGGATGGAGTTCTTTTTGCCTGTCGAAATAAACAAATGGATGCATGATTAAATGTCCACAAAAAGGAAAGAAGGACGGGGAACAGAGAGAGCTCCACACAGCATGAATGTATGGAAACACGAGGATTTGGAAAGGGAGAGCAGATTAGATTACGAGTTAGATGCACCATGTGATGTCCTTCACGCCAGTCACGTCCTCTAGTTGAAGAAGTCCCGGGCAAAATGGACGTCGACCTGTACTCATCTACTGTTACCGTGTCCGGTGTCATTCTAAACGGAACGGCACGGATCATCTTTCTGCCCGTTTCAGAATTAACTTTCTGGAAACCTATCGTTAAAAAACGAAACTTTTTTTCTTATCTGATCATGGGTGTGTTTTTTTTTTTTTTTAATGCGCCATGTGTGGAAAAAGACATTTAGAAGATCGATATGTTTTTGCCGTTTACCTATCCGGTCTAGGCGGTCAATGGCGACCGTCTCAAAGGCTCGTCTCATCATGGGGTATTCTTCCAGCACCTCGTTGAAATTGTCAACAGACAGCGAGTACAGCCGGCAGTACGTCTCCGCTCGCACGCTGGCCGTTCGCCGACCCCTCGTCAATAAGCAGATCTCTGAAACAAGGAAGGAGAAAGGCTAACAGCCTCAAAGCAGCTGGAAAGAGAGGCTCACCAGATAAAACCACAAACCGCATATATCCTACCTCCAAAGTAAGAGCCATCAGACAGTTTCATGGCCAGGGTGCCCTTGGTGATGACGCTGCAGACGCCATGCTGAATGAAGTACATTTTCTTTCCAATGGTTCCCTCTCGTATGATGTAATCATGCGGCTGGAATACTTCGAAACGCAGCTTGGTCAACATGGCGGTCACAAAGTTTGGCTCTGCATTGGCAAACAGCGGCATGGACGCCACCAGCTTGCGGCAATTGAAGTTCACAATTTCCTGCAAAAAAAAAAAAAGGTCCTTATGACTAAAAGACTCAAATCAAGGACCGGGTTTAAAGTCCAACAGTGTGACATTATGGAATTTCCCTCTGGGAGCAATAAAGTATTCTGATTCTGACATACTAACGAGTAGAAGTGTCTTACTTCTCTGAGAGGCTCGCTGAGTTCTCCCAAGATGCTCTCCTCGTCAAACATCTTGCCCTGGTACCTGTGCTCGTAATAGTCGTGGATTTTCTGTCTGAAGTCGGCGGGCAGCTTGTGGAAAGACATGTACTGCTCCACTTGTTTGTACTGAGGACAGAAAGCCGTGATGCTCGGTTAACACAGCGTTTTAAGAAAAGCAGCACTGCTCCGGAAAAGAAAAAGTCTGTCCTCAAACAAAGTTTTATTGTGGTACAGAAGTGAATACTCGTGTAAACAGGAAGAAGAATCTCGCAGTACAGGCCAAAGACATCCTCTCATTCCTGGCTCTGTTGTGCGGTGAGGCACATCTGTAAGGCACAGAGCTAAAAAAAAAAGCATCCTAGATACCAGCTGTTTAATTCCAGAGCCGGATTTAACACAACTAGCAGACAACAACAACAACAACAACAACCTTCCATTGCATCATCAGATCTGTGCTTCACCACATTGGATTCATCATGAAATAACCCCTCTGGAGGTAGAGCTGCTAACGCTCGCCTATAATTTGAGCGTGATCACATCCACATCAGTGACAGTGTAAGGACTTACTGCCTTTCTGAACACACAGTACTTCAGTTGAATAAGACAGAATGTCAACTTGAACTCTGACAGTCGTGTTGAGCAGCAACTCGGCATCTGTGGTGCTCTGACCTGAGTGCAAATGAGGCAACAGCTGATGAGGCAGTGCAGATGTAAAGCCTCAAGCTCTTCATTGCCAATTCAATGCACTGTTTTCCGTGTATCGGTTTTAACTCTACCGATCAGGAGATTTAAACTGCAGGCCCACGGCGCGGGACTGAAAAGCACCTTAAATCATGGCCGGTAACACAGAGGAGAGGATCAGGGGTTCGGCTGGTGCATCACAGCACCTACGGGGGGCAAACACCCAGTTGAGGGTGAACATAACGTTCGTGTCCTGAGTCACTTCGATGACTGAAAAATGCTCCACTGATATCTCATTGCCTCACTTTTTTTTTTGCAAGCATGCATTTTGTTGTCTGACTTGGATGTTTGACTACACTGACCTCATCCCCTCCTTTCCTTTCCCCTCCCCCTGCTTCTGTTCCTCTCCTCTTCCTCCTATCCTCCTGCTCATTCATCCACACGACCTCTCTCCATTGGCCATTCTAATTTGGGTTCATCCCAAACGGCTCATGTGGATGCATAATTCATCCACTTAATTCCCGTCAAATTGCCTTATTATATTATGAAGTCAACAGTCAACAGAAGTGAATAAGATCAGATGGCGTTAAGTAAGGCCTTGTCTGGTCTCTCTTTCATTTTGGAGATGTGTTTGGTTGCACACAGTCCAGAGTCTCATTAGATCAAATGGGGGCTTTTAAGGAAACACTAAAAAAATCATATAATTGAGTCAAAGCGAGCGATATCCAAAGGAGCCCGGCTGATAAGGGTTTGCTCATCAGACGTAAAGTACTTTCCACTAGACTGCTGAATATCGTAGGACGGAAGGAACACTTTTTCTTTGTGGGAACTTATCTTTGTAAAAATCGGCGTGGTTGTGGAGAAGTGGAGTGATCAGCGAGAGTCTGGCTGCTCTCTAAAGCATGTGTATAATCCCAATCAGATGATTATTGGTGAAAAAAAGGTCATCTGATTACAGTGCTGTAATCTATTATTTTGTTTTAGAACAATCACAATGTCTGAATATTTGGATGAAAACAAAACAAAGGCAAAATACAAATATCTGCATTAATTGTGATGCAAAACAAAACATTTAAAAATCTTACTCATGTGAGTATGTCTTAGATGCATATTGGTGAAAAGTGCATTCTAATTTTCACATTGGGTTTTTCTGACTTACTACAGTAGGCCAACACATGCCTGCTTTGTAAAGTCTTCATCAACATCTTTTAAAAAAAAACAAAAAACAATTAGTGACACTGAACAAAAAAAGGCTCAAATGATGTCACTACTTACAAAAAAAAGCATACGATTAGCACGTGTGACCAAAAGCAGCTCGTACTGACTTTTATATAAATAAAATTAACACTGATGTGTTGGATGTTGTGACTTTTGTTGTGGCTGCAGTGGGGAAAAGCATGAACGGCCTTTAATGCAGCATTCTCTAGTGATGTCACTCCGTATCACATAAATCTGTGGTAATCGCAAGGTTGACATCACAGACCCCCCACCGATGCATGCCGCAAGAGCAGAATGTTTCTTCAGTCCAACCTGAAAAGGTTTGCAGGTCAGATATTAACAAATGCGACTCTTAAATTGCAGATTTGGAACACATACATTTGCATGGCCTTTAAAGGGCATGCGCTAATGAGATTGTGTCCTGCTGTTTAGGTCTGCCTGTCCCTTTCTTGTTCATCAGTGTGCAAAAATAATAACCCATAGATGTCTGCACTAAAGCTATCAGGTTAAATAAACCCAACCAGGATGGATAGCGACATCCACACAATGCTGGCCTGAGCCTCGTTCAGGTTGTAACAAACCGACAGTAGATGGTTTTTCAAGTGCTAAAAATGTTGCGGGAGTCCTATCTGAAGGCATGGCGACTTCACCCCGCAGCATCAGCATCGGCCTCAGCCTCGGTGACACGGCTGGCATTACTCCGCGCCGCGCTGTTTTTAGGCTAAATAAACACATCTCCAGCTCAAATACTAATCCTCACAGAGCCGCAGCAAAAGAAAAAAAAAGGGTTGCAGCAGAAAACATTGAAATCTGACAACTGGTCAGAAGGTTTCTGGTGAAATGCATTTTCCTGCCCTCAGCAGAAAACACGTATACTGTGGGCGGGGGGATACACGCAGCTCTTCTGTGAGCACATGCATGTTTCTTCTCAATTTATCCACAAACTGATCATACATACCAATAGGAGTGTAAAAATGTGGGTGGATTTTTTTTTCCCAAAATAAGATAAAGATGTTTAACCATCAACAAAGGAGAGAAGAGGTCAGAGTTATGGTGTCATTCCTGGATGGGTTGCTCCTTTTGATGACCCCCCCCATTTTGGAAGAAACCATTCCACACAGATTATTAGATGTAATGGATTTATCCGAGGCCTCTTACATCCTTTATCTGAGACAGATGGAGTACTTTTTTTTTGTCTTTTAAACCTTTTATTTAGCATAATTCATACCTCTACGGAAAGTTCTGCACGTTGCTAGCAGAGACAGAAAGATGACATAAACATTCTAAATGACGTGAAATTGAAATTGTTCAAAAATGTCACAGTGAACCCGGGACTTGTGACGAAAAGAAGGCCATGCTGTCCCCCCCCCCCCCCCCCCCTCTTTGCTCTCTGGAGCAGACACTTTATAGCGGTAGCAGCACACCTCTCAAGGACAGCAGACAGGATAGAGGACGAAAGGGAGAGACATTGGGATGGAGGGCAGAAGATATAGAGAGGGAGGGAAACGGGAGGCAAAGTCGGAAATCAGGCGGAGATTGAGAGAGAGGGGGAGTTGACGAGGAGATGGAAAGAGGGATAGTTGAGGACAGATGATAGATAACGGGTTGAGCAAGAGCCAGTGAGTGAGAGATCAGAGAAAGAGAGAGGCAGCCATGCCTGCTTACGTCACCTTCAGGATGACATTGGCAGGACACACAGATTTGCTGCCTCATCGGTTCTACTGCTGCCCAAAGGGACACCATATCACCCACAGACACTCGATGTCGTCGTCCCCTCCACACCACCACACAGAGAGATGCATGCATACACCCATTCCATGGTGACGTGGCTCTACCTGGCCAAACACACCCGCAGCCTCTGATTGGCTGCTGAAAGCCCCCACCCCTGCTCCCCAGCCAGCAAGACTCTGCTTGGATACAGAGAGGCTGCACCGATACCAGTAACAGTCCACCGCTGTCGAGCTGATCCCAGTCTCTGAGTGTCAACGTGCAGAACCAGTCAAAGGAAACGCAGTCAATGACAATGGCAATAAATGAGTGGTAGAACAGGACCGAGGGGAAACGTTACGGGTGTCTGCACAAGATTTAACTGGTCGCAAAAGGTCCGAAATGTACAACTAACTGCAGACATGCACCAAAAACGTTTTCTCCGCTGACCAACGGTGACACCCAGAATAAAAGACACTAGAACGACATATCGGGATAACAATCGTCACTTGCAGGAGATAATCGCTCACATTTGATCGTCACATTCTGTATATACAGTATATATATTTTAAAACATCTAATCATGCATCAAACTGCCAACATCTACAGTTTCACAAGTGAACACAGACCAGCCATAATCTCTGACACAGAAATTAAAAACTGCATTCATTAAGCCAATGGCGATACTGGATTTATTTTAGCCTCTATTAAAGATCTGGGTGTTTCCAGCAGCACCGAGATTTTCACAGAGATGCAGCAAAGTTCATAAAATGTTATTAAAATGTTAACAAATGAAATAAGATATTTTGTGTTAATGGAAGAGTTGCAGAAGTGTAGCCTTTATGCTAAGCTAACTGGATACTTGTGGCTTCATATATGCTGTGCAGACACGAGAGTACAGATTATTTCATCAAAGTATCTGCAAGAGATCAAATGACACAATTTTCCTAAAATCCGTGCCTTATCTTCTAAAGGGGAATAAAATAAAACTGGATGTTGAGCAGTTAGTGGGAAGCAGCCGATTTAATGGAACTCCTCACCTTTTCCTGATACTGCCGTCTGGAGGAATCCAGGGACTGGATGAGAGCTGTCGCGTGGCCAATAAAAACAGCATAGCATGTCGCTCCTACAATCATACTCAGCATGGTCAGCCAGATATCCGAGAGGCTCTCCGGTGCCTGGCGGCCGTAACCGATGCACAGCATGTGGCTCATTGCCTTGAACACGGCGAAGGAGTACAGCTCTGACCAGGTATCGTTCTGTCAAGAGAGAAAAGATGGAAGTGGACATACAAATAAGTGTCGATGACAACAAGTCCTGATTAAAAGTCGCATTTTAAGAGCGAGGGATGGGGAAAGAGAGGGGAAACTGGAGGAAAAGCTTTTGGGAGGGGCAGGGTCATGGAAAAGCACTGCAACAAATGAGAACTCTGGGGACAGGGTTGCATCCGAGGGAAAGATGGAGGAAGAGGAAACGACGTCTGGGGATTCCTTCGAGGCCTAATCAGTTTGGAAATTATTTCCTCTGAGAGGAATGATGGGAGGTCATTAAACAAGCCCTTTCCGAGCTTTGTAAATACTGCAGGCAAGCGACAGCTAGGCGGGCAGCGACAGCTAGGCGGCGCCCGCCAGGTTGCAAGCTTAGATATTTACTCAAACCTCAAGGTGGTACGTACAAAATAATACCATGTATTAGAGATGTTCTTGGTAATTTGCTTGGAGAACTTCTAAATGCGTGCTATTGTTTAAAAGCTTTATACCGAAATTAGTTTAATCACAAAACAGTAATTCAAACAAGCTCAGTGACTCTGACACTTTCAGCTTCCTTTGTTTCCCCGTTTCTTTCATTCGCCCCGTCTGCGTTTGGCCGTGGTCGCCCAGACCGGAGCCGACTGCTGACGCCAATTAATCAAAGACTAATTAACATGCAGGGTTTTTTGTGGGATATAAATTATTTTACCAGGGAAACTAGTGTCCTGTGTAATGAAACTGTATTATTAAAGCGTCTGTCCATCGAAAATTAAAAAACAGCTTTCCAAAAAGCTCTTAGAGCCTGGCTTTAAAAGCTACTGACACGCACACCTCTAAATTTGGTCGGTCACAGTCTGCACAGGCAATCAACTATATCTTCTCTTCTAACTTCCAGTAGCGCATTTGCAGTATATTAGAGCATTTGTCACGACATAATGAAATTGCCTTTCCATTCTCAGGCTTATTTTCAGAATCTAGAATAGTCCTGCTTGCCATCCCATCATATCTCCATAAGGTCATCTTTTCACAGGCCAAAAGAAATAATGGTTTCTGGACACTTCAGTTGGTTTTTGATATTTTCCAAGCTGAAGAAATAAGTGAATTTTGTCAACCCATATCAGAAAACTTCAGTTTGTCACAAAAATTATAATAATCTGTCACAAAATTCAGATTGATACATTGATAGCAGGAGACTGATGATGAACTGACCATTATATATTGCTCTTTTTTGCATGTCTGCCAATTCTGAGTAAAATAGCTAAAAAAAAAAATACAAGTGATTGCTCAATCAGTCGATTACTGGTAATTGGCCACTTGTTGCAAATCAAATCATGTGTCTCCAGGTAGATTTTCTACCTTATAAGTAGCAGAAAATAGCATTTATTTTTTTATGGTTATGTGGCACCAAAACCAGGAATATCTGGGTTCGCTCATAGAAGTTCTTCTCTGCCATGAAAAGAGGGAAACGAAGACTCCAAAAATAAATACAGCTCCACCAGGTGGAAAGAGGCTAAATGGCGTATGTGGAAACAGAAAGAGAAACAGTGGAGTGAAACAGATTGAATAATAGATGAATGATGAGCACTTTGATTCTGAAATAGCACAGGGAAGAGAGAGGGGGAGAGAGAGACTCAATATCGTCATAAGTCTCAACAGAGCTCCCCAGAGAGCTCAGTTTGGGAACGATCCAGTGCTTTGTTGATAATCGCCATCTCCATTAGCTGCAGATAGTCTTTTCCAAGTTGCCCGATGATGCAATGGGGCTTTAGATTTATCCTCCAGTGCACTGAAATGCATCTCTGCGTAAGCAGCTGTGACCTTGCCACGAAGCCAGCCTCCTAGATCTCACATGGACTAGAACGTAAGCGTCACGAGCCGAAGAGAAAGGTCACACATATTAGTTCATGCAAAGTGTCCCAACATTTGGCTCAGTAGCTGCACTCATTTGAAAAGATGATTATTCATCAGACACACTGGCAGTAACAGTGGGGGGGGGGGGGGTCCCAAAATAGTTTTTAATATCTGCCAGAAAAATAGTTTCACCAAAGATTTGAGTATTAAAGTATTATTACAAGTTAATGACAGTATTACAAAGATTACTTGTGCAAGGATGGTGTAACCATCTTCATATTGCATGCTAACATTTGCTAAGAGGCTTAAAGTGCAGCCTAGGCTAATAAGAATTACACTTTAAAGGAAAACATTCACTCCAAATTATAAGATAATTCCTCAATGTCCTGCGCTACTTATCCTTTGTAGGGTTACAGGAGACGTAGACAAACCCAGCAGACATTGGGGTAAAAAAGGTTCTGAAAAGTCAAGTCAGTTTTATTTATATCCCCCCAAGTCATAGCATAATTTATATCAAGCTACTTTCAGGGGAAAAGAAAGTCTTGACAGTGCTCTTTATTCTACAGAGAACCAACAGTCTCCCATGGGGAATAAAACCTGACAACAGTAGCGAGAAGAGCTTTCCTTTTAACCGATAGAAACCCTGAACAGGCCAAAGACCCAATGTGGGCAGCCCTCTGTTTTGATTGGTTCGGGTGAGAGAGACAGAAGATAAAAAAGACTGGGCGATAGATGAGGAGAGACAAACAATTTATACTCATGTTTACACCTACATGCAATTTATCGTCATTAGTTGACATATACTGCCTGTGTGCGTCTTAGGCTGTGGGAGGAAGTCAGAACGCCTGGTGCAAAAAAGGTTTCAGGTTGGAGTCTATCCCAAATGAGACAAACCCAATGGCACCGCCGGGATTTATCTTTTAGGAGCAACATCACTGAACGCTGGCGAGCATAAACCACCATTATGTGTTCGACTTCATGATGTTTTAAATAATGTGTTAATGAATAAAGTCGCTGAAGATGGCTCCCGCTGCATTTACAATAAGTCTCCAGCTGAGCTGTGAAAGTGCTGTGAAGGTTTGTATCAACACCTTTTGATTGGTGACTGATTTAGGCCAGGGTTCCATATTGTCTCTTTCACCGCGGCATGACATGACAGTGAGACAGTAAGCAACGTTTTCACTTTCTGCTTGAGTCGTTTTTTGGCACATACTTCAGGGGTGTGTCGGGGCTCGTTTGAGGAGGATGTGGCAGAACCGCTGGTCCTCGGCGCAATGAGCTCCTTCGTTACGAGAAACGCCTGAGTCACGCAGAATTTAACCTCGTCGTTTTCGCTCTTCGCCCAGGAGGCAAACGCCAACTGCAGAAGTCAGACAGCTGCTCTCATGGCCCAGGTTTATTTAGCAGTTCACATGAAACCTGCAAAGTCAGCAGCGCTGTCAAGGTGTTTGGTTGGTCAAACGAAAAAAATGTATACCAGAGTGTCTTTTCTAGGAGAATAAACTTCTGCGCTGCTGATGATAGAGGGGGACGGATACACATAGTGGATCTCTATACACCTCTGAAACCTGGCTGGGCTCGATCATGGAAATGAACCAGGTGCCTGAAAAGGCTGCATAATGATGCTAAATATAAACTAAATATAATTTAAGGATTAGCACAGCAGTACTTAAAACTGTGTCCTCACAAGGAAGATGGTTCTGGGTTAAAACCGGACCCAAAACAAATTACCGTCTCCGTGATTTGTTCATATTGGACAAAACCGAAGCTTATTAGCATGCACAAAGCGGCGCTGTCTGTTCAAAGAAAATGCCGTTTGCCACCTAAACCCCAAAACGACATTGCCATGTGGACAAAAGAAGGTTACTGTTTGTCCAAAAAACATCTCTTTCGCGATGGAAGATGAAGTGTCGAGCCAACAGTGTGTCCCCAAAGCATTACGTGTTGGACTGAGACCAGTTGCTGATTGTTGTTTGTCTTCCAGAGTTACACAGTTCTCTTGACACCCGCCATGACTCCACCCTCTTAGCCCCACACCACCAGAGGCACAAGGCTGTGAAGCTTGATGGATGGCTTTACTGAAACACAATGGCTAATGTTAGAAGATGTCAACCTCACAATAGGGGGGGGGGGGGGGGGGGGCGTCTCAGGTGGCTGTAGGCAGCCTGTGGCTGTAGGCATCTCTGCAGGCTCATTGTGTTTCATTATGTCTTTGGGAGCAATGGAAGAGTCCTTGGCCTGTCAGCCCCAAACTTTATCACCCTGGACTCCAAGCTCAGCTCTACAGTCAGGGCGAGGTTGTCCTCCTGAGAGTCGCCTCAGTTTATAAGAGCAGAAACAGTCACAGCCTCTTAAAGTTCATGCGGTATTAAGTTTGTGCTGCACAGGGATGGTCAACACAATCACTCATTTTTACATTATACAGAAATATGCACAGTTTGCAATTGACCATTGACAATTGATCTGGCAGGAGACCGGTGCTACCTGGACAGGGCCCCAGTTCATCACAAGCCACGAGGCAAACAATAGTTCATACACACCTACGGGGAAATTTAGCGTCATCAATTCACCTCCACTGAATGTTTTTAGACTGTGAGAGGAAGCCAGCGAACCCACACTGAAACAGGGAGAGCACTCAGACCCAGAACATTCGGACTGTGCGTCCCATAACTGTTTGAAAAAAGGAAATTCCACACAATCCAATTTTACAGAGCGGTGCCAAATTCAAAATTCTGTTTAAAATTATTCACAAACAAATGATTAGACCACATCAGAGATAAAAATATATAGATGGGTTTTTTTTTCTTAAAAAAAAATTACATGTCATAGTAGTCACTGATTGATGTTCTGTTAATCAACTGATTGATTGCTGCAGCTCTGATTACAGCTGCAATGCTCGCAGTCACACCGTTTTGCTTCTGCTTTGCCTGTAGTTTTCATCATACGGAATTTATTTTCTGTTTTGTGGTTTTGGATCGGAGCGGGATCGAGACAGAGGTCAGGGCTACTCTTTTATTCTCCGAGTTCTGCTTATTAAAACAGTGATTTATAATAACCTCAGAGGTTTGATTTTTACAACTCGAGAGGTCACACCTTGGATAATGTGACTCTACTCTCTGACCATAAATGGCTTCTTTTGCCGGGTGATTTATAGTCCCTCTAAATGCCCCTACTTTTTTGCCACCACATCGTAAATGTGAGAGAAAAGTCAATTCCGACTTCATATTCAGCAGAAATAAACGTTACAGTCTTGCTGAGCATCTGAGCCACATTTGTAATGTGCAAAATATTATGAAGTGATTGTCAGAGTGCTGTATGCCGCTGCTTGATGCATTAAAGAAGGATTCCTTCCCTTTCACCAACATGATCGACATTTATTTTTATCACCACATTAGCTTGTTTTAGCTGGAATTACTTTTGCACTTCAGTAAAAGCACATGTTAGCATGGTCAACTGGGAAATAATTCAAATCTGAAGTTTACAAGTGCTCATGGCAGGTGGTGATGTGGGGATGCGGGGATGCGGGGATGCGGGGATGCGGGGATGCGGGGATGCGGGGACCCAATCTGTTTAAAGCCCTGTTTGGACCAGTGCCGCTGGCCTCCCCTCACTCGGTAAAAGGCTGGGCTGACAGACAGACCCATAAACAAACAAGCTTTTATCTCTCTGGGCGAGACGCGGGAACAAAGGGCCCAGCTGCCTGGCCATGCCTCCGCCTCTCTCCCTGCGTTTTCCCCTTTTATCTTCCCTGTCCCCCCCCCCCCCCATCCGTGCTGATGAGAACCCACGGAGGGATCTAGAGGTGCCCTCAGTCGTTTCTTCTCCCGCTGGCGCCCTGCGTTTGTTTCCCGCGTCAGACCGGCTGGCTGAACGCTGCTGCAGAGGCCAGTAATACGGGAAACTTCCTCCATTTGCTGCAGGGAAATACTGACTGTTCCTTCTGAATCAGTAATGCCATAATTGCAACAGACATCACTTATAATAATGGTTCCCTGAGTAGTGCAGTGTACTGTTTTCAAAGAAGACCATATTGATCCAAATTGCACTAAATATAGAATTATCACCACTGACTAGGCGCACCGTTTGTTTTTAGCCCGGATAGCGTCACAGTTCTTGGTTCGGAAATGTCGGTCGGAACTGAAATATTCTAAAATCTTAGGAATTGATTTGTACAAATATACACTTTGCTGTTCCTCTGACTTTAATGTAATTTAACCGGAATTCATTGCCTCCATGTTTTAGATTTTTATCCAATGATAAAAGTAGCACGATGGCTTCACAGCACGAAGGTCCAGGGTTCCAATCTACCTGAGGATACTGGGTTTGCATGTTCTCCTCGTGTTGGCGTGAGTTTTCTCCAGGTTCTCCGGTTCCCTCCCACAATCAAAAGACATGCTATTTAGGTGAATTGATTGCCCTAAGATGTCCGTAGTGTGTGAGTGTTTGTCCGTCTCTGCGCGGCCCTGCGATGCACTGGTGACACATTCGGCTTTGGCTACCATGGTGTCGTTGGCATTTAGCTGAGCACCCGGAGCTGCCGCTGTGCAGCCTTACATATCTGTTGGAGAGGCTAAAGGCTGTTAGCTATGAATTCAGGACCATGACTGATTGTAAAGGAAGAATCAATATTGTACTAATTGTCATCTCTGCACAATGACCTCGGTTCTTCCAACCCTGCAGAACACTAAACCAGCATTTAATTTTGTGGCAGTAAAATGAGTTGCTGGTAAATTAACCCCATTTTTGGGGGGGTCTTTAAATTGCTTAAAGTTCACAGTCAGATTTAGTAGCGTGCTTGGAAGGCCACTTGGCTAGGATTTGCTCCTTCTTTAGTTAATCCTGGTCTTTTAATATTTTTTTGGCATTCAACTCTTTGACATGCATAGCTCGGCGTGCACAGAAAGATTCACAGACACTTACTTCCATCTTGTTGAGGGACACCCAGCAGTCTGAGGGGAAATCCTGCAGCATTGGAACCAAGAACTGGAGGCAGCCATCCCAGTGGCACAACAGCAGCATCATACCAATCAGGTTAAAGATCCGCATTACTGCACTGGCAAGGTCATACGTCATATGGAAGATCTGTAGGAGGCATAAAAGCAGAGACAGGAGTGGGAAGTGGGAAGAAGAACAAATATGAGCTCAGAGGAAGAAACAGATATTTTTGAGTGACTTCCCGCTCGGCTCCACGGTCTCCTTCGGATTAAACCATGTTTGATTAATGAGCAGGGGAGACGTGTTCCCATCAGCCCCAAAACAAACACAGCAGGAACAGGCGAGACAGTTGTTACACAGAGATAACATGAAATCAATCAGAGGCTCCAACAAAACACAAAACATGCGTGAGACATGCCTGCAGGAAGGCTGACACGCAAAACACACACACAGACATGCCAACACACACGTACTGAGTGACGGACAGAAACCATCACCGCCCATGTTGTCCCACTCATCAATCATCCTGCGTCACTCAGGTCAATCAGCGATCGCCTGCCGCTCCTTTCTGGAAACCTTTGTTGCTCTAATGAACTTGATCGGGTTTAAATCTGCAATGATCAGCAATGCTTTTCATAGCTTTCCATTTAGGAAGGCCTGATGAAGTCTCCCATATGGAGGCATTTGGTGTAGCTGAGCGTGGGAGGTGGGAGTGATGAGAAACAGGACTGGACGTGAATCACATGTGCTGATCTTTCTAAATGCCGCTTTAACCTTTCTGGGGTTTCCACTGTCAGTTTTTCTCAATCAGCAGCAGACAGTCAGTCGTCATGTTCTCATCTCTGAGAATACATGAGAGAGAATCTGTTCTCGGACAGCCGCGTCAGCTAATGGAGACGTCCGGCACCGCCGACGGCTCCGAGGAGGAAGTTACAGGAACCAAAAGCAGCTTCGGTTTGGATTTTCAAAATAAAATCAGACAGTTAGTTTGAAACCGGGTGATTCTTGAGTCAGTCTCTCACTCTCTCTCTCTCTTTCTCCTTCACATCTCAACTTAAATTCCCCGTGCATGCTCAGTATCACTTCCCATCACACGTGCGATGTGTATATGCGTGCGCATCGCATCATATCATCAGAGATCCAATTACCCAAAGGTCGCAACCGAGCCCCGCTACGCCGCTCAACAGTGCAAAATGCCAACACCAGGCTGCCAATACTGGCGTAAACCAAAAGCCAAGCGACCTGGTGACCCCACTAGGGCCTACTTCCTGTCTACTAGGCTATACTCTCCTTCATTTTCGAGAAGGAGTTGGAGGAGAGGCTGGAATGGGGCCCTCCTGACAAAGTGCATCCCTGACTGAGCAGGCAAAATGCTGAGTGGCCGGGAAGGGTAAGACTGGGTCATTGAGTTCGATCCACCTAGCAACAGCGCCCATCTGCATATCCAAACCTCAACAAACCTTTTAAATGAGCTATTGGTGACCTATAAAGCCACAATCAACAGTCCCATAGTTGTGCATATTACTGTCGACCCTCTTCCCCGTCTGCTCCTCCTCCGGTGTCTTAATTGATTCGTTCTGTTCGCCCTGTTAATGGGCTGCTTATTAGACTTCCTGATGCCACCTGTGGAACTGCCAGGTCAGACAACAGGCAGACAGAAGGATGGGGGGGGGGGGGGTGAAAATAGCAGTAATTGGAATGCAAAGGTTGTCAGAGCTCAAACATCCTGCCGACATTTCTCACCAGGTGGAAGGTGAGAGCGCGAACATGGACCCTCCATGCGGCGGCTCGGTCGTTTGGTTTGGTCACGAGCCAACAGAATATCGGAGGCCAATCAGTGGCCCGTAATGAGAAAGGGTGTTCCTTCCTGCATGATTAACGCTAATAGGATATTCACAGAGGTGCAGTCATGGCTCGCCGGCTCTTACCTCTTCCCACTGGTGAATGTAGCGTATTAACCTGGAGAGCCGCAACAGCCTCAGCAGACTTAGGATCTTGGTAAAGCGGACGATCCTCAGGGCCCGAGCAGTCTTGTACACCTCCGAGTCGATCCCTTTCTCCACTATAAGGAATATGTAATCCACCGGGATAGAGGAGACAAAGTCCACAATGAACCACGTCTTCAGGTACTTCTTCTTAATGGTTTTAGGGTCCAAAATGATGTCTGTGTTGTCCTCGATGATGATTCCAGTGCGAAAGTTGAGCAACAGATCCATGAGGAAGAAGGTGTCGGAGATCACGTTGAAGATGATCCAGGGTGTGGTGGTCTCATCCTTGAAGAAGGTGATGCCCACGGGGATGATGATCAAGTTGCCCACCATAAACAGCAGCATTGTGAAATCCCAGTAGAACCTAGCGGGCGTGTGTGTGTGTGTGTGTGTGTGTGTGTAGTTGTAGTGTGTTGTGGGACAGTGTGTTAACATGGGCATAGGAGGGGAATAAAAAGGGAGAGGGGACAGAAATAGAGTCAGATAAGAAACGTGAGTTGTCGCAGAAAGCCAATAGGCACAAGAGAGTTTCTAATTCAGGGATGGAGACGTGGAAACAAAAAGCAGGCGATACACTTAGCCCGCCTGCACGGGGAGAACAATGAGGAGGATCCAGTTAAGGATTAATGGACCATGACAATTAAACAGAAGCCCTTTCTCCATTTATTCATAAGACATTAAATTTGGATTTTATGCTTTATTACATTTTAGTGTAGTTTAATAAATAAGAGCTATAAGAGCGAAGCAAGCTCTGTTTCAACACTCTGTGCATAATATTACCTCTGCATGCCGGTGAGGTTTGGTTTTCATCTGTGTCTGTCTGTCTGTTTGTTTGTTTGTTTGGGTTTCAGGATTTTACAGGAGGCCTTTGGCTAGAAAAGAGACCTTGTTAGATTTTAGGAGATAATTCATCTTCGCTTTGTTTTTAAACCTCCGTAATAATAATGCATGGATCTTAATTCATCAAATCAGGACATTTAGCGTCGGATCTGTCAGCGTTGGCCCAATTTGGATACAGATGCAAATTGCAATCTGGATCCAGCAGATTTGAATTGTTCACCGTCACAAATCCTTAAACTGCGGTTACAGAGTGATGTGGGTGATTTTATACAAAAGCTGAGTGGGCGATGGCTTAACACCCTTCAACTAGTTGTGTTAGAATAAGTGCAGCACGTGCTGGCATCCTTTATGGACAGTCCTGACCACCCTGTTTACCACCTGCTGAACAGGCAGCGAAGCTATTTCTCTTACAGACTGATGCTGCTCTGCCGTCTCCAGGGCAGGAAGAGGAACTCTATCCATTTTCTTTCATTTAGTTTATTGTTTATTTTGAGCTACTTTCTTTGCAAACTGTTTTATGCTTATATCCATCTATCTATCTATCTATCTATCTATCTATCTATTTATCTATCTATCTCACAAACTGAGCTTTATTTGAAGGTGACAAATGTAGTAACTTGTGAGCTACAGACTAACCTGAAATATCATAGTCTTCCTCTATTTAAAGCAGCGCCCGTCTCGTCAGCCTTCCAGATGTGAAGCTGTCTTATCAGAGAAGGCTCTGCAGGACAGGTGCAGCGCTGAGTCATTGCCCTGCGACTTATGCAACAAGCCCTGATCCTACAGTTTACGGCATCAGCCCCGATTATTATTATTATTATTGGCCCAACTTTACTGCTTTAACGCGCTATGGCAGCCTGATTAAGAACGTTGTTGGGTCAGCTCCCTGTGGGAGTTCGGTTAAGAAAAGTCTCCAACTGGTCAAAAAAAAAAAAAAAAAAAAATCTAATCAAATCAGGTTGAGCATTTAGTTGTCTCGGATGCGGGGCCAGAACGTGAACGGCGCAGCGGGAGCGCGCGGGTGTCCGGAGCGAGAGCGCACCCGCGCTTGAGACATGGAGCTGTCCGCTCGTCGCAGGTGCTGAAAACACGAGACCGTGCAGGAGGGGGATTTTTCTCTCTCAAATTCAACCCCCCCCCCCCCCATTAGCTGCCGCGCTGATCATCCAGCTGAGCTGCGGGTGCAGGTCGGTGATAAACAGGGCGCATCCGTCATTAAAATGCGGGATCTGTGGGAGCGAGCAGGCGGACACGTCTCCAGCGAGCATGCTTGAGGTTTCCCGCACACACATTGGCTCAAGGTGACATTCCATTACTGAGTCCGTCGCGCGCACATAAGCCGCCATCCTGTCCGCGCAGGCTAAGCCCATATATGCCCTTTCCTATATTAAACCAGCTCGCTGGAAGACAATGCCTTTTTTTTTTTTTAAAGGAGCGCGGCTTAGCTTCGGAGCGATGTTCTCTTTGCTATAAACGTGCGCGCCCCGCAAACGGAAAGTCGAAATGTGTTAGCAGGCCGGGCTCGTTGAGCATCCCGCATGACACGCACAAAGACCGGCATATATATAAGGATTTGTTTATAGCCTTGAAGGGACGCTTTTAGACCGACAACAGGTTGTTTGTGTGGGGAATTGGGCGGCACGTAAAGTGTTAATATCTCTGCAGGTTGAATCATAAAGGTTTAGCAGCAGCCGTGCTTGCGTTAATTCCCATGGAGTACTCACGAAGCGAGTTGTAGATGCCAATGAGAATCTATCTATAAACGGGGGGGGGGGCTCGTGACTTTCAACGTGCGCCCCTGCTCTTACCTGAAATCACTGTAAGGGTGGATAATCCAATTCCCAGCCGATTTGACCCTCTCCTGTTCTCTTTCCACTGCCTTTTGACTCCCGTACATGCGTAAAGAGAATTTGTTAACTCCAGGCTGCAGCATACTACTAAACTGCCGCTGCATGAAGCTGGCTTGGCTTCCCGGGGGCTCCGCGTCCTCGGCGGGCACGATTTGCGCTCCATCCTCCGTCTTCTGGAAAGTGACAGAGTTCCTGGGCTGCTGCTGCTGGCTTTGGGTTTGACTCGGGCCGAGCAGCGAGGACGAGGCTTTCCTGCTCGGTGCGTTGGAGAAGGACACCTTGGAGTCCTTCTTCTCGGAGACGCCGCCGGACACCGGGGTCGCGCCGCTCTCTCCTCCGTACCCCCCGGTCAGGGAACCACCTGGCGTGATGGAGCCGTCCATGCTGGCGCTGGTCGAGTTACAGGCGCCTCGTTTGGCGTGTCCACCGTCCTCGGCCCTGCCCGACCCTCCCGTCTGCTTCTCCTGCTTGGAGATGATTGAGCGCAGGCTCCCGGTACCGGAGTCCCTCCTGCATTCTCCGTTTTTGTTGCATTTCATGCTGGAAATCGAAGCGACGCTGTTGCAACCATCACCTGCGGCCGCGTTTAAAGCCTCCGAGTCCGACGCCTCCGCCCCAGATGCTCTGCTGGGCTCGCAGCGCGGGGCAGCATCGTCGGGACACCGTGCGCTCTGGGTCTCGTTGGCTTTGGGGGCAGCAGAGGGCCGTGCGGCGGCGGACGCGTCCTCCGTGCGAGTGTGGCAGGGCTCCTTGTTGGAGTTTCTCCCGGAACCAGAGGACGCGGCTCCCCCTCCTGGCGTAAAGTTCTTCATCCTGATACTGCCGCCTCCTCCTCCTCCTCCTCCTCCTCCTCCTCCGCTGCCGCTCCCCCCGGCTCGGCGCAATCGCGGATGCTGAAACTTGGACTCCTCTTCTCCGTCCTCCGCTTCATCCATCACGACGTCGCCCCGCGCGTCGGGAGAACCGGGGTCCAGACAGTTCTGGCCGCTGTTGCGTCTCGTGCATCTGGTGGCGTCAGCCTTGTGCGCGCTGCCGCCGCCGCCCGCCGCCTTGCTTTCCACGGTGGAAGTAGACGCCGGTGAACCTTCATTTCTGTCCATGACATTGAGCATACACCAAAAAATGTTTGCCTCCAATTATCTTTGGAGGAGAAAATCCCAATCAGAGATGGAGGGAGACGCGGAGAGGAGGAGAAGACGCGTGATGGGGGGAGGGGGGGGCAGAGGGAGGGGTGGACGTGACTTCTTTGCAAACTACCGCGCCTTTACTTTCACCAGTCATCGTCAGCGAAGCCCGAACGTCAGACTAATGGAGACCTTTGACTGCGTCGGACGTCATGGAACCATTAGTTCAAGCTGCTCCTGCATGATGAGGCCTGGGATCCGGATCCGATGCTTAAAATTGCGGGAACTCCGTCCAGATAATCCCACGGGAATAAATTATGTCGACGAAGATTAGGGTGACGTCAAACGGTTGATTGTAATATGTTAATATAGGATCAGATGAATGATGTCATGTGTTTCAGAAGGTGTTTTCAATGACAACCCCCTCCCCTGTACGTCATGCATAGTCGGTGCTTAGCGCGACCTAGCGGGCATTCAGGGGAAGTGCAGCAGGTGTGGAAGAGAAAGTCACTATCTGGCGTCGCACGTCGGCGGTAGGTTTATTTTGAAAGGGCACATTTTTTTTAACAGACGCTGCTTTTTAATGGAAATGAATGAATACTTTTTAAAGGAATTAGCTGCTTAGATGTAAGATTTGGTATTTACAGCATTTCCATGACATTGCCCAGTTTGCGTCATGTTAAATGAGTTCATTTGAGTCTTCTTTTTAGTAATATGTGTGCGCGGAGCTTCACTTTATCAAGATACACAAAACAAACAAAATGTGAAAACATTTTATTTCAGTAGTTTACCCAAATACATATTCAACAATTCTCTGCAAAATAAAAAATATACAGTCAAAATGCGCAAATAAATACAAATCTGTTGCACACATTGTTTTCTTTCTAGGCTGTAGTTTTACACCAGACAGTTCAAAATGAATTCTGTCTATGCACTTTGCAGAACTCATTTTAAAAAAGAGTACACCTGTCTTTTAAATAAAAAAAAATGTGGCCCAAGCGTAAGGTAAAAAAATATGTCTCCATCAAAAATCACTCCGGCTCATACTTTATTCCGGTTCTGCTTAAAATCCATTCATAACTGTTATTAAGAGCCTTTCAAAGGATCCTCCATTCAACATTTCCCGGCTCCCCCCCCCCCCCTCAAAGACTCTGCAACAATAGCCGCAGAAGCTGGTCCCAGCATCTGTTCTGCACAGAGGGAGGAATGATGACTAAACCATCTGCAACAGATTCAGTGTTCGCTTTGATGCCTTTCATCCGCTCTCGTACAGAGACAGGCGCCGTCCTGGTCGCTGCGGTGGAGAGGAGCCGTCGGGTCTCGTTTGACACGCGTTGTGAGGATTTGAAATGTGTGCGATGATAATCTTATCAGAATCAGAATATAGTTTATTGGCATTATAAGTGCCTGGCAGCATTTTCATTGCTGGGCAAGTTGGCAGAGGAAGAAAAGTTCAATCCTGATAACTCTTGTGAGTCTGTGGCTGTGTTCTGTCCACTGAGACTCATCCTGCACACGGGACACGTGTCGTGCTGTTGGAAACAAGGACAAATGAGACTGTAGATGGGTCCTCACGTATGTAGATAATAAATGGCCTATAAGTATAAAAAAATATATATATATATATATATACACATTTGACCACAGAAAATGTCGACGGGGTCTTCGGAACGTTTAAGTGAGGATCAGCCGTCGCGTAAAAAACTCTGATTTCAACAAGTAAGAGTCGAAGCTGAGCTGGCAGCAATCACACGTTATAATCGATGCACGTACCCGTTCCAGCCACGGCACTATACAGTCATTATGGAACAGGTGATTGCACGGCAGCTGTCGAACGCGCTCGTCCTCACGGAAGTCTTCTTTGCACACGGGACACTCTAAACCAGCGCCTGCTCACACACAAAGTGGGGTAAAATGTCTACACAAAACAAAACAAAACAAAAACCAATGCCGTTCATGCGAGTTTCAAACATTCACTGGAGAATATGTCATCTCCTCCCAGAGGGAGCCGACTGTCAGACGCCATCAGACTAAAAAGAGAACACCGTTTGTGTTACAGGGCCCATTTTCGATGAGATATTTAACTGTAATTTAAAACAAATACAAGAAGCGATGAGAAAGTAACTAAGTGAGAGAATAACAGAGATAAGGGCTCACCCACGTGTTCCTCTGTGATGGAGGTAAAGGGTAAAGCCTTTATCTGTCCACTTTCTGCAGGAGGAGGACCAGAGTTTTCAAATTGGTTCAACAGCTACAAGAGGAGAGAGAACAAAACCATTGTTAAATCGCTACGAGACCATCTGATGTGTATTCATGTGTTTATTGCTAAGAGAGTCTCGTCTTTTACCCGAGTGATGATCACATCAATACCGTTGTTACCCCAGGCATAGTTCATTGGACTGGAATGTATTACACCCCTGTAAACAAGAATGTAATGAACAAAAACAACAACACAATAAGCTTCGCCTAGTGATATGAAACCATTTCTCATTCTCACCATGGCGTCACTCCCATATTCGTCACGGCTGTGGGAGCAATCAATCCGTTAACTAGCTGCTGGATAATTCTGAAAAAGCCACAATCACAAATATAACAATTACAAAAGCATGATCTACAACCAACATCTGCAATTTGTCTTTGCTTCATATCATCCAAATATATTATTACTTAACACGTGATGATAATACTCTGAAAAATCACACCGCCCCTTTTCTCCTCGGACGTGCTAGCTTAGCAAAAGTTCATTATTTGTTGTCGACGTATCCGATTACATCGAGTCAACATTTAAAAGCAAATATTGCCCGTTAATATTTGAAGCACGTGAATACGTTTCTTCTTCACCTGTTATCCTCTTTGTGTTTCACAAAAAAAAACCTAACAGTCTCTCACTTCCACTGCTGAAAAACGTCTCACCCCTCTAACGTGGGTACCCCGTCACGGCGCAGCACAGGACCCCGCGGCTGCCTCAGGCGGGACCGCTGCCGTGACGCCCTTTCCTGTTCCCACCTGTTCTCTGCCTCTTGGTTGTTGTTGTCGGCGGGCAGCGGCGTTCGGTCCGAGGTCTCAGCAACGATTCCAGGGGTGAACAGTCTAAAGTACTCGGAGGGGAAGGGGAATCGCCGATGGTGACGCATGTCCTATTAATCAGACAAACAGAGGAGGAGGCAATCTCAGATCAAAAAGGTATAGATGGGTGTGAAATAGTTTCCTGGATCCGTTGGATTTCACAAATGACACTGACCCGAGAGGCTGGGCGGCTCTGATTGCTGGTGGAGGCCGTGGATGTGGACCCATCGGTGCTGCGTGAACACAGTGGACAGTAAAAGAGGCGGAAATTCAAACATTAACTTACAAGAATAATTATCCATACCATTGTTGGTCAGGCAGTTCCTCAATGAAGCCCGATTCACAGCGGGGGCAGGCGTAGTCCTACAACGAAAAACCACGTCAGTGTACGTCTAGGATACACTAACAAACACCGGTGCCTTGAAAATAGGTAGATCTAAACGGACCCTAATTCAATGTTTTCAGTAAAAGCTAGCTTTGGCCGTTGGCGTCTATGGGGTTCGCTAGCTGCCGTAGCCAAACCGTTGCAGTTCGTCGACACGACTGTGTTCACGATCAACAAAACTTCATACAGCCGAAAAAAAATAAAAAATGTATCCTTCTCAAAGTCGGCTGGCGTGTCTCTCGTGTCCTTACCGGCAAACGCGGACTGATCTCTGCCGAACACCGGTGGCAGAAGAAACGGCCGGGCCGTGAAGGAGCTTCAGCCATTTTTAAGCAAGGCGAAGGTTTGTGCGATACGACGGAAAGCGACGAGGGACAGTCGAGCCAAACTCAAAAGCGAAAACGTTCAACAGATAGATAGATATAATTCTTATCGATAGATATATAATTATTGGTAAATAAATAATTTAAAAAAACAGCAAATTTAGAACAACAAGACATTATACATTTGTCTATGTCAAATTGTCACTCCAGCTTTTTATTTTACACTACGTTACATTTCACGCTCCTATTCAGAAGGTGGCGGTAATGCGCCAGAAACTTTGTTTGTCAACCGACATTAATAAAAACTGCAGAAGAAAAAGCCCAAGGAAAATTCCTGTCGCGGAAAGGCCTTGTCGTATTTCGTCTGCGTCGATTACAAAATCTTTAATTGTTTTTTTCCTGTAACCTCATGGAGTCAGACGATGCCGGTAATTCATATTCACTAAATATTTAGCAGTTCCTCTCTGTGCAGTTGTCTTAATTTGAGCATTTGTTAACGTCATCGAGCTAACCTAGCTTGTTGAGTCGTTCTTTAGTTAGCTGACTCCTGTATCCATGTATTTTATTTACATTATTTACAGCTAGTGGTTAGCTGTCGGGGAAGCTAACGTTGATTTGTTTAAATGGCGAGCACTGTCTAAAATTAACTAAACAAATGCCTGACATCTCTTATGTCTACCCCCCTGTGAATTCGTGACGTTTGTGTTATTGTTCGGAAGAATACAGTCGCAGTAATATGCGACTGTATTCTTTGCCATCCCAAATGCTAGTTCTAGACAGGCAGTCGTTCATAATTCATATACTGCATTTTAACGTCTTTTCGTTGATTAGGTCGAGGAGGAGGCTGGAAATCTGGCCAGATACAGAAAGGAAAAGTGAACATGAATATTATCCGTCAAGAAAAGCTGATTGCAGAAAAGAAGAAAGAGATTGAAGCCAGATTGGCAGAGAAAGCTAAAATGTCTGCGCAAACAACGAGCAGACCCATGTCTCCAAGGTAATAACATGCATATAGATCTAGTAACATGGCACAGACATGTAAATTGCCTAATTAAGTATGGTGACGTCAGTCGGCGTTTCCGCTAACATTAGCGTTCTACTCTGATTCTAGGACTTCACCAAGTCATCTGGGAGCTTCCTCAAACAAGTTTGTAAATGATGGAAGCTTTTTTCAGCAGTTCATGAAGATGCAGAAAGAGAAACCCAACAATGATGCTGGTTTGTATCTTCATCCGCACAGTTGCAACAAGGTTACAGTCATAGTTTTATCATCATTCGTAGTCTTTTCTTAGAGAAACACTGATAAAGAGGCGTCAGGTTGTCTATAATAAGTGTACAGTTAGAGTACGTATTATATGTTTTTAATATATGTGTTTTGTACTCTTCTAGTCGCCACCAATGAAACCAAGAGTTCCTCAACCGTGGCTTTGTCACCCAAAGGAAATGCACTGCAAAAAAAGAGCGCTCTTGTGGGGAAGCGGCCTGGCCTTGCCATCAGCAGCATGCTCAGTCAGTTTAAGAACTACTCGCAGCCGAAGAAGAATCCTGTTCTCAGCCACAGGGAGAGTGTGTTTTGCTCTCCAAACGGTGAAGACGAAGAAGAAGAAGAGCCTGAATACTCCAAATTCTTAGAGATAAAAGGTAATTCAAGGCCTTTGCTTTTTAAGTGTATCTCTGGACAACTCCGTGGTTTGGGACATTTCAGTGCTTCGTCTGCCTGCTCCGGCCTGACTTTTATCATAGGTGCCCTTAGAGTAAATGTGCTCATACCCTGCTTAAAGTCTCTCCCCCAGAGGATTCAGACGCCAGACTCATTATTGACAAGATGGCCTCCTTTGTGGCGGAGGGAGGACTAGAGCTGGAGAAAAAAGCCCAGGAAGACTACAAGGACAATCCTGTATTCTCGTAAGTTAAAGGATATCATTGCTCATCTCTATCCATCGATCGATCGTTCATATATATGCACCAACACGAGTATGTCATTTTTATTTACTCTCTTTGCGTTGCAGGTTTTTACATGATAAGAGCGCAGAATATTTCTACTACAAAAAAAGAGTCGCAGAATTGAGAAAGGATTTCCAAAGACCTGATAATGCATCTGATCATTGTAAGTTTTCCTTCTATCGGTTTTCTCCGTCTTCCTTTCTGCTCAGAAATACTATTTACATGTGAACAGTTGTGAGCTGCAGGCCGACCATACGCTGCACACTGTGTAAAGAGAGCATATTGATCACACAGATGATCAATAGGATGTTCGCATACAGATCATGTCGTCTTTGGGTTCTCACTTCATTTGTGTTTTAGTAACCACATGTTGTAGTATTTGAGTTTGAAAGCAGTAAATTAAAGCATATTTAGTCCTCATTACTTAACCCTATATTGTGTTTGGTTAAATCTCAACAAGATACTACAAATGGAAAATAATAGTTTTTAACTACATGACAATAATATGTTATATTTGTCGTATGTGGTTTAATACGGTTGTCATTGTTACAGTAAAAGCCTCACATCCATGCAATTCCCCATTCACCAGCCCTGTCCCCCCCCCCCCTTGCTCCTTCCTCTTCTTATCCCCTATTGGCTCTAGACTGGTGGTGTGTGAGGGCCAGTTGAGTACAGTACAGTAGTAAAGTGTGAATTGAAAACCAGTACTGATAGGCTGCTTAAAGTCTCCCCCCCAGTGGATACGGGAACCCGGCAGATGGCTGTGAAGCCGGTCAAATTTGTTGCAGAGGGTGGTCCACAGGTGGAAGCCATCATTGCTCAGCACAACAGAGACAACGCTGACTTCAGGTCAGCCACTGTTTATAAGACTTTTTTGATTTTCTTGCATGTTTTTCCTGTGTCATTCACCTCATACAAAATATCTACTTTCTGTCCTTCAGTTTTTTAAATGACCACCAAAGTCCCGCCTATTGCTTTTACAAAGAGGACGTACGGGAGGCTGCAGGCCCCCAGAGATCTTTAGGGTCCGGGACGAACGTTCAGCGACCGCCTGCGCTGTCATTACCCCGAGTCGTTCCGACGCTGAACGCCGTTCCCCCACCCCGTGTTCAAGGGGCTGCTCCTCCAGTCAAACGGAAAAGAAAGAGTCGATGGGGGTCTGAGGACGATAAACTGGATTTGCCTATTCCTCCCATCATCGTCCCTCCAGAGATGACCGTTCCAGATCCTAACATGGTGTCTCTCTCTGGTACTTTGTTTTATAAACTGTTCTCAGAGCTGCTACCGGTGCACATTAATGAAGCCAGACTTCATATTGTCATCATATTGTTTGATCGTAGTTCATTTGTGTTTGCGATGATGTTTCAGCTCAGGACTTGAGAGGGCTTGGTTATAAAAAGGGAAAGCCTCTCGGTCTGGTTGGAGTGACGGAACTATCCGAGGACCAAAAGAAACAAATCAAAGAACAACAAGAGGTAAAATATATATATATATATATATATATATATATATGAACTGTACCTAAACCCCACCCAATTTATCAACCTAGACTCTCTCATAAGACGCTATTGTTGCACTGTGTAATCTAATGACATGCGTGATCGGTGTCTCTGTGTGTCTCCCATTGTTTACACGCACTGTAGATGCAAGAGCTGTATGAAATCATCATGAAGCACAAGCGCACAATGGCAGAGATGCAGATAATGTGGGAAAAGGCAATAAGAGATCACCAACATGAATACGACAGCGACGAAGAGGTGGACGATAGGAGCGGCACCTGGGAGCATCGTCTCCGACAGTTGGAAATGGAAAAGACTCGTGGTAAGCATGGCTCTGGGGGGGGGGGGGGTTTGTGGCTCCACAGCACGGGACAGCTTTGGATTGTCGGCTCCGGACGACGTAAGGCGACGTTCTCTGAAATCATTCTTGTCTTTCCAGAATGGGCAGAATCTCTGACAGAAATGGGTAAAGGCAAACACTTTATTGGGGATTTCCTGCCCCCCGAGGAGCTAGAGAAGTTTATGGAGACCTTCAAGGCACTTAAGGTCAGTTATTTTTTTGGGGGCTGAATTCTCTTATCCTAGAGCCTCACGGATGCCGCCGCGGCGATATGCTGTTTAATTTAGCCTGGCTAAAGTTAGTACCGTAGTCTTTTCTCTCCTCCCTTCTTCTGTCATTGTCTGCATGTGACAGACCCACGGGATTGCCAACATTGTCCTCTTGTTGTTGCCACTGCAGAGGAGGCTTTTAACCAGGGTCCTTTTTTGTTTTTTTTGTTTGGCAGCAGGATCACACACAAACACTACTCCCAAGGATTTTCACAAAAAAACCTTCAATTGTGTTATTGTTTGTTAGGGAATTTATTGTGATCCAGATCCACCAGAACCGAGTGATGAGCTGTTTTTCTTTCTCTAAATTCTTGTCAGAGAGTTATTTGTTAGAATTTTGACTTGGTTGAATGTTGTTGGGCCTTGGTGGTATTTGTCCTGCTGTGTGCCATTCAACGATCTGTTTGATTATAGTGAAATATCCCTCCGAAGCACGCAAGAGACGATGCTTGTTGTTTTACCAGAATGCCCTCTTTTGTCTCCTCGTCTTGCAGGAGGGCCGTGACCCAGACTACTCTGAATACAAAGAGTTCAAATTAACGGTGGAGAATCTCGGTTTCCGAATGCTCATGAAGATGGGCTGGACGGAGGGCGACGGCCTCGGCAGTGAAGGACAGGGGATCAAAAATCCAGTCAACAAGTGAGTGCACCTGCTCTGTTTGGGAATAATGCAAAAGGCATTCACCACGTTCTGGTGCTTCTGTGCCTAAAACCTGTTAAGGTGTATAAGTATTTGTTTATTTCTTGCAGTCTTGTTAACCCTCTTTAATCCCTCTGTGGCTGGAAGCACGTCTTCAGCTCATCCAGCCGCACGTCACACAAGCATTTACATTATTCACTACACACAATATTTTGTCAGAGAGAAATGGCAGAAAATTGTGTTTGGAAATTTTATCATTTCAAATTAACGCCTTGAATGTGCTGCTCAAAACGGCGCCGCACGCTCGATGTCCGACACACCACACTCGCATATTGCCCAGTCTCCTCTTGAAATGAATCCATAATCCTTTCTGCAACTATGTCCAACTAATATTTTGTTTTTGCCTCTCCGCGTATTAATATTTAATGAATGATTAAACGCACGTGGTTGAACTGTTGCTTCTTCGTGTTGAAAGATGTCTACATTTTGCTCGGGATCCCAGATTCTTTGGATCTGGCCGTTGTGCGTTTGTCTCTTAAATGACGATCCAGAATAAAGAGTTCTGTTTCACTCCAGGGGAGTCACTGCTATGAATGGAGCGGGGTTCGGAGTTGACCGTCCAGCTGAACTTACGAAGCATGACGATGAATACGATGCCTATAGGAAGAGGATGATGCTTGCTTACCGTTTCAGGCCCAACCCATTGGTAACTGTTTCTTGTTTTCCGTTTAGTCTTAATTGCACCAGTTTATTGCAACATGCTTGTTTTTTAAGCTAATGTAAACCAGCAACGTATGAATCTGCACTCATTGCTGTCCTTTCTGTAAAATTTTAATTTAATCCGCCATTTTCTTTCCACAGAATAATCCACGCAGGCCGTATTACTGATGAATGAGATTGTGTGTATCTGTGCTTCATCATGACTTAAGAGCTGTTTCCTGCAGCTGCCAAAACTCTGCCAGGCTGTGAAATGTACATTGCTTGCACGATAGAAATTTTAAAGATTGTCTGTGTAAACCAAGGGGAAGATTTGAACTGCTTCTGATTTGGATACTTTAATTGTTTAGAATTACTTCCTCCTTGTGTTTCAGTTCATTTCTGTAACTTTTAAATGTGCAGGACCTACGTGTCCTTGATTTCTCTCCTCAGTTTGTGCATTTGTTCTGTTTTCTTTCGTAGCTTGACTTAACTTAGCGTTCCCAGCTAAATAACACAAACCGCTTGTATAACCAATGAGCAGTTCCTCTCAACTTTAACACAACTCATTTTTGCATCCTGTTATGTGTCGATGTTCACTATAAAAATGTCAACTTACTGAAATGTGTGGTTGGGTTTTTGCAGTATTTCTATTTATGTGTATATTCAGGGTTAAATCAGTCGCAGCTTGGATACATTTCTGATAACCTTATCTTTGCTGGTATTCAGTCGGCGTCACCCTGTCAGGGTTTAGAAGAGTGAAACCAGACCTTCGGTTTGTCATTATTCTTAGTGAAGGGAGGTTGGCCGTGACACAGGATAAATATATCTCTGAAATATTAGCCAAGCAAGAGCCAGTCCGGTGACACAATCGGTCAAAAGCAGCTTAACCCGTAGCCCAGGCAAACAGTCCTGACCTGCTGTGTCCCCGGGGCATGTAGTCACCTCTGAGCTGATCGGTGGGTTTTAAAATGCTGTGCTCTGTTTATCAGAATTTACATCAGCATCATGAAATCAATTCTTAACTCTACATGTAAATTCACAGGGGGTGACTCTTAACACAGGAACATAGATAAGAAGCCAGAAGTAGTGCCACTTCATCCTCTCCCTGACTCCCGATTTGTGTCGTCGCCAGCTATTGTCATTGTGGTGCTTTTACTTTGTAGTAGACTTCATTATTCTCCCACATTTATTGTTGAAGGTTCCTGAATGTACCCTCAAATATGGATCTATGACACGGTTGACACAAAAATCAAAGTACTGTCGTAAGTTAAAATGAGTGTTTTGGCGTGTGACGTTAGAGCCGACGCTGTTGTTGATAAAGTGTTGCAACACATGGGAGCTTCTGGTTGGTCCTTCCTGACTACATGTGTCAACAACACGCATATAATGACTGAAAGCAAACAGATCAGCTACTGATGCGGTCTTTTCAGGGTCGTTACCCCGAAACTGCTCGAACTGAACTACGTCAGGTCCTTATCGCCAGCAGCTGCAATACAAGGTTTACATATTGGAGAGAGATCTAATGGATCCTTGCCTGCGTTTAACCATGAAGGGACTCGAACCCTCAATCTCCTGATCCGAAGTCAGGCGCCTTATCCATTAGGCCACATGGTCAACGAATAACGCAGCTTGTTAAAACACCTGGTGGTTAAAATATTTGCTCTTCATCACTTCAGTGACACGACAAGCACTTTATTTTAGTTATCTAAATAAATACTATTACTTAATGATTAGTTCAGGGCAGCTGGAGTCATTTGAGATTTGCAGTCATTGATCATTTTCCACTTTTGTTATCAAATGGAAAGATGCATGAAAAATGAGCAGTTTTACTTTGTAATGCTTTGAAGCACTGACGTCATTAGCCAGCGTGGGGGTTGTTAGCACCACCTCTGACCAGCCGAGCCTTCCGCTGCTAAATGCTTTCAACATTTTGTGAAAAGGATGAAACTGTAAAAACTAAAAACAAAGGTGTCGATTTTTAGTCTTAACAAGGTACCGTGGAAACAGGCCTGCAATGCGGCAACAATAATATTCAACCACGAAGGGACTCGAACCCTCAATCTTCTGATTCGAAGTCAGACGCCTTATCCATTAGGCCACGTGGTCAACGAAAACGAGGCTGTGGTCATTGATAGTCATTGATGATGTGCGGATAACAATATTGATCATTCGGGTGCAGAGAAAGGGATTCAATAGAGCGCAATCAATTTTTATTCATGTGTTTACCACACTTTATATTTTAATCAATAGCTTTGATAGCCCCGACGATGGTGCTTATCCATACATTTTAACAGTTCACCTTCACTAACCCTAAGCCTCATCGTCTACCCCAGTTCAAAAATGCCCTTAATTATCAACGGGATCAGGTGACGTGTTGACATTTTAAATTGATGAAGTCGCGTCTCTGACGTCACACAGACGCGTCAGGAGGAAAAGTTCTATTTGACGCATTAACGTATGGGGCTGTCATCGCGAGTACGGGGGGGGAGGTAAACAAGATGGCGACAGCCTGAGTGGAACGAGTCAGAGTCGGATAATTGAACTGGTACCTTGCAGGAGCCAAAATAAATGTTCGCTTTACCAAGCGTTAACACGAAAAACGAATTAAAGACTCGAATGGAGAACAGGGTTCGTGTGCATCTAGGTAAGACCCGGCTTCAGGAGTTAGCTAGCTAGCTTGTTGACTAGCCAGCTAGCTAGCGATTTAAATTGGGATCTGAACGGCGTGCTAGCAAAGCGCAGCTCGGGTTAGCTTGGATTAGCTGGCAGTCCGTGGAGCATTTCTCCGGTGTTGGGGACTGTGTGGAGTCAGTTTAATGTGTAATTCGGTATTCCGCTGCTTCACTGCTACCCGAAGTTAAGTTGGGTAAACGGTGATTTGTCAAAGTTAGCTAGCTGGTGCTGCATGACAACCTTTAGCTACATTTGTGTGACGACACATCAGACGGTTTTCCTATTTGTCCACCATTCAGTCTTTAACTTCAGGAATTTAGTCGCTTCTGTTGGGTTCAAAACCGCAATTATGGCAGAAGACGTGCACATTTAGGATAGTGCTAACAACAAGCGGTAGCATTTAGTGCAATGTTAGCCAATAGCTAGGTAAAAGGTGAGATCGATTAGGACATGTTTGTAAAGTGGGAGGCTTAGGGCCCCCTTGGATCTCACACATTCTACTGCAGCAGCATGCCGAATAAAAATATTCGTTTTATTAGATACAAAATGAAAACTTAGGAGGGTTCACTGATACACGGACAGACGCTTGCTTCACAGACACTCATTTCAGAAGCAAAGCCATGTGTGTGCAGGTATTTACAATAAAATTGAAATGCGTTTTATTTATTTATTTATTTCTTCTTCAGGCACCTTGCATTAGGAATCGTGGCGTGATGGAAGCTACCCGAGGATAGTTCGACACATTGGACGGCCCGGTCGATGACTGGGAGCCAGCCTGATCTCGCAGATCGTGCTGACGCTGCTGCTGCTGTCTGGCTGTGCGTCTCGTCCCTGGAGTCACTCCGGCCCTACATATATGCACACTGAGGAAAGCGATGCTGTAAGGCATGGATCCTGGACAGAAATGCTGTGCTGTATGGGTTTGAAGCACGACTGGCTGCCTCTACTTAAGAGTGCATGGTAACATATTCACATAGAGGTGATCTCGAGTTCAGTGGGGAAGAATATCACATTGGAATCACAATATTTCAACTCCAGGTGTCACAAATTTAGTATAATATGCACAGTATAAAGCACTAATTTGGCATTGAACACAATAGGCTTTTTTTCCCCCTGTTAAGAGTTAAAAAGGACTGATGTTTACAAATTGGGATTAGTCCCTCCTTTTTTCAACTCTCAGGGTTTATAGCTCCCTCTCATATTCAGTATTCTGTAATTCGTCTGTCAAATATTCAGCTCCGAGTTGAAAGGATTCCGCTCCAGCAGGCTTTTATAGCTGCTAGTTGGTGAACAGTTTTGCACAGACGGCTTAAGCCGGGGCTGCTGAGGTATCAGTCATGAGCGCCGGTGACCTGCATCACCTTGACTATCTAAATGAAAATGAACTGATGGAGATGGATACTTTCATTCATCGCATTGACTCTACGGAGGTCATATACCAGCCGCGGAGGAAAAGGGCAAAGCTGATAGGGAAGTACTTGATGGGAGATTTGCTCGGAGAAGGATCATACGGCAAAGTGAAAGAGATGCTGGACTCGGAGACGCTTTGTCGCAGGGCTGTGAAAATACTAAAGAAGAAGAAGCTGAGGAGAATTCCCAATGGAGAAGCCAATGTGAAAAAGTGAGTGGGATTATTTATTTATGTTTACCACGGATTGGGCTGACACTGTAAATGTGTTTTCTTTACTTTTCACTCTGACCTCTCACCTTTTATATAGTCATATTTAAGCGTTCCATGACGTCTTCTGTTTGGAATAGCTGGTTATTTTTTAAATAAAATGGAAACGTCTTGATAGTAACTCTCTGTCGTAATATGAGCTAAGTGATCTGAATGGGCCCCATAGAAATGTAACCCAACCTGACACCTGTCCTATCACGCTTGTTCAAATCTTCTGGAAGTTTTTTTTAATGAATCTACCGGTACTATCTATCACGTCTACGTCTGGAAATGTCTTACTTGCGTCCCCATTTTTCTTGCTGAGCATCAGAAGTTTAGTCACATAGTAGTTTATTAAATATTACTTTGTCTTTTTGCTCTAGGCTTGTGTTAATTATGTGGGAAGCTTTAGAAAACTGCCGAAATGAGTGCACACGGAGAAAGAAGAGCTACAAGTGATGGTAATTTAAGACCATGGTCGGTAGCTCGAGCTCCCACGCGGATCTGCAGGCTGCTGTCCCTTTCTAAAGAGAGCGTCGTTGTTCTGAATCCATACCTCCGTCACCATTGTCTTCACCACCTCTCCCTGGGTGACAAGCCAGGAACAGGGGCTGCTCTGTTTCATGGCGATGCGCCACAAGCTCAGTGGTTTTGTTGATGCAGAGCTTCAGGTGATTGTCGTTGCCCCACGATGCAAGTCCTATGTTCGGTAAAAAATAAGCTTCATGTGTAAACATTGTCTTTTATTCATTGGAATCAACCGTGTCGTGACAGTGGTCATTTCCATTCTCCCCTCCCGAAAAAAACCTGCCGTACTTCTTTTTAAATGTCCTCAAATGTAGACTCTGTGGTGTCTATACACAATATATATATATATATATACACATACATCCCTGAATGGCGGTAGTATCGCTGACTGAGTCTTTTCAGCTCCCTGCAACCTGCAGGCGTCGAACACCCAAGTTGCGCTGTGCGTATTTGAACTGCAGCCACTGCAGGAGGACTGCTGTCGTCACCGCTTGTTTTATAACTCGCGTTCCGGAAACGAGCCGTGACTCGGATGCTGCATTTTCAGGCACGTCATCAGTAGAGTAGAGATGACGCACGGCTAGCTGGGAGCGACGCTACTGTGCCTTCGTGTGCGCTCAATCGCTGTCTGTTTTTGTTTTTACCACGCAAAACTGGGGGCGATGCTGCTCGGCTTTGAAACGACAATGAAGGGAATTAAATCCAAACCCGTGCCTGCACTCTGGCTTCCATAAGGAATGACATGAGACATGACTGAAGCAAGATTCAAGCTTTTGGAGTTGACTTTTCAGTCTTGGTTCAATATGTGTGTGCAAGAAATTGTTTTTGTTTGTGTTTTTTATCAACGCTACTAGCTGCAAGCTAGTTAACCCGCAGAATTGCCTGAATGTAGCAGTGAGACGAATGAATCACCAGATCCTCGTCCATAAATGTGATGCAGAACATTTTCCTCTCTGAGTGTTTCCGGACGTCCGCGGCTTGTGCTGCTCGGCATCCTGATCCACATTCATCCTGTGCCCCCTAATCCCAACATTCTAATGAGTGTACAAATCTGATTAGTGGTCACTAAAGCACAACATGGTTCTATGAAGAAATGTGATATTTCTTTGCATTTTAAATGTATTTTAATTGGGTTTTTTTTAATAGAGAGATACAGCTGCTAAGAAGACTCCAACACAAGAATGTGATTCAGTTGGTGGATGTTCTCTACAATGAAGAGAAGCAGAAAATATATCCTTACGTTGGATTTATAACCTCTAACCTGTCAGATATGCAATATTATTCTCTCCCATTAAAATGTCTGTATTAATCAGCTTGTTCTTTTTTTAAAGCATCTCATTCTTTTATTTGGAAATCCCCTTGACTCCTAACTCACGTATATGGTGATGGAGTATTGCGTTTGTGGGATGCAAGAGATGCTGGACAGTGTCCCAGAAAAACGTTTTCCAGTATTTCAAGCTCATGGGTGAGTGTCTGTTGGTCTCCACGTCTCTGTGCTATATTTAGTTTGTGCGTATCTGCAGCTATTGCTCCAAGCCCAAAATTAGATCCAAGACCGCATGGCCTTAACCGTTAAAACAAGTCGCCGTAGTTTGTGAATGTCGAATCACTGTTGGAAAGCCACTGAGCTAAGCAATGAAGGTTCATCGGAGGGTTACATATAATTATAATACTCTCCAATGCTTTTATTTTAATGGTGTGGGGTTTTTTTTTTTTTTTTCAGGTACTTTTGCCAGCTCTTAGATGGCCTTGAATATTTGCACAGCCAAGGAATAGTTCACAAAGACATTAAGCCGGGGAATCTGCTGCTGACGACAGACGGGGCCCTTAAGATCTCCGACCTGGGAGTAGCAGAGGTGAGCTCAGGCTGCAGCACGATGGCCTTCACCCTTCAAGGATGAAAACAGCCTTAGCGGTAGCATGAAATATGTTTGTTTTTAAGCCTTTTTGCGCTGACTTTTCACATGTCCAATTAAGTTTCTAAATTTACACCTCTATTGCGAAAGACATCTTTTAAAGTGTAATGCTGTGACGCACCTTTCAGGCCCTTCACCCATTTGCAGAGGATGACACGTGTCGCACCAGTCAGGGCTCTCCGGCCTTTCAGCCCCCAGAGATCGCCAACGGACTGGACACCTTTTCAGGGTTCAAAGTGGACATTTGGTCTGCTGGAGTAACGCTGTGAGTAGTGAAGCTCTCAAGCTCCCGCAAGACGAGGATCGCTGTACATTTCGTGGCTAATCAAAGACGCGAGACGCTTTTCGATATGGATCTAGCGTTCGCAGCATTTGGTGACTTCCTCCTTCCTTTCGTTCAGATACAACATTACGACGAGTCTTTATCCGTTTGAGGGGGACAACATCTATAAGCTATTTGAGAACATCGGGAAGGGAGACTACACTGTTCCCGAGGAGTGTGGACCTCTCCTGTCGGACCTGCTGCGAGGTGAGTGCGTTTTGGTTAAATGCTGCACCGTGTGGATGAGTCACCGTACAAGGCAATAATTATTTCCATTCACGCTTCATCAAAGGACGCCATGCATTGATTTTAAGTTGGTAGTGAAAGATTATATATATATATAAAAACTGTAGAGCAGTCTTGAGGGGGCGATCCTTTCCGCGTGCGTCCAGGAGGTGGCGCTGTGACACTGAAAGACACCTTGGCTCCCCCCCCTCAATGCGGCTTCATCCAGACTGTAGAAATCCCTCCAGCCTTTGACGTAGTTTCCATTAATGTGGCGCCAGCGACGGAATACTAATCATTTCATCGTCAGACGTTGCTTTGCCCGGTTTAAATACGATCCTGCCTTTTGCAAAGTTCAACACAAAAAGAATCGTGAAGCATAATGAAGTTAAAGTCCATTTTTAGACTCTAGCGTTTCACCCTTCAGTGAATCTCAGCGGGGCGTATTGCTATTTTACTGCATTTCGAATCCTTTCATGTGGACTTCTGTCCATCGCCGTGAATGGAACGATTAGATATAAAAGCCCCCCCCCCCACCCCACCCCACCCCCATTTTGTGTAAGCGTGACGCCTCGGTGGGGATGACGCAGCGCCTAAGTGATGGTCCAGAATTACAAGGTCTAAAATAAGCCTCTGCTACAAAAAGGTGTCCTTCAGCAGCCGTCTCTCTGCTATCAGCACTCGGCATGCTGCCCCCCCCCCCCCCCCCCCATCTGCTGCTGGCACGCCATTACATTATTCAGTCTGGATACGTCCTGCATCACTGCTGCCTTATCACACTGACATTACGCTGCAGCCACAGACCAGAACGCTTCAACTGATTCCTGCCTGCGCGAACGGCGTTGGCGTTCCTTGAAATGAGTGTGACGTCGTCTGTTCGTGCCACAAAGTGACGCGTGTTGTGCTTCAGGATTGTTGTGACCATGTTTCTTTCTCAGGAATGCTTGAGTATGACCCGGCAAAGAGGTTCTCCATACAGAACATAAGGCAGCACAAGTGAGTGATCCGTTAGGAACCGTGTCATCGTTTACGGGCGCTCCTGTTGGCCTGCTCTTCTCAAACTTTCGTTTGCAATTGTCTTCTCCTGTCTCCCCCAGCTGGGTGCGTAAGAAACACCCCCCGTCCGAGCCCCCTGTGCCCATCCCTGCCAACGCAGAGAGCAGGGATCCTTGGCGGAGCATGACGGTGGTGCCGTACCTCGAGGATTTGCACGGCTACGCGGAGGAGGATGACGAGCTGTACGACGGCGAGGATGAGATCATATACACTCAGGATTTCACAGTACCGGGTAAACGTGAGCTCCGGACCTCCAGCGTTCACATTGTGTTGTTTGGAGGTTGACATTTATCGAGGCATTTTAATCTACAGATCACTTCTGCCTTTCATAACGCTCGTTTTCTTTTTCTGTGCAGTAAAGCGTATTCTATTTATAAGAACATAGGATTGTTTCACCATTTTTTTTTTTTTTATTTCATCGTGGAATTAAGCTCATTTGTGTGTTTAGTTCTGAACAGACGAAAACCTCATTCATGTATGCCGCTGCTGGTCTCGAATGTAGGTCGATGGAGAACATCCCCGTTCGTAGCCCCGCCCTCCAAGCGCTCTTATTGGCTGGCTGTTCAGCAGCACGAATCGACGCAGGGGATCTCTTGATTCAGAGGTCTGACAAAAGGTTGAGCTCTAATCTCGGAAACGCGGATGATGAAAGAGGTTTCTGGTTCCGCGCTGTGCATGAAGCGCCACACGTTGTTTCTTTGAGGTGATGATCGCCTCTTTATGCGATCGAATGTTCATCTCAATGCTTTCTGTCTGTCCCCCCCCCCCCCCCGAATTCACATCCGTTCTCTGTTGCTAGGCAACACCCAGTAATAATACTTGCAGCAGCGGCATCTAGAAAGAATGACGAACATAAAAAAAAAAACAAGTGGAGCTGCAGAATGTGAATGAAGTGATCTAAAAATAGCCCCTCTGAAATGGTTTTGGTGTGGGGGGGGGGGGGGGGGGGGGTTCCAGGGTTACCTCCCACACGCTGTCACTCAAGAATCCTTGCTGAATGAAATACCGGCGTGCAGGAGAAACGAAGCAGAAGTCTGGCCTGATCAGTTTTTGCAGGCGATCGACCAAAGCATCTGTTCAAGACCCGACCAGCAGGGGATTGCCCCCCCCGCCCCCCCCGCTGGTCGGGTACAAAATGGGTCGTAAGCGCCTCCAAAGATAGATTCTGTCTTCTTGGGTATCCCACTTGATTCACATTCAAGTGTTCACTTTTAATTATTTTTATTCTATTAAAAGAAGCAGAAAAGTATTGACATTAATTTATGCGGCTCCTCTTCTGGTGCTGCTGTGACGGATTATTTTTATAAATGTCCCTTTTAAAGAAATCGTGTGTGTTTTTTGTTTTTTTAGGACAAGTGGCAGAAGAAGATCCGGGGCACGTGGACTACAGTCCAGCTCGAGCCAAGCCGGTTTGTGTGAACGGAACAGATGGGGGGTCTCTGAACAGCAAGGCCAAAGCAGAGCGCCGGTCCTCCTCTTCATCCAACCCCTCGCGTAAAGGAGTCTCCACCGCCAGCAAGATCCGCAAGCTCTCCACCTGCAAACAGCAATGACCCCCCCCCCCCCCCCCCGGAAACAACAACCCACCTGGTGAGTGCGTCAACCGCTCCGCCTGAGGACACATTTTTTTACAGTAGGAAGTGCGAACAGATGCTGCAGGTTTAGATGCAGAGATTGGAGGGGTGAGATGAGAGCGTGTGTGTCAGGCGGCGGGGGGGGGGGGGGGGGTTCTGTGTTGCTATTCAGCGAGCAGCGCAGTGACTCACCACCGATCCCCCGGCACACAGTCACAAAAACTCGACCTGGCTCAAATGTATAAAAACGCTGCGTCGGAACCGAAGCGAAGGTTCATTCTCTCTCTGTCAGAAAAGCGTGTAGATAAGAGGAACGTGCTCGCGTGGATCCGTTTCACTATCGATCGACGCAAAGAACCCCGCGAACTCCGCCGCGCGGAGGAGAACCCGCCGATCGATGGGTCTCGGCGTTCATTCATGGCAGCGGCTGCCTTAGACGTAATCTCGTCCCCTGCGTTACGGGGAGAGGAGTTTATTCCACGAATGAAACGTTGTCACGTTTCCGAAGCGTCTCCAAACTCCATGTGCCTTTAAATCCTGCTTTACTAGATCAGCTTTTAATTAGGGCTGTCAAGCAATTAAGTTGATCTAAACGACGGCTTTCCATCGGTTCGTCAGCGACCCTCATATTGGCGCGGGCGTGGGGCAGGTTTGTGCCGCCCCGCGCACACGCCGACTTAACGGGTTGTCCTCGTCTTCCAATTCCCACCCACAGTTTGCTCTTTGAATCTCTCACGCACGCACGTACACACGCACGCACGCACACACACCACTCGGAGCGAGGCTGAGTGTCGCGGGTGCTCTGCAGAGGAGATGCTGTGTATTCATTTGTTCAGGCGATGACTCATCCTGGATGTGATGATGATGATGATGAAGGGCTGTGGGATGTTTCGCTCTTTCTCACCCCCGGTGATGAATCTTTCCGCGTTAGCGACATGATTAATACTTTCTTGTTTCTGACTCTGCGGACTTGCTTTTGCTGTGACTGAAGTGAGTCCAGTAATATTCCCTCTCTGTCGTCTCCCAGGATTATCTGTGCCCGGAGCCCTCGCCGTCTGACGTTGAAGCCCCGCCCCCCCGGACCACCGGCCTGCAGTGTTTTGTGGAAGCGGGACGAGAGACGGGACGAGCAGGACAGCATGAAATGGTGTTTGAGCTCTGAGACTGACGGACTCTGAAGATGCTGTTTTCTTTCTTTGGGTTATTTTTTTTTTCTTCTCCGACTCCCGTCATCCAGTTCTGTTCTCTCTCTCTCTCTCTCTCTCTCTCTCTCCATGCTCCCTCAGCGAGCTAGGTGTCGCACCGGACTTTAAAAAAAAGCCATCACTCGTTTAACCCCCGTTACTTTGAAGTCTGTTTTTACAGAACCGTAATGGCCGTTTTTAACAAACATTGTGACGCGTAAAAACAATTAAAGAGGCAAAGAAAAGTCAAAAGTTCTGATTAATTCTATCTTTAGATGAGAGTAATTATGCGACGACCAGCAACATTAAGACCTGCATGCTGTACAGAGCTGGGGAGGAGGGGAACGCTCTTGGTTTGTGGACGGACCGACGGACTGAATCTTTGTGTTTTTTTTTTTGTTTTTTTTTGATTTTCATTTCGGTTTTTCTTTTTTTTTCGATGAATATTTTTTTTTATTATTATTTATATAAAACGAGTCCCACACAGGCTGCTTCGTCGGGTGATCCTTTCTGTTTGACGTTATGTCCTCTAGTCTACACTCCGCCACTCGATGCTGCTGAGCTGCAGGCGGTGTGTCGTCACCGTAACCCAGTTGCCTGTTCTCCAGTGATGCTCTTTGTCTCAGTGGGCGCCCCCCCCCCCCCCCCCCCCCCAAGCAGCTTAGCCCATCCTAGGTCCTCTCTGAGAATAGAGCAGGGGAGAGCCTCTCTGCTCGGCGAGACGCGTGGTGAGAATGAAGACGTGTCACGCGGTCCGGAAGGCGTGTTTCGGCGTCGCTTCCTTTTCTCGTGATGCCGTTTTCACAGCTTCACGCGGAACTTGGCCCGACACGACGCACATTAGAGGCGTCGCGATTCGGCAGGACGTTCTCCTCCTTCAGTTTAATAAGTGGGGGAGCCTTGTTCATGCTGCAAGGATGCTTGGGTTTTAAATAATGCATGTCGGGGTTGCTATAAGGGGCGGCTCCCATGACCCACTCGTGTAATCCTAGTCTGTGGCAGACGGAGGAGCTGTCTGAGCGATAACCAGTAATCCTGGGATGATTGGACAGACGCAGAATTCATTGATTACACAATAATTCCGTCCTTCCTGGAACCAGAGCCGTAAGAAATCTGGAGCGTCGAGGATGTGTGTCGTTTCTTAGAGCGCGAAGTTTGACAAACACATTTTGTGCTTCATGTCCTATTTATTGTAAGAAACAAAAAATTAGATTATTCTAAATAAGTAGTTTTAAATGTTTTTTTTTTTTATCTCAAATCAAAAACAAAGCGTTTCTCTCCAATTCTTTATTCAATTGTTTAGAAATATGTGCTTCATTTTTAAAACAGTTGGAAACTGCTTACCCCCCCCCCCACACACAAACACACACACACAAAAATAATCAAGACACTACGTATGCATATTTAGGGAACTGGTTTTTAACACAATTTGTGCTTTAGTGGAACTTGAGCAGTTTTTTTTAGACAATGGGGCACCAAACAAATCAACGGCCTTCTGCTTGGGGGGGGGGGGGCGTCATCGTGGGACTGCGTTTACGCTGGTGCAACCAATCTGGATTACATTCCCTCCAGTAATCCCGCCCTGTTTGCAGCTCCGCTGTTATTCCCGTGCGTTCTGGCTGCAGGGTTTCTCTCTCACGTTGCACCAATTCAAGAAATACGTGCCTCTTTTTGAAGACTGTAGACGACCTAGGTTTCATCTCAATGCCGTCATCCCAGAGGTCAAACACTGATATGATTGTTGGCCGTTGTCGTCGCGCCATTTGATGACCGTAGGAAGGATATAAGGTCACCAGGCTGTTCTTTTAATAATCCCGTTCTACCGAGCTGTGGGAGCAGACGAGCCTTGCGAGGCTCCTGTTCCAGTCTCTCTCTCTCCTCGGCAGCGTCCAGACCGCTGATGCATCGCCCCACGGAAGCTCCTGGAAAATACTCAAACAGCCCATAAAAAGGGGGGGGGGGGGCATAAAACCTCTTGATGGATGTGTTTGCGTCCGGCTGTGTAATCTCCAGCGTCCCATCTGTTTGAGATTAAGGATCGCGTGTGCTGATATATTAATGAGGCAGGATAGTGGATGCCTTCTTTTCTTTTTTTTTTGTTTCCCCCCCCCCCTCCACAGTCACTGTTGAGCTTTTTTTGTGTCGCCGGATACAGAAAGCTTTTTATGGAAACATTTCCTGGCAAGATCGATACGAGGAGGACGCGCGGTTTTTAAAATGCTAAAGGAATGGGCGAGAGAAACTCTCTGTTGTCTTTGTGTTCACGCTCACACGCACGTTGGTTGGACACAGACGAGCATGCTGAAAATTCAGTTCAATCTGAATCTCTCTCTCTCTCTCTCTCTCTCTCTAATGATGGGCCTACGTCTTTTAAAGCTACGTGGCGAAGCGGAGCTTCGGGATCACATCACATGGCGTCACAGTGGAAATCAAGGTCTGAGCGGACAGACGGGCCGTCGGGAGTGTCCTCGCTTTGAGTCGACTTTTGCACCGACTTGACTTGGAAGATGTGTCCGAATTTTCCGGGGGGGGACGGGGGGGGGGACGAGTGTTTGAAGTTTCTCTTCAACGCCGGGCGATGGATTCAAAATGAAGCCGATCCGGTTTAAGTGAGGCCGAAGCCCGGCGAGGACGCCTGAGACGCGGTCAGCACCTGCTCGCTGCCTCCTTGGCCGAGCGTCTCGCCGCCGTGCAGGTCGCCGTAGAGCCTGTCTTCCAGCGTCTCGCCGCCGTGCAGGTCGCTGTAGAGCCTGTCTTCCAGCGTCCCGACCAGCTTGTCCGCCAGACTTCTGTCTCTCTGCTGGGGGACGGCTCGACTGCTGTTGTTGTTTCTGTTGTCCGCTCTTGGGTCCGTCTCCGTGGAGACTTGGCGGCCCTCGCCCTCGCCGGTTGACTCCGCGTAACTCCGGGCCGGGTCGGTGGCTCCGGAGGTCGTGTCGGCTGTGGCCTTCCCCGAAGCTCCTCCCCTTGATGGGCCTTTGTTCCCTGCGCTCTCCGCGGCTGCTTCCTCGGAGGCCGCCACCTCGCTGGCTTCTTCGTCCGCCGCGCTGGCGATGCGTGACAGTGTGCTGTGGTACTTGGTGTCCAGAGGGTAGCCGGCGCTGTCGCCCCTCCTCAGCGGCGTGAACCTCTGCCTGTCCAGAGACGGGGAGTACCGGCCCCCGGCGCCCGACCCCGGGTCGCTGTATTGCTTGCGCCTCTGCCACTGTTTCCGCAGGTGAACTCTGGATCTGTGCCTGGAGCGCGTTGGACACTCCTGCTGGTCGAACTGCGGATCGTGGCGGAGGAACTCGTTGAAGAGGGCGTCCGTCTTTTCGTCGATGCTGTAGTCGCGGCGGCGGAGACGAGGCTGGTGAGGCTTCATCAGCGGGGACCTGGGCTGCGATTCTGGAGGTTTCTGCGGATGAAGGGACTTCAGGAGTTGATGCGGTTCCTGGAGGGCGAGCGGAGGGTCGCCGCCGGTTTTAGACATCTTTGTTTTCTCCTCCGTCTCTGCGCTGTCGTTCATCTCTTCCTCCAGCTCCTCCTGAAACAGTTTAGCCTCGACGCTCTCGCACACGGAACCTTTCCTCCCGGAGCTGGTGAAGAACAGCCTCCTCTCGGATGCCGTCTTCCCCCGAGGCGCTCCGGGGGCCCCAAACAGCCGCGTTTCCTCTGGGGCCTTGGACGGCGCTTCGATGGAGGCGTAGCCGCTGTCCATCTGGAGGAGCTTGCGGTTCCCCGCCTCGCCCTCGCCTCCGACGCCCCCACCCGACAGCCCTCCGTTTCCTCCGTCCAACAGCTCTCCGTCTCCCTCGGGTTCATCGTCCAGGTCTTGGGACAGGCAGCTTTCCAATCCAGAGCGGCCTCCTGCTCCGCAGGGGGGCGAGGCGCTGTCGGCATCGCTTCGGATGGACTCCCGATCCGTGCTGCTCTGGTCTGAGGAGGCGTATTGCTCCAGGGAGGCTCGCAAGCTCCAAATGTCTCTGTACAGAGAGGGAGGAGCCTCCGCACTCTCCTGGCGAATCATGGAAAGAGATGAGCCCGAGTCTGACCGTCCTCTTCCCTCGGCTCCCAGTGCCACCTTATCCCCACCGTCCAGCTCTGCCTCGCTCCTCTTCCTCCCGTCTGATCTGATGAGTTCCGCCTTTGTTCTCTTGACCATGGCTCCGAAACCTTCCTGCACGGCGGCTTCTCCTTGAACCCCGAACAAGTCGTCGTCTTCTGCTGATTCCAGCTCGACTCCCGTCGCCTCTGTTCCCGTAACTGCACCCGACTTTGCTTCTTCTTCCTCCAATTGATTCCCATTGGATGAGGCGTGCTGCCTTTGTCCATGACGCGCGTTTGTTGGAGAACCAAGCTCCTCTCTTCTGGCGCTGCTGATGCTTCCCAGCTCCACCATGGCCTCCAGTTTTAACCTGCACAGGTGGAAAATCAGTTCGTCACTATAGTCAGAAAATGGCCTGGCGCCAGTCGGGGGATCGTGGGGGGAGGAAGTACCTGCTGAGGAAGGACGTGCTGGCGGCGGCTGGGTGAGGCAGAGACTCGGCAGACAGGGACTGGAGTCCACTGGTCTGGGTGGGAGTCATGGCCTCGTCTCGGAGAGGAGGGGAATCGTCTTCATCGTGATCGGTGGTTTCGCTTGCCGCCCTCTGTCTCTGGAAGGGCCTTCTCTTCGGAGATCCTGTTTGGAATGTGACATTTGCATGAAAAGCCGCCGCCATGATCATTTTTGGCGATTCGAAGGCTCTCCGAGGGCTTTTCTAGTTTTTGTCATGCGATGTTAGATATTGTTACAAATGGCTCTTTTAGTCATCTCCTTTTATTTATTCAAACCTTTGGCATCCAGGCTGGCTGCCCGATGGCTGCTGTCAAACTTCCACCTCCTGAAGTAAGGCCCCGCCCCCTCCAAGCTGGCATGGCGCCGCAGTTTAGAGAAGAAATGCAGCACTGAAGTCTGGCCTGGAGCGTCGGTCAACTTTCCTCTCATCCCGATCGGGCTCTCGGCTTCTTCCCTGTCCTCCGTCTGACGGAGGAGATATAAAAGAGAGGAGGTGGAAGGAGGTGATGAGACAGATTAACCGTGACGGGTGGAGACAAAGCCCTCGGGGGCGGGGGGGGTTCAGAGATGAACATGACGACTGCTTCGAGCTCCTGCGATGATCACTCGATGACTTTCGAGTGGGAGAAGGTGCGACTCACTGTCCGTGACCTTGCGTACTGTCTCTTCATGGCTGACGAGGCCGGTCTCGGCCCCCGCTCTAGAATGGTGGAGTGGTGTGGGTCTCCGGGCAGGCCGCCACTGAGGCTCTGTCCCATCCAATCAGAGACTCTTCTCTCGGTGGGCTGGGAAAGAGAATCCCCCCCCCCCGCCACGGATTAAAGGTGAGAAAGCAAACCGGGTTTTTGGTGGGATCTCTGCGAGGGACATCCCAGCTCGCGTCTTCCTCACCTGGTAGATGGCGAGGGGCGGTTTCGGCGCCGCGCTCTCGCTGATGTTGACGGTGCTGCTTTCTGTGGAGTCGCACTCCATGATGGTGAGGATCTTCATGTCGCACGGGGAGGGGGGCAGGTGAAGGTGGGTCAGACGGGCCTTTTTCAGGTGGTGGAAGTCTCCTTCTGTCAGAGTGTACCTGAAGAAGATGATGATGAAGAGAATCGATTCACGCTGAAGAAGATCCGTCGCGACTGTCTTCCTCACTAATATTCCAAATCTCAGTAATCCATTACTTCAGGCGGCAGGGCAACATCTGGATACCTGCGTGCCTTATCCTGAGTCGTCTTGTCCTGCTCGTAAAGTGCAGATTCGTTGAAGGAGACTCTGCGGCCGGTCGATCCGGTGGAGACGAATCGCTCCGACTCTCCATCGTGACGGCTCGCAGCTGAGAGGGCGTCCGAATCGTCCAGATGGATGGTGATCTCTGAGGACCCCGGTGGGACCGTAACGAACCCAGGGAGACGAATGAGAGGGTTCACAAAGGCTGTGAAATGCGTGGACTTTCAAAATAAAACCTTTTACCTTGGGTGGGCTGAGAATCCTCGGCGTACGTGGTGTTTGTTTTCTCAAGATCATCGCTGGCTCTGAGGAGGGTGAATAAGTTTTGCTCATCATATCCTCATTTCATATTCAACACTGCCCCCCCCCCCGCCCCCCCCCGGTCCTCGCAGGAGTCCCACACCACCCACCTGGAGTAGCGTCGCCCCCCCGTGCAGCAGCGGTGACAGAAGAGGAGCAGCAGGGCCAGTAGGAGCAGCGTCCCTGCAGCAAACACGCTCAGCAGCACCAGCAGCAGCGCATAGTTCTCCCCCCGGCCCGTCGACACGGGCACATCCTGGTGGAGAAGGAAGGGAGGCCAGGGCCCCATGCTCATAGTGCAGATTACTATGTGGGATGCGTAGTTAGCATTTGAAATTAGCTCCACCATTAGCACCAAGATTTTAAATCCTTTGTAGTTTGTACATTACCAGATATTAAAACGAGTATGGTATTTTAATTTCAGCTCAATACTTAAGTAAATAATAACAGCATCAAGCTAAAAATAGTTTGTACATGTTCATGATAAATCTTTT